>NW_028141967.1:17025335-18225335 GCF_025532165.1 Camponotus vicinus | reverse complement strand
TCTAATACTGGTAGCACATTAGTCACAAATACACAAAAAGGAGAAGTGTCCTACTTTGTTCAAAACTCGATTGGTACAATTAATATTTTTTTCTATGTAATATTTTTTAGATAACATTGTGCTGATGTTTGAATATGAATATATTTTTCTATTATTATTAGGTGACATATTTTATCAGTGTATAACACATGAAAATATATTGGACAAATATTCTCTTGTAAATGGTAAAGCTTGTTACGCATTAAATATGTGGGAAAAAGCTTTATCAGCTCAAGTCGAGCCATTAGTACCTCTAACATTATCCAACAAATGTAATATGACACATATATATGAAAGTAAGAGAATATATCTTTATATTTAAATATATTTTCTCACAATCGATATAATATAAATTATGAAAATAATTTTACAGATTTTACAAATAGAAAGCTCTGTTTAAAATCCAATAAAGATGATGCAGACGATTTTGAACCAAGTTGGAAACAATCATTGGCTACATTAGGATCATACATAGATTTATTAGCACCAGAACTTCTTACAGCTTGGGAAATACGTGAAGAGGTACCAGTACCTAAAACTGCAGGATCCCATCAGAAAGTTTGGAATTGGTTGGAATCGTCGACTTCGAATTATCCAATGATGCAATCACAAGATGATTCTGGATGTATATCTACATTCATCAACACTCAAGAATTATCTCACATTTCTCAAGAACAAGATCTCATATATATTGATGATGACAATGTATTACAATAAAAACCATTACTGAAACTAAAATTTAAGTTCAATAAAGACACATTTAAGTAATTTATCTAATTGAGAATTAAAAAAAAAGAAAATGCCACATGTGCAAATACAAAGTGTTGATTATTTAAGATTTATATTTTATATATCTATAAGAGAGAGAGATGTTGTAATTAAAATAAATTATATAGATACAAAAATACTTTATTATATTTATATGTAATTGTGATAATAAACTATATAAATATGTAAATAAATAGAACAAATTTTGGAACGTTGTTTTTTATTACAATAAAAATTATACAGTAATCACAATATGCATATTCCTTTTTCAATGAAATGATTGAATGTATTGCATATTCAAAAGATGTACATTTTTCAATTTGTAATGTCATTAGTTGACTAGCGATTCCGTAGGAAAGATGGTTTCCATCTCGAAGTAAGTACTTTGCTACTATCTTGTTGTGCCTTATTCTGCTCTTCTTCCATTTGCATCTATCAATTATCATTATAGTTGAGTATTCTGATTATGCACTTATTTTACAGTAACTTACCAATAATTTTCGTCGATTTTCTTTAAACATTTCCAATGGATTATCAAACTGTTTATAATAATTCAAAACATCTCGGACATCTTGCACATTTGATGTTAATATTGCTAAAGAAAAAAAAAAAACAATACTTATTAAGAAAAATTATACATAACAATGTTGATACTTAAAATGTTAATAAATAAATTTGCAGGAATGATGTTAATATGAAACTATTAAGGCAAATAATTATAAAATATATTTACTTTTTAGGAATGCCGCTAAGTCATACAGTGTAGTATCATCATCATTGCCTGTCCATCGAGGAAGTTTAAATGCATTTTCTGGATGTAACTTTACACTTCTGTCATTCCAATCAACAACAATGACCTATGTATTTAATAATTTTAATATAAAAAGCACCACAAAACTAACTAAGAAGATACTATTTTATAATGAGAAAATAATTACTTTACTAAGATCGCGATTAAGAGCTCCCAGATCTTTAACATGATGTCCATCCACAAAACGTGTCGCATCTCTAACTAATCTGAACATTATGTACCCATTTGGATCTAATGCATCCAAAATGGGGAATACCGTCTGCAAAATCAAATAAACATTTATTATAGATATTATTTATACAACAAATTTAAATAATTTTTTTATCAAATATATTAAAAATAATATCCTATTTTTAAAAGCAAAGATTACAATTACCATTCCTTGCTCAGCTGTATAAATCACAATTTCAAATTGCGGGGGTGCTACTGCTTCTAAAAACTGATCCACTCCAGGCCGTTTTTTAAATCTCCATCCAGTTTGATACTATAAATAAGATACATCCATAATATCCAAGTATCAAATTAAATTATATATTCTATCTCTTTAATTAGATTAAAAACTTACTGTCCAATCTGGATGCACAAGAAGATCTGTCAATTCCAAAACTAGAGTATATGGTGGCTGAATATATGGATACTTTAATGGATCAGGTAATAATTTTTCCCTACTAGGTTCCTGTACCAGCTGTAAATATCAATAAACATTATAACAAAATACTTTCCAATATGTATGAATAATTTTATATGTTTTTAAAATTAGGAAATATACATGTTGCATAAAAACTTTAATATTAAAAAAATTATAAAAATATTTTTTATTATAATATAAAGTAAAGTATATATGTATATATTTTTTCTTTTGCAAGTATGAGCACAATAAATTATAAAAGTATCATACTCTTGTATAATAATTGAGCTCTCTCTTAACCCTCTTGTAAATTTGTTCAAAGAATGGTAAATTGGAAAATTCATCCTCAATGACATTCCCATGTTCATCATGGTTAGGTCTTCCTAATTCATATATTAAATAAGTGAAGCCAATACTCATGACTGCACCAAAGGCTGCAAATCCATAATTCATCATTTTCTTTGATCGCTCACGATTTGCTTTCTCTTCTTCATCTTCCGTTTGTGATTCATTCTGTTTTTTTTGAGTCGTTGCTTCTTGTCCACACTCAGCTTCATTTATAGACGATTGTATATTTGTTAGATTACTAGTAATTTTTGGACGATCTGTTGCTGAAGATAAAAATCACAATTATATATGAAATATAAACATGCAATATTTTTATATATGTATACTTATACAAATAATGAATTTAATATCTTTTGATTACATGTGATTAGCTTAAGTCATTTACAAATTATAGTTAAAGTATTTTTACGCACTATTATGTAGTAAAATAAAGAATCTCCTTTAATTAATATATATCTTTATTAAATATTAAAATGTAAAAAGTATTCATTTCTTTCGTATTCGTCATTTTTTATTTTTTCTTTCGATATCATTGATGTCATATGTAATTTATGACTGAAATTATTTTAACAACAAGATTACCATGCTTTCCATTTTTTTTTAAATATATTTAATGTGCCTTCAACCAGTTTAGATTACCATGCTTTCCATAATGCATAGAGGTTATGTTGGTACTCACTTTCGGTACTGTAACGACATTTTTGTGCCACTTGAACAAGCGATATTCGATTAAATGGTCGTCGTAAGATGCAATGCGTTGTTCCCGCATTTGCATTGTATATTTTACACAAAATTCGCAGACTTCGCGTCGCAAATGCCATACCTTGAAAATATCATGAGAGCTTTCCGGCACCCTTTTGCGTACAAAATCTAACCCCAATCTCAATTCACTCTCACATTTTCCGGCCAACTTCTGCACGGCCGATAAATCCGATCGTTCATCTTGTCGGCCAAGAATATATATTAATGTATGTCGAAATAAACAAAAATATTACTGAAAATTTGAATTAAAGATTCTAAATAAAGAAAAAAATAACAGATTTCGAACGGCACGATTTTATTTTATTATATATGAATAATTATGTTTATATAAACGAATGATTAGTCCCGGAAAAATGATGAATAAAAATTTTCTGATTCTACGATCGATCTTTTTCATTGCTTCATCAACGAGCCTGAATTAATAAATCACTGATATTATTTATATATATGAATGTAAATAAAAAAAAGATACTCCCTTCGGTGACGACCCGATCTTTTGTGGAAGAAGGCGGAAAAGGAAATGTATAAGAATTTATGAATTAAAATATTAAAGAAAAATCAGAGAATATTTCAATAATTTTAATACTTTGTACCTTCGTTATACTTTATTCGAACAGGCTTTACTTTCGAGAAAAAAAATCCTATAAATTTACATATATTAGATAGATAAATTTCTCTCTATTACAAACAAGAAGGTAGCATTTCGATTATATACTCATACGGAAAATAATTGGTATTAGATATCCATCAATATATGAAAAACAGTCATTAGAGATGCTGTAGATATCCAAATGTCCATTCAATGTTTCATAGATATCTACCCACACGGAAAAATTTATCTAATAGATATCTAATAAATGTCTAAATGTCTATATGAGGTCCATATCCTCTATAGATAACTAATAGATGTATATATATGCGGACCCATGCAGCGGAATAGCGGAACGCGGAACGAGAGCGGAACCAAACGCGAGCGTTCCGCGTTTTTCAGCAGCTTTAGCGGAATAGCTTTTTCGCAGACTGCGTAATCAGCGTAATATACACATATTGCATGTAGCATGTAACCTCAAAATACATAAGTGCAATAAAAATAGTAGTGCAATAAGTGGCAGTAAAAGAAAAAAACATGAGTAATATTCCGTAATTATTATTATATCCGTAATTCGTTGTCACGATGAATTTAACAAGGTATATGTGTATACATATATACAGTTCTGTAATTTTTGTTGCGCGGAAACATGGGCCTCTAGTCCCCATGTAGCATAAATAAACTTTGCACAACCAATCACGAGTTATTATTTCAAAAGTGAAACACGTTAAAATTTATTTGACAGATTTTTAACATTTTCAGTCAATATTTCCGATAAGAAATGCATTTAATTTAATATTTATATACATGATAATAAAAACGAGCGATAAAAATAATATTTAAAAGTCATTTTAGGGACGTGCTGCTCGGACTGCTTACGCTCATTCCGCTCCATATGGGGATGGGGAGGATTTGAAATTCGCGTAATGAAAACTGCGGAACGCTCGCGATTGGTTCCATTCTCGTTCCGCGTTCCGCTATTCCGCTGCATGGGTCCGCACCCTCAGTGTAACATCCACATATCTATATCCACTAAATAGCTACCAGAAATATCTAGATATATACATGTTATCCACATATCTACATTCACACACAAAAAATACGGGCCATTAAATTTTAGCACAATTTTTTAACATCTTTCAATAACAATAAATTAACGAAAAATCATCGTATTAAGATGAAACAAAACTCAAATTAAAGCTTGAACATTTCTTTTAAAAAGCAAAAACAAATTTGAGTTAAAAAAATATTTTACAAAAAATATTATACAAAAAATGACGGACGTTGAAGATAGACTTTGAGAAATGAGGAACAAATTTTTTTTAACTGGTACAAAAATTTTACAAAAATTTTTGTTTCCTAGTACAAAAATGTATGGGTTTTTAAAAAAGCTCATTTATTTCCTAATAAATTCATACTTTAATCAATTTTCTATGATCTTTTTTGATAAAGTTATATCGTTTTGAAAGATTTAAATCTGACCGTCTATCTCTATGTGAAGCATCTTGGATCAAGTTACACTTAATTTCTTTTTTGAAAAAGTTTTCCATAATAATTTGTTTCTGAATTGCAGATTTTACAAAGAAAGTTTCATTTTGTAATATTTTCTTCAAAATGGTATAACTTTATCAAAAAAGATCGTACACTGAGAAAAAAATCTAGTTGCATTAATTAGAATTTTAGTAGATTCAACCAGTATGTCTGTTGGAAAATAGACAGAATTCTTGTAGGAATTACCAGATGAATCTGATTAATTTCTTCCTGTTAAATTTACCAAATTTTCTGGTTAATAATATTAAACTCACCAGCACCAAGTCGTGAAAAATTTTTTCCATCTAATCTCAAAAGTCTGTTTAATATTCTGAATTCCAACAAGATTATCGGATAAATTCAATCCAGATTATTGAATAAATTATTTTAAATTCAATTTGTTAGAAATTAAACTGATAAACAGTGATGCAAGAAGAGGATGCAGCTCAAAAACACACAATCAGAGAGCTAGCGTCCTCTTTCTGGCACTACTATTCGTAAGAGAAAAAAAATATACTTTGGATTTAATGTTAATACTAGTTCTTTATGTACATTTCATGGCAAATATTGAATACGAGTTAAGTTAAGAGTGGCTCGCCGCCTAGCGGCAAGCAAAGAAATTAATGTAACAAGAAATTTTATAGATCCAACCAGAAAATACTAACCAAATCCTTATAGTAAAATCTATTAAACGTTCTAGTTATAAAAAATCGAGTCTTATCATGATAACTAGAAATTCTTGTTTGATTTAACGAAAATGCCTTCAATCATATACGTCTTGTTGGTACAATCAAACGATTTTTCTCAGTATAGAAAATTTATAAAAATATAGATTTGTTAAAAAATAAATAAGCTTAAAAACATTTTTGTATCAGGGAGCCGATTTTCCTGAGCAACGCAGCAGTTTAAAAAAAAAATTGTTTTATATTTCTCAAAGTCTATCTTCAGCATTCGTCATTTTGTAAAACATTTTTTGTAACAAATTTGTTTTTTTTTCTTTTAGTTTTTAAGAGGACTGTTTAATTTGAGTTTTATTTCATATCAATACGATTTTTTGTTGATTTATTGTCATTAAAAGATGTTAAAAAATTTGGCTAAAATTTAGTAGCCCGTTTCTTTTAATGTGAATGTATATCCACCATGCGGATGACGTGGCTGCAATTGTGAGGGGTAGCTTTCTCTTAACTCTTAAGGAGCTTATGGATAAAGCACTTAAGATTATTCAAAACTGGTGTCAAGCCAAAGGTCAATCCATCTAAGACTGAGGCTATGATTTTCACCAGAAAATACAAGCCCGAATTCACAGGGCCTCTGAAACTCTGGGGCAAAGAGCTACCATACACTTCTTCGGTAAAATACTTGGGGGTCCACCTTGACTCCAAATTAAACTGGAAACTTCATCATGAAGTTAAACGCAAATAATTCTACATTTCCATGTGGGCATGTAGAAGGGCTGTAGGTAAAACGTGGGGAGAGTTGCCCTCTGGATCTATAAAGCCATTCTACTGCCCCGTCTCACATATGCTGCGTGGTCTGGTGGCCCAGGGTGGAGAAGGTGGGGGCCAGGAATCTACTCAAAAGCCTTCAGGGTTGTTACCTTAGGGCGGCGATGGGGGTAATGAGAACCATCTCTATGGAGGCGCTTGAGATTGCACTCTGTCTTCCACCCCTGGATCGCTTTATTATTAGCACAGCCAAACTTTCTGCCTACAGATTAAAGTGTCAAAGTGAGTGGAGAGGACAGCATCTTGGTCATACCAGGCTATCGTCCCTCCATGAACACCCATTCTCTCTGCTGCAGGATAGAATACCTAGGAAATCCCAGGTCTTTAAGTTCTTCAAAACCCAGATACCTTCTAGGGAAGATTGGAGTAAACCAGAACGAATCTGCCGGCCAAACTGGAACATCTAATACACGGATGGCTCGGGGACAGAAGGATGATTTGGAGCTGGAGTCTACGGCTCAAGGACTAACCATAGGAAATCTTACTCCCTACAGGAGCTGGCCACGGTTTTTCAAGCTGAGGTTCAAGCAATCCTTGAGTGTGCAAACACTTTAACTTTAGTTAAAGCCACTAACAGAAATATACTCATCTGCTCTGATGGTAGGGCAGCTATTAACGCTCTAGCCAAGACCACCACTGAGTCCTCGGTGGTTTGGGACTGCATGCTAGCACTCAACAAACTAGACGAATCCAATAGGATCACCTTAGCCTGGGTTCCCGGTCATCAGGGAATCCATGGCAATGAGGTGGCGGACGGCCTGGCAAAGCTAGGCACCCTCGAGGTCCCGGCTAGACAGATCGTCGGCGTCCCCTTTGCCATAGTAAAAGACTCATCAAAGAATCTTTAAAACAGGAACATCTGGTTTCGTGGTTCAGGCTGTCGTCAAGCCAAGCTCCTGCTGAACCAACCCCTCTCTAAAAGGACGGATGAACTCCTAACCATGAGCAAAAACAAGCTCAATATCTCCATTGGCCTACTCACGGGCCATGTGACCCTCAGGGCCCACTTATTTAATCTCGGCCTGGCCGAGCGGAAAGACTGCCGTTTATGCGGCGAAGAAAAAGAGGACAGCATTCACATTCTGTGTTACTGTCCCGCTCTTGCTCTTAGGAGATACACACTCTGGAGTCATGTTCGCTAAACCCAGTGTATTACAAAACGTACGGATGGGCGATCTATACAGGGTGATTCATTTCAATCTTAACAGAGAAATATTTCGAAAATATGCAATTTTACAAAAAAACTTTCCAAATAAAAGTTATATGGTTTCAAGGGGGACATAAGATGATGCCATTAGTTTGATCTTGAAGAGTCACCTGAAGGTCACCTCCAACTTTTTAAATGGAACACCCTATATGCTTTTACATATTCTTGTAGCTCATCTCGAGAGCTTTCCAAAACACTATAATTAAGTTAGTTTTCATTAAGTACTTTCCGAGTTATGAGGCTTGAAATCATTTCTTAATTTTACACGTAAAATATCTTGTAAAATATTCATTTTTCGATTATCTTATCTTAATACTTTTAAGTACAAAATAATGAGAGGAATCAATTGGTGTAAAGAAAATACATAATTGTTTCGAAAAAAAAATATGTAATTTGCAATTAACAATTACATATTTTTTCTTCGAAACAACCCTCTCTGCTGCTGTGCGTGTGTGTGTGTTTGGAGTCAAAAAATGCTATGGGAGTGACGAACCGTAGGGTCCTTACTTCTGCTGTCATTCACACACACACGCACGCATGCACGATACGCCAAATCCGACCAGCAACCTCCTCGTGGTGCGCATCGGGTAATGCTAATGCTGGCGGTAAATGAACAAAAATGTATAGGTAACTTTGATATGTCGTAACTCCGCGAAAAAAAATCGTACAAAAAAAATTTTTTTTTAATTCATGCATAAAAGTCCATATTTTACGATGATTATCATGAAATTTCCGAAAAAAATTTATTCCACCCCGTGGAATGCGTCAAAGTATGCAATTTTTTGGAGACGTAACACGTCCTTACTTTTGAGGAGATGACGAGAGGGGGGAAGGATAAATTCTAAATCTGACAAATGATTTTCAAAATAGAGGCTTTAAGCTTGAAAATGAAAAAAAAAATTTTCAAATACGACCATTTTTGACGGAGTTATACTTATTTGAAGTTATGCGAAAATTTGACATGAAATTACCTATGCGATAATTTTATTGACGAGTGTATTAAGGTAAGATGATCGAAAAATGAATTTTTTACAAGATATTTTACGGTTTATGTAAAATTAAGAAATGATTTCAAGCCTCATAACTCGGAAAGTACTTAATGAAAACTAACTTAATTAGTGTTTTGGAAAGCTCCCGAGATGAGCTACAAAAATATGTAATAAAAAGTAGGGGGTTCCATTTAAAAAAATTAAGTTGACCTTCAAATGACCACTAAATTCGACCTCTAGGTCAAAGTCAAAGTCACCATCAGATGTCTCCCTCGAAATCCTACAACTTTTGTTTGAAACATTTTTTCGTATCTTTTAGACTTTACGAGATATTTCGATGGCAAAGTTAAAATGGAATGTATACAGGGTGGCAGGGAAATTTTGACAGTCCCGAAGTGTGAAGATAGATTGGCTCAAATTAAGAAGGAAGCTACTATACTATTTTGCGATATTCGCAATAATTAACGAAAAATTAATTAAAGAAGATCGACCAATGCGCGTGGCTCGAAGCACACAACGGCGAAGGCGGTCTGATTGTAACATAATGGCGGCGCGCGACGAAGCGGTGATTGAGGAGGGGAGGAGCCTTCGCCACGCGCTTACACACTCATCGCTCCTCCCCTCCCCAATCACCGCTTCGCCGCGCGCCGCCATTATGTTACAGTCAGACCACCTTCGCCGTCGTGTGCTTCTAGCCACGCGCATTGGCCGATCTTCTTTAATTAATTTTTCGTTAATTATTGCAATATAGTATAATATCGCAAAATAGTATAATACCTTCCTTCTTAATTTGAGCCAATCTACCTTCTTACTTCGTGAAGGTCAAAAATTGCCTGACATCCTGTATAACCCTGTATGTATCATAGAAGATAGAATAAATATCCATGCAAAAATAAGTATTAATACATAATAGTAAATGTATCTATATTAATAAATATATCTATATAAATATCCACTGAACGTTGTACGGATATCTACAGGATATTGATTTACATATCCTGTATATCCTTATAGATAACTAGTAAATATATCATTTATATATAAAAGATGAAGATTCATGTTTCTCAAGTAGCAGTAATGATAAAAATGAATTTTCAAGTGATGAAGAAGAAACTGATATATCAACTTTATATGCCATTCTTATAATGGAAAACACAAAAGAGAATATTCCTTGTGAAAAATTAACTAATATTAAATTAATATTAATATATTTAATTAATTAAATATATTAATATATACTAATATTAATATATTTAATTAATTAAATATATTAATATTTATTCAAGCTATACAGGGTGTTTCATTTTAATCGCCCCAGGCAAATATCTCGAAAAATATGGAAATTATGAAAAAATGTTTCGGACAAAAGTTGTATGGTTTCGAGGGGGCCATAAGATAGTAACATTGGTTTGACCTTGAACAGTCATTTGAAGGTCACATAAAGGTCACCTTAAATTTCTTAAATGGAACCTACTATTTGTCATTACATATTCTTGTAGCTTATCTCAAGAGCTTTCCAAAACACTCTAATTAAGTACCTTTTCGTTAAGTACTTTTTGAGTTATGAGGCTTGAAATAATTTCTTAATTTTACATAAACCGTAAAATATCTTGTAAAATATTCATTTTTCGATTATCTTACCTTAATATTTTTACGTACAAAATAATGAGAGGAATCAATTGGTGTAAAGAAAACACATAGTTGTTTTGAAGAAGAAATATGTAATTTGCAATTAACAATTCCATATTTTTTCTTAAAAACAACTATGTGTTTTCTTTACACCAATTGATTCCTCTCATTATTTTGTACATAAAAGTATTAAGGTAAGATAATCGAAAAATGAATATTTTACAAGATATTTTACGGTTTATGTAAAATTAAGAAATTATTTCAAGCCTCATAACTCAAAAAGTACTTAACGAAAAGGTACTTAATTAAGTGTTTTGGAAAGCTCTCCAGATAAGCTACAAGAATGTGCAAAAATATATAGGGTGTTCCATTTAAAAAAATTGAAGTGACCTTCACGTGACCTTCAAATGACTCTTCAAGGTCAAACCAATGGTACCATCTTATGGCCCCCTCGAAACCATACAACTTTTGTCCGAAACATTTTTTCATAATTCCCATATTTTTCGAGATATTTGCCTGGGGCGATTAAAATGAAACACCCTGTATAATAAAATCTACGTAAAGCTAATTGACAAATCAATCAATCCTAACTTATAATAATTAAATTTCGCGCTAATATTTATTAAATGCATGAAACTGCATGGAGTGCCTCACTTCGCGAGGTGAAGCCAGGGTCTGTAAATTCCTTTATTAGAATGGCTGCGTTCAGCAGAAAAAGCTGCTTTGCAACTGTTGTAAAATTCGTGAATCTGATTGGTGTATGCTCTTAGATTCAGTCAAAATTAAGAGCATACACCAATCAGGCTCACGAATTTTACAACAGTTGCAAAGCAGCTTTTTCTACTGAACGCAGCCAATGTGTACCAGTTAGTAACGCCAAATGGAAGTTTGTCTTCAGACAATATGAACTATCTTCCGAAAAATCAATATGGACGATCAAAATACGATAGATCAAATGTGAATCACATGTGTTAATAATAAAATTAAAGCGGGGAGCACAGACTTTTGCATAAGCGCATAACCATAAGCATAAGAAAATTGATTGGTTCATTTTCTTATGCATATACTTGTGGACCAATCAATTTCCTTATGCTTATGGTTATGCGCCTATACAAAAGCCTGTGCTCCCGGCTTAACACTATTTAACACTACAATTGACAACAATATATTGCAACACGTGTCTTCAAGCGTATTTGATTCACATTTGATTTATCGTATTTTGATCGACCATATTGATTTTTCAGAAGACAGTTCATATTGGGTCTGTTCTTTTCAGCTGCACTGCTGCACTAGTGCAATTAGTTAGAGTGAAAGAAAGTATGTTTGTCTCTTTCTAACTTATTGCACTAGTGCAGCAATGCAGCTGAAAAGAACAGACCCATTATCTAAAGGCCTATATTGTAGGTCCATGGCTGAAATTTGAGATTGGAAATGTGGACTCGGTTGCGATTAAAATTGACCAATCAGAACAAAGCAATTTGTCGGCCGACTACTCTGATTGGTCAATTCCAACCGCAACCAAGCCGTAGTGTGATTACCGGAGTCCGGATCTTGGTGCCGTTTTCCCCACTCAAAGTGCAGGCTAGCGGCCGAGCGCCGCGAAAAGCAGTACCGTCTATGCCGGTCTAGTGATGGTAGCAAAGAGGGCACCGTCGCGTAGGGAAAAATATATATATATTAACATAGAATATATGTTTATTTATAATATTATACATAATGTACAAAATAATATAATAAAAAATAATATATATATTATATAAAATATAAAATAATATAATAAATTATTATATTTTCTTTTTCTACGCGACGGTGCCCTCTTTGCTACCATTACTAGACCGGCATAGACGGTACTACTTTTCGTGATGCTCGCATGCACTTGGAGTGGGGAAAACGGCACCTAGACCCGGGTCTTGGTGATTACGACTTACCAACGGAGTTTAGCCACTATTTGAACACTTTCTTTCCGAAATTTCACTCCTTCCATTTCCGATCGGGTTATCATGGAGGAAGGACGAGGCTTTCACAAGCAAGTAAAGGATTCTTAATATCATAATTTATCGATTTATTCATCAAAATAAATAAAAATAATAAGAATAAGACAAATACGGTTAAATTTCGGTCGATAGCTTCGTCGATATTAAGAATATTTGTGCATAAATTATAGTGGGTGAGTGTTCTTTGTTCTCTCACCTTCTCAAACGTTCTTTGTGCAAGTATTTTTTGTGTAAAACTGTGTAATGAGAAAGAATTTAAGGTAATATCCGATTTTGATGCGATTCATCTGTGAATTTGATGTGACTCGAATTTAAAATAATTACGGAATATCATTAATTTTTGCGCACTCAAGAAATTTAGAAAGAATGTTCGAAAAAAACGTGCGACGCTATTACACGTGGTAGTGTTCTTTGTTCTCAAATTTTTGAACGTTCTTTGTGCAAGTATTTTTTGTATAAAACTGTGTAGTGAGAAAGAATTTAAAGTAATAATATTCGCTTGATCCATCCGTGAATTTTAATGTGACTCGAATTCGAAATAATTGCGAAATATTAATATTTGCGCAAAGATAATTATTTAAGAAATTTCGAAAGAATGTTCGAGGAAAACGTGCATCGCCGTTACACGTGGATAATGTTCTTTGTTCTCAAATTTTCGAACGTTCTTTGTGCAAGTATTTTTTGTATAAAACGGCGTAGTGAGAAAGAATTTAAGGTAATAATATTCGCTTGATCCATCCGTGTATTTTGATGTGACTCGAATTCGAAATAATTACGAAATATTAATATTTGCATAAAGATAATTATTTAAGAAATTTCGAAAGAATGTTCGAGGAAAACGTGCATCGCCGTTACACGTGGATAATGTTCTTTGTTCTCAAATTTTCGAACGTTCTTTGTGCAAGTATTTTTTGTATAAAACTGCGTAGTGAGAAAGAATTTAAGGTAATAATATTCGCTTGATCCATCCGTGTATTTTGATGTGACTCGAATTCGAAATAATTACGAAATATTAATATTTGCGCAAAGATAATAGTAGTTAGTACTAGGCGGTTTCTAACGCAGGGATCTCAGGGGGGTGAGGGGCGAGGGGATCTCAGCGGCGCGGGAGAATGACGTCACGCAGGATCGAGGAGGATGACGTCACACGGGTTCTAACTCAGGTCCCATCAGGGATGACGTCACGCGGATTCTAAGGCTGCGTTCCAAAATTCACTGCCAGTACTGAAAATCTATAGTTTACGTGACGTACACTATAGATTTTCAGTACTGGCAGTGAATTTTGGAACACAGCCTAACTCAGGTCCTATCAGGGATGACGTCACGCGGGATTTCGGTGGCGCGGGGGCTGCGGGGCGGGGGACGCTTGGGGACGTGTTGGATGTTTTATGACAAGTATAAACAATAAAACAATATAAACAGCGATATTCCTTTGAAGGATTGGATCTTGGAACCTTCTTTTTCTTTTTTCTTTCTTCTTTATTTATTTATTTTTTATTTATTTATTTTTTATTGCTGATGTTCGGCTGCTTTGTACCCTTGCCGCGCGTGTGAGAGAGAACGATAAGAGTGCGAAAAGAACGCGTACGGGAGAGAACGATAGCGAGACTTATAATTAGTGCGAGAGAGAGCGCAAGAGAAAGGCGTGTAAATAATTGCAATTTTTTTTTGTTACAATTAAAAATATATATAATTTATTTAAATGTGTGTATGCGTGAGTTTAATAAAAAGTATACAATATAAAAGAAAAATAATAATATATAAAATAGACCGTCGGGCTATGTTGGGGAAGCCGTTTCTGAAAACAGAAGAAAACATATGCATTTCATTAGTTTAAATTATTTAATAATTTATTTTAAAATACTTTTGATATATAATAAATTAAAAGATACTTACAATGTTATCCATGACTCATCTATTTTAATTTGTGCAAATAGGGCACATGTTGCAGGCCAATATTTGATTCAAACATTTTCTGCACCCTGTGCATGACATATTTTCCACATGGACATAAGCTATGGTTCTATGTTCTCGAACAGAACTAGTTTCTTCAAACTGATACAGTACTCTTAGAAAGCATTCGATACAATATTTTGATCCATTTTCCATATAGTAATAGGAAATGCAACATATCTTTGTTGCTTCGTTGAATGTTATTATTTCAGGTATGCTTAAATCTCGCTGTTCCTTTTGTAACAGTTCATCAAGAATATCGTCACTATTGTCACTATCGTAATCACTGTCCTTCGCCAAGGGTTCTATATCAGATCCATCATCTTCCATCTCTCTCCTCTCTCTCTCTATCTCCATCCTCTCCGCCACAACTGGATCCATCCAATAATCGTAATCATCATCCGTATTATCGTCGATGATAATTACGTTTTCTTCAGCCACCGTATCATCGTCGATGATAATTACGTTTTCTTCAGCCATTGCACAAGACCACCGAAACACAGAAGAGCAACGAAAGAAATGATACTCTAGTGCAGCAGAGTCCTCTTCATTATATTTTTTTAACATACACAATATAAATAGAAGTATTCTTTGAAGGATTGGGCGGATGGAAATACGTAGATAACAACACATTTTTGAGATATTTCGGGGTCCGACCTTTTCGAGCAATCTGTGAATCATAGCGAGATAACAACACATTTTCAATCCTAGGTTCAGTTACAAAAAAATTTTTTCTTTGTGCCCCCCTAACAATCTCTAAAAGTTTGTTGGTTGAATATAAAAAGGATTGAAGCGCATCAGATCATAGTACATGATTTGAAAGCGCATCGACACGTCGGTATAGCAAAAGTATAGTCAAAAAGTATAGTGTTCTGTCAGAAAGTATAGCCGTGGCTATTGAAAAATGAACGGTTATGGAATGATATTGAACGACTGTCGAACGACTATTGAACGGTTGTCGAATGGAAATGAACGACTGTCGAACGGAAATGAACGACCGTTGAACGGAAATGAACGACCGTTGAACGGTTATCGAACGGAAATTGTGTGTGTGTGTGTGTGTGTGTGTGTGTGTGTGTGTGTATGTGTACAGCCATTTCTCTAAACTATGTTGTTTCTTCGCTTCCTCGGTTATTCCCGATCGTCGATCCATCGTTGTTTCGATTCGTCGATCAAACGATATGTGCCCCGAGTATCACCGTGCGTTTTATCATTCGTTGTCACTCTTTAGCTCTTCGTAGCCGTTTCTGAGCCGTTCACTACCGTTTGTCGTTTTTCAATAGCCGTTCTGTATCGTCCGCTACCGTTCGTAGCCGTTCCTGCCCCGTTCGTTGTCGTTCGTTGCCACTCTCTAGTCGTTTGTAGCCGTTCTTCTTCTTCCTCGCTATCTCTGTTATTCTCGATCGTCAATCCATCGTTGTTTCGATAGCCGTTACATAACCGTTCGTAGCCGTTCCTGACCCGTTCGATAGCCGTTCGTTGCCGTACCTTAGCCGTTCGTTGTCGTTCGTTGCCGTTCTTCTTCTTCCTCGCTATCTCTGTTATTCTCGATCAACAATCCATCGTTGTTTCGATAGCTGTTACATAACCGTTCGTAGCCGTTCCTGACCCGTTCGATAGCCGTTTGTTGCCGTTCCTTAGCCGTTCGTAGCCGTTCCTGACCCGTTCGATAGCCGTTCGATAGTCGTTCGACAGCCATAAACATTATTTTCCACAGTAAAATTCTAAAAATAATAGATGTTTATTTTTTTTAATTAATTAAAATTTTTACAAACCTAGTAAATTTGCATTTCATATCTTTAATGCTCTGTGCATATCTCACTTCATATTGACAGTAGTTTGTTATTTAAATATTATATAAGATTATATAAGATTATATTTGTTTTTGCATTTATCTTTGAATCATCCATTTCGCCGGAAATATTTGAATTTTAGATCCTAGGTATGAAACATTGAATTCAATTAAAAGTCGATTTAGCGATTAATTAATAGCACTGCACCCTAAATAATTGCACTAAATAAATTTTATTTTGGTCGTCTCAATTAATTAAATGAAAATTAAATTAGTGAAGTGGATATAATATACATTTTCATTAAAATAAAAAGAATCTTCTTTTAAATGAGTATTGCATAGCTTAAAGTTAAATCAAGAGTGATTGGGATATAATTGGTAAAAAGCATAATTTGAAGCATTTTTACGATTTTAAAATTAGTGCATAGGAAGTATAGTGTTGAGACACTGTCGCATATTTCATATTGTGATAATAATTTTTTTAATAAAATTATAAAACTAACAAATTAAAATTCATAATTTTTAAAATTCTACATAATCATACAAATTTAAAAAATACATATTTTATTGTTAAGATATTAAATATACAATGTAAGTTTACGATCTTTAATAACATTCAAAAATATATTATATTTAAGTTGCATAGGTTCTAAATCGAAGTGTGCGTCTAAATTAAAATTAAAAAACCGTTTATCAAGTCTGAGCTGTATATTTCATTCCATTCTTAACACGATTCCTTATTTCATTCCTTATTTCAGTTTCTCCAAAACAAAGAGTTTTGAATAATTCCTTAGTAATCGAGGCATCTTGAGAAAACCAAATATCACTCGTTCCTATTTACACGTCGACAACAATGTTGACTTGTTTTTCTTTTTTTTTAATTAATCGTATACTGCTTGTAGAAAGTTTTTGTAACGAATGAATACACTTAATATGCTAAAAATTATACTCACTGGTACAATATTATGTAGTAACCACTATAGTGAATACTGACGATGTCCTATTATCAACGTACTGGAAGATATTATTCCATAAAGTTACTGTACCATACAGTAGAAATATATACCTCTACTTTTATTATATGCTTAAGAGAGAAGATGTGATTGTTTTGTATTGTTAAGAAGATAAGAAGATAAGATGAACTTGACGCTTTAATCCTTCTTATATTCAACCAACAAACTTTCAGAGATTGTCGAGGGCATAAAAGAAAAAATTTTTTTGTAACTGAACCTAGGGTTGAAAATGTGTTGTTATCTCGCTATGATTCACAGATTGCTCGAAAAGGTCGGACCCCGAAATATCTCAAAAATGTGTTGTTATCTACGTATTTCCATCCGCCCAATCCTTCAAAGAATACTTCTATTTATATTGTGTATGTTAAAAAAATATAATGAAGAGGACTCTGCTGCACTAGAGTATCATTACTTTCGTTGCTCTTCTGTGTTTCGGTGGTCTGCTGCACTAGAGTATCATTTCTTTCGTTGCTCTTCTGTGTTTCGGTAGTCTTGTGCAATGGCTGAAGAAAACGTAATTATCGTCGACGATGATACGGTGGCTGAAGAAAACGTAATTATCATCGACGACGATACGGATGATGATTACGATTATTGGATGGATCCAGTTGTGGCGGAGAGGATGGAGATAGAGAGAGAGGAGAGAGACGGAAGATGATGGATCTGATATAGAACCTTTGGCGAAGGACAGTGATTACGATAGTGACAATAGTGACGATATTCTTGATGAACTGTTACAAAAGAAACAGCGAGATTTAAGCATACCTGAAATAATAACATTCAACGAAGCAACAAAGATATGTTGCATTTCCTATTACTATATGGAAAATGGATCAAAATATTGTATCGAATGCTTTCTAAGAGTACCGTATCAGTTTGAAGAAACTAGTTCTGTTCGAGAACATAGAACCATAGCTTATGTCCATGTGGAAAATATGTCATGCACAGGGTGCAGAAAATGTTTGAATCAAATATTGGCCTGCAACATGTGCCCTATTTGCACAAATTAAAATAGATGAGTCATGGATAACATTGTAAGTATCTTTTAATTTATTATATATCAAAAGTATTTTAAAATAAATTATTAAATAATTTGAACTAATGAAATGCATATGTTTTCTTCTGTTTTCAGAAACGGCTTCCCCAACATAGCTCGACGGTCTATTTTATATATTATTATTTTTCTTTTATATTGTATACTTTTTATTAAACTCACGCATACACACATTTAAATAAATTATATATATTTTTAATTGTAACAAAAAAAAATTGCAATTATTTACACGCCTTTCTCTTGCGCTCTCTCTCGCACTAATTATAAGTCTCGCTATCGTTCTCTCTCGTACGCGTTCTTTTCGCACTCTTATCGTTCTCTCTCACACGCGCGGCAAGGGTACAAAGCAGCCGAACATCAGCAATAAAAAATAAATAAATAAAAAATAAATAAATAAAGAAGAAAGAAAAAAGAAAAAGAAGGTTCCAAGATCCAATCCTTCAAAGGAATATCGCTGTTTATATTGTTTTATTGTTTATACTTGTCATAAAACATCCAACACGTCCCCAAGCGTCCCCCGCCCCGCAGCCCCCGCGCCACCGAAATCCCGCGTGACGTCATCCCTGATAGGACCTGAGTTAGAATCCGCGTGACGTCATCCCTGATAGGACCTGAGTTAGAACCCGTGTGACGTCATCCCCCTCCATCCTGCGTGACGTCATTCCCCCGCGCCGCTGAGATCCCCTCGCCCCTCACTCCCCTGAGATCCCAGCGTTAGAAACCGCCTAGTACTAACTACGGATAATTATTTAAGAAATTTCGAAAGAATGTTCGAGGAAAACGTGCGTAGCCGTTAATCCGACTCGAGTATTCCTATTGCTCCGCCATTACTTCGGTTTCACAAAGTATAACGAATTTACGGAAAAGTTTAGCCATTATTTCGATCTCACAAATATTCTTAATATCGACATAACTATCGATCGAAATTAATAGTATGTCATATTTCTTTTTTTTTAATTAATATTTTTCGAATTTTAATATTTTGCGTTTGCCCGCAGAATATTATCGATTATTATTATCGATCATTATTATTATCAATTATTATCGATATTCGAATTTATTTCTTGATTTTATCCGTGGATATACGTCGGCATACTAATATTAATATTAATTTGAAGATGAAAGAAGAGAAAAATAAAATTAAAATGTGCAAAGAACAAGAAGTGAGTCAAAGACAAGTATATATTTTTGAGGTACTTTTAATTTTCCGGAAAGGGTAGAAAAATGGATTTTACATCGTTGTCAATAATATCACCGAATAGACACTTGATTGGACTCACAGGGGAAAAGAAGCAGAGACAGGCAAAGATAATCTGACGATGAATCATTGAAGCAGCAATTAAAAAAAATAAAATATGGAAGAAAATCAAAGCACTTGCACAAAATAGGGTGAGTTTTTTTCTTATTCGATTATTCAGGTGCTATCAATATTACTTTTCAGCGTCAGAAGAAACTCAATGGAAGATAAGACATATAATAACAATATATACATTTGCTTGTATGTTATGTAGTTTGCTTGTGTGCTATGTAGTATGTTTTAACGCTTTAAAAATGTATGATATGGTACAACTCTTTTTCAATTGTTCCGAGCTATCGGTAGACTATTTCCGAAGATTGAAGAACGCATTGTTACGTAGTTACTATAATAACAGGATGAAAATCGCGGTTCTAATTATCGCTGTCGAGATATTTCAATTAATCGTTTAAGAAATTGAAACAGTTTGTAGGATAAAAGTATGTAAATTATATTAAGTATTAAATTATATTTTCGTTACTTTCTTAAAACTGAATGTGAATTTAAATTAATGTAATAATAATTATGCTGGTAAAACTAGACAATTGCGGCCTATACAATTTGGCCGAAAAAAATAGCTATTTCATATGTATTTTTGCTTCCTGAAAACGAATATGAAAGTTAAAAATGGCGGTCGAAACCGGAAGTACCTCAAAATTGCAAAAAACGATGAAGAAAACAGGTTTTCGAGGTATATCTCCTTAAATATTGATTGTAGAGAAAAAAGTTTTTTACAAAAGTTAAAGATCTTATCAAATAATTGGAGGTCGCTGCTTATTAAAAAGTTGTTAACAAATGAAGTTAATGATATAAATGATGTGAAACGAGGTGTATATTTGCAAAATTTCACATGGGTTTGCGACTTTCCACATGAAGCAAGGTCCACCTTGCCTACTGGCGGGGTGGTTGCGAGAGGAGGGCGGAAGGCCCCCTTGCACCACCCGCGCGCGTGTGTGTGTGTGTGTGTGTATGTACACATACATTTCTGATATTTTTTAATTGTATTAAATTTATATAGAATTTAATACAATTTAATACAATTAAAAATTATCAGAAATGTATGTGTACATACACACACACGCACGCGTGCGCGCGGGGGGTGCAAGGGGGGCCTTCGGCCCCCCTCCCGCAACCATCCCGCCGGTAGGCAAGGTGGACCTTGCTTCACGTGGAAAGTCGCAAACCGATGTGAAATTTTGCAAATGTACACCTCGTTTCACATCATTTATATCATTAATTTCATTTGTTAATAACTTTTTAATAAACAACGGGCGACGGCTAAAACCTTTTGCATGTTACTCAGGACAGTGACCTTGATAACATATGTCAAGGTGAAGCTCAACGGAGGTGAGTCCCCTAATATCAACCTTTACCATATTTTTTAAACTTCGTGTGTTCATAACTTTTTAATAAACAGCGACCCCCAATTATTTTATAAGCAAAAGTTACTTAGAATGATGCCCTTGGCAATATATATGAAGATCAAAGTCATCGGGGCGGAGGCCCGAATTGTATACAATTACCTAATTTTTTTATATAACAGCCAAAATAATGGACTTACATAAAAAATGCTTATAAAATTTTTGTAAAGTTTTTTAATAGTCTCATTTTTTGTTAATAACTTTTTTGTCCAAAATCGATATTTTCGAAGATATTCAGCGAAATCTTTTGAAATTTTGAGATGGAGGTAGGGGCTAAACTATTCGAGTCCGCCTATTATACATATACATGAAATTACTCGGGACGGTGTCCTTGACAACATATACCAAGATCAAGGTCATCGGCGTATAGGCCGCAATTGTCTAGTTTTACCATTATGCTATATAACTGTTATATTTTTTGTTTGCACACAGGTACGAATTTATTTTTCAATTTTATCTGCGGATACATGCCAACGGATACTCCCAGCAAGCATGTAACAGTTATATAATTGTTACTTAGTGTTTGCTAAGCTAATATTACTACTAATTTGAAGATGAGAGAAGAGAAAAATAAAATAAAATAGATGTACAAAAGAATACAACAAATGGATGCAGGAAAATGCAGAAATATTTAGAAGATAAAAACAAAAAATCAAAGATAATGGCAAACTTTGGAACAGAAAGTGAGCGAAAGGCAAGTAGATATTAGTTGAAGAAATGTACAAAAATATGTGTAGAATATATAGAATGCAAAAAGAAAGAAGACTAGAAAGCACGTAATGGCAGTGTGTGATCTTACGAAGACAGTTAAATGTATGGAAAACGTAATGGATGACAAAGAAGTAAGAATAGAAATTGAATAAAAAGGGTGATAGAATTAAGAAAGTAAAGAGAGGAAGCGACATTATAAAAAAAAATTACTTTTTTAATTTTATCATTTTTTTCGCCCATTCTCTCTTTTTTTTTCATCAATTATCTTTTTTATACATTTAACTGTCTCATAGAATCACATACTGCCATTACGTCCTCCCTGCTCCTCCTTTTATATTCTATACAATATTAATATCATATATATTAATATTTAACAATTTTATTTAATATTTTTTATATAAAATATTAATTTAAAGATGAGAGAAGAAAAAATTAATAAAATTTTTTAATAAAAACACCATGTAACAGTTATATAATTGTTACTTGGTGTTTGCTGGGAGTATCCGTTAGCATGTATCCACAGATAAAATTGAAGGAAAAATTCGTACCTGTGTGCAAACGAAAAATAATTAATTTAAAAAAAATCAAATATGACATTCTATTCTAAACCTTGTTATCATCATCAGTTTTTTTTCTTTTCTTTCTCTTGCAAATATTTTCGCATTTTTCCTGCATTCCTTGTTATATTCTTTTGCGCATCCTAATTTTATTAATTTTTTCTTCTCTCATCTTTAAATTAATATTTTATACAAAAAATATAAAATAAAATTGTTACTTGGTGTTTGCTGGGTTAATATTACTACTAATTTGAAGATGAGAGAAGAGAAAAATAAAATAAAATATTCACTCCATTCTTTCTTTTTTGTCATCCATTACCTTTTCCATACATTTGACTGTCTTCGTAAGATCACACACTGCCATTACGTACTTTCTAGTCTTCTTTCTTTTTGCATTCTACGCATTCTACACATATTTT
Organism: Camponotus vicinus; assembly: GCF_025532165.1. NCBI lineage: Eukaryota > Metazoa > Arthropoda > Insecta > Hymenoptera > Formicidae > Camponotus > Camponotus vicinus. The sequence goes on along the minus strand of NW_028141967.1, from coordinate 18,202,322 downwards.
TGTACATTTCTTCAACTAATATCTACTTGCCTGTCACTCACTTTCTGTTCCAAAGTTTGCCATTATCTTTGATATTTTTGTTTTTATCTTGCAAATATTCCTACATTTTTCCTGCATCCATTTGTTGTATTCTTTTGCACATCTATTTTATTTTATTTTTCTCTTCTCTCATCTTCAAATTAGTATTAACATTAGCCCAGCAAACACCAAGTAACACTTATATAACTGTTACATGGTGTTTGCTGGGAGTATCCATTGGCATGTATCCGCAGATAAAATTGAAAGAAAAATTCGTACCTGTATGGAAACAAAATAATTAATTTAAAAAAATCAAATATGACGTTCTATTCTAAACCTTGTTATCATCTTCAGTCTTTTTTCTTTTTTTTTTCTTGAAAATATTTTCGCATTTTTCCTGCATTTCTTGTTATATTCTTTTGCGCATCCTAATTTTATTAATCTTTTCTTCTCTCATCTTTAAATTAATATTTTATACAAAAAATATTAAATAAAAATGTTAAATATTAATATATATAATATTAATATTGTATAGAATATAAAAGGAGGAGCAGGGAGGACGTAATGGCAGTATGTGATTCTACGGGACAGTTAAATGTATAAAAAAGATAACTGATGAAAAAAAAGAGAGAATGGGCGAAAAAAATGATAAAATTAAAAAAGTAATTTTTTTTTATAATGTCGCTTCCTCTCTTTACTTTCTTAATTCTATCACCCTTTTTATTCAATTTCTATTCTTACTTCTTTGTCATCCATTACCTTTTCCATACATTTAACTGTCTTCGTAAGATCACACACTGCCATTACATGCAGTCTTCTTTCTTTTTGCATTCTATGTATTCTACACATATTATTGTACATTTCTTCAACTAATATCTACTTGCCTTTCGCTCACTTTCTGTTCCAAAGTTTGCCATATTTTGATTTTTTTGTTTTTATTTTGCAAATATTTCTGCATTTTCCTGCATCCATTTGTTGTATTCTTTTGTACATCTATTTTATTTTATTTTTCTCTTCTCTCATCTTCAAATTAGTAGTAATATTAGCCTAGCAAACACTAAGTAACAATTATATAACTGTTACATGCTTGCTGGGAGTGTCCGTTGGCATGTATCCGCAGATAAAATTGAAAAATAAATTCGTACCTGTGTGCAAACAAAAAATATAACAGTTATATATAGCATAATTATTATTACATTAATTTAAATTCACATATATTCAGTTTTAAGAAAGTAACGAAAATATAATTTAATATTTAATATAATTTACATACTTTTATCCTGCAAAATGTTTCAATTTCTTAGACGATTAATTGAAATATCTCGACAGCGATAATTAGAACCGCGATTTTCATCCTGTTATTATAGTAACTAGGTATGCGTTCTTCAATCTTCGGAAATAGTCTACCGATAGCTCGGAACAATTGAAAAAGGGTTGTACCATATCATACATTTTTAAAGCGTTAAAACATACTACATAGCACACAAGCAAACTACATAGCATACAAGTAAATGTATATATTGTTATTATATGTCTTATCTTCCATTGAGTTTCTTCTAACGCTGAAAAGTAATATTGATAGCACCTGAATAATCTCGAATAAGAAAAAAACTCACCCTATGTTGTGCAAGTGCTTTGATTTTCTTCCAGTGCTTTGTTTTATTTTTTTTAATTGCTGCTTCAATGATTCATCGTCAGATTATCTTTGCCTGTCTCTGTTTCTTTTCCCCTGTGAGTCCAATCAAGTGTCTATTCGGTGATATTATTGACAACGATGTAAAATCCATTTTTCTATCCTTTCCAGAAAATTAAAAGTATCTCAAAAATGATTCAAGTAAAAATTCACTGATTAATTTCTACCGAAACAATTGCAATTTGTATTTCATTGCAAACATTCCAGAAAATTATCGAATTAAATTAATATTTTAAAATTTTTAATATTTTTATATATTATTTATTTTGATTTATAAAAAATAGTCGATTTTATTATAGTAAAAGATTTCATTTTGATAATTTAATATTTCTAAAGATATTTATTATTTTACAAATATGCAATTGATTAATAAGAAACATGAGGTCCCATTAAAAAATAGTTATTAAAATAATAAGTCTCATTAATAATCATTTTCTTTTCAAAATTTTTTTAAATTTTATATTACATCGAAATTATAATAAAGGTGTGTATAATCATACAAATAACATGTAGCGAAAACATTCAACCCTTTAGAAATCAATAATCTTACCATGACATGTTGAGAACTGGATGTACGTGATGAACTAGAGATCGAATTAGAGTCCATATTAGGCCGAAGTTGTACTCTTACAATGTCCGAAGACTCGGACATCGAATTGTTATCTTTTTGTTTCACCTTTCTCCTGTAAATATTTTTGTATTTTGTTCTGTGCAAATGCCTCGATTTCCTTATATACATTTTATTTTATGTTCGATGTTTTTAATTTTTGCTTCAATCGTTTTACATCAAATCATCTTTGTCTACTTGTTTTTCTTTTCTCCTATGGGTTCCAATCAAATCTCTTCAGAGACTAATTATTAGAGTTCACTGACATATCCAATAAACTGTCAAGATTGATGAAATACGAGAGACCAGTAAGCATCGGTATTTTCATGGACGATTAGTGACGTCGATTGCGTTCGTAATTCGGAGTCGAGTTACGCATTAATGCGAATATCGTCGCGTAATTGGTGACGACGTATCCGTCACGATGAATATCAATAGCAGTAACAGATATAGCTGGCGACAATTTATTCCCAAAGCGGTCAAGCAACGCGCATATAGAAGAGAGCGTAATATTTTGAATTTATTTGCGAGCCAACCGAGCGCTCGATTCCTATCGCATAATATCGACGTATTATTAGACGTTATTAGAATGTGTGTGGTACGAAAATTTATATCTCACATATCTGAAACGCCCATGCACGGTATCTCGAAAATACACACCCCGAGCGCGAACCTAATTAGGTCGCGTGTTTATGCTTGCCTCTGCATCTTAATTTAATTTGATCATAATTGAATCTTAAGCGAAAGTTACAATAGAGATAGAGAAAAGCACGATGTTAAACATGAAATACGCGATACGTAATTATTAACGAAAGATAAAGCTTACATTATTCTCATGCACTTATACACAGATATAGAAAATAATTCTTTATTATAGAAATGTATTTACCAAGCATAATTATTACAGTATCAAAGGTCAACTTAACCCCTTCACAGTCCAGCGAAAAGAAACTTTCCGTGCCAAAAGTGTGTTGAAGAAAAAAGTTTTTAAAATTGCATGAATACGTCAGTATAAATATTATTGAAGTCGCCGAATCCGAATCTGAAGCCAGAATTACAAAATTCAAAATGGTGAATCCAATATGGCGGATCAAAATTCAAAATAATGGATTTCAATAAAAATGTGTATCATTTTTGAGGTTGCAAAATTCAAACCTAATATCAGATTTTCCAAATTGAAAATGGCAAATCCAATATGGCGGACCAGAGTTCGAACAAATGGTTAACATACATAAAGGTTGTATATTTCTCTCTTCAATTATTTCTAAATCCCGCTCTCTGCCGAACCCAGTCACGAATCAAGGACGTGGCGGTTATTGACTCCGTTTTTTTATTTTTTTTATTTCTTGAAAATTGGTATACGTTTCCACTTCTGTGCAAACAGCTTGATTTGATAATTCGTGACTCTGGATTCAGCAGATAGCGGGATTTATAAGTAATTGAAGAAAAAAGTGTACATCTTTTATGTATGGCAACTATTTGTTCTGGTCCGCCATATTAAATTTGCAATTTTTAATTTGGAAAATCTGATATTAGATTCAAATTCGGCAACCCCAAAAACGATAAGAAACCTATTTTTATTCAAACCCTTTTTTTATATCAAAATTATTTTGAATTTTGATCCGCCATTTTGAAGTTCGAAATTCTGATTTCAGATTCGAATTCGGCGACCTCAGAAACCTTAAAATACCCAAGGACAATCAAATCGTAACAGTAATAACATGTTTTTTTCAAGATGCCCCTATAGGGGCCATGAAGCAAAAGTGGCACGAATTTTTTTGGCCCCTATAGGGGTCCCTGACAATGAAGGGGTTAACTAAATTAAATGATATAATATGAATATAAATAAATAATATCGTTGTCGATATTGTGTTTTATTATAATTTTATTTTTCTGTTGATTTATTGAATGTTATCGCATGAATCGAGTATTTGAGCGAGTTTGATTTTTTATATACATTTAATCTTGTGTCTAAGTTGCGTTATCTCCTGCATTCTTTTACTTTTGTAAATTTTTCTTTATAAATTTTTCTTTATATTCTTCTATAATAAAAAATTGTTATAGAAAAGTAAAAATTATAGAAAATTAAATAAAATTATTATTTATTTTCTATATCCGTGCATAAGTGCATGAAAATAATGTAAGCTTTATTTTTCGTTAATAATTAAGTTAATATTTATCATAAGTCGGTGAACTCCTTTGTTAAAATTTATACTAACGTTAATAACACCATCTAGAAGTCTGTTTTCAGATATGAACCATCTTCCGAAAAAATCAATATGGTGGATCAAAATACGATAGATCAAATACGCTTGAGGACACGTGTTGCAATATATTGTTGTCAATTGTAATGTTAATTAACACTGTTTAACACTACAATTGACAATAATATATTGCAACACGTGTCTTCAAGCATATTTGATCTATCATGGATCTATCATATTTTGATCCACCATATTGATTTTTTCGGAAGATAGTTCATATTATCTGAAGGCAGGCTTCTAGATGGCGTTACTAACGCTGGTACAGATTCTAATAGCGTTTTCGACTTGTCGGGTTCAATCGCTCCGGGGTAGTTTACTAGACGTTATTGATCAATCACAGTAATTCTTCTGAAGAATATATGGTTACATTCTTCAAAAGAATGGCTGTGATTGGTTAATAACGTCTAGTAAACTACCCTGGAGCGATTGAACCCGACAAGTCGAAAATGCTATAACAACAGAAGTTTACAGAGAGAGGACCCCAATATAATTAATTATTAACATAATTATTAACTCTGAATTATACGCTTCAGCCGAAAGTATTTCTGGTAGTACGTAGTGAATAAATAACATGAATAAGCAGAACAAGCAGTTATGTATGGACTTGGCGATACGAACATTACTAATTTGTTTGATGACATCGTCAATCAGCTGATCGAGCAGCCGCGTGCTCTCCGATTCTTGTATATAGTTTCAACGGATAATCCAATAAATCGTACCTGGCAAAAGTGGTCTCGTGCTAACGTTCATGCTCAGATTTTGCTATTACTGTTTTGCGATAATTTAATATAATGGACGAGCAGTTTCACAAACAGTTGAAATCTTGCAGGATTCATGTCGCATGTTCGCGCGATCGTCAGTCTGCATTGTCGGTCAATTACGGATGAGAACATCTTTCAGACACTTGCATGTTCTCAAGGAGCTTTCCTCTGTTTTGTGCAAGTGCTTTGATTACCTTCCATATTTTATTCGTTTTTTAATTGCTGCTTTAACGATTCTTCGCCAGATTATCTTTGACCTGCCTCTTTTTCTTTTTCTCTGGGTCCAATCAGGTGTCTATTCGGTAATATTGTTATTTCTTTTCGTGCTTTGACAACGGTGGAAAATCCGTTTTCTGCTCGCTTTCCGTTTTACTCTTTTTTATCTCTCCACACTTCCGAGAGAAGAAGGAACGGAGAGAAGAGATCGTTAGTCAAGATAACGAAAAGTAAGGCGGGATGAAAGATGGACGAGAAGAGAATATCCTGCCTTTCGTCCTGTTCATTCCTTTCACAGCACGTTACATTCGGTTCATTCGGTTGGCAAAATGTCCGATATATCTAATCGTTGAAAATCTGCATAATGGTCAGTTGGCATGTCACGAACACATCTCCTTTCTCCCCTTGCTACCTCAAACAATCGGAATTACCGCTCTGCATATCCGCGATTATATCGGCGGAATGAAAAATTCTTAATCCTATCGATTGTTAATCATTTTATTCTAGCATTATATGATGAGAGTGGAAGAGAATATTTTAAATCTAAAAAATTCATAACTTTCCATAAAATTTTAATATTAGTAATTTTAATATTATAATATTAATTCTATTAGTAATTTTAAGTTATAATATTATAATATTAGTAATTTTAATATTAGTAATAAGCAGGTATAATTTAATTTAATTTTTCGCAATCTAATTAAATCTTTGGCATACCAAATAAATAAATTAATAAACATAAAAACTACATGAGAATTATAAATGCAAAATCCTCCATAATGGAAAAATGACAGATTCTCTTAAAGTTAAAGCAAATGTAAGACAAGAATATTGAATAGAATTATGAGAGAAAAATATATATCATATATCGTATAGGTTCCTTTCTCTTCCCGTTCTGAAACCAAACTGTCTTTTCTGTAATATCTTCTCAGTTTCCTTCTTCAGCCTTTCATTCAAGATGTTTGCATATATTTTGCTGTATCCATCAGCGTAACTCTTTTGTAGTTCTTTTCCTCATTGATTTTTTCTTTCTTAAATATTGGTCTTATCAATCTTCTATTCCATTTTTCCGGAATTATTCTTTCTTTTCAAATTTACTTCAAATAATTCTACAAATACTTCACTCATTTCTATGAAAGAAAAGTGTGTGTCGTAAAAAAAAGACCAAGTGGAATTTAATGGAATCTATTTATACATGTATATGTAACTCTCATTCAAACTTAAGATTCATGTTGACAATTTCAGAACATCGTAAATTGTCATTATTTTGTAATTGCGATACAGGAACATTTCCAGGAGTATAATTAAAATTGTATTTCAATATTCTGCTAGAGAGTATCCCGCCGATTATTCCTGCTTATTACTGCTCGATTACGAGACATCGTGAGAACGTCGGACTCCAGGTGTTGGTGTTCTCGCGTGTGCGCATATTATTATCTCGATAATAATACTAATTAAGGCGCTTCCAGCCGTTCGTAATAACACTTTGCACGTAATGCGCGCGCTTCTAATCCGTAGCGGCATATGGTCCAACATGCGAGATATCTCGTGCGCGCGACAAGCGCAGTCATCTCGCCGCATTCTTCTTCTCGCTCTCTTGCGGATTAAATCTGCCATTAAAACCCATGTCCGCCATTTACAGTGGATATGCATCGTGTTATAGACTTATGTTATCGATCAGTTCTAAGTCGGAACAAGGGAAGAGCTTGATTTACGCAAGCATTCTCCTAAACATTACTTTCTATGCTTTGCATACGCGCTTTGTTTTGCTTCGTACATCGAACATTTTTCTCTCTCTTAATTTAAGATAATGTCCAGTTAATTAATTCCTCATATTTCCTCATATTTTATTTGATATTAAGATCTAGCTGTCGTGCCATCTTTAGAAGATTGGTGTGTGTATATATATATATATATATATACATAGAACAAAATGTAAATATATACATATATATAAAGAATTATTAAAAAACTTAGCTGAAACTAAGTAATTAAAGAAATAATACTTTATTTCTTTTTTCAAAATATAAAATGTATTTCGATATAAAATACATAAAAAATGCAGATAAATAATATAATCTCTAAGACACATAGTGATATCATAATCTCAATTGCAAATTTATGATTACTTGTGACTTTTTTTACACAATTAAAGAATATTAAATTATCGATCATTTTCGCATGTGACTCCGAATCGAATGTTCTCTTATCATTATCGAAGGCCACCTGAAAAAGTAATTTATCCCGTTGTCCGGAAAAAGCACTGTCGATGCAAATGAAAAACTGATTGAAGAGTAGTAGCTTAACCACTTTGATGGACTATCGATCGACAGAATACGCAAAGATACCGTTTTGACCTGGCTACACTCGTAGTAATTGTCTCGCGAGATTGGCATACAATTTCCGTCCCAAAAGAGCAACCCTTCTCTCTCTTTCTCTTTTTCTCTCATCAACTATATCGCGATATAACGCAACTATTGATTTTTCGAAACTCCAATGTACGCTGTAAATATAGAATGTTACATCATCGTTTCTCGCACCGGCGGTGCGTGACTTAATTCGAAATTGTGATTTTAACAAAAATACACACGCGTGAATTCTGCATTTGCGAGACAAAAACATGGCTTTACATGGAAGAGCAATGTTGTGCAATTCAAACGCGCTGTCTTTATATTGAAAATCCATTATATTGACAATATCATCAAATTTTTTTTACGTGTCAGTTACAAACAAAAAAATTATAAATTTATTTGTGTATCAGTTTGCCATTTGAAAAAGAGTTAGATTATTAAAATAAATTAAAATATATTGATTAAAATATAATTTACGTTTTTTGTTATACATTTTGTTTCCGAAGTTTTTTTAAAATTAAAAGTGATAAAAAGGAGTTGAAGTATTAAAAATAACGTGTGAAAAGTTTTGTATACAAAAAAATTAAAATACAACATTACGCATATAATTAGCAAAATAATTTACAATGGTTCAATTAATTACAATTACATATTCGTGAGCATTCCTGTTTCTATGTTACTGCATTTGTTTTTCTCGGTACATTACGTAACCTCGATTTATCTTAAACGGATCGAAGAACGCTATATTGTGGAAATATTGCAGAATTATGTATCAAACTATCAAATTGCTCTTTCACTTATTGAAAAATGACTCGCAAAGTTTTATGTTATGGATTTTTTGGATTCTTCTTATATATGCAGCATTATATCTGGTGTGTTTCCTCATATTTATAATATATTATCATATGTGTCTGATAATGTTCTGTGCATACGCATGAGACAATTTTATAATTACAAGGATATAAAAAATGGTAAGCAATGTGTCTTTGAATAATACAATGTTTTTGTCATCTTGTATAAAAGATATATACAAATTTTATCTCTTTTTATTAAGAGATATTGAAAAATTAAATAATTCGATTAATTATAAATATAATGATTAATTATAAATATGCACTTACATTACAAAATCTATTTTATATATATATTTCGAAATCAATTCTGGAATTATCACCTTGTTTTTCTATTTTCAATTATAGAGATTTACAAGCGTATTATAGGAATATTATGCGGGAACTGTTCAGGCTCATCTTTTAAAATGTATATCAGTTTGCAAGATCTGTATGATTCGCAAAAATTACAACACAAAACTCGCGCAACGAACTCGCCGCTTCTTTCAGCGACTGTGCGGATTCGAAATGCATCAGAGGCATTTCATAAAAGCACGTTGGATTATATCTGACAAAAAAAACAAACGTTTGGAAAAATCTATGCCTTTGGCTACGCTGGCGCATTGTGCATTTAATCTGAAACGCGTATCATAGTTTTTGTCGGCCGATGAATTCCACCGATGTATCTCTACGGTGCACGCCAAAATATTTGCCGATTCCCTTTCATTTTCCATATCCACGTTGGAGAATTAATATACGAGCTCGCGTACTTTTATAATGATACAGTATCAATATCTTTTTCGAAAGGCAAACAGCATAGATAGATTAACAGCTCGCATTATATAATTTGTAAAAATATCGTGTTAATATTCTTATATATATAATTATTTTTTTAAACACAAGTTATAGCATAATAATGCAACATAGTTTTCAGATAACAATATCATTTCGTTTATTTCTTTCGACATTATGGGTTTATAATAGATCTGAATTATATATTAACTCATGATGATCTATACATTATAAGTTTATAATAGATCTGAATTTATATCCATGCATTAAATCCATCCATCCATACATTAACTCAAGTCTATCGTGCATTATTTTTTCTTCGTTGGTAATAATTTCTGTAATTAAATTTTTATAATTTTATGTAATTTAATTTTTATTTTTATATCATGAGATAAAAATTATACATTTTGACGTGCACTGATAAATCAAATTTTACTTTCTTTTATGTATTCGAATTAGCGATTTCCATTGTGCAATACACAGCAAAAGATCGACCGCTTAAATTCTCCCTCACGTCCGTCTGTTCCGACCGCGAGTTAAAGAACAAGTTTGCGAGCTTGCCCGAGGATGAAAAAAAGGGACCAGGCCGTCGGCGCGCTGGGATTCTCGCCACGTTCGATTCGATTTTTTCCGAAAAGCCAAACACGAAAAGAGAAAGAGAGAGAAAACAGAGAAGAGAACTTTTAAATATCGACGTCGCGCTGAATAATTCATCCCGTGTACACTCGCCGGATATTTCACCCCTCGCGAGATTCCGGATTACGGAATAGATTGCGTGGCTCGATCTTAGATCCCTTCCTTGATGTAGGGAGATTAATTTAATAACGAGGATCGGCGGATGAAGTCGTAAATGAAGTTGAGGAAACTCAGTAGCTAATATCGAAACGCTTTCATTTGTGAAAGCACAAGGAGATACGAATCGCGTTCATCTTCAAAGTAGGGTAAATCCTTTCTCATAACATTATAACTTTTAGAGAATAATTACAAAGTTCAAAGATTTTTCACAATAAACTCACATATTTACATGATTTCAAAATAAATGCCCGTCTTGGGAATAACATTGTATTAAGCATTATTAATATATTGATAAGCTTCAAATTGATTTAGATGATTAATCAATGTTAAATATGACTCTCTATTACAACGTGTTGTTTCTATAATTTAGTATTATCTTATATATCTTCAAACAAGTTGCTTGTATCAAAAGTACAATTTATTATTATTAAAATCTCTCTTTTTTTAAACATCTGATCTTTTATACAGCTTTATGCACGTAAAAGCTCTAGTCAAGTCAATGATGCGAGGAGAAATTGTGAGTTCAAAAAATCGTTCGCTAGCCGACAACCACTCTTGAAACCTCTGGCTCGTGCTCGTCCTCTAACAACATCGATGCACTTGAGCGTCGACTGTCGAACGCATAGAACTTAAGTTCCACGCTGTGATCAAACCGCTCGCACCACGATAAGCATCGTTTGTGTGTCTGATGACGAGCATGAGTCGGGTGCGCCACATTTGAAAGGGTTTACACCCTCCTTCCTAGTTCGCATTAATTTACCGTGCAGGTATCGCGCCTACCACCTTCCTCACTCTCTCCTCTTCCGCATCCCTCATCAATACGTACGGTACACACGCGTTAGGTACACATTGCGTTTGTGCGTAGTGTATTCGCGCGCGCGAGCTAGCCTCGATTCCGTGGTAATTTCCGGTTCGACTGGCGGTGCATCGTCATTGTGCAAAGGCAGGGGTGAGAAGAGGGGGGGAGGGGAGATGGAGGACGATGCAGGAAATAGATAATCATCGGACGTTTAATTACTTCCTAAGTGCTGCTCCGCAATTAAGTCATCGAACGAGAAGTAAGCCCAATGCGGAATTTACGAGCACTACTTAATGACTAAATGACGATTTGTTATTCGCAAGCTTTTCTTGGCAAAGTTGCATATGTAAAATAATACGAGTATAATATATATAATATATATAATAATATTTATGTAATATGAATTCTAGTGATTAATTAATATCAACAAATTACATATAACATACAGAAAACATTTAATTCTTTTTTAAATAAAAATTTAAATTATTGTTATATTTAATTATTACATTTTTAAACAGAATTATAAAACCTAACAAATGACCACATATCACAAATTTCCATGTAGCGCCTCACGCTGCAAAACGACAAACTATAAGATGTCTAAAGTGATGTTTTGACATCTTATAGTTTGTCGTTTTGCAGCGTGAGGCGCTGCATGGAAATTTGTGATATGTGGTCATTGACATAAATTATTCTTGTGTGTGTGTGTGTGTGCCATTTTATTATTCATTTTATACTAGTGCTGTGATGTGTAACGTGTTTTTTGAAACCCATAAAATGTTTTGAAAACTAAGTTAGCAAAAAATATATTATGTAAAAAAACATTTCCACTCTTTTCAAGTTGTCAAACCATATGTTTTCTCGTTTACTTTGATACTCATTTTAAAGCTATTTATTAACTATCAGGGGAAAAATTTAATTTTCGGAATATTTTGCAAGTGTGCTAAGTGATCTATAGTGTTATTTTTTTAAATATCTTTTTATTTGAAAATGGCACGCAAGAATTCTCAGCGTGTCATTTCTCGCTCCTGACATCATAATTTTCAATATGATTGTGGTGACTATTTAGGAACCTTAAGTCACTATCAAAAGAATCATTTCCATAATAGATATTTCTAACGAATAAAAGCTCGAAAAACATGAACATTAAAAATTTGCTAAAATTAAAAAAAAATTGGACAAAATAACCGAATTGTCACACACTGTCTAATAATATTATGATTATATTATCTTATATAATATATCTCATGTTTATTTCTCTTAGAGATCTTCCGTATTTAATTTTATGCTTTACGTTCAAAAGTGGCATGTCGGGAGACATCGAGGGAAATTATGTCTTTCTAAATCACACGATCGTGATGTTACGCGATCGGGGGCGCGTTTCTCAAGTATACTTCTGAAGTTCGCGACGCTAATTCCCAATTTCAAGTACGTGAAACTATAAATCGGCGCGAATAGAGTTACGTAGCCAGCGGGTAAACCAATCGCTGTAGACATACGCGGTCGTAGTTACAACGAGCGCAAACTCCGCGCATCGGCGGGCGCATGTAAGCCTCTAATATGATTGTCTCACGCCCGGGCACGACTTCTCATTTGTCACGCTCACGGGATTTTCTTGTAACGATATTCCCGCGCAACCCGTTATAAGCGAGAAGTTTACTACTCCGCTAAATTAAATATGGACCGTAAAATCAGAAAGGGAGATCCACCTTACAGCTTCGATCTATAACTAGTCCGATAATGTCGAAACAATTTCCCCTCGTACCTTCGTGAACCATATGTGTTTCGTACAGTAAATGCAAAACATGTTATTTATAATAAAATTATTTGCATTTAATCTGATATCTTAATATCTTCATTGTTTTTGCCTAAAAATTATTTTTTTTTAATATAAAAGTCAAAAACATTCGTTTAAGCTTTGAAAATGTTAATTATAATAATAATAATCAATAGCTGCTTTCATTATTGCCTTATCGAAATAGCGCAGGGAGCGAGGCTCGTTTCCGATCAGATGCGGGCAATTAAAGGCCAATCGTTTCTCATTACGAGGCCGCCCTCGCTAATTTTCAACCACATTATATGCGCTAGCTGTCTAGTAATGCAGTTGCGTGCCGCTACCGTTCCCAGAATTCATTATGCGTTTCGATTTTTAATCAATCTTCGCTCGCAGCGCGCGCCGCATTAATCGCGATCATCGTACACGTCCCGTTTATGCAAAGAATCTTATTATATTTAATTTAATTATCAAACACTTTAAAAATATTAAATATTTTCTCGTTGCGATATATATAATTTCAAGACTGATTTAATTAATAAACGTAAATATATCTAAACGCTATATATATATAATATATATATATATATATATATATATATATATATATATATATATACATACATATACATATTGAATTATTACATATATATATATATATATATATATATATATATATATATATATATATGTAATAATTCAATATGTATATGTATGTATGTATATATATATATATATATATATATATATATATATATATATATATATATACATACATACATACATACATATACATATTGAATTATTACATATATATATATATATATATACATATTGAATTATTTTTTATATGTAATCTGAGTTTATTTTATTTAAATTAACTTTAAAAAGTAGATCAAAGATTTCTATTTGCACTCCTCTTGCACCCTGCGGCTGCACATGGCGTCGTTTCACGTACGCCACTTACAAACACCAGCGCGCAAACAACGAGTCCCGCCGCCATCAGAAACTTCAATAATACGTTCCACGTCCCTCAATTACCTCCTATTTAATTACGCCGCCGCATAATTAACGTCGCGAGAATACCCTCGCCCGACGTGACGTGGCCTAACCGTACAGGATACCGCCCTGTACCAGGTGACGGTCACCTCGATATAACAGACAGATCTTCATTGAGAAATAATCGATAAATCTCCTTTATTAGCGATAATTTAATAATAAAGAATGTTTGAAAACTATAAACATTTTTAAACGTATACATATACGATACATATAAAATTTAAACATTTGTCTTCTTTAATTATAATTAATCACTTCATCTGAATTAAAAGTCAATTTATCGAATGCCAAAATATTTTATCGAAAATGCAATAGATTTAAATTATAGGATACATGTAATTTATATTCTAAATATGAGCAGCGAAATAGAGTACGAAATTTTCCACACAAATGTTGTTTCTTCAACAACTAATTTCAGAATAAGAAGAAAAGCGGAAATTCATTGAATGTCTGGTATACGATGTACGAGATCGTTATTCTTCCTCCGCAAAATACGGCACGTATGCATTTCTACGATGTAGCTTGAGAGATCGCACACGCTCGATAAAACTTTCAGAGAATCGCTCTTTCTCGGTTGCATAATGCACTTAGAAGCGGGAGGTCGGTCGCGATTGTACCGAGAACTTTCTCACGTGTCTTCATGTGGATCCTTCTACACATTTCTACCGTATGTGTATGATTTTGTAAAATAATTGTAAGTCTCTTCTTTTTGAATGCAATTAGAAAATATTTTTATTTAATTGAAATTAACAATCAGTATGATTTAGAAAATAATACAGTCGTGATCTCTGGTTCAATAAGTCCATGAATTTAAACGTAATCATTGCAGATCTAAATACAATGGCTTCGAACGATATTTTATGATCAAATTACGTGATGCTTTTCGCAAAATATCGCGTAAGATTGTAAATTTATTAATTTCTGTCCTCCTTATATATCAGATTAGATGATGTATGAAAAATGTTGTAATATGAAATTAGTGCTCATATTAAGCTGCCATTAGCATCAAATAAAGTCACATTTAGAATTAATTGCTAATTATATGCTAATTTGTTGCTGTATAGTCCAGATTTTGTTACTTAAGCCATTTAGTAGAAATTATGTTCGAAATGAAGGAGTCTTGACTTTATTAAGCTAGCTGACATAATGAAAAATATATAGTGCTCAAATAAAAAAATCAATTACATTAGGATTTGTTTTTATGTTAGTCTAAGTTTCTTTATTAAATTCTTTTAAACTATGCTCTCTGATAAAATATACAAATATATCTTTTTCTAGAGTTGAAAGTACAAAAATTATTAAATAATTATATTTTGTTTGTTCTTATATTTTTACTTTCATAATATCAAAATTCAGATAGTATCATAAATTTATTTTATTCTGTGAAAAAAAGTATTTAAAAAGTTTTATATTACTTTTAAAATATAATATATAATACTTATATATTTATACTTAAAATAATGTAAATTTTACTGCCTCATTATGCAAAATACTTACTAAGTCTTTTTAGACGATGTCTCTATCTCTCTTTCTCTAGTTCACAAAGAGATCAACTTTGATTAGGGGTTTATGGGCACGCGAGGGCGGCTCCACGCTCATATACTAACGATGAGGGATGGTGGTTAGAGAGTACTGACGCTGATATGCGCTTGGTCAGTGGAAAGGGGGTTGGTTGGTCGGTCGGTTGGTCGATCGGTTGGTCGGTCGGTCGGTCGGTCGACTCATGCATATGCTAATCATATTCGGAGGAGCTTGGCTTCCAGGCGGAGATGAGCACCGGCCAATTCCGCCGTGCCATCGACGACTGCTACTACTACTATTACTATTACTACTACTACTTTATCCCGAGTTCTCCGCACATGATGCAGAGAGAAACGCGAATCGTCCATTTGACCATCACCCTTTTTATTCGTTCTAGTAACTCGCGAACGTCGACGATTGCGTGGATTAAATTAAATAGATCAATCTAAATCGTTTTAGATAATAGCGGATAGATCGCTAAAGAACGCTTTCAACTTTGGCGCGCTTACCTTCTTACTTTCTTTTCCCCTTTTTTAATTAACACAACTGTCGACGTCTTCCGGAGTTACAAAAATTTGTAAAAATTTTATTAAAATTTAGGTAGCATATTGCTTAAATTTGTAATTCTTAAATTTTAATTATTTAAATTATATTTTATATTTAAATTATTTTTTATATTTTATTTAAATTACTTATTTAAATTGATTTCATAAACACAGCTACATATACTTGAAACGTAAACTGTTATATTGGCAAATGCTTTCCACATTTGATTAATTATATCATATTTCTTTATTCATTATATTTTTTTTTCAACATCAAGCTGTTAAAGCACATTAAAAATTTGGTATAAAAAAGAATATTTTAATATTTTAAAAGTTCATATAGCTTCAAATGTATTATCGATACAAATAACGCGCTAGTTGAGCGCTCAATACTCAATTTTAGTTTTTTATAACAAATTTTATATCTGATTAGAAAGGCTGTAGATTTTATGCAATGTTTTATGTTATTTTAAGTTACTCATTGAAAACAAATCTATCACTGATAGACACTGCAGACACATTAAAATTGACCAACATCTTACTTTTCTTCCCTTTTTATTAATGAGGAGAAATCTTACATAAGTCTTGGTCTCCGGGGTAAAGATCGAAGGGTATGTCTGATTTTTATTTGATAAAACCCTTCGCCTTCCGGATGTTCTATACGCTTTGTTGCACACCCAGGCTTTGCTTACGCATTCCATTCTAGTGTCCCGAGCGCATCTCAAAATCGTACATATAAATATGTTTGTCTCGGGCAATAAATATAAAATCTTTCCAATGCTGTCAAAGTTATTTTTATTAAATGGTATAATAATAGTATAATAATACTATTATATTTATAATAGTTTATAATTTTTTTTTAAATCTCGAGTATCTTATATTAACAAATTTTATACCAGATTAGATATACACATTTCTGCAATTTATTTTGATAAATTTATTTTGTGCTCCTCGTTGGAGACAGATTTATACTGATAAACACCGTTGATATATTAAAATTAATCAATCTCTCATACTTTTATTCTCTCCTTTAGTTAACGGTAAACTTTCCAAAGGTCTCGGTCTTCGGGGTAAAAATCGAGAGATATTACAGATTTTTACCAGCTGGAACTCTTTCCTCTACCTACCTGTTCTATACCGGCGCTTTGCAGCGGACACTCGAGTTTTCCTTTCGCATTTCATTCTAATGCCACGCACAACGTCTCACCATCATATGTAGAAATAGGTCTTAGGAAATAATTATAATTACTTTTTTTAATTTTGTTCAAATTGTTTCTTTTTGGATGATGTAACATTTTTAAAATGTCTCAAATAACTAATAACATCTATGACCAGTATGACTAATCGGGAGTGGCGAATCTAACGACGGACTATCGCCTCGATCTGCCCATTGGATTACGCGAACGCGTCTACCGCGAGCTTTAACCCGCAGTCCGTCGTTTCGCGCGATCGAGTCATTCGAGTGTTTAAGTGGCGAGTCGTGAATCGCGCCCGGGAGTGTTGAATCTAGTAACGGACGATCGTCTCGATCTTCCCACTGGATTACGCGAACGCGTCTACCGCGATTATAATCGCCGTCCGTTGCTTCGCGCGTTCCAGTGTTTGTCGTGAGACGTCGTTCTCCAAACACGAATTTTCGGGAGTGTAAAGTGCGCGAATCGCGCTCGGGAGTGGCGAATCTAACGACGGACTATAGCCTCGATCTGCCCATTGGATTACGCGAACGCGTCTACCGCGAACTTTAACCCGCAGTCCGTCGTTTCGCGCGATCGAGTCATTCGAGTGTTAAGTCGCGAATCGCGCCCGGAAGTGTCGAATCTAGTAACGGACGATCGTCTCGATCTTCCCACTGGTTACGCGAACGCGTTTACCGCGATTACAATCGCCGTCCGTTGCTTCGCGCGTTCCAGTGCTTGTCGTGAGACGTCGTTCTCCAAACACGAATTTTCGGGAGTGTAAAGTGCGCGAATCGCGCTCGGGAGTGGCGAATCTAACGACGGACTATCGCCTCGATCTGCCCATTGGATTACGCGAACGCGTCTACCGCGAACTTTAACCCGCAGTCCGTCGTTTCGCGCGATCGAGTCATTCGAGTGTTTAAGTGGCGAGTCGCGAATCGCGCCCGGGAGTGTCGAATCTAGTAACGGACGATCGTCTCGATCTTCCCACTGGATTACGCGAACGCGTCTACCGCGATTATAATCGCCGTCCGTTGCTTCGCGCGTTCCAGTGTTTGTCGTGAGACGTCGTTCTCCAAACACGAATTTTCGGGAGTGTAAAGTGCGCGAATCGCGCTCGGGAGTGGCGAATCTAACGACGGACTATCGCCTCGATCTGCCCATTGGATTACGCGAACGCGTCTACCGCGAACTTTAACCCGCAGTCCGTCGTTTCGCGCGATCGAGTCATTCGAGTGTTTAAGTGGCGAGTCGCGAATCGCGCCCGGGAGTGTCGAATCTAGTAACGGACGATCGTCTCGATCTTCCCACTGGATTACGCGAACGCGTCTACCGCGATTATAATCGCCGTCCGTTGCTTCGCGCGTTCCAGTGTTTGTCGTGAGACGTCGTTCTCCAAACACGAATTTTCGGGAGTGTAAAGTGCGCGAATCGCGCTCGGGAGTGGCGAATCTAACGACGGACTATCGCCTCGATCTGCCCATTGGATTACGCGAACGCGTCTACCGCGAGTTTTAACCCGCAGTCCGTCGTTTCGCGCGATCGAGTCATTCGAGTGTTTAAGTGGCGAGTCGCGAATCGCGCCCGGGAGTGTCGAATCTAGTAACGGACGATCGTCTCGATCTTCCCACTGGATTACGCGAACGCGTCTACCGCGATTATAATCGCCGTCCGTTGCTTCGCGCGTTCCAGTGTTTGTCGTGAGACGTCGTTCTCCAAACACGAATTTTCGGGAGTGTAAAGTGCGCGAATCGCGCTCGGGAGTGGCGAATCTAACGACGGACTATCGCCTCGATCTGCCCATTGGATTACGCGAACGCGTCTACCGCGAACTTTAACCCGCAGTCCGTCGTTTCGCGCGATCGAGTCATTCGAGTGTTTAAGTGGCGAGTCGCGAATCGCGCCCGGGAGTGTCGAATCTAGTAACGGACGATCGTCTCGATCTTCCCACTGGATTACGCGAACGCGTCTACCGCGATTATAATCGCCGTCCGTTGCTTCGCGCGTTCCAGTGTTTGTCGTGAGACGTCGTTCTCCAAACACGAATTTTCGGGAGTGTAAAGTGCGCGAATCGCGCTCGGGAGTGGCGAATCTAACGACGGACTATCGCCTCGATCTGCCCATTGGATTACGCGAACGCGTCTACCGCGAACTTTAACCCGCAGTCCGTCGTTTCGCGCGATCGAGTCATTCGAGTGTTTAAGTGGCGAGTCGCGAATCGCGCCCGGGAGTGTCGAATCTGGTAACGGACGATCGTCTCGATCTTCCCACTGGATTACGCGAACGCGTCTACCGCGATTATAATCGCCGTCCGTTGCTTCGCGCGTTCCAGTGTTTGTCGTGAGACGTCGTTCTCCAAACACGAATTTTCGGGAGTGTAAAGTGCGCGAATCGCGCTCGGGAGTGGCGAATCTAACGACGGACTATCGCCTCGATCTGCCCATTGGATTACGCGAACGCGTCTACCGCGAACTTTAACCCGCAGTCCGTCGTTTCGCGCGATCGAGTCATTCGAGTGTTTAAGTGGCGAGTCGCGAATCGCGCCCGGGAGTGTCGAATCTAGTAACGGACGATCGTCTCGATCTTCCCACTGGATTACGCGAACGCGTCTACCGCGATTATAATCGCCGTCCGTTGCTTCGCGCGTTCCAGTGTTTGTCGTGAGACGTCGTTCTCCAAACACGAATTTTCGGGAGTGTAAAGTGCGCGAATCGCGCTCGGGAGTGGCGAATCTAACGACGGACTATCGCCTCGATCTGCCCATTGGATTACGCGAACGCGTCTACCGCGAACTTTAACCCGCAGTCCGTCGTTTCGCGCGATCGAGTCATTCGAGTGTTTAAGTGGCGAGTCGCGAATCGCGCCCGGGAGTGTCGAATCTAGTAACGGACGATCGTCTCGATCTTCCCACTGGATTACGCGAACGCGTCTACCGCGATTATAATCGCCGTCCGTTGCTTCGCGCGTTCCAGTGTTTGTCGTGAGACGTCGTTCTCCAAACACGAATTTTCGGGAGTGTAAAGTGCGCGAATCGCGCTCGGGAGTGGCGAATCTAACGACGGACTATCGCCTCGATCTGCCCATTGGATTACGCGAACGCGTCTACCGCGAACTTTAACCCGCAGTCCGTCGTTTCGCGCGATCGAGTCATTCGAGTGTTTAAGTGGCGAGTCGCGAATCGCGCCCGGGAGTGTCGAATCTAGTAACGGACGATCGTCTCGATCTTCCCACTGGATTACGCGAACGCGTCTACCGCGATTATAATCGCCGTCCGTTGCTTCGCGCGTTCCAGTGTTTGTCGTGAGACGTCGTTCTCCAAACACGAATTTTCGGGAGTGTAAAGTGCGCGAATCGCGCTCGGGAGTGGCGAATCTAACGACGGACTATCGCCTCGATCTGCCCATTGGATTACGCGAACGCGTCTACCGCGAACTTTAACCCGCAGTCCGTCGTTTCGCGCGATCGAGTCATTCGAGTGTTTAAGTGGCGAGTCGCGAATCGCGCCCGGGAGTGTCGAATCTAGTAACGGACGATCGTCTCGATCTTCCCACTGGATTACGCGAACGCGTCTACCGCGATTATAATCGCCGTCCGTTGCTTCGCGCGTTCCAGTGTTTGTCGTGAGACGTCGTTCTCCAAACACGAATTTTCGGGAGTGTAAAGTGCGCGAATCGCGCTCGGGAGTGGCGAATCTAACGACGGACTATCGCCTCGATCTGCCCATTGGATTACGCGAACGCGTCTACCGCGAACTTTAACCCGCAGTCCGTCGTTTCGCGCGATCGAGTCATTCGAGTGTTTAAGTTGCGAGTCGCGAATCGCGCCCGGGAGTGTCGAATCTAGTAACGGACGATCGTCTCGATCTTCCCACTGGATTACGCGAACGCGTCTACCGCGATTATAATCGCCGTCCGTTGCTTCGCGCGTTCCAGTGTTTGTCGTGAGACGTCGTTCTCCAAACACGAATTTTCGGGAGTGTAAAGTGCGCGAATCGCGCTCGGGAGTGGCGAATCTAACGACGGACTATCGCCTCGATCTGCCCATTGGATTACGCGAACGCGTCTACCGCGAACTTTAACCCGCAGTCCGTCGTTTCGCGCGATCGAGTCATTCGAGTGTTTAAGTGGCGAGTCGCGAATCGCGCCCGGGAGTGTCGAATCTAGTAACGGACGATCGTCTCGATCTTCCCACTGGATTACGCGAACGCGTCTACCGCGATTATAATCGCCGTCCGTTGCTTCGCGCGTTCCAGTGTTTGTCGTGAGACGTCGTTCTCCAAACACGAATTTTCGGGAGTGTAAAGTGCGCGAATCGCGCTCGGGAGTGGCGAATCTAACGACGGACTATCGCCTCGATCTGCCCATTGGATTACGCGAACGCGTCTACCGCGAACTTTAACCCGCAGTCCGTCGTTTCGCGCGATCGAGTCATTCGAGTGTTTAAGTGGCGAGTCGCGAATCGCGCCCGGGAGTGTCGAATCTAGTAACGGACGATCGTCTCGATCTTCCCACTGGATTACGCGAACGCGTCTACCGCGATTATAATCGCCGTCCGTTGCTTCGCGCGTTCCAGTGTTTGTCGTGAGACGTCGTTCTCCAAACACGAATTTTCGGGAGTGTAAAGTGCGCGAATCGCGCTCGGGAGTGGCGAATCTAACGACGGACTATCGCCTCGATCTGCCCATTGGATTACGCGAACGCGTCTACCGCGAGTTTTAACCCGCAGTCCGTCGTTTCGCGCGATCGAGTCATTCGAGTGTTTAAGTGGCGAGTCGCGAATCGCGCCCGGGAGTGTCGAATCTAGTAACGGACGATCGTCTCGATCTTCCCACTGGATTACGCGAACGCGTCTACCGCGATTATAATCGCCGTCCGTTGCTTCGCGCGTTCCAGTGTTTGTCGTGAGACGTCGTTCTCCAAACACGAATTTTCGGGAGTGTAAAGTGCGCGAATCGCGCTCGGGAGTGGCGAATCTAACGACGGACTATCGCCTCGATCTGCCCATTGGATTACGCGAACGCGTCTACCGCGAACTTTAACCCGCAGTCCGTCGTTTCGCGCGATCGAGTCATTCGAGTGTTTAAGTGGCGAGTCGCGAATCGCGCCCGGGAGTGTCGAATCTAGTAACGGACGATCGTCTCGATCTTCCCACTGGATTACGCGAACGCGTCTACCGCGATTATAATCGCCGTCCGTTGCTTCGCGCGTTCCAGTGTTTGTCGTGAGACGTCGTTCTCCAAACACGAATTTTCGGGAGTGTAAAGTGCGCGAATCGCGCTCGGGAGTGGCGAATCTAACGACGGACTATCGCCTCGATCTGCCCATTGGATTACGCGAACGCGTCTACCGCGAACTTTAACCCGCAGTCCGTCGTTTCGCGCGATCGAGTCATTCGAGTGTTTAAGTGGCGAGTCGCGAATCGCGCCCGGGAGTGTCGAATCTGGTAACGGACGATCGTCTCGATCTTCCCACTGGATTACGCGAACGCGTCTACCGCGATTATAATCGCCGTCCGTTGCTTCGCGCGTTCCAGTGTTTGTCGTGAGACGTCGTTCTCCAAACACGAATTTTCGGGAGTGTAAAGTGCGCGAATCGCGCTCGGGAGTGGCGAATCTAACGACGGACTATCGCCTCGATCTGCCCATTGGATTACGCGAACGCGTCTACCGCGAACTTTAACCCGCAGTCCGTCGTTTCGCGCGATCGAGTCATTCGAGTGTTTAAGTGGCGAGTCGCGAATCGCGCCCGGGAGTGTCGAATCTAGTAACGGACGATCGTCTCGATCTTCCCACTGGATTACGCGAACGCGTCTACCGCGATTATAATCGCCGTCCGTTGCTTCGCGCGTTCCAGTGTTTGTCGTGAGACGTCGTTCTCCAAACACGAATTTTCGGGAGTGTAAAGTGCGCGAATCGCGCTCGGGAGTGGCGAATCTAACGACGGACTATCGCCTCGATCTGCCCATTGGATTACGCGAACGCGTCTACCGCGAACTTTAACCCGCAGTCCGTCGTTTCGCGCGATCGAGTCATTCGAGTGTTTAAGTGGCGAGTCGCGAATCGCGCCCGGGAGTGTCGAATCTAGTAACGGACGATCGTCTCGATCTTCCCACTGGATTACGCGAACGCGTCTACCGCGATTATAATCGCCGTCCGTTGCTTCGCGCGTTCCAGTGTTTGTCGTGAGACGTCGTTCTCCAAACACGAATTTTCGGGAGTGTAAAGTGCGCGAATCGCGCTCGGGAGTGGCGAATCTAACGACGGACTATCGCCTCGATCTGCCCATTGGATTACGCGAACGCGTCTACCGCGAACTTTAACCCGCAGTCCGTCGTTTCGCGCGATCGAGTCATTCGAGTGTTTAAGTGGCGAGTCGCGAATCGCGCCCGGGAGTGTCGAATCTAGTAACGGACGATCGTCTCGATCTTCCCACTGGATTACGCGAACGCGTCTACCGCGATTATAATCGCCGTCCGTTGCTTCGCGCGTTCCAGTGTTTGTCGTGAGACGTCGTTCTCCAAACACGAATTTTCGGGAGTGTAAAGTGCGCGAATCGCGCTCGGGAGTGGCGAATCTAACGACGGACTATCGCCTCGATCTGCCCATTGGATTACGCGAACGCGTCTACCGCGAACTTTAACCCGCAGTCCGTCGTTTCGCGCGATCGAGTCATTCGAGTGTTTAAGTTGCGAGTCGCGAATCGCGCCCGGGAGTGTCGAATCTAGTAACGGACGATCGTCTCGATCTTCCCACTGGATTACGCGAACGCGTCTACCGCGATTATAATCGCCGTCCGTTGCTTCGCGCGTTCCAGTGTTTGTCGTGAGACGTCGTTCTCCAAACACGAATTTTCGGGAGTGTAAAGTGCGCGAATCGCGCTCGGGAGTGGCGAATCTAACGACGGACTATCGCCTCGATCTGCCCATTGGATTACGCGAACGCGTCTACCGCGAACTTTAACCCGCAGTCCGTCGTTTCGCGCGATCGAGTCATTCGAGTGTTTAAGTGGCAAGTCGCGAATCGCGCCCGGGAGTGTCGAATCTAGTAACGGACGATCGTCTCGATCTTCCCACTGGATTACGCGAACGCGTCTACCGCGATTATAATCGCCGTCCGTTGCTTCGCGCGTTCCAGTGTTTGTCGTGAGACGTCGTTCTCCAAACACGAATTTTCGGGAGTGTAAAGTGCGCGAATCGCGCTCGGGAGTGGCGAATCTAACGACGGACTATCGCCTCGATCTGCCCATTGGATTACGCGAACGCGTCTACCGCGAGTTTTAACCCGCAGTCCGTCGTTTCGCGCGATCGAGTCATTCGAGTGTTTAAGTGGCGAGTCGCGAATCGCGCCCGGGAGTGTCGAATCTAGTAACGGACGATCGTCTCGATCTTCCCACTGGATTACGCGAACGCGTCTACCGCGATTATAATCGCCGTCCGTTGCTTCGCGCGTTCCAGTGTTTGTCGTGAGACGTCGTTCTCCAAACACGAATTTTCGGGAGTGTAAAGTGCGCGAATCGCGCTCGGGAGTGGCGAATCTAACGACGGACTATCGCCTCGATCTGCCCATTGGATTACGCGAACGCGTCTACCGCGAACTTTAACCCGCAGTCCGTCGTGTCGCGCGATCGAGTCATTCGAGTGTTTAAGTGGCGAGTCGCGAATCGCGCCCGGGAGTGTCGAATCTGGTAACGGACGATCGTCTCGATCTTCCCACTGGATTACGCGAACGCGTCTACCGCGATTATAATCGCCGTCCGTTGCTTCGCGCGTTCCAGTGTTTGTCGTGAGACGTCGTTCTCCAAACACGAATTTTCGGGAGTGTAAAGTGCGCGAATCGCGCTCGGGAGTGGCGAATCTAACGACGGACTATCGCCTCGATCTGCCCATTGGATTACGCGAACGCGTCTACCGCGAACTTTAACCCGCAGTCCGTCGTTTCGCGCGATCGAGTCATTCGAGTGTTTAAGTGGCGAGTCGCGAATCGCGCCCGGGAGTGTCGAATCTGGTAACGGACGATCGTCTCGATCTTCCCACTGGATTACGCGAACGCGTCTACCGCGATTATAATCGCCGTCCGTTGCTTCGCGCGTTCCAGTGTTTGTCGTGAGACGTCGTTCTCCAAACACGAATTTTCGGGAGTGTAAAGTGCGCGAATCGCGCTCGGGAGTGGCGAATCTAACGACGGACTATCGCCTCGATCTGCCCATTGGATTACGCGAACGCGTCTACCGCGAACTTTAACCCGCAGTCCGTCGTTTCGCGCGATCGAGTCATTCGAGTGTTTAAGTGGCGAGTCGCGAATCGCGCCCGGGAGTGTCGAATCTAGTAACGGACGATCGTCTCGATCTTCCCACTGGATTACGCGAACGCGTCTACCGCGATTATAATCGCCGTCCGTTGCTTCGCGCGTTCCAGTGTTTGTCGTGAGACGTCGTTCTCCAAACACGAATTTTCGGGAGTGTAAAGTGCGCGAATCGCGCTCGGGAGTGGCGAATCTAACGACGGACTATCGCCTCGATCTGCCCATTGGATTACGCGAACGCGTCTACCGCGAACTTTAACCCGCAGTCCGTCGTTTCGCGCGATCGAGTCATTCGAGTGTTTAAGTGGCGAGTCGCGAATCGCGCCCGGGAGTGTCGAATCTAGTAACGGACGATCGTCTCGATCTTCCCACTGGATTACGCGAACGCGTCTACCGCGATTATAATCGCCGTCCGTTGCTTCGCGCGTTCCAGTGTTTGTCGTGAGACGTCGTTCTCCAAACACGAATTTTCGGGAGTGTAAAGTGCGCGAATCGCGCTCGGGAGTGGCGAATCTAACGACGGACTATCGCCTCGATCTGCCCATTGGATTACGCGAACGCGTCTACCGCGAACTTTAACCCGCAGTCCGTCGTTTCGCGCGATCGAGTCATTCGAGTGTTTAAGTGGCGAGTCGCGAATCGCGCCCGGGAGTGTCGAATCTAGTAACGGACGATCGTCTCGATCTTCCCACTGGATTACGCGAACGCGTCTACCGCGATTATAATCGCCGTCCGTTGCTTCGCGCGTTCCAGTGTTTGTCGTGAGACGTCGTTCTCCAAACACGAATTTTCGGGAGTGTAAAGTGCGCGAATCGCGCTCGGGAGTGGCGAATCTAACGACGGACTATCGCCTCGATCTGCCCATTGGATTACGCGAACGCGTCTACCGCGAACTTTAACCCGCAGTCCGTCGTTTCGCGCGATCGAGTCATTCGAGTGTTTAAGTTGCGAGTCGCGAATCGCGCCCGGGAGTGTCGAATCTAGTAACGGACGATCGTCTCGATCTTCCCACTGGATTACGCGAACGCGTCTACCGCGATTATAATCGCCGTCCGTTGCTTCGCGCGTTCCAGTGTTTGTCGTGAGACGTCGTTCTCCAAACACGAATTTTCGGGAGTGTAAAGTGCGCGAATCGCGCTCGGGAGTGGCGAATCTAACGACGGACTATCGCCTCGATCTGCCCATTGGATTACGCGAACGCGTCTACCGCGAACTTTAACCCGCAGTCCGTCGTTTCGCGCGATCGAGTCATTCGAGTGTTTAAGTGGCAAGTCGCGAATCGCGCCCGGGAGTGTCGAATCTAGTAACGGACGATCGTCTCGATCTTCCCACTGGATTACGCGAACGCGTCTACCGCGATTATAATCGCCGTCCGTTGCTTCGCGCGTTCCAGTGTTTGTCGTGAGACGTCGTTCTCCAAACACGAATTTTCGGGAGTGTAAAGTGCGCGAATCGCGCTCGGGAGTGGCGAATCTAACGACGGACTATCGCCTCGATCTGCCCATTGGATTACGCGAACGCGTCTACCGCGAGTTTTAACCCGCAGTCCGTCGTTTCGCGCGATCGAGTCATTCGAGTGTTTAAGTGGCGAGTCGCGAATCGCGCCCGGGAGTGTCGAATCTAGTAACGGACGATCGTCTCGATCTTCCCACTGGATTACGCGAACGCGTCTACCGCGATTATAATCGCCGTCCGTTGCTTCGCGCGTTCCAGTGTTTGTCGTGAGACGTCGTTCTCCAAACACGAATTTTCGGGAGTGTAAAGTGCGCGAATCGCGCTCGGGAGTGGCGAATCTAACGACGGACTATCGCCTCGATCTGCCCATTGGATTACGCGAACGCGTCTACCGCGAACTTTAACCCGCAGTCCGTCGTTTCGCGCGATCGAGTCATTCGAGTGTTTAAGTGGCGAGTCGCGAATCGCGCCCGGGAGTGTCGAATCTAGTAACGGACGATCGTCTCGATCTTCCCACTGGATTACGCGAACGCGTCTACCGCGATTATAATCGCCGTCCGTTGCTTCGCGCGTTCCAGTGTTTGTCGTGAGACGTCGTTCTCCAAACACGAATTTTCGGGAGTGTAAAGTGCGCGAATCGCGCTCGGGAGTGGCGAATCTAACGACGGACTATCGCCTCGATCTGCCCATTGGATTACGCGAACGCGTCTACCGCGAACTTTAACCCGCAGTCCGTCGTTTCGCGCGATCGAGTCATTCGAGTGTTTAAGTGGCGAGTCGCGAATCGCGCCCGGGAGTGTCGAATCTGGTAACGGACGATCGTCTCGATCTTCCCACTGGATTACGCGAACGCGTCTACCGCGATTATAATCGCCGTCCGTTGCTTCGCGCGTTCCAGTGTTTGTCGTGAGACGTCGTTCTCCAAACACGAATTTTCGGGAGTGTAAAGTGCGCGAATCGCGCTCGGGAGTGGCGAATCTAACGACGGACTATCGCCTCGATCTGCCCATTGGATTACGCGAACGCGTCTACCGCGAACTTTAACCCGCAGTCCGTCGTTTCGCGCGATCGAGTCATTCGAGTGTTTAAGTGGCGAGTCGCGAATCGCGCCCGGGAGTGTCGAATCTAGTAACGGACGATCGTCTCGATCTTCCCACTGGATTACGCGAACGCGTCTACCGCGATTATAATCGCCGTCCGTTGCTTCGCGCGTTCCAGTGTTTGTCGTGAGACGTCGTTCTCCAAACACGAATTTTCGGGAGTGTAAAGTGCGCGAATCGCGCTCGGGAGTGGCGAATCTAACGACGGACTATCGCCTCGATCTGCCCATTGGATTACGCGAACGCGTCTACCGCGAACTTTAACCCGCAGTCCGTCGTTTCGCGCGATCGAGTCATTCGAGTGTTTAAGTGGCGAGTCGCGAATCGCGCCCGGGAGTGTCGAATCTAGTAACGGACGATCGTCTCGATCTTCCCACTGGATTACGCGAACGCGTCTACCGCGATTATAATCGCCGTCCGTTGCTTCGCGCGTTCCAGTGTTTGTCGTGAGACGTCGTTCTCCAAACACGAATTTTCGGGAGTGTAAAGTGCGCGAATCGCGCTCGGGAGTGGCGAATCTAACGACGGACTATCGCCTCGATCTGCCCATTGGATTACGCGAACGCGTCTACCGCGAACTTTAACCCGCAGTCCGTCGTTTCGCGCGATCGAGTCATTCGAGTGTTTAAGTGGCGAGTCGCGAATCGCGCCCGGGAGTGTCGAATCTAGTAACGGACGATCGTCTCGATCTTCCCACTGGATTACGCGAACGCGTCTACCGCGATTATAATCGCCGTCCGTTGCTTCGCGCGTTCCAGTGTTTGTCGTGAGACGTCGTTCTCCAAACACGAATTTTCGGGAGTGTAAAGTGCGCGAATCGCGCTCGGGAGTGGCGAATCTAACGACGGACT
Organism: Camponotus vicinus; assembly: GCF_025532165.1. Lineage (NCBI taxonomy): Eukaryota > Metazoa > Arthropoda > Insecta > Hymenoptera > Formicidae > Camponotus > Camponotus vicinus. The sequence goes on along the minus strand of NW_028141967.1, from coordinate 18,173,414 downwards.
ATCGCCTCGATCTGCCCATTGGATTACGCGAACGCGTCTACCGCGAACTTTAACCCGCAGTCCGTCGTTTCGCGCGATCGAGTCATTCGAGTGTTTAAGTTGCGAGTCGCGAATCGCGCCCGGGAGTGTCGAATCTAGTAACGGACGATCGTCTCGATCTTCCCACTGGATTACGCGAACGCGTCTACCGCGATTATAATCGCCGTCCGTTGCTTCGCGCGTTCCAGTGTTTGTCGTGAGACGTCGTTCTCCAAACACGAATTTTCGGGAGTGTAAAGTGCGCGAATCGCGCTCGGGAGTGGCGAATCTAACGACGGACTATCGCCTCGATCTGCCCATTGGATTACGCGAACGCGTCTACCGCGAACTTTAACCCGCAGTCCGTCGTTTCGCGCGATCGAGTCATTCGAGTGTTTAAGTGGCAAGTCGCGAATCGCGCCCGGGAGTGTCGAATCTAGTAACGGACGATCGTCTCGATCTTCCCACTGGATTACGCGAACGCGTCTACCGCGATTATAATCGCCGTCCGTTGCTTCGCGCGTTCCAGTGTTTGTCGTGAGACGTCGTTCTCCAAACACGAATTTTCGGGAGTGTAAAGTGCGCGAATCGCGCTCGGGAGTGGCGAATCTAACGACGGACTATCGCCTCGATCTGCCCATTGGATTACGCGAACGCGTCTACCGCGAACTTTAACCCGCAGTCCGTCGTTTCGCGCGATCGAGTCATTCGAGTGTTTAAGTGGCGAGTCGCGAATCGCGCCCGGGAGTGTCGAATCTAGTAACGGACGATCGTCTCGATCTTCCCACTGGATTACGCGAACGCGTCTACCGCGATTATAATCGCCGTCCGTTGCTTCGCGCGTTCCAGTGTTTGTCGTGAGACGTCGTTCTCCAAACACGAATTTTCGGGAGTGTAAAGTGCGCGAATCGCGCTCGGGAGTGGCGAATCTAACGACGGACTATCGCCTCGATCTGCCCATTGGATTACGCGAACGCGTCTACCGCGAACTTTAACCCGCAGTCCGTCGTTTCGCGCGATCGAGTCATTCGAGTGTTTAAGTGGCAAGTCGCGAATCGCGCCCGGGAGTGTCGAATCTAGTAACGGACGATCGTCTCGATCTTCCCACTGGATTACGCGAACGCGTCTACCGCGATTATAATCGCCGTCCGTTGCTTCGCGCGTTCCAGTGTTTGTCGTGAGACGTCGTTCTCCAAACACGAATTTTCGGGAGTGTAAAGTGCGCGAATCGCGCTCGGGAGTGGCGAATCTAACGACGGACTATCGCCTCGATCTGCCCATTGGATTACGCGAACGCGTCTACCGCGAACTTTAACCCGCAGTCCGTCGTTTCGCGCGATCGAGTCATTCGAGTGTTTAAGTGGCGAGTCGCGAATCGCGCCCGGGAGTGTCGAATCTAGTAACGGACGATTGTCTCGATCTTCCCACTGGATTACGCGAACGCGTCTACCGCGATTATAATCGCCGTCCGTTGCTTCGCGCGTTCCAGTGTTTGTCGTGAGACGTCGTTCTCCAAACACGAATTTTCGGGAGTGTAAAGTGCGCGAATCGCGCTCGGGTGTGGCGAATCTAACGACGGACTATCGCCTCGATCTGCCCATTGGATTACGCGAACGCGTCTACCGCGAGCTTTAACCCGCAGTCCGTCGTTTCGCGCGTTCGAGTCATTCGAGTGTTTAAGTGGCGAGTCGCGAATCGCGCCCGGGAGTGTCGAATCTAGTAACGGACGATCGTCTCGATCTTCCCACTGGATTACGCGAACGCGTCTACCGCGATTATAATCGCCGTCCGTTGCTTCGCGCGTTCCAGTGTTTGTCGTGAGACGTCGTTCTCCAAACACGAATTTTCGGGAGTGTAAAGTGCGCGAATCGCGCTCGGGTGTGGCGAATCTAACGACGGACTATCGCCTCGATCTGCCCATTGGATTACGCGAACGCGTCTACCGCGAGCTTTAACCCGCAGTCCGTCGTTTCGCGCGTTCGAGTCATTCGAGTGTTTATCTTGCGAGTTATACATTATTTAAAAAATATTTGAATATTTATTTTCAAAAATTATATATATATATATATATATATATATATATATTTTATCTTATGTGTTTCCTTTCTTTTCCATGTTGTTCCTTGCGCTAATCTTATAAATAATTAATAATTATCCGTTTTTGTATCAAATACAATTTCTCCCATCCTTAGTAAATAATTAAAATATATATTCTGTGTGAATTTATTATAACTAATGAATTGTTGAATGCTAATCGTAGCTTAATATTAATGTTTTGGTATTTTTAACAATTACATAAAGTATTAAGATTTAAATTTGTTCTTATTGAAAAACGTTAATGGGCTAATTTGCATAATACTAAAATTATCATATCTTTCAAATAAGTTAACGTAAAATTATCATTTTATATTTTCAAACCTTTATTTTTTAGATTTAATCGAAAAACTCTCTTTTAAGTGTTATTTTTTTGGTTCTTTGTTGCATTATTATAACTATCTCCTGTGTTTCATAAGCACATTGGAGTATATGAAGATTGTTTTATGCTTATAGTTTTACAGCTGGTCCTGATAGTAGGTGAAAGCGGTATCCATCGCCCGGGTACCAACGGGCAAGGATGGCCAACGAGGGGTTTTTAGTTGGTAGGCCCGACCGTTGCTTTATGGCGGTCGGAAGAGCCTCAACACAACCCCCGCCGGCACTAATTGTAAGTCTCGCTAGTCTTTCGGGACTCAGTCGCTGGTGGGGGTGTGCATAAGGTGCATTTTCCCCTCGGGAAAAAAAAAAAAAAAACAAGATTCCAGAATTAAAACTATATATATAGTTTTAAAGCTTTGAATTCGATCAATTGTCATCGGTATAGAGATTTTTTATTCCGGAGGCTTTTATTTTTTATGTTCTCGTTCCTGTTTGTAACCATGCGTAGGATGTTTGTGATTTTGAATCATTTTTTGTTTGTGTATTCTTTAGTAGTTATTTATATTAATAGTAATATATTAACTAACTTTCAGCTTTATATATTGCCAAGAAATGGACTTAGTTTACAATTTCTTAACTACACGCATCCATCTTCTACACTATCATTTTTCTATTACTAATTTGTTCAGCCTTACCTTTTTCTACACTTAAAAAAATGAAATTTCTTTTCCTCCAAAGTTTCCTTAATACTTTTCCTCTTTTTTTGTCTATCTTATCATTCCATATTACCTTCTCTATTTCTATGGTAATTGTTTATATTAAAGATGTTCTCAAATGGGCTGAAACATTTACTATAATATTTTTCAATGTGCTACTAAAATTTTATTGAATTCGTCTAAAATATTTTTGTCCATTAATTCTTTAACTACAGCTATCGTCAATAAGCAATTTTAAGATATGCTGTGTTGTGATCATTTATTGATAATTTCATTGGTTTTGTTTATGTTATGTTATCTCGAGTCTAAGTATTTAATAAAATAAATAACTATAGACGCGTTAAACGGTTAAATGTAGAATAAATTTCATCTTTCGAATTATAATTTCAGGATTTGATTTTTGTCTCATGATAAATATGTGTGTATTTCAGTCTTCGTATACTTCCCAAAATTCATTCGCAATCTCGCACTTTAAAGATCGATCAGTTTTCCATATTTTGGCTTTATCGTGATCTGAATCGCAATTTGCTTCGCGGAATTCGCGCAGAGGCGGTCTCGCGATCGTCAAACCGGTCCCTTATTTCTCCGAGCGCATCGCGCGGGGACATTGATCGCGCTTGCTTGTTTCGTCTCGTCGTCATTTTTTTCAATAGGCAATAGCTCATTTGAATGCGAATGCCGCGCCGCACCGCGCCAACCAGGTCCGGCGGACGTTAACGATTCTTTTGTTTTGTGTACGGACTCGGCTCAAAGTCAGTCACGAAGTCTGAGGCAGAGGGACTTGATTTAAGACCGGCACGATATCTCGAGGAATCGCGTTGCGCTGCTTAACGAGCGCGGTGTGTACGGGAGCTCTCGATCGGTCTGGCCATTCTCTCTTTCTTTCCCCTGACATTTTCAAAAATGCCATCGCGTAGAATGTGGATCGTCGCACCTTGCGACCACCCTCCTTTGATTTCCATCGTGATGTAAGAATACCAGTTTTGCTCTCCGTAACTTCTCATGAATGCGTCATTATTAATAAAAAAAACTGACATTTGAGTTGCTTTATATTTATGATATTTAATATTCTAAGTTAGAGGATCTATTTTCTAAACAAACATGGGAAATTCAGGATTTTTTCAGATTTCTTTTGTATTTGGAAAAATTGAGGAATTTTCATGAAATTTTATTATTTATATATATGGGGAATTTTTTAAAAAATTCTGATAATTTTTTCTCGTATTGTAAACAGTCGGCAAGCCACACATAGTGAAGCTTATATGTTTAACATATAAATATATATTCGTTTGTATATTTAATGACTACAAAATATTGAATATGCAGTACAATATCTTTCTTGTAATTTTTAGTAATTAAAAAAATTAAAATTTTATTCAAGTAAAAAGGCTTATCTTATGGGAGATAAAAGATTAAATTTTTTTTCCAATATAAATCTAGCATTTTGAAACTTTAAGATGCTCTATATTTTTCCGTCATACGAATAAAAAACATGAAAAAATATATAATAAAGAAATTTATTTTCGAAAAAGTCACACCAAAAAAATTTTTAATAAAAATAAAATATCCTCTTTACTTGATATTTTGAACAAAAAAGGAACATTCATAGAGAAAATTAATAGAATTTTTTTACAGGATGAATAAACATTCTGTCCGAGTGGTTGGGTGGGCAAGGCAGAGGATGGAGCGCGCTAGCCAGTTCGGGTCCCGGATGTAATGCGCGAGCGGTTCCCGGGACCCGGACATGTATGGCCTAGGCTGGGCTCGAGGGGTTTTAGTTGGTAGGCCCGACTGACCTTCATTGGTTGGTCGGGAGAGCCCAACATAACCCCGTCCGACGTGAAGGGTCGTGCTTGCCTTAATCGGCCGGCCGACCTGTCGGGCGGAGTATCCATAAGGTGGATTTCCCCTCATTAAAAAAAAAAAAAAAAAAAAAAAAATTCTGTAAATGATAACCAAGAGATTCATTCATATAGAGATCCAAAATTTGAAATTGTGCGAAAGAAAAACATACGAAACGTTCTCTCATTAGTGTTTTGCTAATTTTACGAAATCATTGCGAATCGTACCGTGAAAATACGATATCAATCGTCCTTGTGTAATAATTCCATTTACGTGATACATTTCATCAGAGCATAAATCACTGGTAATTTACGCTGTGATACGAGTGATATAGAATATTAAAATTTCAACTATGAATGTCATTTCGTAATTCATTTCACCCCATATGTTTTAATGTATTCTTTGTAATGTATGATATGTTATTGTTTCATTTTAATTTCTTATGAGAAAAAATATTTAAATATTATTCCTTATGATTATAAACTTTCTTATTTAAAATAAATTGATAAAAAAAAAGTATATTTGATATCTTTACAGAAAAATTAATTTTTATTTCATTTTATTCTATTCACATGAATATATATACATTATAATATACAATATAAAATATTTTGATAATTTTATTACACATATTTATTACACTACTATACATTATACATTACATATGTATATATGATATTAATGATATGTACAATTAGTATTAAGATGATTTATGTCGAATGATATTTTTTATGCATAATAAAAGCGATTGGAACTCGTGCATCAATCAGAATAATGAAATAATGATCTCTTTTGTAAAGAAAGGAAATATTCCTATGAACGAGAGGAAAGCGCGTGATTTAAAGGATATGACGAATTTTACGACGAAGAAAATGCAAACGCGCGGCTTCAGATGCGCCGTTTATTATATCCGCGTCGCGCTGTTGCAATCTTACAATTTATATCTGTAAGTATACCCGCGGTCCAGACACCCGCAGTTATTATCCCATCTCAGGAGGGAAATTCCCGGACGGACATATTAAATTCCTTATAAAACGCTGGATAGACCGTAACAAATGGAAGGACGCGGTCTTTGAACCTGCCGAGAAAAGTCCGTTTCTGCGTTCCAATATTCGCAAGTAGTTTCCCGAGCCTTTTGCCCGCGAATTACATCACCGTCCTCAGGATTTTTCTCAGCCTCGTATCATTATCTGTGGAAATCGAGAAAGAGGAGAATTTGTAGCAATTTTCAAGGGAAAAGTAGTAGTTTTTATAATTAAATTAATTTTTAGAGATTTATTTATATTGATCAGATATTTAAAATATATTGTGACAGAGTTGCTATTATATGACAACATTAATTAGATATGATTTTATAATTATAAATTATAAGATAATCTTGAAATATGTAATAATTTATTTTTCATACTTTTCGAATTTCTAATTATCGAAGATATAAAATTTTATTCCATGTTTTATATAATTAATATTAAGAATTACAGGACTATATTTTTTCAAGCTATGAGTCAATAATAACAATCTAAAGTAATTGTTTTATAATTCACAATGTTTCTTCATTTTAATCGATTCAATATTGGAAATCGAATTCGTTGTTCATCGACGAGTAAAATTCGTGTCGAGCGAGATCATTATGAGAACGATCGTGTCGTTCTACATGTAAATCATTGCGATTACATTCATAGCTCTTGTGAAATTTTCTCCCCTTGCACAGGTGACATCGTGAAACACGTGACAGTTAATCTGGCGGTTGATATAAGACATTTCGAAAGTCCCTTGATGCTCGATCTCAACGGACAAACGAACTACTTGTTGGCGAACGGTCTTTCTCCAACCCTCCGGCAAAGTTTACACCGGATAAACAATAAAAAAAGTTGTTAGAAAGTTCAGATCGCAGGGGAATTGCCTGTGGGATAAACATATTTTCGCGGTTCGTTTATTATTCGGGCGCGGCCGATAATGTCATCATTCCGCTTCTCCCTTTTCTCTCTCGATGTTGCGAATAATGATATTGCAGCATAAATTTAAATATGAAACTTCACACATGTTAAGGATTCTTACTTAAAAGCGCGCACAAATAATGAGTATACATTATATAAATGTGGAACACATAAGATTAAAACTAAAATGAAGATATATTTAAAATAATTATGCGATATTCTTGTTTCATAAATTTTCAACTTTCGAACGAAATAATTATAAAATATAATTAATACAAATTTACACATTTAAAAAAGACATTTTAATTTTAATTGAGAAGTCTAAGCAGTTTGAAAAACACAAAGAAATATATTAATCAGCTAAAAATTCATAAAATTTTGCTGCATATTGCATATTATTAATGATGATATTCATTAAGCAAATTACTTTCCATATGTTATTCGTTATGTAATCATTATCCATCTTGTTGCAGAATATACTTATACATTATTGCGAGTTTATACATACATATATATATTTTTTTTTCAGTTATACGAAAATCAAGTTTGTATTTCTTTTATATATATTTTTTTGCATATGCATATAAAATGCTGTGTTTCCACAACTATGTTGTAAAGACACTACCTTTGTTTTATCGTTTATTTTGTTCGAGAAATCAAATTTTAATTTAACGATAAAGCTAATTTGTATTTTTATTGCATATTTACACCGGATCTTAATGTAAATTTATAAACCAAATATTAAATTCTAAACAAAAATACAAAAAATTTACAAGTATATATGCTTACATATGGTATTATATATGATGACAATATTATATATGTTTACTAGCTTACTTATATATGTTATAATTAATTTAACTGAATTAACTATATAGTTACATTAAATTTGTCAATATGATTGGTTAATCAGTTTCTATTTTTATAATAATATTGCGAAAATAGAATACGTATATAGATACAATGAGAAAAGAGTTCAAAATGACACTAAATAAAATATCAATGAAAATTCCAAATGAAAATTAGCACCTTTGAACATTTTCATCATTTTCAAGGTATATCAGACGCTGTCGAGAAACGCGCTCGTTGTTGAATTCAGAGCCCTCGGCGATCATCGGTAACAATGTACAATCTACGGGGAGGAAAATAAATTCCGACGCGTTCCAAGTGTTGAAAGCTCGAAGCGGAAATTCCGGAGCCAGTCAATTTCGCGTTGTCGCGAGCAACGAGGATCCGCCTATATCTATCATGTCCGGCGTCGGGATAATTAAATTATCGGGACTTGATCTCTTTTCCTCTTCGCGCACTTGCCTCTCTTCTTCTCGCGTTTTCTCGTTCTTCTTCTTTTAAACATCAACGAAATACAGTCGACGCAACTACTCGAACGTGTTTGTCCGAACGTGTCAGTTTTCGAATTGATCAGAGAAGTGCCCTTAGACAGCGTAATGAAACTAATTCCTTGATTGCCGCCTGACGCAATATCCGCTCGTTAACGCCGATTTCTGAATTTCCACGTTCCCAGTATTTTCGATTGAACGCGTAACTACAAATACCGCCGTAAAAATCGACGAGTCATAAATTCATTTTGATCGGCGAGCATCCCCTCACGCAATCGGAAGGTCAAATTGCGAATTAAAAAACATTTGTTTAATTAGAAATTATTTAATCTCTCTCTCTCTCTCTTTTCTCTCTCTTGCAAGATATAAGCAAATATGTTGAAATTTTGTTATGAAAATATAGAATGCAAACTAGCGCACAAGCTATGCTTAATTTTTTTCCCCAGAATATTTACAAGGATTGTTTAAAAAAATGATTTTTATTTAAACTGAACTGCAAAATGATGCAAGTGATGTAAATATTAACATTTAACATAAGGGATAATTTTTAAGTTCTGTCTGTCTAAAAAAGAAACCTGTAAAGGAATTTATAAAGATTAACATTAACATTAACATTTATGAAATTGACACTATCAAATATCAAGACATAAATTAAATTTTTCAACTTTCAATTTTAATTATGCGATAAATAACTAATACCAACAATTATTGATAACTATCGTCGCGATTTACATCGTGGCACTGCAAACTGTTAGATACTCGCTGTGAAACAAAGTTCTAGGATCGAAAGTCGAGTGTAAGCGGCTTGCCGTGGTAACAACTCTCACGCTTCCGGGTAATTAATCAAATCCGGATCCGGCGTGGAAGGTAAACTTCAATGAACGAACGATACGTTGGCGCCCGTGAAAGTATCTTAACCGCATACGGAAACGAGAGTACAATCCGTCTAGACGACGTATTTAGCTCGCTAACTTGCACCAACACGAAATAGGATTTACGTCTGTATATATAATAACATTCGATTGAATAATTAACAATGCGGATACTTTGTTAAATATATGGTATGTTGTTAGTACATATTTTCGTTCCTATTGATCTATTACACATATGTACGTGTTTCAATGAGTCGAATAAAATTTAACTTGTTCGTGAAGATAAATAGAAAAGTAAAATTACGAATTATTTATCAATTTTTAGAATTTTTAACATAAAAAAAAAAATTATTTTAAGCCCTTTGTTTTCGCTTCTTTTAAAGATCAAAATTCGTAAATTATCGATTTTTAGTTATTGCTTGAATTATTGTAAAAATTATTGTAAAACACCGAGAGAAAGATCTCATTTATTTTTTTTTAAACTGATGCAAAATGATGCAGATGATGTGAATATTAACAATGACATTTAACATAAGGGATAATTTTTAAGTTTTGTATCAAAAGAGAAAATAAAAGAATTTATAAAGATACATTAACATTTATAAAATCGAGGTTATCAAACATTAACACATATAAATTAAATTTTTCAATTTTCAATTTATTTATATAAAAAATTTATATGAAATTTACATATAAAAATACAATTTTTAATTACTATAGACACTTGTAAAATTGTCCGAATTCTGTTCAGGAACACATTTTTTTCCATATCGATGTAAGACTGAAATGGTAATATACAATTAAGAACACATACTAAATTTTTAAATTTTAAATTTCGATACATCTTAATTATTTTTGTACGCTTATTTTGTTTATTGCATAAATTCCCATTTTTTTCTATTGTACGCAATACGATATTGGGTATGTTTTAAATTTTTTCAATAAAGTATGAATTCTTATAATCTGTAATAAAAAAAATTAAAAATTCATATCAAGAATTATCAACGCTTTTATTGGATCTAATTACTTTCTTTAAAAAATGCTGGAGAAAACATTTTCAGAGGCGACCTGATTTAATTGGGAGCCCGTGAATAGCGCGCAATCGCGACAATCGAGTGGGCTGCGCGGGATTCTGCCAGTTATTTTTAATTCAATCAATGTCGCGAGATAGTCGTCTGCCACAGTGTACCGCGAATGGTCGCGGAGACGGATTTGAATACGTACATGCCAAATGTCGGGGCGCGCGGGAGAGATACTTGCGGAGGGGCCCTTTCGTCGGCCATCGATCCGTTTGTCCGGTTCACTCGGGATCCCGCGGCAATAAATAAGAGAGACGAGACAAGACGAGCACAGAGTGGGACGACAGTCGCGATGTCGCGCGGAATGCATCGGCTTCTGTCAAACGGATGCAGAGACGAAGACGACGACCATGACGACGACGAGAAGGACGAGGAATCGTTGAATGCACCGAGCAAAATGCGCGCTGATCCCAGTTTAGATTGCATTAAAGCTTTTCCAAAATGAGCTTGGGAATCTGAGGCTTCTTCTCTGTCCCTTTCTATTTCTCCATCTTTGTCCTTTAGGTGGACCTTCTCGACTTGATTACTATAACGTCTACCAAATGCGAATATTGTCACGTAAATTCCGACACCTCTTTCTCTCTCGTGTGTTTTGATTAACTTGAGGCTTCGATGCCAAAAATTTGCAACGTTTGTAGAAATATTTTTTTTTTAATTGAATTGGAATTTTAACGATTTGAGAATCGATGTTTTTTTTATAGCAAAAAAATCGATGTTTTTTTATAGCAAAAATAGTAGAAGTTTTCGACTATCTCTCTTTTTTTACGTGTGAAACCTTCGGATCCGCTGCCTCTGGCAAGAGGGTGCGTGTTATGTCGGATTCTCTTACCGGCTGAAAACTGCATGATGACCTACCTCCTCGCATTAGATGGGGAAGGTTCCAATAATCTTATTCAGATAAGCCGGAATTTTCACGGAAGTTTTCTAAAGACTATCTGTTAGTTTTTTTTTTATGTAAACAACTAAATAAAAAAAGAAAATATTTTATTGAAAATATAAATAGAAGAGAGAGTGAAGAAAATAATATCAAAATTAAAATTATGAAATGAGTTCACGCATTTTGATATTTTCTATATATTTAATTGTGTGTGTGTGTGTTAGCTTTGTGTTTACTTTAAAAAATAATTTAATATCTGATTTCTTCATGACTAATAATTTTTCATAATCATAGTTTGTCAAGATGTTACGAGTTGCAATCTTAAGCATTTATATGTCCAAATCTTCTAAATTACTTCAATTTTAAATAAACTATGGTGAAAAAATTATAGATTATACGCTCGAAAGGTGGTGATATCATATATTTCGTATAAATAATCACTGTTTTATCATATTTTAACATCTGTATTATCAAATAATACAGCAATAATACTGCAATATCAATAATACTGCATGAGCGTCTCCAAGAGATTATCCGAAGACGAGGCGGCAATACACATTTTTAAATGTGAACATTTCCACATTTCCGTCCTCCAAAACATACACACACGATGCGTCAAATCCGACCAGCAACCTCCTCGTGGTGCGCATCGGGTAATGCTAATGCTGGCGGCATAAATGAACAAAAATGTATAATATGGGTAATAAATGTGTAATAAATGTATAATAGGTAACTTTGATATGTCGTAACTCCGCGAAAAAAAATCGTACAAAAAAAATTTTATTTTAAATTCACACATAAAAGTCCATATTTTACGATGATTATCATGAAATTTGCGAAAAAAATTTATTCCACCCCGTGGAATGCGTCAAAGTATGCAATTTTTTGGAGACGTAACACGTCCTTACTTTTGAGGAGATCACGAGAGGGAGGGAGGATAAATTCTAAATCTAACAAATGATTTTCAAAATAGAGGCTTTAAGCTTGAGAATGAAAACAAAATTTTTTAAATACGACCATTTTTTACAGAGTTATACTTATTTGAAGTTATGCGAAAATTTGACATGAAATTACCTATGCGATAATTTTATTGACGAGTGTATATACAATTATAATTATTGACCACGCGATTTTTCGTCGCAGCTCGTGTGAATAACTTTTTGCAAGTGCTAGTTTCGTTCCTTCCGGAGAAATAGCGGCCGGGGGGACTTATCTCGTTTAAGTTTCCTCGGTTACGTGGAATCGCGGATCGCGCCGCTTTGCCTGCCCCGTTCTTATCCTCGAGCGTTTTGAGGGTGAAACTCGTTTCGTCCGCTTATATCCTCGAGAGCAAAATGCCGCGGGGTAGAGGGTGTATCTGTGTGCGCGTATATGTGGGAGGAGGGGGTTGATTTTGGTGGGAGTTACGGGTGCCTGGCGAGCTGCTTGATGTCAGCCGATAGTTCATATGCCGAGTTTCGTATCCTACGTGACCGGTTTGACAAAAGCTGGCTTGAAAATTCAGAGACGCGCGCATTTATTTCGCAGTTCATGCCTTCCACGAGATTGCACCCTTCACACGCGTTTTCCTACGTTTTCCTTCTTCTCGATCTTTTTTACGAAATGGCTCGATTGAATCGGTGTATGGAAATTGAATAGAAATTGGGACGCATTTATTATTTTTTTTTTTGTTATTATCTCTAACCTTTTATATGGAAGCCGTATTTTTAAATATTTTTCGTATCTTTAAATCTTTTATTACGATTCGTTCGTACATAATTTAATTTGTTGCATCACATTTTATTTATTCAGTACAAATATATTTATATTCTATCATTTTGAAAGGGCGAGAATGAATTATAGCGCTTTAAAAAGCGTCACTTCGCGAGGACCATTGTACTTTATCGTTTTGCTGGAGCATCTGTATGCGAGCACAAAGTAATAATCGATTGTCGGTCGGTTTAAATGTCGAAAATTTACGTTCGCTTTACGAGTCGTCTCCCTTTGTCCTTAAAGTGGCGTCCACGCAACAAAACATGGAAGACGAAATGCATACGACCACGAACGCAAAATCCTAAACCCGAAATTTAGAGCCCCAAAAACTATGATTTATCGGGTCTTTAAACTTCCGTTTTTCGTTCCGCCGTACGTTTTACGACAAGAGATTACCAAACGATAAATCCGAATGCACAAAGAAAAATTCGTCGCACACCTCAACATTGTACAGCCCACCTTCTCGAATATCTTGCAAAAAGTATTTAACACGGGATATTGTTTCCAAGAACTTTATACTCATGAAATCTTAAACCTTAAATTCTGAATGAGAAGACGTTGCACATAATTATATCCGCTTATTATTTCTTATTACATATTACATATAAATAAACGTTAGTTTTATTTGATTTAATATAAAATTTGAAGCGAATTTTTTTCTAATGTTTTGTATAAATAACTTGTATCATCTAAATTCCGTCCAGACAAAGATAAAAATATTTAAAACAATTTATAATATATAAAAATATATAATATATAAAAAAATAATATATAATATATATAAAAATAATATTATATATAAAAATAATATATAAAAACATTTATAATATAAATTAATCATCTTTTTGCTATATTCTTATCACATTTTTGCTATATTATAAGATAATGTATTCTAAGAAAAAAAATTTTTTCTCATGAAAAATCTTTGTAAATCTTGGGTATAAAATATTTAAATAAACTGCGCGAATTGTAAATTCTATATATTCTTAATCTATAATCTCGATAATGCAATTCTTTTGAGATCAGTCGGTCTCTTGATCGAGCATTTAAACCAATCGACAGTGGAGTCAAAAACGATCATGACTCTTCGACGAGGCTTCGATCGGAGCAAAATAATATCACCAGTCATCGAAGACAATGGTGCCTCTTATACACGCATCTGACTGTGCCGACGCTGCACAAAGTCATATGTTCTTCCCCGCAAATAAGCAAGCAAGCAAATGCACAAATCTATAGGGTGAGTCTAACTAAATAATCCGGTATCGAGTCTTCAAAACAATAGACGCAGAATCGGTATTTTTGGTTTAAAAAAACATATGTTTTATTTGTAGAGTTACTTTGCGTAAAATTGTCCTTGCATCCTATTAAAAAATTATTTAAAATCATAATGTAATATCTACAAACGTGATCAATATGCAATGCTTATTTTTTTGAGGATTATTTTTACAGGATAGTTTTTACACGTAATGATCTCTTTTTAAAAATATAATTTAACGTTACTTTCATCAAGCATAATAGCGATACATTCGATAAAATTAATATATTCTCGAATTTTTTCTTAAAGCACCCCGTATGTCGAAGGAAGAAAAATAAAAGTGCGGCTGTCTCGCTTGGTTTGACGTAGCGCGTGCACACGTTTGCAACGTGCGTTTCCCACGATGCGACAAAAGGCGCGTATATCATAACGGTACCGTTTTAGTCAAACGCATGTTAGACCAATGCAGCAAAACACTTTCAAGAAGCCGACATGTACGATCCGTAATCTATTGCATGCAAGTAGAAACCGAGTGACAATTAGATGCATAAGATAGACGATCGTTTGCGTGTAGTCTTGTGTGAAATCTTGTTTCTTCCTCCCTTTCTATATCCAGAACTGTCCTGAACGCGATCTATCGGAATAATAGTGATGCAATCATTCCTGTATAATCCAAAGCCGACAAGAAATTTAAAAAAATTGTTTAAATAAATTGCAATGATCTCTCTAGAGCATTATATTTAAGCTGAGAATCTATCATCGTCTCTTTCTCTCTTCTTATGGATATAGAGAAAATTACTTTTTTATTTTTTTGTAATATTCATTACAGTTTTTATCCTTCCTTATAACAATAGACATTATATATTCATAATATATTGTTACGTTTCCAAAAAAGAAATAAATAAAAAAAATGCAATATACACTCACCCGCAAAAAAAGCGGTACACCTAAAATTTGAGAAAATTTCATCAAATTTTAAATGATCATAACTTGGTAAATAATGATGATAAAAATATGTTTAAAAAAACAAAATGAAGGCTGTAATGTCCACTTTAAGAATATTTAAGTGGCAATTATGCTCAGCCATTGTTTTCAAAATGGCGGATAAGGAAGTGAAAGGATGTAAAATTGATTATTAAAGGATCGAGTTTGGGACGGTGCACGGCGTAAATCAGGTAACGCAGCCCAATGAGACCAAATGCTCGTGAAAGTGTGGAGTGTTATCTTTAAAATGTTTTTTTACCGAGCTCGATACGATGATTTTTCGCTGAGTTATTCCGAATTTAATTAAAAACGCTCTTTTTTCTTCTTCAATTTGCAGCTCAGCGAATAATTATCGTATCGAGCTCGGTAAAAAAGCATTGTAAAGGTGATACTCCACACTTTCACATGCATTTCGTCCCATTGGGCTGCGATACCTGATTCACGCCACGCACTGGAGCAAAGCGGGAACCTTTATTTATCGGTTTTGTATGCTTTCATTTATCCGCTATTTTGAAAAAAAATGGTTGCACATAATTTCAATTTAATTTAGGTGTGTGTGTGTGTGTGCTCGTTTGTATACCACAAGGATAAGGACCCCGTGGTTCGTCAGCTCCACAGTATTTAAAGACTCCAAACCCTCCTTGTGGCGTGTGTGTGTGTGTGTGTGTGTGTGTGTGTGTACGGGCGCACGCATGTGTGTATTAATAGTGGGTATGACCTCCTCGTGCGCGTATTACCTCATTCATACGATCAGGCATACTCTGTATTAGTCTTTTTATTTCATCCTGCGTAATTGCATCCCATGCATTTTGAAGAACTCTTTGAAATTCTTGCAGTGACTGAGGTGCAGGTACGTGATTTCGTACTTTCTTGCCGAGATTGTCCCACAAATGCTCAATGGGATTTAAATCCGGACTACTTGCTGGCCAAACAAGTCGATTTATGCCAACTTCATCGAGGAAATCAAACACTCTTCTCGCAGTGTGTGGTCGAGCATTGTCTTGCATAAACAAGAAGTTCTCTCCGATAAAGGGTGCATACGGAACAACATACGGAAGGAGTATGTCTTCCACGTATACATCTGCGTTCATGTTCCTGTCAAAAAAGTGCAAATCTGTATGAGCGTCCGCTGAAATACCTGCCCAAACCATCACAGAGCCTCCATTGTAGCTGTACCTTTCACTTACAGTACAATCTGCAAATCGTTCTCCACGACGACGATAAACTCGTTCTCGTCCATCTGGAGAATAGAGACAAAAACGAGATTCATCGCTAAAGAGTACTTTGCCCCAGTCTGCGTAATTCCAGTCTCTATGCGCAACTGCAAAATTGAGTCGAGCTACGCGATGACGACCTGTAAGAAAAGGTACAGCCGCTGGCCTGCGCGAAAACAGATTTTGTTCCGCTAATCTTCTCCGAACGGTGTCAACGGATACATTGCAATTGTGGACATCCCTTAAATTGTTTCGAATTTGAACAGCTGTTCGATGTCTGTCTCTTAATGAATTTAAAACAATAAATCGGTCATCGTTTTCATTGGTACGTCGAGGGCGCCCAGAACCAGGCCTCCTCTTGAAAGAATTGGTGTCTAAGTACCTGGCATAAGCACGTTGCACAGTTGACACTGACAGATCAAGTGCCTCAGCAACGTATCTTCGACTTCTGCCATCTTCAATTAAAGCAACAACTTGAGCAGCTTTTTCTGGAGTTATCGTTGCCATAATCGAGAAGTAATTTCGAGAAGAAGTAATTAATTATGGTTTCAATAGATGAAGTCGCAAGGAGCAACGCGTCTAGAGAGCTAGCAAATCAATCGCATAACTTGTACTTTAGTCTTTCAATGTACCTGGCATAAGCACGTCTCAAACGGAAAAAACATTGAAAGACTATAGTACAAGTTATGCGATTGATTTGCTAGCTCTCTAGACGCGTTGCTCCTTGCGACTTCATCTATTGAAACCATAATTAATTACTTCTTCTCGAAATTACTTCTCGATTATGGCAACGATAACTCCAGAAAAAGCTGCTCAAGTTGTTGCTTTAATTGAAGATGGCAGAAGTCGAAGATACGTTGCTGAGGCACTTGATCTGTCAGTGTCAACTGTGCAACGTGCTTATGCCAGGTACTTAGACACCAATTCTTTCAAGAGGAGGCCTGGTTCTGGGACGCTCATACAGATTTGCACTTTTTTGACAGGAACATGAACGCAGATGTATACGTGGAAGACATACTCCTTCCGTATGTTGTTCCGTATGCACCCTTTATCGGAGAGAACTTCTTGTTTATGCAAGACAATGCTCGACCACACACTGCGAGAAGAGTGTTTGATTTCCTCGATGAAGTTGGCATAAATCGACTTGTTTGGCCAGCAAGTAGTCCGGATTTAAATCCCATTGAGCATTTGTGGGACAATCTCGGCAAGAAAGTACGAAATCACGTACCTGCACCTCAGTCACTGCAAGAACTTCAAAGAGTTCTTCAAAATGCATGGGATGCAATTACGCAGGATGAAATAAAAAGACTAATACAGAGTATGCCTGATCGTATGAATGAGGTAATACGCGCACGAGGAGGTCATACCCACTATTAATACACACATGCGTGCGCCCGTACACACACACACACACACACACACACACACACACACACACACACACACACGCCACAAGGAGGGTTTGGAGTCTTTAAATACTGTGGAGCTGACGAACCACGGGGTCCTTATCCTTGTGGTATACAAACGAGCACACACACACACACACCTAAATTAAATTGAAATTATGTGCAACCATTTTTTTTCAAAATAGCGGATAAATGAAAGCATACAAAACCGATAAATAAAGGTTCCCGCTTTGCTCCAGTGCGTGGCGTGAATCAGGTATCGCAGCCCAATGGGACGAAATGCATGTGAAAGTGTGGAGTATCACCTTTACAATGCTTTTTTACCAAGCTCGATACGATAATTATTCGCTGAGCTGCAAATTGAAGAAGAAAAAAGAGCGTTTTTAATTAAATTCGGAATAACTCAGCGAAAAATCATCGTATCGAGCTCGGTAAAAAAACATTTTAAAGATAACACTCCACACTTTCACGAGCATTTGGTCTCATTGGGCTGCGTTACCTGATTTACGCCGTGCACCGTCCCAAACTCGATCCTTTAATAATCAATTTTACATCCTTTCACTTCCTTATCCGCCATTTTGAAAACAATGGCTGAGCATAATTGCCACTTAAATATTCTTAAAGTGGACATTACAGCCTTCATTTTGTTTTTTTAAACATATTTTTATCATCATTATTTACCAAGTTATGATCATTTAAAATTTGATGAAATTTTCTCAAATTTTAGGTGTACCGCTTTTTTTGCGGGTGAGTGTATATATATATATATAATCTTATATCTGTATTATACTATTAATTTTCTTGATAAAGATAGAGAAGACTGTCAGAGCTTATTCTTTTCTCTGCTTATTCCTCACATTGTTTGTTTCTTCTCCCTTCTTTTTCCACTCCTATTATCCCTCACCGTCTTTCCTTTTCTCCGTCTATCTTCCTACTTCTCGCTATCTTTCTGCTTCTCCCTTTTCGCGGCGCGACGATGTGTGTGGTCCGTCGTGGCAGCCGCCAGGGTCGACTCGCTAATAACACTCCCGGCCCTTCCGGTCCTTCGTTCTTCCTCCCTTCCCCTCGTCCTTCGCGCCCCCACCCAGTCGCGGTGCCGCCGAGGGAAAAGGGTAAAAAGATATCGAAGATCCAAGACCGCGATCCGCAAATTGTCTTCTATGAATGCCTCAACGTCCCCGTTGGCCCTAAGCCCCATCCACTTCGGCCCCCTCCCACCTCTTTTCGTGCGAACATCACTCGTCATCTGCGATCATCTTCGGTAACCTTCTGCAGGATAAAAAAGTTATCTCTCTTTTCTTTTCGCGTGCGTGCGAAGCGTAAAGCGTGAAATTATTGCTTGACATTTCATATGCAAAACGATCATCTACGATTTTTTCACGGATCATAATCAAAATTTTTATTATTCGGATTTTAAAACGAATATAATTTCAACAAATCCAAATCTCGATGCTATAAATACAAACATGATTTACAGGGATCTTCAAAAAGTCCCGGAACGCTAAAATATCTCGAAAACGATCAACTATAATGAAAAATATGTAAGGAACAAAGTTGTAGGACTAAATAAAATGTACCTAATCATGATAAGAATTTTACCTTGAATGAAGTACTCAAAGTCATGTGAAGGTCAAGTTGATTTTTTTAAAAGGAACTCTCCATTTTTATTGCATATTCGTATAGCTTATCTCGAGAGCTTTCCAAAACACTATAATTAAGTTAGTTTTCATTAAGTACTTTCCGAGTTATAAGGCTTGAAATCGTTTCTTAATTTTACATAAACCGTAAAATATATTGTAAAATATTCATTTTTCGATTATCTTACCTTAATACTTTTATGTAGAAAATAATGAGAGTAATCAATTGGTAAAGAAAACATACAGTTGTTTTTAAGAAAAAATAAGGAATAATTAATTGCAAATTACATATTTTTTCTTAAAAACAACTATGTTTTTTCTTTACATCAATTGATTACTCTCATTATTTTGTACATAAAAGTATTAAGGTAAGATAATCGAAAAATGAATATTTTACAAGATATTTTACGGTTTATGTAAAATTAAGAAACGATTTCAAGCCTCATAACTCGAAAAGTACTCAATGAAAAAACACTTAATTATAGTGTTTTGGAAAGCTCTTGAAATAAGCTATAAGAATATGTAATAAAAAATGGGGAGTTCCGTTTAAAAAAATCAACGACTTTCATATGACCTTGAGTACTTCATCCAAGGTCAAATTCTTATCATGATTAGGTACATTTTATTTAGTCCTACAACTTTGTTTCTTAGATATTTTTCATTATAGTTGATTGTTTTCGAGATATTTTAGCGTTCCGGGACTTTTTGAAGACCCTGTATATGACTTTATATATATAATTATTTTTTATATACAGTTTTCCATATCTGGTTAGAATATGTGAAAAGTAAAGAAATTTTTCTTGGATTCATAAATAAAATTTACTATTTAACATATGTTTAACAAAATTCTAACTTTATTACATAAGACTAATATTGGCGACAATTCATTAATACAATAGATATAAATTTTGATAAATTTAATATATCTCAGTGATAAAAACAAGTAGCACATTTTTTCTTATAATTAATTTTTATTAGATTGATGAATTTTAATCAAATTTTGCTTTAATTTCAATTAATTATATAATTAGTAAGGAAATTTAATACTATCCAAACATAAAAATTTATAATATTAATAATAATATTAATTTATAATATTAAAGTATTATCCTTGCGTGTGTGGCATAAATTTTAAGAGACACGAATCTATAAAAAAAGTGCTAAATTATTGTAAATTATAATATTTTATTGAATTTTCTGAGATTTGCAGATCAAAAAAAGTGAAAATCTCTATACTTTTATATTATTCTAATTCCATTGAGTGCAAATTTCTTGCAATAATTATCATATATTATTGTAATTTTCTAGTTTCTTAACTCATAAAGAAACGAGGTTCTGAAAAGCACGAGCATTATCAATCAATCCATATCCATTTTTCCTGCAATTACGCATCGATCGAAAAATAAATCGGAATATATGGTAGAAATTCATAGAAACTCATAGAACTCGGTTGCACATCACATTACTTTGATGTTTCCATCTCGATTGACATCGATGCGGAATAAAGACATAAAACGTAATAGGCATTCGTGAGGGGAGTACGTAATGATCAGACATGTGTCTTCACATAGGTGCTCACGATAGGGATCTTACAAAAATTGTGATTATTAATTCTGGACAAAAAAACACACATTAAACATTTCTAATATCTTATTTTAATTATATTTATACGAATGTATAGCAATTACTAAAATGCAATAAATAAATAGAAATCGAACTGATTGAACTAATTGAATTATTGGAATAATATTTCAATATAACTTCAAAAGAATCTCATTGGTTTTATATTATATATAAATTATTTTTTTCAATTAATATAAAATTCTAATTTTAATTGCGTAATGCAATTAAAAATATTAAATAGTAAGATTCTATTCCTATCTTACATACTTAATTTTACTAAATTTACAATGTTTACAATCAATTATTGCTAATTAATATTGTTTAACATCAAACATGTAATTATTATTTATATGCATATTGTTCAAGTAATATTAAAACTATAAACCTCAATAATACCCGATATTCCGAATTGTTAAAAAAAATCTATTTATTATTGTTAATATTTAATCAATCTATTTTTAAATGGTTTTTAATTAATTTAATAAAAATCCTATTGATGATGTAAAAATATTTTTAAAAAACAACTTGAAATTAAAGAGAAAAAAAATCTGATTTGCAAAATTTACATGCCGAATTTCTCGATTAATCGGACTCATTTATTTATTAACCGCTATATTTTGTTCAAACTCGATGCAAAGCATCTCATCTTCCTTACGTAATTGCACTAAGGTGTCTTCAAACTGTATACGCTCTTCGCATAATTTTTTTTTTAATTCTTAAAAGCTTATCTATCTAAAAAAAGATAAAAAAATTAAGACATTATGATCGAGCATAAAACATGCATGCAAAACAGTTTGTTGGGCAATCGAATATTCATTCAAACAATATTATTTCTTGAACAGCTTCGAAATAATACTGTGAATATTAAAGCTTATAACATGAAAAATAATAATCGAATGTAAAATTAGTTTTGAATAGTTTTTCTCTATTTAAAAAAATATATTAAAATAAATTTCTTAAAAATATGATTAAAAATTAATAGATTATTATATATACTTATTTCACATAAAATTAACTATATATCAATGTGAATAATAAATAATGTAGGTGTCTATAACCTATGAAAATGATAGAATATAATAAGGGCGAGCTCACTCTGATTCCAAAATGCGTAACGTGCGTCGGTTTGATCCAACATTATTTTTAATGTAAATTTTACAATTATTTTATTACAAAAAAATTCCCTCGTATTGTTTTAAAACTTATGTAAAACTAAGAAAAAATACAAGAAAAAAGTATTCTATAAAAAAAACATATTTATATGAAATATATTTTACATGAATTTTGCCAAATTATAATGGCGTTAATTTTTAATTTTTATTACGTCAACTGTTGAAAAAAAAACGGGCAGACATAGGCAATGAAAAGGGAATGATACATTTGGAAAGGACAGAGGCAGAGTGCCATCTCCGAAGAAATGTAAAAGGAACCGAAAACAGGTTCCTACATTCTAAGAGAACGGCGTGATTCGACTTCATGGGCAGCATTGATCCTTCGGATCCGGGAGCCGAATACGAAAGGGCCAGCCCTTATAATGAAGCGATAGAATGCGAAAAATTTTCAAGGAGACGACAAGCTCGTACTTCATGATGAATTATAAAAAAAACGGTCATCATTCAGATAAGAAAAAAAAATAGTTATGTATAAATATATAATAAAGCTTTTAAAAGGACTATTAAGGAGGATTAATAATTCTTTTGATTGTTCGCGCAATCCTTAATACATCTGAGAAGATCGATTTCTCGGATTTAACAAATTTTTCTGTTTTCAAGAATGTTAAAATATAAAACATATTTAGCTTATTTGCATTATATGTTTATGATACCAACACATACATCTCTAGCCAAATGTTACATGTATGAAACCACGAGCGGTGCCGGGCGTTCGTTTGTCAAGCTATACCGCAAAACCACAGGGTGACGCAGAAAATTTTCGGTGAAGAGTATTACTAAGTAATTTGTTTTTTCTTCATTCTCACATGGTGAGAGAGAGAGAGGAGACAGAAAAGAGTGGGAGATGGTCCGCGTTGTGCAACCCACCGTAATATAACCTCATCCATTCTCTTGGCGCGAAAGAAACTTGCGCTCTTTCTCTCTCTCTCTCTCTTGAAAGATGACCGTCAAGCAGATCCTTTTCCTCATCCCTTCACTCCTTTCCCTTCGCGGCCACCGACGACGACGAGTAGGTAATTAAAGCGGACAATGTCTTGCACGCGGAATTAGGGATTCACAGAACCCCCCGCGTAGCGAGAAATGCAAACGCTCGTAAGCTAATTCTTTTATAACTCTAATGACATTAATATTTCAATTTCATTTTTTTCAATTAGGAAATTATTTATATATTATGCATATTTTGTGAATTATACATATGATGACTATCTTGATTAATAGTACCAATTTCATTAATATCAGCAAAATTTCTTTTGCCTATGGTTTTTTCACTTGCAATCTTGTTGAAATATTTTCTCCCATTAATTTTAAAACAATACACGTATCAAAATTCTCAATAATACGAATTTAGCGCATCAAACTATTTTGTTGTATTTTCTAAAATGTTTTCTTCGTGTTAAAATAAAAATGTTAGTGTCTCTTTTGATGCCATGCTATTGCGGAGAGGCTAAAGTAAATTTCATTTAAAAGCGTCCGTTTAAAGGCGCAAAGCAAGATAAAAAAATGCTTACACTTGGACGCTCGCGAAGTTAGAAGCTTGCTGATATTTTTGCACGCAACGTCGAAAGCGGTTAAAGAATATCGCGCGTAGCCTGGAGGGTAACTACGGGAACTCTATTGCAGGGTGCAACCTTTGTTACCATTATTTTTTTTTACTGATTTTTGTTAACGCTCTTTTTTCCGTACTTGTCTTTATTCTTCTTCGTTTACCTTATTCTTTCGCGTAAGATTGTTCACAATCTTTCGAAGATTTTGTCAATTTTGTCAAATTTCTTAGCTTCGCTTCGTTTTATAAAGAAAATTTTATTAAAGGCTAAATATGTTTTTTTTGACTGCTCATTAATTAATTTTATATATCTTATTTATAAATTATAAGATCAAAATAATTTCGGATTATTTTTTCTCTTTTTTTTATTATTCTTTTGTATTACAAGTATTTTTTGAAAAGTGAGAAAAATTTTATTTATATTTTTATTAATTTTTTATTTATATATTGAAAGCTAAATATATTTTTTCTTTTGATTTCTCATTAATTAATTTTACATATCTAAATTATTTATGAATTATAGGATCAAAATAGTTTCGGATTATTTTCTCTTTTTATTATTCTTCTATATTACAAGTATTTTTTGAAAAGTGAGAAAAATTTTATTTGTATTTTCATGAATATTTTATAAAAATTTTTTACACATGTTTTTATTTAAAATAGAATATCTTCTATTGAATGATGTTTTTTTAATTATTTTTATCGGGACAAGTATGTAAAAAAGTTGATAGGGTTCAAGACTACCCATCTTATTCAGTGTATCGCTAAAAAAAGAAAAAGAGCTTATCGAGCGATTGGTAATGCAGCGCGGATAAATCGCGATAGAACTCAAAAACAGCAAAGTCACGCTTTACTAGTAAATCTCTCGTTACTATTAGAGATTGGCCATTAAGATCCGAGCGTCCTGAACGACGTCGCCTCTTGCATTTAGATCGGAATCGTTCAAGCTTGTGGAATATTTCGAAGAAAATAGACTCGTTCGAAAAGAAGATGAAATTCCTCCACTTCTTGAAAAGAGAGGAGAGAAGCAAGTAATATCTATATCTGATATTAGATTATTGAATAATGGATGTTGCGTTAAAAGACTTATGTAGCAAAAATTACTCGTTCGATTAATAGAGAATTTTAAAAAGTTTTATTCGCTTATTTCGTAATTTTATTCTATATGTTTTAAATCTATATCTCTTGTAATGCTTCATTTTTTTCGAGACAACTCTTTCAACAAAGTGATAAGTTCTTATAATACGCATTAAGCAGCTCACAAGGTATATCACGATCCGCTTTTGAGAGTGCAAGGGTTAAAGCCTCGCGTCTCTCCTTTTACCTTGGGCCGACGCGTCGAGATATTTCGGCTACACGTGCACGCTCGCGAGATATACGAGAGACCGGCCTTATAACCCTTCGCACACCGTATGGAAGAGTGATTGGGAATGTCGCCGCGGAATCTCGTTTGCGTGCGCGAAACGCGCTTCCCAGGGAGGACCCGTTTCGCGGAACGAATTTGATTTAACTCGGTCCTGGCCCGCGCTTTATGGGTCCCGGCGAGCTTTCGAGGATAAAGCCGGATAAGGGAGCGAGCGCGCAATGGCGCATCTGCGCGTTTCGCAGCCTTACCTATTCGTCGATACCGATTTAAAAAACTAAAATTCAGATTCTATGTTTTTTTTTTAATAAATGTTCTCACGAGATATATTGAAATAAATATATAATGTAATGTCACATTGCGTATAACGAAAATTAATCAAGGGATATTCGTATAGAAAAATATATGAATAAATATAACACATTAGCAATATAATATTGTGCAAAAAATATAGAATTTTTTATTTTTTATTTATTTCTTAAAATTAAATATTATTCATAAAATGTGCATTTGAAAGAAAATATCTTCTGAATAAATTCTAAAAATATAATACATACTAATTTAATAGACAGAAAGAAAGAGGCTGATTAAATAACAATATCAAATAAAAATTCTGTATCCACACACATAGAATTAATACGCCACTGCTCGTGCGTATCGTCTGGGACGGGGTGGTGGTCGCTCGATGATGCTTCTTAATGCGAATTCTCGCTGTCCTCGGTAGGACTACCGTCGCCAACGAAATAACGCTGTAATGGAATGGCGGGGAAAAAATAATAAAAAAGAAAAACGGCTGGTTTCTTCTCGCTTATCTCGCAGTCCGCGCGTTCCGATAACTCGTCGGCCAATTCATTACGCGCGTTGGCCCTTTGATGTCGGGAATCGTGTAGAACAGAACTTGCATTTTTTGCTTGCACTTGGCTTTTTTCGGGACATGAATTTGCCGCTACAAATGCAGACTTGTGTTCTCGATCGCGGAATTGTTGCTTTAATTCTCCAACACTGACAATGAGTTGCGATTCTTGGGAAATAAAGTGTTCAGCTAGATATACATATATATGTATAAAATCTCTATCTACAGAAAGAGATTAAATTGAATTTAAATAATTCTTCTCAGAAATATGTTTCTGAATTAAAAATATTGAGAATAATGATTGTTACAACATCTTTGAACAAGGGGAATACAAAAACTATGTCAAAACTATATTTAATGTCAGCACGAAGGATTTTGAGTATAGTATGTATATTGAGCATCTCATTTTTAACAGAGGATAAAAATATTGCAATTTTTTAAAAACGTATTGCGAACAAAGTATAGCGAATTAAAATTTAATAATGATAAAAAGGGTAACAAAGTAAGATTTAATGATAGTGAAACATCGTAAAACACAAAAATTCTCAAATGTCGCGCTATATTTTATCCATTATAGCTGCGGAATTTAATTTTCCTCACATAGCGATGATAAACGACGTTGCATTGCCTTAGATATAAACGAAGCCGCGATACGATTAACTTTACCGACAATTTCGCCAATTGCAAGCTTCGGTGAGCTAATAACAGGACGCGTCGCTTTAATGTACACGCTTGGTACGCGCAAAATGCCGCGCTCATAAACATTCGGACGGCTCGTTTTGCTCGTTTAATGTCGACAAAAACTTGTCAGAAAATATCCAATACGCGACCCAAGGCTCCAAGCAACATGGTGCTCACGAGATGCGCTTCGTTCTTTTTTTCATCTCTTTATCTCTTTGCACGTTTTCTATCTCTTTACAGCTTCTTCGTTCTTATCGTCTTTAGTCTTTAATCTCTTTTTAATATTGTTTTATTTATTACATAAGTGTAACAAGTTTCATTTAAGTGTTTTTATATCTCTACATATGTATAAGTCTGGTTGATATTTAATATTTTATAATTTGCGATAAATATGTGCAAAATTCTCTTTCACCTCTTTTTGAAAAAATAATTCTAAGGTACACCTATTTATATCAAGCGCTAAAAAGATTATTAATAATTAACATCTCTCGTCTCCTCTTATTTTCTCTTTTGCTTTTTTGTCTCGTTTGTGCAAAATGCACATCGTGCGTGATACCAGAACATCGTCGCGACGCCGTTTAAACAGCGACCGAGCGCGTATTAATGGCCGCAGAGCTCGCGCGCGGCGAGCTGTTTTTACCATCCGTAACATCGTATGCACCCGGCGAGATGCATACGCTATGTGCAGCCTCCGGGTCCGCGTTGCAACTTCATTCCCGTCATTAAGCCGCGTCGCCTTTTTATTTTGTGCCCGTTATTTCGCGTCCCACAGCCGGTTTTCGCGCGCAGAAATCTTCGGTGTGTAAATAGACGACCATTTCGATCGTTTAATTAGAGCGCGGTGTTAACCGTATATTGTACCGATAGAAGTAATGGCTCGGTTAAACATGCGAGATATTCGACGATTATCTTTTGTATTGTCATTTTTATCAATCGATGTCTTAAATATATGCTAATTACATAATGTGGAATTATCAGTTAATTTATAATTTACTGATAATTTTGTTAATTTTATAATTAACTGTCAATTAATTGATAATTTAATTCCTACCGTTATAATTAAATCGTTATGATTTAAAAAAGAAAAAATTTTCTCTGCTAAAATAAGAGCTTAGTTTTATTTATATATGTTATTATTATATTTCAGGTTATATTTTATATGTTCCCCGGATGTTATGCGAAAGCGGTTCCTGGGGAGCCGTCGCTTGAACGTTAGGATGCCACCGGTGAGGTTTAGCGGGTAGTCAGGTCTGGTGGATGCATTCAGCCTGGAGTCCCGCACTACCCGGACCTCTTCGAAGGGGAAGGGTGTCCGTAAAGACTGGGATTCCTCATCGACAAAAAAAAAAAGGTATATTTTATATGTATGTATATGTGTATATATGTATAAAATATATATTATACACATATATATGTATGTGTGTATAAAATATATATTTTTTTGCATCGATATCTTTATATGGTGATAATCAATTGAAATTGCATTATATTCTCGGTTGCTTGCGTGCGAAAACGTATTTTATCTGTGCAGTATTGATATTTTTATAATGATATCTTTATAAAGAGCTATTTTGTGATTATATATCTCAATATATTTGAAGGTACATCGAAAGTCATGTTCTCGAATGTGAAGATACGCGTGCAAACGCATATTTTATGTGTCAGGCATCATAATATTTTGTCATCAATACGTTTATATTGGATGCACAAACGCGCGGGATCGCATCTCCGATACTTGGCATTGCGTCAAAAGCGAGGTCCTCGGTCGTTCGTTTGCGAACATGTATTCGGACCCCCTCCTTGAGCAGAGAACGACCCGAGGAGGTCACGCACGTGACACACGCGGGCGCGCGAACACGTGGTGGTCTCTGCCAATGGCCATGCGATATTTCATAATTAGCTTTGAAGCCCATGCGTACCCGAGTGCGTGCACGCAAGGTGCGCTTGCACATCCTTCCCATGCCACGATATTGTGCCCACACATCGCCGATTAAATGCCGTATTAATTGCGAGGCCCGTCGTATTTCAGACCCAGATGGAGACGAATTCTGCGGAGAGCCTTCTCTCCAAAAGAAGTTACATGGACCAAATAAAAAACCAAGGCGCGAAAATATTAGCGTTCAGTTCTCAGTAAATAGATAATAAATAATTTTCGAGGACGAAGGAGAGGGCAAGCTTTTGCCATTTTGGTGTTCAATTCACGTCGAGTTTATATCTTGCGAATACTGGAATATCCGTCATAAATTGTCGGCGCGTATAACTCCATCGATTTCGTTGTCGATCCGACTGCCGTAGGCCCGAACTATGCATCTACGCACGTGCTGGATACAGTCGAACGCGCACAGGCTCTCATAAAGCAACGCCACGTGTGATCGATCGTCCGTCTTGTTTGATCCAATTCCAATCAGGACTTCGCTCGCAAACTACAATCCGCCCGTCCATCTTGCGCGCATCCGATCGTAAAACTGATTAAATTTGTCCTCGCATTTTTGTTTCCGCTACACTTCTCGATCGATTTGTAAACTGCTCGTAATCGCCGATCGGGGCGACAAACTAATCGCGTGATGCATCTTTGAACGGTATCTCCATGGATTCGTACTAAAAAAAATAGCAACGAAAATATAAATTCCTCTGTAAACAAATGATTGTAACTGTGCATATACAAAAATGATGTTCCATATTTATTGCAATATTATTAACTTGCAAAATATAATCTTGTAAAATAAATTATAATTAGAGATAAACATGCAATATAAATTGTCATATTATTTTTTTTAAATTGCAAATTTTTTACACGTATTCATCATTCTTTCACAAATTCCAATTGCTTTTGAATTCGCAAATATTACATGTATCACATAATTTTAAAATTTTACTTATTCGATATATATATAAACGTGATTCAGATTATGATGTCTACTCTCTAAATTTCTTAGAGTGAAATCTAACTCCAAACGAGTGAATATTCACTCCAAGTGATAGTGAAAATACTGCCACTCGTAATTAGTGAACATTCACTTTTCACAAAAGTGAACTGTTTAACTCTGAACGTAAAGTGAATGTGTCACTCGGTTTGAAGTGAATAATTCACTCAATCAGAGTGGAGTCATCACTTTCGTCAAGTTATTTTTCACTCAATTACAAGTGAACAGATTCACTCTTAGGAAGTGAGATTCTAAGCCGTCTTTTACTAATAATAAGATAACACGTTACGTATATGACGTGAAGCTTTGATTAGTTGAAATGAGAAGCAATCATTGCTTTTTACTTGAATTAATCGAAGCTGAACATCGCACACAGCATGTTATCTCATTGTCGGTGTAAAAGCCGATTAACCTCCTTTTTTCTTGTCACAGCTATATAAATATATTTAACGTTACACACACAAAAATATGTTTACATTTCGAAATATGTTAAAATAAAAAGATATATCCCTAAGAAGTTACTTTAATATGTCTTGTATACCAAGTACACGTGCGACGAGTTGGTAACGTCGCGAGACAACGATACGACAGTGTTGCTAATGGCGGACTCATGCGCGTTTCACATGCGCTTTATTCACTCTTCATGAGTGAAAATTTTCACTCTATATAGAGTGAAAATGCTACATAGAGTGAAAATATTCACTCTACAAAATAGAGTATACATATTTACTCTATTTTGCAGAGTGAATTTTTTACTCTACAACAAAAAGTGAGAAGAATTCACTCCTATGAGTGAAAAATCACTCTAACTAGAGTGACTTGACCAGTCACTCAATTTTTCGAGTGCATTTTCACTCTAAGAAATTTAGAGAGTACGATTCTACCCAATTTTCTGTTCAATTATGATTCTATTCAATTTTAGGTTTACTTATTTATATCTGTCTACTGTTTTTGCTGAGTAAGTATTTCAAAATCAAATCGATCGGTTCAAATTAAGACTTGATACAGAAATCGATCCACAGGATACATGGCTTTAAATATAAAGGAAAGTTACGACATCCAGACGAATTATTTTTGCAATAATATAAAGCATTAAACGAGGCAACTCTCAAAGACGAATGAGCGATGATCACGTGGGGTGGTCCGTGCGTCTATGCAATCGTTTTTGCGTCTATCGACCGCGACGATTAGTGCACGGGGCCCCGATACACGGGCTAGGAATTCGCGAAATTCGAATGCAACTGGCAAATTGCCGACCGAGAATCCGACGGTGGAATTCCATTGAACGAGATGCCGTCGCGACATTCTTACCTGGACGCAAAGGAATGGGTCCGGCGCGGATTTCGGGGCCCCGTTTACCGGTTGCGGCAGGTACAAATGAGGAAACGTGACAATCATCGAGATTCATCTCTACATTATTATCAAGTTTCTTCGTGTTCCTCTCGTTTCGAGGCTCGCGATAATAATCTTCGCCTAAACTCGTCTCTTCTTCTGCAGGAGCCTTATCCGAGGTAGATTATACAGGATTCTCAGCCAATGCTCCATGTTCTCTCTTTCCATGCATTATTATTTGTTAAAGATAAATAGCATATGTCATGTGTAGATTAAAACTTTGCCTATTTAAAATAATAATAATATATAAATCAGAAACTATTAAAATTCCGATAAAATCTTATTAAATATATAAGATTACAAAAATACTATGTTACTCGTTATATAAAGCAATGGATCTGCTGTAAAAAACTAAGCAACAAGATAATCAATGCATTCAAAAAAGACATGTTCCGTTCTAAGAATTAAAATAATAATTTAAAAATCTACGTTTCCCGACGCTGTAGATATCTCACCACTGGCATATTATATTTTAATGACCGATCGCGGCGGGCAACGTTGCGAAGGGTTATGATACGCGTGTCAAATTCGGACGGGGCCCTGAGAGAGACCGCCCACGCGGCAGAACAGCCGAGAGGAGTGAAAAGAGGCCCGATCGAAGCAGCACAGGCGGCTTCTCGCTTAATTATCGTACCTATGCCACATCCGCGCGCGTAAATCACTTGACGATGCCTTGAGACGGCAGATCTTCGCTAACTCCTTTCCCCTTCTTTTTTCCCCTCCCTCTCGCCTCAATCCTTGCATCCCGGCACCTTTGCACCGGAACCAGAACCGGCTATTTGGTGAAATACTGACTTATCTATCTATTCATCAAATACATATGTATATAAGATAAGGATATATTTAATTAAAATAAGAAAAAAATAAAATGTTTCTATTTGCATTTTAAGCTTAAATTTTTAACTCGAATTAATTAGTCTTGTAATTTTTTGAATTAAATAGTTTGATAAAAAAGAAGCGTACATTTAAATACAAAAATCAATGAGAGTTATTACTAATAAAACATGCCGTGTATATCGTGTATCTATTATTGCTTTAAATGCATCGAAGAAAGGTAGTGATTTATGTTACGAGAGATGCATTAGCAATTTGCAAATTCCGCGAGTGCGGTACGCCAGCCATTAAAGCTTCACAGACAGATCACGCGGTGTTTCAGGAAGTTTCCTATTGACAGTAAACCGGTCGTACAAGCTCGCGGATGAAAGCCATTTGTGCAGTGACACAAATGATTTTGATTAACTTGCCTTGTTACAAGCGTCTATAGCGACGCAAAGCATAATTAAGTGCACGCCGGACTCGATTGTCAATTTCCACGGAATGCATTGTGCATTACTTTCCACGCATGCCTCGACATGAGATGCTATCATCGGCATCGCGACTAACAACCGTATTCACGTGAGCGAAAGTCAAGACCATTATCGCGATCATTTATAACTGCAATACAATAATGAATCTAGCGAGGAATCATTAATCTCGGCAAAAATTGTCGAATTATCGTGGATAAAAATTAAAATAATATTAGAGATTAAATCTGGTAAATCTCTGTGTTTAGAAATTAAATTCTTTGAAAATCAAATATACTCTGGAATCCAAATTTTTTTGGAACAAAATTTTTTAATACAAATCTTTTATTTTAAAAACAAAACTTTCTTAGAGACAAAAATCTCTGAAAGTTTATATTGCGGTCGAAATTTTTTTAAAGACGACAATTATACGCAATTAAAAATTAACCGCGAAAAACATCTGAGATACTTTACGACGAGATTATGGTAACAAATTTGCGATGACTCAACTTTTCGCAGAAACACACGTTAAATTATGCAAAAAGATTCGGTCGCAGATTGTCGCGTAATGCAAGAACAGGTGCAACTCGGCGGCGCTTTTAATCATCGAGTGCAATTTTTTCGCAACATATTTTCCGCAACAATGAAATACTCGACCTACTTGTATTCCCTATTACACCGCAATCTACTCTATCCGCGCAAAAACACGGGCATAAACTCCGGACCGCAAGGGGTGCTTTCTAATTTTGCCGTGGCCAAAAGTTCTCTCGCTCGCAATGTCATCGTAAATGTCGACGGCACGCGCTCTTTCGACTTTAAAGTCTTTACGAAATGTATACTTGGAAATATCCGTAAAAAACTCTCGGCTGCAGTCAACAACTAAGTTATTGTTGCGTGCACGAATAAAGGTTAACGTAATTTTGTCGTGGTATTGCATAACGTGCTGAGCAAGTACACACAACTCACAAAACTTTAATAAACTGCAAAAGAATCGAGCAATTGAAGTCTAAGAAACTTATATAGAAATCGCGAGAATTATTTTCACAATTAATAAGATGTAAATGTGAATACAAGTGATTTAATATTCGATGGTTCACGAATTCATAGAAAAATCAAAATTCTTAAAAAATCAAAAAATGCAACTTTGCTTTTGTGTTACACTGTATGGATAAATATCATTCACACAAAGGACGATGGGTAAAATAATCTGATTTTGGCCATGATGATGGAATTTTTCTTATGTACGTTTTCTTATATTTTTTGATTTACTAAAGAATTATCAAATATTAATTTGACGATATGAAAAAATAGCGAAAATGGCATTCAAAATAGTAGATTTGTATAAATTTGATTTGCATTAATTTAGAAACAAAAACTCAAGAATATATAACATCTTATTCTTTTTCCTACTATTTTCCATCCCCATAACTTTCATTTAACTTATCATCACCTTTCTTTTTAAATTCCCCAATCCATCTCTCGATACTTCTCCTCAAGATTCTCTTTCGTATTACTTTGGGAGAGCAATCAGTGTCACACGATCCGCTGCTTTCGCTGCAGAAGCTCGAATGTCCGCTTTGCACGGACCTTGAACTTTCAGATGCGTAAGCCCTGGAAATAAGAACTTCTGCACCTTCCCCGGGGCCAGGACCAAGATCGGCCCAAGGAGGCTTGGTACTCGGGCAAAGAGGAATCCCTTGGTCTCCCCAAAATGATTGTGATTCCTTGGATCTCCCCAAACTCGACACCCCAGCAACACTCGCGGATAGGGGCCTTGACTCGAATAGGAGCCCCTCCTCCCACTCGAAAAAGGGTGCAATAGTGGTACGGCAAACCCAGGGAGGTTACTCTGTCGGTTACTTCCGAAATGGGTCAGTTTCCTTCGTCCAAGGGCAGGAGAGGACGAGAGGAGAAAGAAGAGTCCCTAACTAGGAGTCGGAGATTCCTCTTCTAAGAAACGATAAGAAGATGCTGAATATTCTTGAGTTTTTCTACAAATTTGCTTAATTTGAATATGATTTTTCGTTATTTTCCCATCATATCATGATGAAATTAAAGTTTGATAATGATTCATTAAAAAATACATTAAAAAATATAAAGAAAAATGTATAAGAAAGGTTTCATCGCCAAACTCAGATTATTTTACGCATCGTCCTTTTCACCCGAGTTGAAAAAACAAGTGACATACCAAAGATAAATGAAAAATGCTGTTAAAAAAAGCATGCTTTCCCTCGTCGCGGTTCCTCTCTCTGTGTCAAAAGACAATCGACGCTAAATCGCCAATTGATTTCGACATTCCGGCGTTTACGATCGATGATAGTTCGCGATGCGGAATTCCGCGGCGACATAGTTCAAAGTCGTTTGTTACAGGGAAACGTTGCGAAACGGACATTACGGAGCCCTGGGCCGAGTACCGCTAGTCTAGGGGTCATGGCGCAACGTGGAATGCGCGATCGCGAGAGGAAAGAAGGGGGAGAGAAGCCGAAAGTTTCATTAAAATAAATCTTAAGCACGCACGGCGGCGGTGCGTCAAGTTGCGTCGTCTTGGCCGGCCGGATCCCGTACGTATTTTCAGCGCGCTAATCGCAAGGTTGGCCGACCGCAGAGCGGCGTTAAATGCGTTATCCCGTCTGTCTGGGAGTGCCCATTGATTTATGGACTGTTTGCGGTGATGCCTACCATATTAAATTTAAAAAGAAATAAATTTTGCCGCGTAATGAAGCCTGTCGAAGCGTATAAAGTAGTCCACAAACGGCCACTTATTTGATTGTTTTTATTTTTTATTTTCTAGAGATGGTAACAGAGAGAAAGTGAAAGCGGTTTTACGTACATCGAATAATAGTTGCATTACTTTTTTGATGCGACTTGCGATTGTAAATATTAGCCTTTTTTCGATGCAATAATTGTAAATATTTTTTCTTAATTCTTGCTTCATTTTTAAATAAGTATAAAAAAGAGATATGTAAATAAGTATATCATATTTTTTACTAATAGCAAATATATGAAAGTATATGCATGCAGGTGTGAATATATAAAGAAAATTAATTTCAAAAAAATTAAGTATTTCAAGAAAATTAAGTACATATTTTTTGAAAAAATTGTTTACTTTCTTCTATTCAATTTTCCGATATGCAACTTTTTATTTTTGTATATTATACCATAAATCGGAAAGCGCCTCAATAGGAGAAATCGACGTGATCAGAGCAACGCTCTGATAAAAATAATTATGAAAGAATTTTTTTCGTTTAAATGTTACCGTGCTTTATTGTTTATTCAAACTGTATACTTTATTAAAGCAGAACAAGGATGGACCGGCTAAATTATGAGATAAACTCAACCCTGTTCGATATTCCACAGACAGAGAGAAAGAGAAAGAACATGTGGAACACATAGGGAAGAGAGAGGCATGAAAGCGAGAAAGTGGGTGCGTTGTAGAGATGTAGAGGATAACTCGGATACCTTGTACAGAGCTACTGGCGTTTAACTTCTAATTGAATTGTGAATCCCAATGCCGGAGAGCGGCAGTACGGAAAGACCCGGCAGTTAAATCAACTGTGTGAACCGTCTAATTGAATTATCAATGCCCGGTATGAGGCGCCGAGGAAAAGCCAGAAAGATCTGCGATCAAGGTAACCGGATTAACGCAAAGAAAAATTGTACGCGACGGGGAGAATTCTCCGTCGAATAGGAAGAGAGGGGGTTAATTGTTCGTGGATTACAAGGATGTAAAACCGAAAGTAAATGTTGATGAGAGACGTGATTGTTCGACGGGAGTGTTTGCTATCGCGAGACGAGATTGTGGCGGCGCATCTTTGCATATTTGCATCCCATGTTAAATTTTCTACAAGTTTTTAATGCGAATTTTTCATGACGAGATGTAAGTATCTCTCAGTCAGTCACGGTCTTAAAAAATAAAATAATATGTGTGTAGGTTACATATAAGTAAAAATTAGATGTCATTATTTGAAATTTTATTATTTGCGCGAGCTCAAAAATTATATATTATTCACTCAATGACAACAAAAAAAAAGATATTTTATATCGATTCGCATCTCTAGAAATTCTTTTGAACTGCAATGCTTTAAAAGAGTCGTATGTTATTATTTTATCGTATTATATTTTTCGAAGTTATAAAAGGTTTTTCTTTTAGCAAGAATATTCTTTTTATATCCAGTACGTGCACAATTGAATTCTATCGGCAACGAAATCGATAGTATTATACATGCTGGTAATTTATGATAAGTTTGGCAAAATTTACCCCTGCCATTCTCGAAAATTATTTATTATCTATTTATTAAAAACACACTGTAATATTTTTGTGATATATATCATAATTTTCACATACCAGTATATATTCATTAATTAACTTTTGTATGTAAATCCTCATAAATTGTCTTTTACAAATTATGAATATGAATATTTATAAAACTAATGTGCGTCGCATAAATAAATTTTTGTATTTCTATTGGAATAATATCTGCAAAAATGTGGAACTGTTCTAGAAGGAAAATTATTTAAAATATTTGTTTAAAATATCTTGATAAAAGGTACGCGTATGAATCATAAATACGCATAGATAAATCTGCAAACGCTTTTTATGCTCTCGCTGTAAAATTATCACGTGTATCAGATTTATAGG
Organism: Camponotus vicinus; assembly: GCF_025532165.1. NCBI lineage: Eukaryota > Metazoa > Arthropoda > Insecta > Hymenoptera > Formicidae > Camponotus > Camponotus vicinus. The sequence continues at coordinate 18,136,600 of NW_028141967.1, read as the reverse complement.
CGACTATTATTCCGTTGCGATTTCCAGATTTCGACGCGAAACATTTGCCAGATAACGAATTATCAGTGTTTCGACGCGGCAGTTTCGATGCAAAATCGTCGAAAGCGGATCAGGATCGTCGTAAAATGCAAACCCTCCTATTCGGCGATCGAGGGGCGAGTTTGTGTTTTGCGAATGGATAACGTCGCTGTTTCTTCATCGGGCATCCTGAATTATACGACGTCCATCGTATAGCACATACGCGTATGCGGGGGTAGTGTCAACAGCCTCGTAAAGCGCGGGACATGATCGATCGGCCGCCTCGTTTGATCCAATACCAATCAGGGTACGGACAGCGAGCTGTGCAACATGGTCGCTCGTTTATCTTGCAGAATATCGTCCTGAATTTCTCGTCGTGTACATACATACGTGCCACGGCGCGGCGCGTTTCCCTTTTGAGCTCGAAAGTGTTTTGCTGGGTCTAATGAACGTCGTTTTTATCGTCGCAATAAGATCGGCTCGCTCGGCCATGAAATCGGATTCGCCGGCCAGAGTAACGAAGTCGATTCTTCGGCTTCGATGTCGAAGTAGCGCATTTACTACAATTCCCGAGACATTGACGCCTTCGTGAAACGCGGCCGTGATCGATGGATCGATATCTCATCGCGAGGTAATCATTCGCTTTATTGCCCGGCTCGCTATGCTAAAACGAAGAATCATATAGTAAACCTCGATGCATATCGATATCCTTTATACTCTTAAAAATAATTTTTAACGGCAAAGATTCTGCGATATCCGTGAAATAAAAAGAATGATTCTCAAATGTTTTTATTCCTGCAGTTGAAGGTTATTACACTGCCTGAAAAACTTTTAAAACTGAAATTCGAGTATTTGGCCGAAAATTTGTATCTAACATTTATTTTGTGTAAAAATAGATCTACATAAAATATGTAAAAAATTAATGAGGGAACTAACAGAGATTATTTATTGCTTATGAACTTATTAACTTGAAGGAATTGTAAAGCATTTATTTTTTCATGATTCTATTAAGAATTACTATTTATATACTCTCTTTTGTAAGGATACTTGAAAAAACTTCATTTAGGAGTGAAATAAATTGACAAAGATTTCAAAAAAGTATTCTTGTCAATCTAGCAGAGTTTCATCTTGATTCACTGCGTGAGGACTATCCTGCAAAAGTATCAAGAGTAATTCAGACTAATTCATACCGAGCCCGGCTTTCACTAATGTTCTGTATTGCTCTCGACATTATCCTTCGGCGAATATCGCCTCCTGGCAAAAGTCGAGGAGCGATAGCCGGCACACCTGGTGGATTAAACGCGCAGGCATTTAGATACTTTTTCGGATGTATCTCTTAGAGAATGTCCTAATGGTTCCTACTCGACATGACGATCCCCTCCGTCCTTCTTTCCCGCGTTTCTCTCCTCTCGCTCTTCCAGCCCACTTATACAAGTTGGATCCTTGAATCCTTCAGCCTCTTCAATGTCGAGTGGTATGGAGAGTTGTCTAAGGATTAGAGATTTACCGAGGACTCACTCGAAATAGGTTCAAAGTACAGGGCACTCGGAACGTACGCGCGATTCCGAGAAGCGATGAGAAAAATAAGACAAAGACAGCAAGCAGGGGAAAACTGTAAGCTTAAAATACAGGATAAAGTATCATATTTAATTCTTTTAAATATAAATATTATGAATATTAATGGGCATGTATAATATTTTTAAATTTAAATATTTATCAAAAAAATAGTTTTTAACATTGTTATATTCATTATTATCTTAAAACATATAATTTATTATTTATGACAAATATATCGATGAAAACACATAAAGACACTTGTCAAATATAGCAATTTAATAACTATAAAAAATTGAACACGAAAGAAATGAATATCCGTTGCGGGATATAAGGATCGTGTGATGCGTTGTGCACAAGGTAAATTGCAACGGAAGTGCAATACGGCGAGTGCAACGTTCCAGAGCGCGATATTTCAACGGCGCGGCTGACAAATGAGCAGCAATAGCTACTTGCTGCACAGCGAGTGACCGAGTGGCAGCAACATTCTGCTACGCAACAAGACGAGAGCGAATGATTTACCTAGTAATATCGATAGGTTGTTATGATCTCCCGCTTTGTACATTAATGCTGGTTAGATGCACGCTCAGGGCCGGCTTCTAGGAAGACGTTTCTCGCTACGATAAAATGATATCGCGTTCGAAAGATTGCGTTTGACGACTTATAGCCTGCGACAAATGAAACGGGCATTTCGAAAAAAAATTGTGGAAAAGCCAAAGATATATTGAAAACATATTTCTTTTCTCACAACCTTCCAGCGATGGCAAATAATTTTATAATATAAATATTTGTTTAAATAGTGCCTCTATAAAATTTATAGGAAGACTTATTTACCGATGTTTTTATTTGCCTCTTACAAAGTGAAAGTTCTATCTGCAAATTATTTTATCTGCGTATCGTGTTGCGCGCAACATATATAGTATGTAGTATATAGTATATAATACATATATTTTTTTATTTTTTTGAATATATTATTTTAATGCGTGTGAAAAACAAATGCTTCTTGATATAAATTGATATACTTTAATATAATATTAATAGAATATACTTTAATATAATATTAACAGAAAGCGCTCCTAAAGAAATGTTAGGTTCTTAAAAAATGATTGATATGCTTATATTGATATTATAGTGTAATTTCTATCTTTTCACGACAAAGCAATAGGTATCATGCGTACAATTGCGGCCCTACGTCGCGTTGGGCATCTAATGCGCTTCTCTCGGTATTACACATCGATGTCAATGTTCTGAGGGAACCATCGTATATAAGCGTTGCATACGCCGATTGATGTTTGCCGAGGGTACATGCGTGCATAGAGGTGTACGTATTTACAGAACGGCTGAGAGCGGCGTCCAACGGTCCAATTTCGATACCGATGTTCGAGTTGACGTAGATAGAATCGCTATATCAAGCAAGGTATTAATAAAGTAGTCAAATCGATACTTTATATCACTATCAAAAATAAATGTCAATGTTAATTATCGGAAGGAAAGTATTGATGTAAAAAATGATAATTTATTCATTGAGCAAGGGATTACGATTAAAAAATTTGTTTTATTAAAATATTAAATAAGTAAAAAAAAATCGTAACTTATAAGCAGTATTATTTTCGATTAATTGATAGCATTAATAAAATTAAAGTTTTGATTCAAACAAAATGATATTTACGTGCAATGATTTTAATCGATAATACTAATGTTATTATATTAATAACAAAAAATAATTGATGATTTTTTTATTTCTATAATACGTGGATATATCGTTAGTATTTATGAAATGCCGATACAAAGTACTTCATAATCTCTGAAGCTGAGCACCGATTCTCGATTTATCAGAATGCTTCCCTCGAGGAAATTTATGGACGTTCCGCTTGCGCTATCTCTGAGATAACCGATTTTTGCGGACTGAATGATGGATTCTGATGCGAGCCACACATAACGACGATTCGCCGGAGTTTGATTGGCGGTCGAATTATGACGAACTATCAAAGCTCGCGCAGATACATGCCGGATGAACTACATGCTCATAAACTATATTTTTATTCTAACCGAAATGCAATTATGACATACATACACGAAAATTAAAAAGTTTTAAATATAATGAATGCAGAATATTTAATTAAAAGGTAGATTTATTTAATTTAATTTAAATCAGATTTATTTAATTTAATTTAAATCCATCAGATATTTATTTCAAATTTATTACAAGAAAAAATTTACACGTATTCCTAGGATCGTTTGAAATTTTTTAGAGGAGATGTGCGATCGCAAACCTAACGAAGAATGTTTCGACATTTTGCTTTGGTAGAGGCGCATTATTGACGTATCGCGGTAGCGAGACCGGTTTGTCGACCGTTCTCGGTCAGGTCGCGAGCGAAATTATTCCCGTCATTAAACCGACGTCCTGGCGCCCTGGAGATGAAGGCACGGCGTTTACCGGTTTTATGGGCACTTGCATTTTACTGGTTTAATCTCTCTCCTGCGTAGCTGGTACGCCTCCGCAACATTACCAAGCCGTCGGCTCTTTCTCACAATCGGCTTTCTTCGTCGCTTCCTCCAAAAACTTGGCGGATGTCGCGGTTTCGGAGTTGCTTCGCGGCATCCTTTCCTTTATTAACATACTAAGCGCGCTTAATTTCTTACATCGCGATATTGCCTTTTTGATAGTTGCAGCCCGCAGATACGATTTTGCTCTCTTTTTTTTTCTTGCAAAATTCACAAAATATGATTTAGAATCTTTCCTCGCGATGTTTATATTATAAAATTAATATTAAATTTATATTATAAAATTTATATTTTTAATTACATCTATATTTTAATTTATTTAAATTATTAACAAAGAAGATAATTGTATATACATTGCAAATAATCGAGATCCAAAGGTTGCCTTGTTAGCCTCTCTTGAATTCTCTCTGACAGTATCATACGAACTTTTCATTTTGAAAGTGTGGTGACACCGTTACAGTAGCGACGCGAAGCGATACCTTGATGCATCGTGTCATGTCACGATGTAGCCTTTCTGTGTTGCATCCTATTCGCCCAGGTGTGTCGTAAAACTACCGCTAAACAACTCCGACTCGCATCGCGGATGCTTTTATAGTAGCCCGAGCGCGCGATACCAGATACGAGCAATCTCCGTGAATAACGCGACAGACGGTGGAATGTTGAGAGGGATGCTGGGAATGCTTCATCGTCGCCCGAAACTTTTCGGTATGTTCGCATCTATGAGGGTACACCGCGTTGCACCACGTTACCCTCGGAATCATCTCCGGAAAATCATAACGCTCTCGATGTGATGAAACAGATACGCCTACGAGTTTGCGAAGAATGTAAAAAACTAAAAAGTGAGTCAGCGATTCTATAAACATGGAAAAAGGTGAACGTATATACATAACTATAGCGGCATTAAATTTTTGGCATTTATTTATATGTAATTTTGTGAAATTATTTAGATATGAATTTTGTTTTAAACTGCCTTTTTTGCACTAACGATACTATGCAGATAATTGTTCAGAAATAATTATAACAGACGCAGATAATAAAAGGATATTAGTCGGAATTAATTGCAGACAGACATATTTAATACGTCGAGAAGAAACGAATACTCGGAATACGTCGGTTTGAAGACGAGATTAATTCATAGAGAGTTACAAATGAATCTGTGACGTTTAATTCGCAGCTCGACGAGGAATTTCTCGTCGCGGCGAGCCCGGAATCTCTTTCATGATGATACATAGAAGGGGCGCTTTTTTCCCGCCACTTTACGGCATCCGGCGTGGGTCGGAAAGAAGGTCCCTCTTGGCGTATAATGTCCGCCACCGGTTAGAAGAATAGGCAATGCACTCGTAGCAGGCCGAGTACTATTGTCCTAAAAGCCGCGTCCGTCCCTCAAAGGGCGCGCGCAAGTTCTTCCCTTTCTTGCGCGTTCACCACAATTTCTCTGCGAGGGCCGGAAGTGCGAAGAGTGTCGAAATCTTAAAACCGAAGGAACAGCCATGAAAATGTTCGAGGAGTCTCCGTGGAACTCGCATTGAATTTTTCAGAAGCGCTTTTCGTTCGCCGGAAAGTCGCTTTGTCAAAACGAAGCGGTCGCGCTTTTCCCTCACGAAAATCGGTCTAACAACAAAATTACCTGTCCTTTTCTCGCTTTTACAGTGAATTATCTTTTGTGATATATCAATAATTATAGCAATTTGCATCTTGATTGCAATATAATATACCATGATAACTTTAATCAATCTATGAATATAATTTAATTAAATTAAACATCATTCAACATTACATGCGAGTCTTATAAACTTTAAATAATTTTAAATATTAAATCGTAGACTATGTTGATTATTAATTAATTGTTATGAATAAAAAATAAATTATGATTCACTCAAACTGAAGACTCTGCTCGTTGCATAAACAGCGACGAGCATTATTCGCGTCGTTTTTTTTTATTCGTGATCAGTTCGAATCCGGTTATTAAAAACTGCGGCCAACTGCATAATATACGCGACGAAGATGCACGATATGCTAACGATCCGTTCAGTTCGTCGGCTAATTAGATCGGGCACTCACTTGGACGCGCCTAATGCGAGCGAATGCAAATGACACCTAACGAGCGATTTCGGCCGAGAGATATCAGATAAAAATGAAGTGCGGTTTTTTTCCGATTATATTATTGATCGCACTTGAGCTTGGTCGTGATCGAATGGATTTAGCATTTCGATCAGAGGAAACGTTTTAATATTTAGCGTTGAAATATAGCTTCTAATAAAACTCAATTTTATACACAATTCTTTTGTGATTTTATATATAATATATATAATGGAGGAAAATCTATTTTTTATTTAAGAAGCATAAAAAAAAGAATATCTTTTTCTTTAAAAAATTTATTATTTTTATTTTAATTTTATTTTAATTAGGAAAAATTACATATATTTTCTGGCGATGTGAAAGTGATTAAAAATTATATGAAAATATATCGAAGTGTATTATATATTATAAAAGATTCTTTTCGTTTTGTACATGTGTCTATGACATACAATACAATAAAAGAATAACAAAATAATAATAACACAATAACATTTTATGTATTGTGCAACTTTAATAGTGTTAAAAGCGATATTGTAACAGACGCAAGCCTGCAACAGGAATGAAATTTTCGAACCAGTGGAATTTCTACTTTGGTCGAGAGAAATTTCTATTTCGCACTTCGAGGTAGACGGATAAATGCATCAAGGTGGTGTGCTTTTGACGCAGTTTTTGCTCGTCATCGTTTTCGTCGTCCTCTCAGTACTCGATTCAAGTCCTTTTTCATTTTCTATCGGCAACTCTGTCGTTGGTGAGGAGTCGACTTCTGGCATAGCGATCTCGGCGAAAAATCGTGCCAAGCTGCAGCCTTCGAAGAATCGATTGTTACCTTTCGTCTTTTTCTTCTATGTACTTCATTTATTTTCTCTTCCCTTTTCTTATATATTTTATATGCACTTTAGTGATATTGTCACATTTACAATTCTTGCCAATGCTTAGTACAAATTTTCTTTTAAATAATAAAATTTTAAACATTTACAATAGATATCATTTTAAGCCTTAGCGATTTAAAATAATATTCGAAATGTGAAAAGATATTGGAATTCTCTAATTAATGCATGCAAAGTGGAATTAGGCGCGACTAATAAAATATACCGCGTATAGCGAGAGCATTTATGACGTTTATCTCTACTTCGAAATATCAATTAGTTTGTTGGTATTAATTAACTGTCAATTGGAACATTACTTAAGAATTGATTTGAAGGCTAGCATATCGCATAATACATGTTAATGATTGATAGTACAGAGACTGTAGACATTAAATTGAAATTGCAAAAAATAATTAATAATCCAATAAAAGTAATAAAATTACTAGGGAGAAATTTTTATTATTAATCTTCCTGATTTTTGCTTTAAATTCAACTTATTGTTAGATGCAGACAGAATTATTTGTAATAATTTTTGTAACTAATCTTTTTGACAATTAATAGAAGATTAAATAATAGAAAAGTTACTTTTTATATAAATTAAGCACATTTGATAATTAATTATCTATGTTAATTTATTTGTTTATCAGTAACCTTAAAATGTGAAATATTTGAACAGAAAATATAATTAATATTAATTGAAATTAATATTAAAAATCATTTCAATTATTTGTTTTCTCGTAAAATAACCATTACTTACACGCTATATATTTATGATGATATTATTTTCGATTCGAGTGTAAAACATCTGGAGATAAATAATGCACATCACGATCGCACATTAATCGCCACAATGCAATACATATGAATCTTTCCATTCTAAAAGTGGGAAGTAGGTGAGTAGGGGGAGGGTAAAAGTTGATTTAAAATGGCCCTGAATTAAATATGAACCTAAGGTCATATTTCACATTGATTTATAAATATACTTCGCGAGATTCCACACGAACTCGCGTTATTTAACTAATTGCTCCACAATATTGAAATAATGACGGATAAGTAGAAAGAATACAAAAATTATAAACGCACATAATTATAGCTTAATTGATATTTGATATATATTTGATTCATTACTGCAATAATTGTCTTTATCGATTCTTAATTTTTCGAAATAAAACTATATTGTTAATTTATTTGTATTAAGTTAAACTTGTTAAATCATTATAAAACAATTTACGAAATATAAAACAACGAATTTGTCATTATATTATTTTTAAGCAACGTTTATAAAATGTTATACATTTTTATAAGATTTGCTTAAATATCGTTATATTCTTTAAATCTGTTGATATAACGACATATTTTTACTTATATGTACCATTAATCTGGCACCTCCATCACGAAAAATTCATTCGAATAGTCAAACTCCTACTGTCTTTTCTTCTCTAAAAAATATTACTTTTGCTTTATTAATCCAAGTGCTTTATTAACCTCATTGCTAAATTAATATGTGATAAAGTAAGATATGAATTTTTTAATACAAATGATTGCTGATGTAGCAATTCCAACGTAATTTATGATACTTGTTATATATATATATATAAATCAAAATATCAGAAATTTTAACGCAACATAATAAAATACACAAATGTCAGACAGCATCGATACTTTTCTGCAGTACTAATATCGAGTATTGTCTTGATATAGCAAAGCCGGATGCGTAAGGCGCGCGCAGAATGTGTTGCTCCGACACGGTGCGGCCGAGAGCTGAAAAAATGCTTGGTGATTGATGAAGCGCGCGCGCACGCTGCGCGAAAAAAAGCGCCGCGTCCCGCGCAATTACGCATTCGTATTCGCCATCAATCTTAATTATCGGCCGGCGCACAGAAGTAGTTCATTCGAATGTTAAGCGTGCGAGCTTTCTTCGTTCAGGCTAATTAAAAAGCGAAATAACGATCGAGGCGCGTTCGTGAGCGTGTTCGCCCGGCAAAAATCCTATCAAGGGATGACGCCTTGCGTATTCGCATTAATTGAGATTAATTGTGAAGCCTTTTCATTGAAAACAAAGCCCTATATATATGCCAAGGCCAGTAATATTCTAAAAATAAAAGTCGAATATTTTTTCCTCTCTCTTTTTTCTTCTCGACATAAATCAAATGTATCTTGTTGAGATTTTTCGTCGTTAAAAGATCGCCCTTATGGCATTTTCAGAATAAGCAGTTGATGCTTATGGCTAATCAACGTGACCGGAATGTTATATCGTTTTTCGTAATATAACATGTGTCGGTTTTATGTAAATGTCAGCCACCGAGGAAAATTCAAACAACGTTCCGCTCGTTATTTCACGATCACTCGCTCACAGCTCCGAGTACACATATATCTACAGTTATTTCAGAAGGGAAGCACTGAGAATATAGAAATATTATTGCTTTGCTTCATTTTATTATTACGACCATAAACCGCCGTAATCCTCGATTCGTGACGTTACTGTCACTCTCTCCTGTGCATACGAATATTCGTAATATGTCTATCAATCCAGACACGACATGCTTTAATTTGAAATTAAATAGCTGTTGAAAAATAATATTAAACAATTATGCAAATGTAAGAAAAGAAATTATATATGATTTCCAAAATTAATACTAATTGATACATTAAATCAAGAAAATTATTCTACTAAAGTTAAAGCCCACTTTTAAGTGGAAGTATAGCGTTGAAACATGAAATTTAAGCAGCAGAATCTACCACATATCTCTCTGATTTTTTCCTTTTTTCAAATGCTCTATATTTTTCCGATATCAGACGTATGCCGCTACGCACGTGTGACACGTAAATCGTTCGCTCACCTGCGTCATCGGAAGAATTTAGAAAGTAAGCGGGCGTCTTGCTCTGTGAAAACCGCCGACATCGCCGTGAGACGGAAAAGATAACCAAATATGCCGGTATCGTAAAAATACGCATCTCGCTACGATAAATAAATTCCACCTGGAATAAGTTCTATCGGCTTCGCGCTTTGTGCGCAGCCGATCGGTATGCATCAAACGAAATCGGGTCGCTCTTGACGCAACAGCAAGAGAGATTTAAATCGATCGACCTTAAACGATTACGCGAAACGATATGGCGCGGATTAATTGCCGTTAATTGAATTGAATTAATTTTCTCACTGAAAGCGTCTAATCATCTGGATCGATATATTAGGTTGCATAATAACTGTCGGCTATCGAAAATAGCGTAACCGCGAGGTAAATAGCAATGCTAATTTGATTAATCACATCGTGATTCCGGAAATGGTCATTATAGACTAATAAACTGTAATGAAACCAAAGACGTTTAGTTAACATTAATAATCTAATATTTAATAAGAAAAATTTTTTTTTATTTCATCATGCGCTTGTTACTATATAGATTTTAATATTATATGTTTTATTTTTGTAAAATGTCTCGTGGAGATATATTTTCTTTTTAAGGATGTGATATCTAGAGTGATGTTGAATTAAAAATGTTATATATTTACATGAAACATTAAATTTTAAATTTTATTTCACAGCTATAGATATGACATGTATATTTTAAATGATATCAAAGTTATATTTTAATAATGAAGACTGTAACTATTAAATTGTACCATGGTAAAAAAAAACTGCGATTCACATATTTATAAAATGCCTCATGTGTAATGTAAATCGGTGGTTATCAGCTTACAAAAAATAAAAAATTATAAAAGAATCATAATCTTAAAAAATAGATTATTAAACTAAATAAATAGAATAAAGTAAATAGATTATAAGAAAAATGAATTATTCAAGAAAAAAATTTAGCATCCACATTAATAAAAAAGAAAACTGGTAAAAATAATGGTAGCAATCGCGAATCACTTTTTGATCGTTGAAAGAAGAGCGATCATAAAAATCCCTTCTTGTATTGGAATTTTCGAAAATTCCGCCTGACAGCCTCTATTCTTGTCTCCTGCGTACTTCTCGCAGGCATAATATTCGCTTTGCTCGCAACGTATTCCCACAACGCGACGCCTACTTGTCGATGCATCTCAGTAGTGCATCGCCTGCATTTTCGTACAGTTCGCTCGCGGCATTCGCACGCAGAAAAATCAACGAAGAGATATAGCGGAATAGTGAAAATGCGTACGTCTCATGTGCTTGAGTGAATCCACTGAGAGAAGTGAGGGGAAACAAAGCCCAGAACCAACCAAAAGTGTGTAGTCACGACGAAGGAAGTCGCGAGTGTCTTCGGCGTGAACTGCTGCTGAACCACCCTTTGTGCTTTGATAGCATCCCGCCGTCTTGCACTTTCCGCCCGCGGGGATGAAGCTGTACCCTTCTTTCCCTCCAGAGAAAACTGTCGTCCCTTTAAATTTATTTATTTTCCCCCTTTCAGTATCTCCTATTCTGTTCGACTCCCTTGATCTCGACGCTCGCAACTTCAATCCCTCGAATTGCGAAAATCGATTGCCCAACCGAGATCTTTGAGACAATTTCAACAATCTTTGTCGCTTTCGCACCATCGATTTTTTAGATAAGAAAACTAGTTACAATTATGGGCCCTCGAGGTTTTCGATTTAATCTTTAATCGATAATCGCTTTGCAACAAATAAAAAAACGTTTTTAATAAAATTTATTTTATTATTCCATTGTGCAATTATCAATGATTTATAATGCATGATTTTATTTATTATATTTATTTTTATCAACGAAATGGAAAATTTCTTTTTTAAAATCTATAATTATACATCTTTTAGAAACATATGAATTAGATTCAATTTTTAAAATATCGTTTCTTTTACGTTGTTTATGTTTTTCATGTTTATTTTCCAATTTTCTGTTTGAAATGTTAGACGATTTCAAATCCTTTCTTGCTTGTGGATGGTAAGATTAATTCGGCCGGATAATGTTCATGTATTTTATATTTCTTATCACAAATATGACAGAGTTCTATTACGGTTTGCGATATCAGGTCGATTTATTTCCACCATTAATAAATGAGCAATACCGCTGGTATGATTAGAACTGATTTACTATGCCGAAACGTGCCGATCGATAATAACATTCAAACCAACCAGTCGTTGCACCAGTGGATTTACATATTAAAGCTCGAGCCAGAGAGATTACGCGAATTTTGGGGTGAATCGACAGAAGAGGGAGAGCAGATAAAACACTAATTTCCTCACTACACTTGCTACACGCTCATTGATTTCTGCCATAATTTTTTTTTTAATTAATTGTTAATTTGAACTTTTATATAACTTTTTGCATAATAAATATTTTGTTTATAATTTATTAAATTTTTATTTCTCTATTTTGTATTTCTTTTATTCTATTCTAGGCTAATAAATTTTTATATCAGATCTCTTACGCGTTTCCGTAAGCTGTTGAAAATCACACGAAATCTAGATATTCTGTCTACATTTAATACTGATGAAAGTACATTGCTTGTGTTGAATGATTTGTGTATTGATCGGTTACGCACATCGTGCATCAAACTTTTTTAAATTCATCGTTCACACTTGTTTTAACAAACCTTGTTTTCCTTCATAGCTTGTTGAATCACAGAAGTGTCATTTTATTAACCGACCGAATAAACATGGGCGGCAGGTGGCCACCGCGAACATTCGCCAGCGAATAAACGTCATTGCCGGTCTGATTTGTAGGTATTAAGTTGCTTAATGAGCCTGACATTAATTTCGAGCTCATTGCTGGTACAGTGAGTTATATCGACGAGTGCGTTTGATGAGCGAGCTATATTTATCTCGTGATTAACTTGTTTCGATTTGTCTGTAAAATTGCCAAAACTGAAAGCTTTCTACCGCTTTTATTTGCGAAATAATCGCTATCAAAACAGAGAAATGTTGTTATATTTGGTAAACCTCAGTTTTTATCCCATTTCGTCTTCATAAAAATAGATTAAAGCAACTTAATGAAATTATTTTCTTTAAAGACTTTTATATCTAATTATAAATAATTGAAAAATTCAAAAGATATAAAACAAACAAGTAAAGAAAAAGCTAAGAACCAAAGAAGTCAGCACGAATTAAATTTAATACAATTATTAATACAGAAAAACGAAATTCGCAAAAGATTAAAACAGCGAAAAATGTTATGGCAAACGTAATATTCTTCTTAACATTTTTCTTAATGTCATAAATTCAAACAAGTATAAGAGTCAGACATTCGAATCAGAAGTAAATATCAAAAAAGAGCTACATGTACAAAATTTAAAAAATAAACAAGGAAAGCAAGCAATCATATCGGTACAAATAAATATATAATTAAATGAAATATAATTCAAGTAGATCAAGTCGTTTAAATATAGACAAAATAAATTAAGAAAGATAGAAAAAATTGTGATTAACTGGATATACTTCAAGAATATAAAACAAAATATAAAACAAAAGGATTCCTCCATAGAAATATGAATATAATCGATACTATGATCAAGTTAAATCAAGGTTTTTCAAAGTTTTTATTATAATATTTACTTTTTTATTTTCATCTTAAGTATCTTTGCCTTTTTTTTGATAAATGATACCAAGTCAACATGACGCTTTTGCTGCAACATGGGTGAAAATTTGTTTTGCAAAGCAGCGTTATTGCGACTGAATTTCGTGGACTTGATATACATACGTTCGTGTCATCGTGCGATACTCGACCCGGGTAAACGTCGATACTCGTGCGGGTCGTGGCAGTCGTTTCTGGTCGTTACCTCGCTTTTTGCGGCAGCAGAAATGAGGCGTCAAATGACTGAGGCCGGGGTCCGCGTCCGCGCCAGACTTCGGCCATTTGTTGCAGAGTTTCTTTCTGACGTCCAATTGAGTTTGCGGTTTAACTCGTTGAGCAGTACGGGAGGGTAAACGCATCTGTGTTACTCGGAACTCTTTCGCGTTTTACTTCCGCTTAAATCGACCGGGGCAACGCGCGTAGTAACGCGGCCGAACTTTCATGGCAAGAAAGCCGAGGAGATTGCTACCCCCGGTGGCGTTTTTTTCCTACGGGAACGATTACTCTCGCCCTCGTGTCTCCCTACAAGTTTTCCGGAAAGCTTCACCAGGGTCGCGTTTAAGCGCGCGGAAACGTCGGAATCTGAAGAATCGAAATTATCCCTCTCTCCTATATTCGAAGTATTTATCATCGAGAAAATTCGTTCGACATGTATATGAAATTAATTGAGAGAAAAAGAAAAAAAGAAATAAATGATATAATATTTAACGAAACTATTAAAAGATATGAAATATATAAATCATCTTGTGATATAAAATAAATAAAATTCAGACTCTCTCCATCGGCCAATTAACGTTCAATTAACGTTTATTGAATGTAAGCATCCGATAATTACGATATTAATTAAGTCACTGGTGCCTTAATGGAAGGACAATTAATATCATTTTCTAGATTAGTGACGGTTGGAAGAGAACGTTGCATGCGCCAATGTGTCGGAAATTCGTCCCTTTATCCGTCAAATCACAGAATGACGTTGATTGTTCTCATTGCAAGCTATTGGAATAATCCACGTGTCCCGCAAGGGAATTTTCCTGATGTGCTTTCCCGCAATCCGCTCCTCGTGATCGTCGTTAACTGTTCGTTCGTTCGTATGGCCGGCATACAGAAAGTCGTACAAAACAGCAGAGCTGAACAACGGTACACAAACGAGACCTTCGTCGTTCCCGACGTATTTTCCGTATTTGTTTGTCTCGCCATTCCCGCCATTCGGTCTTTTGTCTCCCGCACTTACAAGCGTTGCGACATTCACTCGGATTACGTTTGGTGACAATTAACGAAACGAAGGCTTGGCACGTCAAATGAATTCGCTTTACTGTCTTTCCGGAATACTTTCGGCCACCTTCAATAAAAAGATTTATCATCAATGTAGTGTTCTCCAACGGAACATAATGAATACCTGCATAATTTTAGCTACACATAAATATTTTCGCTGACAAATTTAAAGTTGAATACTTCGCTGTTTTGAGCAATTCGTGATTTATTAGCTGACTATCCAATTGATAACGTATAAATAATAATTAACTTGTTCTTTATTTTAATCACAACTATATCAAAATACATGTTTTGCGATTTGATGGTTCGGCGCAGAAAGAGAGCTCACTGGAGAACTTCTCTGAGATATTTTCGAAAAGCATTCGCTATCGATTCATCTATTATTCAAATTCAAATATATGTCGCTCTTCTGTTTATTTCGATCTTCTTACTATTATAAATTTTTTGCATAGGACGAATCGGGAAATTAACAGTTGTGAGAGGTCGAGGTTTCGCGTCGTAGCAAAAGTAAATTTGAGGAATTGCCGACATTTCGAGAGTGGCCGATAGTGAGCAAACGTAATCGAGACACGGGTCGCGACGATGACGACGAGAGAGAATCTGTTAGAACTTGTCAAAGCGCGGTGAAACTAGTACGCGACTAGTCACTTCGCAAACACTCTACAAACTGCAACTCATTCGTTAATTTGCGCCCCGGAAGTTATTACGGAGGCCCTGAGGGGAACTGTCAATTCTTGGGCGGTGTTGGTTGCGGCGCGCGTAACGTCCCATAACGAGAAATTCCCACATACATCACAGTTATTAATGGATCGGCGGAGAGTCAAGAAACGCTCCGTCGAAGAAAACCATCGTACCATGCAATGTGCCGATGCAATGCGACGCGAATCGAGAGTAGTTATGCGAGACGCTGCTAACTACCATTTGGCACAACTACACATTTTCTTCTCGTATCCTTAGTCGAGATGGCACGTAGCGTAAGCGGCAAAAAATACGTAGTAGTCATAACTCTTTTTGTACGAATGAATCATCTTAGATGACGGAGAACTGCACGGGAGAGATGTGCTCCGCGGAAGTTTGAATTAAAACAACGAGAAATAAATTGATGTCGTCGGCCTCTCTCTTCTGGTTTATTTAATTATTTAGTTCCTCCGGCATACACTTCAAGCGACTGCGACGACGCTTTCGAAGCAACAGACGACGAAGTTAAGTTATCACAATATTTCCTATGTTGACGGAGACTTTTTGGATGCGTCGGGTAGTTAAAATAAATATAAGTTAAAGTTTGAAGGAATCAAGCAATGAGAGAATAAATCAGAAAGAATCGTGATAAAGAAAAAAATAAGAAAGAAAACATATTATAATCTTTTAAAATAATTGATTTTACAATTTTTTCAATCTTATCTTTAATTTCCTAAAATAAAAAATAATATATACAAAAATATCAAAGAGACATTTTAATTTACGCACAAATCAATTTTTGTTTAATATTCTGAATAATTAGTTTTCACTTTCTTTATTTTTGCCTCTACGTTCGTAAAAGAGAGAAATTTATTTTACTGTTTGTACAAAGATGTGATTAATATAATGGCATGGCGACGAGAGTTTCCAGATATCATAATCGTATTTAAAATTGACAAATTTATTACATTTTTTTCTCTCCTTTTTTCGCGAGCTCATCAAATTGTTTCTTCCGTGTAATTTGTCGGCTAGGAATATCGAGCGCTGGTTAACGACGAGCAATTTGCCCGTCGAGTGTTTATCGGCACGATCGTTTGAGGGAAACGTAATGAGGTCTGAAAGAAAACTGCCGAGACAAAAGTATTGGTTACCTTATCGTTCCCGCGGGAATCTTTCTTCTTATTGTTCATCCCCAGTTGTCTTTACTTGGTTTGCATAAGAGAGCTTTATCGACAATTTAAAGCAAGCTCGCTACATCAATATTCCATGGAACGTATCGAAAGTTACGCGTTTCTTTCATATATTGTATCAAAAATAACCAATTAATATATATTTAAAAAAGATTAAAAATAATTCTAATTATACTGAAGTATCAGTAATTTTTGAAAATTATTTATTTTGAGATTCGAGTCTTTTTCGGCACTAATGAAATATAAACACAAACAATAAAACACTATTTCTAATTTAATAAAATTTTTATTTCATTTGATTTCTCATGTTTACTAAGATATTAAAATATTTTTAAACATGCATAGAGGATTGCTTTTTTATAACATAAGTTATTTGTACACCAGTTTGCAATGGTCGAAAGATTTATGAAAAACTGTACGCCATTTATTAATGCTCAGCGAGTTTAGATGCGGCGAAATTCGAAGCGGAAGCTCTCTCGCATTAAACGTCTTGAATAAATTCTTCGGCCTGGGCCGAAACATGCCAGTGTGCCAAAGTCGTAGCACGTGTTGGCGCTGAAAGGATGCACACGCGGTACAGCGGGGGTGGTCCATTTAATAATCAGTAAACTAGTTACGGCCCGCATACATCCATGCACGAGCGGGCTATGGTCGCATGTGCGCACTGAATTATTTACGCGGAGGATGACCGCTCGCCAAAATGGACTTAGAATTCGCAATTAAGGTGCACAGGGCCATAAGCCCGAAACACATTACCGCATTATTATTAAAATCGAGCAAAGCCGGCGAAACGTAAGTCCGCCCTTCTGATGCATACATCATGCGAAGGTCCCTCGATGATTTATTATGGTCACCTACGAATTACCATTTTGTTGTTAATGATAGATGGCACCATCATATTAATCGCAATTTTTTTTTAGATTTATAATTTTTTTAATAATTATAAGACAAATTTGATTCATTATAGAATACATGCGAATGTATTCTTTGAAGAATAATTTCTCAAAGTTATTTCCACTTATCTTCATTCTTGAAATAATTAAGAATACTAAAATTTATTTTCTATGATAAAATATATTAACTATATGAATTTAAATGATTACATTTTTTTCTAATAAATAATAATCTCGAGAAAAGTTCTCTTTAGATTTGTCGAAACAAAAATTCATTTCTATTTTATACATTATTTAGGATCAAGTCACTTGCGAGGAAAAATGCAACGAAAAATGGAAAAGGAAACTTTCCACGCACGTGCCGCGATGCACTTGGTGCATCGTGCGCGATTTCCATTTCGCGTAAACGCGGGCGTTTATTTCTGAAAACCAGCGAATTGCGGACGGCCGTGTTTGCGTAGCAATTTCATTCGCGGCAACCGTGGCCGATCGCTCTGCCGCAGCAGCGGTCGCGAATAATCGAAATTCAATCAAGAGGAATTTCGATGCGCTACCGGAAAAATCGGCGGTGCACCTTCTCGGGGACTAAACAATGCGCATGTCGCGTGTTCGCCCCGGTAAAACTGTTCGCGTAACGTCAAATATCGCAGCAAGTATAGAAGTGTTTTCGACACGATGCAAAAAATCTATTTAGCTAATTAGTAGGAACAGTAAATTCGGACAACAAAGTGGCGATAAATTACTTGATTAATTATTGCACACATTGAATTTGATTTCTTATTATTTTCTCTTTTGCCCTTTGCTCTTCGTGATTTCTTATGATCATTTGTAAAAACATAGTTAATTACAGTCTCTTGCGCGCATTAATCGTAGATATTACATTGTTGAAGTATATTTATCTTTAATTTTAATTTATAATTAAAATTATAATCTGTATTATAATGGAAGATAAAGTTATAAAGTGTAAAATGTGCATAGTTGTTAGCAATATAGATAGCGTTGTGTAAATTTGGCCACGTATTTTTGCTAGCGCCGAATAGATCGCAGCTTCATGTAACTATAATTTTCATGTTTGATTAATATTGCGAGATTGCTATGCAAAATATTGAACGATCATTGCATTCTAAGTATTGTGGAGCTGTAAAAAAATTATATGTAATATTATAACTATTATAGTAGGTAATTTTTTTTATTATTAATTTGTTTATTATACACAGAGTGAAAATTCATCGGGGAGAGAAAAACGAAAAAACATCTTTTCGTAAATTTATTATTTTAATTATCTAAGCAAGCCGTAGATTCCCAAGGTGGCTGGTTCTCCGTAATTAATCAAGCGACCGTTATCATTCGAATTCCCGGCGAAAACAAGCCAGAATTAACGCCAGTGCGATTAAAGAAACATATGTCAGCCTTGCGCCGTAATATTTCGTGCGGTTACGATCGGACCGTGAAAATAAATTTTCGCAGAACGTGTGTATGTGTGTGTGTGTATGTATGTGGTGCGATCCACCAGGTGCAAGTTTTCATTAAAACCGATCTTGAACGTTTACACGTAGTAAACGTGCAAGTCCATACTGTGCAAACTGTCTTCACGTAATTTGTGCAAACATGCGATATACTATAGTTTGTGTATATTGCGCTTATAATGATTGTTCTGTTTGTTTGTGAAACGAAACGTTCATTCGAATAAATTGATTTTAATTTGATAAGCTTGGACGCAAAGATAAAGTATAAACGCGACAAATGTTAAAAACATAAACATATAAATATATTATTAAAAATAATTTTGCTTGCTTTTTTATTGTTAAATTTTTTAATTCAATAGATAAAACGCTCGAACTTGTTTCTCAATTGAAAAATCAAAAACTATTCATGTTTTATCGTGTCATGTCTATTCTTGCTTCTCCGTTTTCCATTTATACTTTTTTCGTCTCATTTAAAGAATTATGTGACTTAACTTATATGTATCAAAGATATCCTGTTATTTATCAGACTTTCTCAATTATATTAAACTGACGATTTTCGTATCCTCTCTTCTGTCTTTCATTTAAAACGTCCGCTCATAACCCAGAGCAAGATTAGTATGTATTTTCTTACAGAGAGCGAAACGCAGAAATAAGAACCGCCTCGTTTGTCTTCCGCGCAACTTCCATAGTTTACAGTTCGCGTAAGAAAAAGTCCAGGTAAACATCACGTAGACGTAATTTAGTATCGTGCAGTCGACGGCGCGACCCTGATTAAAACGCAAGGCGGCGAACAGGGTAGAGAGAGTTAGCTGACGTTCGCGCGCGCGTTTGCGCGAGGGTGCTGGCCGTGTGTATGCAAATTTTATAGGTTAAATGGGGCGCCCGACCGGCCACGGAAATAATTATCCCAGTTACCCTGTATTCAGTACCTTAATCATCCTTCCCCGGTTCTAGGCCGCGCACCCTTTCCCGGGGCCATTGTCGCGCATGTATGCCACTGTACCTGTACTCGCCCTCCCAACCGTTTCGTGTTTACCCTCGGATAGATTTCGGTATGAATTTTTCGTGAAAGTTAATTTTGTCAGAGACATTAACGTTTTTGAAATTAGTATGTCGTGTATAACCGTAATTATCAAGTAGCAACTATTTTTGGGAAATTAGTGTTACATATCTACGTATTTTTTTGTTTATCGCATATTTAGAATTTGTCACCCTAAGAAAGGCTTCGCAAGAAACTCGATGATGAAATAATTCCAATTTGGCAATTTATAATTTCGCAACATTATATATTTTTAAGAAAGATATTTTAGAATCGAGAGACATATAAAAATAACTAAATACATATGTTAATTAACAGATAATCAAATTCTATGCTTCTTCCAATTAATTTCCCAATTAATTATAAAAAATCACTTTAGTCCTTTCGTACAAAATTATTTTCACCCTATTATACATAGAATTCGATCTGACTCACATCGATCTAAACTCAAATCATGTAAAATTTTAATAGTCGAACAGACTAAAATATTAAACTTCTCCATTTAATTTTTATTTTAATTCAACATCGAGGTCGCAATCATTTTTATTAAAATATGATCTTTATAAAAATATTACGCTGTTATCCCTAAGGTAATTAATTTTACTATAAAATTGATTTAATAAATTTTATTCTTAAATTTTCATAAATTAATGTTTATTATTACTTATAAAATTTTAAAAAATTAATAATTCTCCCAACTAAATATAAAATTTAAAAAATTTTATATTATTTAAATTTTATATAAAATTCTACAGAGTCTCTCTCTTCTCGTCCCATAATATTATCTTAGCATTCTTACTAAAAATTCAAATTTTTATAATTTATTAAAACTTAGGGTACGTAATAGTGGATAACAATAGTGGAAATTAAAATTTAAACTGCGATACATAAAAAAAATATCGTGCAAGCACATATGTTTGCGAAATCCTCACAAAATACTTCCTTTTCAAATATACGATCGAGCATTAATCTCGATTAACGTTGTCACGATTCCGTGTATTTCCCGATGCTTCTTTACGCCGCAAGAATACGTTCGTCGCGGAACGAAATTAAACGGGGAAAGCAAAGCGCTCGAATAATGTAAAATGGCGAGATGTAACGATGACGCACGAACCGACATGGTCGTCGTCGTAGTTGGGTCTCGCTCTAATCCCGCCTAATCGATACGAAAGTCGCGCACTTACTCAATGTCACCGACAGGGTCGATAGGGGGAACTTTCGACACAACCGGGTTGTGTATGCCCTGGTTCCCCCGGTATTTTCCTGTTTCCTGCGGAGCGCAAATTTGTTAAGTTTCGCTCGCGACGCCGTCGCGTCGCGTCGACGTACCCTCCTCCAATTCCCTCCTCATCATCAGCCTCGCCGGAATCAGATTGCTTCCGCCGAATCTCCGTTCTTCGAATACTTCGCGGCAGCCGCGGGGGCGTCTCTTTGAAGTTCCTACGCGCTACGCGCTCCTAAGTTAATCTAAGTCCGTCACTATCGGTCCTGCCGATGACTTCCGGAAAGTCTTTCGCCGCACGCGAAGGATATCTCCAAAGGGTCTTCGGGCCGAGGGAGATTGAGAACGAACGACGAGAAATTAGTGATTTGCAGGCAATAAGAGAGCGCGAACGAACAGTCGAATAATTGGGAAGTTGACGAAGTTTAATGACATTCGATCGATATTTTGCAAAGCTGCGGTCTCCATAACTCGAATAAAATGAATCTAACTAGATAAATATACGTACATAAGTAATAAATCTTGCATGTACCGTGATATTTTGGGAGTTTTCTCCGCAGTATTTGTATATTAATGAGACAATTACATGCATAGATTATACATCTGATATTTCTTCCGGTTATGAAATAGCTCTACATTTATTAATTTTTACAATATTATTAAATCATGATTTTATATATAATTCCAACTTCTTTTGTATTTATAAGATTTTATAATAAAAATAATACATAATAATAATATAAAATATATATTTATTACATAAAAAATATATAAATATATATATAAAATTATATACATACACACACATGTATGTTTGTATATACAGGGTGAGCCATTTTAAGTTATCCACCCCAATAACTTTTTTATTTTTGAATGTACAACAAAATGTTTCAAATAAAAATTGCTTGACTTCGAGGGGGACAGAAGATGGTGGCAAAAATTTGACTTTGGATAATCATTTGAAGGTCACATAAAGGTCACCTTCAATTTCTTAAATGAAACCTACTATTTTTCATTGCATATTCTTGTAGCTTATCTCGAGAGCTTTCCAAAATACTATAATTAAGTACCTTTTCGTTAAGTACTTTTTGAATTATGAGGCTTGAAATAATTTCTTAATTTTACATAAACCGTAAAATATCTTGTAAAATATTCATTTTTCGATTATCTTACCTTAATAATTTTATGTACAAAATAATGAGAGGAATCAATTGGTGTAAAGAAAACACATAATTATCAGTATTTATTGATTGGCAATAAATCATGCACGAGCCCTTATCATTTTGAAAAACTGTGTCGTTTTACCGAGACGCATTGTTCTTTCGTTCGAGAAGGTCCATGTAAAATTCAACGACCATCGAGAGCGCTATGATTCCGCGGCACACACTATGATGTAAACCATAGAGTAAAGCCACGGATTTATTTTCGTCGGCGGGGCAAAGTATAACGGGTTATGCCGACGGTCGTGATGCTTAACCGCTCGTGATTGGCTACCGCCTGCGTGATTTGCTACCGCGGGCGAAACGAATTTATTGCATATTTTTCCCGACACAATTTCCGGCCCGACAGCGCCGTAGGTAATGTTTATCTTCGACGTGCGTGCTCGCGTTTATGAGTTCTCCCACGTTGCACGCTTGGCCCAGCAACTTCCATTTGTACTCTATTTTTTGCACTGTTTCAAAATTGGCATTTTATGTAAAATGCATCAGATCTCTCGGCCATTTTCAGTCATTCTGAGAATATTGTATCTTTTTGTATAAATGGAACTAAATTCTGTTCACGTATAAGGTAACAACGAGAGCAGAGGAAACCTAGATAAAATATGCACCTGCTCTATATTTTTTTCCGAATCTCTTACGTATTTTCGAATCTGCTATTTCGATAATACACACCTTAAAAAGTCTTTATAATAAAATCGAGAAAATGTACATATGAAGCCATTTTTTTATTTATAACTGTAAAGAATAAAAACGTGAATTTCAGAAAATTTCAATATAACTGTATATACGTCATTTGAAACGATTTTGAATCCTGAAACGAATAGGACAAGCGTTGTCCGTTCTTCGTTTCCCCGGCTGTAAATAACCGTCAGGGCCGTGTCCACGGACACGTGAAAAATCCTCCGGTCCGGTTTCCTCGGCACGGCATGACGCCGCGCGCTCGTTCTCCAGATTTATCGATTACAAATTGCACGGCTATCAATCGCCTAATGATACTCTCTCATGAGCGCCCCCGCCCCCGCCCGCGCGCTCTCCGACCGTTCGCGAGATGTATTTATGAATCGATGCGAAATATAGCCTTATTAAATCACCTCTCGCCCCCGCCGACCGGGGAAGATTCATACGTAATGCGTCGCGTTTAACGGCGATTAATGCGATTATCGTTGCGACGAGAGCGTTATTTCCCAACGGTCGTGAACAAAACGTTTCGCCTTGATGTAAAACCCAGCCTCCGATCGCAATTATAATAATCGATGCTGTTAAGTGAAACAAACCGATCCGTTCGCTCCTTTGCGCATTCCGACGCCGTTTTAATGTCGCGAAACGCGAATAATAATTATTCTTCGGTGCATTTTCCCGTGAAATGAAGCGAATTCCTCACGCCGCCTGAATAATAACGCATGCAAATTTCTCGAGAGCCGAGAATATGCGCGCGCTCGTCTCTCTTAAACAAAAGCGAGTCCGCGTTTATATCGGACGCCGCGACGTTTATGCAGCGCAAGTCGACTTGGAGAGGCGGACGACATGCAAAAATTATGCAACTGCGGTAACGCGACGCAGAGCCAGCTCCGGCTTGATTCCGCGATGAATACTTTATTACGGAGGACACAGCGCATGTATATGTGTATATACATAATAACGGAGACAGTTTATCGACGGCGAAGGGCCTGGATGAAGAGCGTCCACGACGAGCGTGTTCTTCCGCACGTCGTCGTCGTCGTTGCAGTTGTTCTCTCGTCGGTTGCTTTATATCGCGCATTCGGAAAACGCGGAAACGACCAAGTCACTCGTCGCAGCGACAATTCAAAGTCCAATTCGCGTATTCATTCAATGGCGAACGCGACTACCGCGTGGAAGACATCGCGTGTTTGCTCCCCTCATGCTCGCATAATGCGCTCTCTCGTCGTGAATTGATGGGCGGCTCCTTCTTCGCGATTTGCATTACGTCCAGGAGATCCACGGACTGTGAATCGATCGAATATTACGGGGAAAACAAATTCGACGCGCTTTTTCTCCGATCGTTCTTCTCAATTCGTTCTCTTTAATGGAAAATTATTTAATTTTCTTGATTGTGTATTGTATACGCGCGAATAAATTCGACGTGACAAATTAATTCTTCGTGGTAACAACGTCGTGTAAGGAGATAATGGTTTAGTATTTTATTAATAAAAAAATACTTTATCAATTTTTATTGTAATAACAAGTTGAAGCGACAAATAACGTTTCTTCATAAATCGTGCCTTTCTCGGTTATTTCATCGACGATCACCACGATCTCTCATCGATTCAATTTCTCTCGTATCAGATCCGGCTCTAGTCGACGCGCTCGCGATCCGTCGCGTTCCTTGCACTTGCATCCCTCCCGGTTCAATTATAGCCGCACACCGGACAATATGTATAAGTTGGTTTATCTTTATGGACAATCGCGCGCAATAAAGCGCACGGAGGGACGACGCTATATGGTAATTACGAAGCGGAACGCCTATGAATTGCTGGCGCTATAAAGTGATCGTGCGATGCGCCAGCATCGCATATCGCGCGCCTCGAAAGCATGACGAATCCCATCACATAATAGATATCGATGTACTGAATATATTCCCAGAAATACCTCGCTCAATTAACCGCTCGGTTTTATCGTTTGAAATCTACCACGCGACCTTTGATACCGTTTGCTTGAATTTCGTACGTGGGATATTCATAAGATGATAGCAATTGATTTTTATGCCACATTAGGCATTTTTTATAAAAACTGTTTTCTCTCTTTCTTTTAGTTAATATTTACTTATTTTAGGAAACAAGACTACTCTGTAGCTATATTTTTACTCGGCAAATAAGTTTAAATTGTTGCCTTTTTATAGCTCTGCAATGTTAGATATTTATTTATATGCATGGATATTTAAATTTTCCATTATTTATTTCGAAAAGCAGTACATTTTAACGATGCTCTTAAGCATCAAATCGATACCTATTAAAATCGAAACGTTGCTAAAATTAGAATCGACTCGAAAATTGTCAACAAATCTGAACCGACCAAAATGTTATCAATATCTCAGCGCGATAACAATTGATGTCATTCTATGTAACTATTCCAAACTACAAACCCTCTCTACGATGAAATTGCGAAATTAGCGCGCGACCCGCGGTAGGTATTCATTACATTAATAATATCGCGTGTGTGATTGTATTGTCGTAAATTATTATTAACTATTCACGATCGGTCGGTCTGGCGATAAACATTTCCATATGTCCGCCCGGAATAACATATCGCTCTATTACTAGCAATCGGTATATTTGTAGTTGTGGCGCAATTATTGCCCGCGATAAATTGTTCGTTCCCGCAATCATGGCCACGTAAGGAGTGCGTGCCGCTGCGTTTTGATACGCGGATTACAAGTCTTAATTGCCATTGTAATTGCTCGCGCTGACCATCGCGCCTCTCATCCCGATTTTTCGCACGTGACCGCTCGCACTTATTAATACTTTGGTAAAGTAACATTTAAGTGGAGAAAAAGACGATATATGAGCTTAAAAAATATTTGCGTCAATTATTATATATACAAAGAATTTTATTATCGTCGGAAAATATTTTCATGATAAGGATATTTACAAATATTTGAAATTTTTTTTCCAAAAATGAAGTAACAAAAGACAATTATGAGATTTATAAAAGACTAATAAAAAAAATAGACATATAAAAGATTAATAAAAAACAACTAAGAATAAATTATATAGTTTTATACTTTTTGTATCATTTAATAATTTGAATAATTAAGCTTTAAGTTGCATTTTTGAAATTAAATTTTATTTACTATAGACTCATAATTTAATTATATATCGTCATGTATAATATTTCAAGCAAGCTTTAATAATTTCGAGGAATTAATCTAAAGTTCCGCATCTAATTTTATCAACTTCGATTTGAATTCCATTAATTTATCATAATCGTGTATCGCTCGCAAATTGAATAGCTCTCGAATACACCTGATGTTGTTTTCAGGGCGCAATTATACTTAATACTATTATTAATGTATACATTAAGTATTGTTGTTCGTGACTAACATGTTATAGCAACCTAGCTATTTATTTAACATGAGATATCCATCACTCAAGTGAGCCTTTTTTTGTGTAATTTAATTTGTGTCTTTAACAGTATATCTTATAATTAACAAACCATAGATTACTAAATTTAGATTAATAAACAATACAATAAAAATCATAATTCATAATTAGTATTCAGTTATAAAACTTTATCATCATTTACGACCTTTGAAATTGGTCATAATGGTCATTTATGACCTTTGAAATTGAATTTTCGTGAGAGTTGTTAACATTAACAATCCAGATTGCAAATGAATGCAGGTTAATATTATTCCTTTAATATTATTAATATATGAAATAATCCTCTAATATTATTAATATATGAAATTATAATCTGATATCTCTTTCGTGTGATGCAAGCCTTCTCTTTTCTCGATATACATCTTCCATAATTCATTTTCTTCAAAAGATTTCTGTAATATAGAGTGACTTATTCCAAGCAAAGTCCCAGACAGCATGCATAACATTTGTCTTTTCATAATGCTGTACTTAAACTCAATCATGTGTTTATAAAAAGAATCATTATATTAGATAATATCATGAATCATTATATTAGAAAATATGAACCGTTTAGTATGGATATAATTAATTTGTTATCATATCTTCTTTAAATTAATATATTTGGTAAATTTAATGCCTGTAAAATATTCTCTCATGGATTTTTTCAGTTAGAAGAATAATTTTATTTTTAGCTGTAACGCTTTTGAAGTTCGTTTCAAACATTTTGTATAATTATTTATTTTCTCTAGAAAGTGTAATAGAATTCGATTATTAGATAATATGAATCATTATATTAGAAAATATGAACTGTTTAATATAGATATAATTAATTTGTTATCATATCTTCTTTAAATTAAT
This sequence comes from Camponotus vicinus, assembly GCF_025532165.1. NCBI lineage: Eukaryota > Metazoa > Arthropoda > Insecta > Hymenoptera > Formicidae > Camponotus > Camponotus vicinus. The sequence continues at coordinate 18,109,140 of NW_028141967.1, read as the reverse complement.
ATATTTAAATATAATGTATAAATATTCTCTCATAGATTTTTTCAGTTAGAAGAATAATTTTATTTTTAGCTGTCACGCTTTTGAAGTTCGATTCAAACATTGTATAATTTGTACAATTATTTATTTTCTCTAGAAAGTGTAATAGAATTCAGTTATTTGTCAGGGTAATAAATGAGCCTGAATTGCACTGAAGGATTAACGACTTAGAGCCGCGCTTGCAAAATTACCGACAACTTCACGACGTCCTTATGCGATCCGCGGTCGTCGGGCTTTGTTATGTATTTATGTGCATATTCGCCTATTTGTCGAGAAATTCCAACGCCGTGTTGGCTCTAGGATACTCACGATTCGCTCCAAGTCCCCCTGTTACATGCACGATCCCGGTCCCGCGAAGACGTATTTTTATATACATATAACACATGCGCGCGCATGTTCACATACGTGAATGGACACGCGCGTGCACTTCGCTCACGTGATTCTCGTATGTGCAGAACTCTCGATGTGATTCATCGAAATCCATCTCAAGCCGGATACTTTTCATATTCTTCGGCATTCTACAAGAATTGCACTACTCTTATGAACATCCTTCTCAAAGACGTCTCACGAAAAAATGTAACATCATTTCGTGTGCGGTTCGAATTGAGAGAAAGATATACCGCAATACATGGAATATTAATCTAAACTTAATAAAACTTAATTAAATTTTTTATAAGAATTTTTAATAGATGAAAATTATAGAACCTTACATCCCCATGATGTGTCACGCACGAAACATTAAAATAAAAAAGCTACGAATGTATTTATTTCATTTCGAGTTATTCGCAAAAACAATTTCCTTTCTCAAATAAATGATGTGGAAATTTCGTAAGCAATTTTGCATTGTTTAATCGCGCAATCGCATGCCGCACTTTTGTTTCCGGATACGCGAATCGATCTCCAGTCGGATCCAGCCGTATGCGGTTTAAGCCTTGACCAAGATCGACGGGAATGCCGTGGATTCGGCGCGGTATGACGATCACGTCCGTAATTAATTGTGCGCATAGTCGCGGCCGCACGTTCGCGATCCGTGCGCATTTGAGCGCAACGCGCGAAAAATGTGTTCCGAGAACGATTTGCATACGCGGCGTGTCGACGATTTCAACAAACTTTATGCCCTCGTTTGTCGCACGCGAAAAGTGTAATGGAGAAATCTCAAAGTTTTTCGAAAAGGAATGTTTTTTTTTTCTTCAAAAGAAAGTTTCGTTCCTCCTTTTTCTTTTTCTCTTCACGAAGAACACAACTGCAGTATCTCTTTTAAAAGAGAATTAAAATAAAAAAATCGCATTTAAAATAGAAAATATTGCAAAGAGAATATTGAAGATTGTAGTTTAAATGAAATTCTCGCGGCAAGAATACTCGATCTCCGAATTAATCATTAAAGTAAAGAGGCGAACCGGTATATTGGATCATTTATAAGGCGAACAACGGCCGATAAATCCTCACTTGTTATTATAAATTTCTGAATGTCGAAATTTTTTCATCAGTTGAGACTTTCTTCGCTGATCGATCGGTGGCTAGGCTGCTTGAAGGCAATAAATGTTGTATAAGTATAAAATTCAGGCCCTACGCGCTATATATAATCACAATTAGCGTCTTATTAAGCGCCAAACAATCCCTCTTATTTATGTCTCGCATTCATGTAGCTATCTCTACGTGCAAAACTTGCATCATTTTTATCATGCAACGATCTTCACGATTTTTGCAATGAACAATGTATTTTGATCGATACAAGCGTGATTAATAATAGAATGCAATAAAAATGTATCATAAATGTGTCGCGCATGTTGAGTTGGTCAGTGCTGATTTTTATTTTTATTTCTAATTTTTTTTTATTTTTGACTTCAAGCTCCTGACATTTTCTACTGAGTTGGACACACCGCAAAAACAGACGGAATATTTTAGAATTCATCGCGTTGTTCGCACGGCGACGAAAATCGACAATGGAAGATGTAGAAAGAGAGAAAAATCGACAAACCGCATTGGTTGAATCTTTTGCTCGTGGTGTGCGCGCGTAAGAACCATAAGCCGTTCCTGGAGCCCCCAGGGTCATGGCCTTGCCCATGGCGTATCGTGAGGACCCCAGCGGGAGGTATCCGTGCTTTCGTTCGTATTAATAATGCGACCTGGCCACCGCCGGCTATACATTAAAGAAAATAATCATCGTAATCGTGCGTAATATGTTCGCCGCCCGGCGATTTCGCGTGCGTTCATGTTGTTTCCCGTAGAGGAGACAAGCTTTCGACGCGAGAAGGGACGCCGTTGAAAACGTTATTGAAACATTAAGCCTTTCGCTGTCAGCGCATTCCCAATTATGGGCTTTCTTCACTTATAACTAATATGTTAGTGTGTAATTTCAGAGTCAACATCGTTGTTTGAGTTCATATTCCGAATTATCGTTTATCATTTCTCACAAATCACTCTGTGATCTCTGAATAAAAAGATAGATAGAGAAAGAAAACAAATTAATATTTTAGTATTTTGACGAAAAAATTGCTGACGTGTTATCTTTTTTTATTTATTTAACTTTTATAAATTAAAATAATTTTATAAAATTATTAAATTTTTAAATGAATTGATTTATCTAACAAATATGTAAGTTATGACAAGTCGAAGAGAGGAGAGAAAATTATAATTTTGTGACATCAATTTCTCTCTTTGAGAGAAATATTCGAAATAAAAGTGTGTTTAATCTTCTAATAGCGCGTTTAATAATTGGGATATTTTAGTGATAAAACGATAGAGCATCAATGGTGATTTATTATGCATTCTCGTGAAAAATCACAGAGGAACCGCAAAATATTTTGTGTAGAAAAACCAGATTCATTCACCGAGAGCTTTCCGGCTAATTTCGCAATTATGCCCTATTAATGTAACACTCGTTATCTGGTTCTCATTGTTTCGCGACTAATGTAATTATTGAACTCGTTTTGAACGATGGTCTGGTGCATTTATAAGCATATTAAAAAAAAAATACATTATATTAACGAGTTCGTCTCGTTAGGATGATGTACGTGTGATAGGACGACGCAGAGTGTAGTGTAAATTTACATTTTGTTCGCAATATCGATTATAAATTACAATGTATTTTTTTCTTGCATGCAGTTTGTCATTATTTTGTGAAAAATGGCGATGTATATTTTCGTTTTTGATTTACGATACTATCTTCTTTTACTACATAATTGATGAACCTTGTTAATAATAATTGTAGCAATACTATTTTCTAAATATAAATTTGAGCTTTTGAATTGAGCTCAATTAATCCGTAAACTATAGATTTATAAATTTAAATTTTTAATTTTTGGAGTTTTGTTTAATGTTTTATATAAGTTGACTTACTTGAGGATAATCGAAAGAGAAAGAAATCGAAACGTTGGCATTTTTATTTTGATTAATACTTTATTTTTCAGTAAATTTATATGCTCTACTCTTAAACCGCGCTGGCTTTTACTGCCTTTCATTCTTGTATTTTATAAATGTTTGTTAAATATTTTTTCTCGATTTTGTGTGCTAATGTTTTATTGTCTTTAACTTTATCTAATTATTTCAATTGTAAAAATACATTCATATTCGACGAATAGCCGGTAATAATGAAGGGCAAAGAAATAAGAGCTTAGTTTCGTATAATTATGCTTATAATACTTAGTTAATTAACAAAAGTCGATATTATCATACTCGCGGTTACTCGGGCAATTTGCCTATGTAACTGAATCATTTAATGGAGTTACGAACTTTCTTCATCCCCTACGTCGGAACTTAGACATAAATATCGAGGAAACTTTTGCTCGAACTAAAGGGCGTAAACGCCTCCCGCGGAAGTTGCAATCTAATAGTCTAATAATCTACTTATTACTCGCGGTAATAAACTAATATCGGTGTCCGCCAAGTTACGTATATCCCCCCGCGGCTTAGAAGCCATTAGATTCTTCGGGGTTGGATCGAACTAGGTACGATCTTTATTCGGTATATCTCGGAGTTGTGTTATCATAATCTCACTTGGTTCGCACGAAACGATAGCCATTTTTTATATTATTCCAAAAGTGCTGAAAGAGAAATGCATTTGACACAATTTTATTGCTTCGAATATAATTCATTTGGATGTTTTATTATATTGAATGTTTAGTTATACTGGATGTTATAGGTATTATATTGGATGTGTTAGTTTTATATCTGATACATATATAGACTGTGTAATATTTTTCACAATTGCATATTTATATAAATTTTATGTAACGTTTTATGTACGTAATAATTAAGCTCTCTCTAATGTTTATTATAATTTTGTATCTTATAAAATCTTTTTCTGTCTTCCTCTTTATGATAAATAATTATGTGTTTGACTTTTCTTTTTACTCATATTTTTATAATAGAAATAAAATAATAATTAAATTTTTCTTTATTTTATCATGTAATAAATACGGGTCTTTTAATTTCACGAAATTATTTATCGTTCTGCAAATGTACTGGAACATAGTTTTTTCTCCGGGAATCTATTTGCTTTCAGCACCGGAAGTATCCATGTAATTCGCACTTGAGCATCTAGGGCGAATGTTTGATATAAACCTCTCGGCCGGCAAAGTTAATCTTGACGACCCCCTCGAGCAACGTTCTCGAGCATGTTCACGGTCCCCCTGTGTGTAAATGTGGTTTGTGTCTTTCGAAAACAACGTTGGGAAATGGTCGAGTAAATTCCTGAATAACGTACAATCATACCTTGGAGAATTAACGATATATAGATTTTTACTTTTTGATATTAATTAATGATAATGGAATTTGGAATAATAAACTATAGGATAGAATTGCATGAGGGAAATTTTTTGCTCATGTATTTATTTTAAAAAATTATTACATATAACAAACAATATTTTCTATTTATAAAACATCTTTTTCTTTTTTTCTATAATATTTTTATTTTTATTAATAATTTTTCCGAAAAATATTTGGCTCAAAAAATTTATTTCACAAGGATTACATAGAAAGGCTACATTTTGGGGATTACCTTACGTAGGTTTAATAAACGAAAAGAGATAAATTGAAATGCAAGAGAGGGGTAGGAGGCCGGAAAAGGTGAGAAAGGCAAGGAGAAAGGTGCGCACGGCCGAATAACTCTTGGCAGAACGGAAAAAGGACCGACGGGAACCCCTCCCTCCCTTCCTCGAAGCCGGCAGTTTATGCAGCCATTACCACAGGTGAACGCCGCGAGCGATACGTTGCGTTACGCTGATTTAAAAGCGCTCTTAGATTCGGTGTGCCCACCTTCGTTTCTCCTTTCTTGGCTGTAAAGAGGGCCTCTCCGTCTTCCCGTCTTACTTCCGCGCCCTTCCACCGCTATGTAAAGCATGCATTTATTTCCTTCTCCGGCGAGAAATATTGCAGCCAATCTTTTATATATGCATACACATTTAAAAAAAAATAATTCTTTTTTTTCTTTGAAATATAATAAATCTTTTTTAAATCGTATGATATTCTAATAATAAAAGATTATTCGAAAAAAATCCGAAAAAGGTAAAATATAAAAAAGATTTTATTTTTATTATTTTTCATAAAGAGAAATGAAACGTAAAAATTAACAGACATTTATTAATTATATTTTTACAACGTAAAGAATTATATATATCATTTGTAGATGTATAAATAATTTTCAGCTTAATGGATACATTGTAAATATGTGAATTGAATTATATTATCAATAATTGTTGTATTGTTGATTTGTTTAATACGATTGCAAAAATTACTTTATCATTTTCCGATAATAAAATTCATCTCGAAAATCTCAATTTTTCCAAGATTGTCGTTATTTACACAACCGTGAGAGATATCGTTTGCAAAACTATTTTCCTTTTTCACTTGCCTATTCTCGACAAGTCTCTAATTGACGATCAAATCTCGAGCCGAGCGATACCGATCTCAGTCAATTCGATCGAGTGAACCCTTGCTCGCGGATTACGAGGAGACGCAGGTGGAAACAATGTTGGGGAGAGGGAGATGAAGTTAGAGATGGATGGATATGAAGGTAGAGTAGCCCGTCTCCTCGCTCAGGAGATGGATAACCGACGTCTTCGGGATATCGAGCTCTCCCCGGCCTTCATAGATCTCGAGAATCGCATTCTAAACTCCGCGTCTCGTTTATCCACTTCATTCTCCTACTGTATCGCGATGTTGCTTCGCAGAACAAAGCGAAAATAATTAATCAGAAAAGCATAGCGCAATTTACATTTGTAAATTTACAATCCTTATATCGGCATCTTAAGTTTTTACTTATTCTTTAATTTGATGATTAATAAACTGTTCTCGAAAAGATGTAACTTTATATTCATTTTTTTTCATAAATTTACATTGTGCTTCTTATTATCTTAATTTACATCATTTTTTGTATCATATATTTTTTATTATTCCTTTATTTGTCAATTTCTCGTGTAAATCTTGCATTAACACTACCATTTTTGTGAGACCATCCAAAATACCGATGGTACTCTCGTCTCGCTAAAATATCGCCCTTCTTTACACTACTTGCAGGCAGTGTACGGGGCCGAAAGTACCGGCCGGCTTTATGATGAGCCACCGACTCCGCCAGTTTTGAAAAATCGCCCGCCAAATGGCACTGCCTTTTGTTTAAAGCCTGGACCTTCGTCATGCCGGCACAATGGCTGCTGGATTTGCCACGAGCACTGCCGTTCTAAGCCCCGCCGGTTGTTTCTTTGCCGGTGAAACCGGCTGATATTGTTAAGCATTACGGCCATTTCGCCGGAGCTACTGCGTGAAAAAGTTTGCCAGAGAAAAATCGCACAATGGCGGAGCGAGTCAAACTTCGCCCGATCTTTCCTCCTTTATAATTTTTCGTTTGCTCCGTGTCTTATAAATCCTTTTTTACTCTAAAAGGCCGAAAAGTACATAAAATAATAGAATATATTCTTTGAAAAATATATAGTAAATGTATATTAAAATGTATAGAGATTTTATTTTCGTCATTACATTTCGATAATTTAATTTCAAAGTAAGATTTTATCTCTCTCTTTCTCTCTCATCGTAAAATTTTAGAATTGGAAAAAGAAATTATCTATTTCTCAGAATTAATGCATTAAAGTGCTATGATATTTTGTATTAGATAACTGCATTAACTTATATTATGAAATACTTAATAGAGAATAATGCTTTATTCTTTGCAATTTTGTATAATTCCAAAGGGCTAGCTCTTTTAGCGATAACCTACTTGCTTCATATTAAAATAATACACATTATTGCACAGGCAATCTAGTTAAAGGGACATAAATTATTGTGTCAAATAAATGTGCATGCCAATTAAACGCGTTGTGGCTTAGGAAATACATATATAAAGATCGAATCTTTCATATAACAAGTTTTCTTTAATTTAATTAATTATTTAATCGAGTTTTTTGTTTCATATCATAAGAATATGCATTTTATTTAAGATATAACAAACTTATACAACATTTTGTTTAAGATATGGCGTTTTTTAAGTATGATTAGTATTATTATATCTGTTTAAGAGTTATTATTTGTGGTGCAAAAATGTTTCGTGGTTACATTTCGAATAATTGCATGTCTTATAAGTTAGCCTAAACAACAAATTTTTTTCCTTGGCAACTTTTTAGCAACAAGCGAGCAACAAATAAAAATATTAATTATAATTGATTCCGTTCATTTTGTCCCGCTAACTTGTAAGACGTAATAATCGCGGCCGTATTGCACCGAAATAATTTATCTTTCTAGCAACTTTATTTATATGTATATTCATCTGCGTGTGCTTGAAATTTCTTTGTCGATATCAAGAAGATACTTGCCTCTTATCTCTTGCATCTAGATCTCTGCGGTTCTTCATCCACCGATCTTCGGAGTTTCCGGTCCGACGGATTCACCATATTCGCGTTGTACACCATATAAATGAGCTTTATTGCATTTTATTACCTCTCTACGGAAGAGGGCGAGTGCGCGGAATATAAGCAAAAATATCAATTTTTCTCGAACTCAATTTAAAGGTTCAGTTTCTCTCTCTCTCTTCATATTTCTCCACACATTTCACTTTCTCTGTCTCCCTCTCTGTCTCTCTTTTCTGGTTCGCTCGCAGTATCCGCCGCTATTTGTATTCGTGCCCACTGCACTTGTATCTAATATAAGAGAACATATTGGATTCCGGGTACGGTGATGTCGTCCAATACCTGTTCTTTATTGGATGTAAGTGCAACAAGCGTAAATAATCTCTTGTGCTTATTTTATTACTCCGCCTACGGTACTGCTTCCGCTTGCCATTGTTTGTATGCTTTTATAAGTTAAACAAGACACGCGTTCACCAAGACAAGTCTCGCCTGTTTAATCGGATTTTTTTCTTGCATCTCGTTCATAAGCTCATTTTTGTTTCTGTCGAATTACATTAAATCCGAAACTAACATTGTGTTATAATATGAAAGTATATTAAAGTAGAGCTAGATGCTGAGATATTTATCGAAATGCAAAATAAAAGACTTGTTTTAATTTATTTAGAGAAGATAATAAATCATAATTAAAAATTATTAAGATATTTTGCATATTTATATATACTTATGTCAGGGATTTTATATCAATAATTCTCGAGAGTTTATATTTTTAAAATCATAAAGAAGAAAATGATATGCAGGAAAACAAAAGATATTTATAGAATAACCCTGCAGCACAAAGAATATTATAAGTTCTTTCTGAGTAAAAATTAGCGGAATCCCTCGAAATAGTTTTTCGATTTTGATCAAAGATGTTCTTACAGATCAACGTGATGTTTTACGGTATTATTTGATACATAATTATCCGTATCCATCACCTCAAGATTTTCTTCTGTTCAGCCAAGATCACATCGCTCGTTTTTCTTCGTATGTCACGCGAACGCAGTTTTATAGTGCGACCATAAATACCACGCGGTATATCGACTGGCGGATAGTGTATTAAAATCCCCCGTCCAGTGTCGCGCTGGCGGGGCAAAAATAAAATGTCACAAAACTGACATAAAACGGGCACGGCTTAATTAAATGCGTTGACGTAACTTTTTGTTGCGCGCGCTCCGCTCCTTACATAATCACTGCATACGCGATGGTAATGACAATTCCATGTAAAATCCGAAATTGAGCACGAGTTTACACAAAATATCGTTATCCCAATAAAACACAGAATATTTAACGCATTTCATAATTTTTTATGGCATCAAAAACCACAGAATCTTACTTTAATTAAATGCATTTTATTTTAATGAAACTTTAATTAAAGAACTAATTGCAAATATATAAAATATATAAAATTGAATATGCAATGATGGCGATTATACATACAGTCTATACGTGAACGAGCATATGGGAAACCTATAAGTATAAAAAGTCTGTATATGTTAATCCTTTTTACGGGATAATGGAGAACAGAAAAAAGGGTGCGCATAGGGAATGAAGAAAAGAGGAAGGTTCGCGATAATTTTTTGGTTCGCCTGGATTTGGAGGAAATATTTAATATCGAGAATCACGCTTATACGAGCGAAGGGGTTTCGTCGCGTTTTTAATTCTTCCTCACTTCTCATCCTCCTCCTTTCATCATCACCAATCTCTCTCTCTCTCTCTCTCTTTCTCTCTCTTTTACCTTTTCTGTCTCGGTATTGGTAGTCAGTCGAGCGTGTATGTTAGATCATATGAAATTCCGCATCGCACCGTTTCCGCAGTAATAGAGTATTTCTATACGGCGGAATTTAATTCGGGCCCCCCGGGGGCTGAACGGCGGCGGGCGTCTCGGTGGCATCTCGCGGATGAAAAGTTCGCCACGTCGTCATAAATTCGGCCGCGAGGAACGTCCCGTTTATCCGAACAATGGAAGGTCGCGAACCCCGGAAAATCAGCATGGCGAAATTCGCAGCTGCGCATAATGGAGTATAGTGGAACGTTACCTGTCGCTTCAATCCGATCGAATAGCCGCGTCATGAAAAATCACGTCTCAGCGACAGGCTGCCACGCTTTGACATAACGTTGTCAAATTTGTCATCGTCAATTTTTATAAGATTATTATAAAACCCGACTGAAATTAATTATCATGTATTCAAGAGATCGATAACGTTAATACCATTCAAATCTTTTTTTTTTTTTTAATACAGAGTCGTTGCTTTAAATTACTTATAAAAAAAGAAAGACTTATTAAAAAAAAAGGAATAAAAATCGTGTCACTAGAAATTAATTATTCACTACATGTAATATAAATTAAAATTAAAAATCGGTTATTATTTGAATATTCCAATAAAGAAATAATTTGCATAATAATGAGATTTATATCAACGTTTATAGCTTCAAGATATATAAATCTCAGCGAAAGATAGAAAACGAAACGTCTCTGAAATCGATCGGGTTAGCTAAAAGCAGACGTCATATACGAATTACGAACTATTAGATGCAACTGTTAGACGGTTATTTCCAGTCGGATAGGGATTGCAAATAAGTCGTAGCGAACCCGGAACGAAAAATAGAGTCATATTTTTGGGGACAGCTGCGCCGGCGCGCCGTCTCCGGGGAGATTCTAATAAGAATCGCATAAAGCTTAGAAATTAATGTCTTCCACCTGTCTCGCTTCCTTCTCGGGGTCGCGCTGCGGTGCGGATGGAGTTCCTTGCACCTTCCTCGCTCTTTTTTTGCTCCACGAAATGGGTTCTAGACCGACGGTAATCGGTCCGTTATTGATTTGTGGTAGGGGGGAATCACGCGCGCTAGCCAAACCCTCTTGGCATTAAATCCAGTCGATACGACGCATTTTCTTTCGCAAACTGTAAGCTGTCCTCTCGATCTAGTTTTCTATTTGATTTCTGTATAACTTATTTATATTTGTGTGTGAGAGAGAAACACAATCTTTCAATTGCATTTTATTTATAAAATTAATAGTAAAAAATATATATATTTATATTGTATTAAACTAGAAATTACTGACTTCTCTATTTTTAATACTTATTAATCTACTATTTTTAATAATTTATGTGATATATATATATATATATATATATATATATGATATACATATAATATGATATACATATTTATCTATATGATATACGCATTTTTATGCTAAAAATTAAAAATTGCAACGAGTTAGATTTGATCTAAAAATGAATCGATAATTATAACATTGTTCGAATTAATCACAATAATCGAAAAATTAAAAGGATAATGTTATTCCAGTTAGTGAGAGAGAAAGAGAGAGGGAAAAGAATCGGATTCGCGTATTATAATGGCAGGAAGTATCCCTCTCCCCTTTTTGTTCGCACGTTTGAAATATGGTCGTACGATATAAAGCATGCTAAGGCACCGAGAAGTTTTACAGCGCAGTAAAAAACCGCGGGTATCAAGAATTATTCGAGAATATAAGAACACGGTGCGAGACATCATCGAAAGACAACCACTATAGATCTCATTCACTAAATTTAACGATCGACGATCACACTTGAGATATCCTATAAAGAATTATTTATATTACATTATCGTTGAAAATTTATATATTATCAATGTTAATATACATATATTGTTTCTACATATTATTTATTACGTAACTTATTTTTTTTATTTCTTTATCTGTAAATAAAAATTAGTATTAAGTCACAAAATGTTAGCTAAAATTACTTTTGAAATCGAGTGTAAAGTAAGTGTGCGTTTCGAATCTCGCTCAGATTTCCAGAGTAGATTCGATGCTATTTTCCAAGAATGTTTTTTAAATTCTAGCTTTGGTAAAACAATCAAAGAAAGGTTTCCCTAAAGTAAAATATACTTCACGATATCAATTGCATGCACAGTCGCTAGCTTCGTGTGACGCGAAACCTCGCAGCGTGTCTAACTCAACACCAAGCTTTATTATCCATTCAGGAAACTGTTTAACTCCACGCAACAAAAACAACTGCAAATCAATTTAAAATTAGAACAATGTTTCTCTCTCCCCCCCCCAACTCCCGACAAAGTCCTTTAATAGCATTAAATCGTACATGCAAAGGATTTTTATGTAGATGAGTTTTTTAAAAAAAGTAAAAAAGCTAAAACATATATAACAACATTAAAAATATATATATAAAAATACGAGTTTTAAAAAAATAAAAAACAGAGAAAAATATTATATAATCGAGTCATAAAACTTGTTAATTAATACGATGAAAAAGCACAGATGACGAGATTTATTTTTGTAAAAATATATTTAAGGGTGAGAATTCCCTCTAATAATCCGGAGAAAAAATAAGGCTAAACCTCGTCGAAAACTTCCGGCTTGATCGTTTCACCGTATAAATCCGATTAATTGGTCGATGGATGTGCGCGCGAATTTACGAAGCTGGTAATTAAATTTGACCACGCGATCCCGAACAATATCAGCTACGTCTGCGAGCGATGCAATTCCGCGCGATGCGGATTTCGGAGAAAATTCGCGCATCGCGATTGTTCGTTCGTGTGGACGACGACGATCGATATCTCGTCGCGGTATTACGATGCGACTGCACGATATTACGCGTGTTTCCCCGTGTTCCCTAGTCGATGGTGCCACCAGGGTTAATGTAACAACCGGAGGGGCGCACTCGGCCATAATTACTACAAGAACTCTAGCACGGCTAATTATGTCGGGAATGCACCGGATTTATCGACATAATTGAATATGATGTACGCTCGCCGATGTACAAGGATTAATCTCGTAAAAATATGCTTTTAAAATGTCACAGAGAAATATGTAGATATAATTTCCTATAAATACATTTCTCTATAATATCATAATAATTTACAACTTTATACCTTGTTAAAATTTTATTTCGAATATTCTTGTATATGCTCAAAGAGAGTTATATCAAGCGTAGAGAGGATTATAATTAAATCTTGCAACAATTTTGAAATTATTTTACATAATCTGAAATCGATTAAACTGATAATTCCTGAGCGATAGTTTGAATTAATTTGTAAACGGACAATCGTTATTCTCTTTATTCTCTTTACCTTTCCTTTTTGATTGATCCCTCTATAAAATATTGATTTATCGTCCCGTGTCTATTTATTGAAACACGTAAGCATAAATCAATGCTAACTCGAACGGCATACATCACGAATAACGATAAATCGCGCGCGAAATTTTCCGATGAGCTTTATTTACATCGGCGTCTTAAATTATTCCGCAACGTTTCGCGTTCATTCAGTGTTGCAACGGCAACTGCAATTGATCCGGATTCGCATGGAGATTCCAATGGGCGTTCGTGAACGAATTAAAATTTATCGTTCATTTCGCATCGCGGTGTCATAAATCTGAGTCTGATCTGCTCTTAAGCTGTCGGACCATTTGACGCATCGCGCCCATTACATTTAAATGTCCTTCAAATGGAGAAGTTTGTTTCTTTTTTTTTAAATGTCTCTGATTGACATCGGCTGCTCATCGATTTCGAACAAATAAAGTGAGAAATATTGTATTTATTGGTACTTATGAATTTTTATAATAATAATAATTACGTCGAACAAAAATGATCAAACATTTTATATTCAACACTATAATAACGATATTCCATTTGTCTCTTGTTTTATTCACTATAATTAAGAATTGCAATAAACACTTTGTTTGCAACTGTTGTATTTCTGATATGATCAAAAATAATATAAGAAATAACATTAAAAATGCTTGTGTTTAATAAATCGATATAAGCTTAAATAAATCGATATAATATTAGAACTCGTGATAACAAGTTAAATTAAATAAATTTGTAATTGCGCGACAAAATTCAGCCATAAATTGCACCAAGCCAAGATCAGAGAAGCGATACACACCGAGGATAAAAAAACCATGACATAACCCACTGACCTAACAGCCCTACAAAATCGGATAGCCTCTTCGAAATATGCGAAAGATGCCATAAAGCGCAAAGTCTGAGCACTAAGTCCTAGTAAGGACCATTGACAGAGTTAGTGCCCTTAAAAATGCATACGATCCCGCTCGTATGTTTTTTTTATGGATTCGCGTCAATATTCGCTCCCCCTCTTGCCCCCGAGATCCACACGTTCCGTCGTATATGCCGTATGATCCTATACATCAAAGCTTTCTCACCACCCTGATAACACACAGGCTGTCACGAAGGAGAAAGGCAGATGTGCCATCTGACCTAAATATATGCATTAAAGCAGATAACTCTATTTGTCACTTTCATTTAGGAAATATCCGAAGAAAAAACGAATAGAAACGGAAATTATACAAATGTAATTGCAGAAGCAATCAAAAAACACTCGAAAATAATATTAGAAAAATTTGCCATTATAAAAAAGAATCTAGTCTAAAACCAAATTCGTTTTGATCTTTTACATTTTGATTGTGTCTCTTGTTGTATCATTTACGTGGTTTTCACCTACGGTGTTTATTGTGCTCGTAATTTTAACAATAAACAAAAAAATGTCGCTGCAACTGCAACAAACCCGAAATTCAGTCGCGAAAAGTTATGAATTCGGCGACGACTGGAAATTAACGCGGTTGTACTCGGGATGGTGCACCGCGCCGAGCTATGCATTATTTCGCGAAACTGTCTTGCAGCTTTCCATCTTGCGTTTTGCCTTTATGAGTCTACCTTGTTATAGATAACAAGTTGGAAAAGGAGACAAAAAGAGAAAAAGCGCAAAGTGAAAAGCTGCAAAAGTCGCTTCAGAGAATGGAGCTCTGCATGGCAGCATACCATTAGGATAATTGTTAACATTATTCTTATGCCATAGCAATGACACAGTAAATTAATCATCTGCGACAAAAATTCACTTTGATCTGTGTGCTAATTCTAGTTCAATTTTGTAATTAAATAAAATAAAAATTGGAGAGAGAACAAATTTTCGAGAATATAATTTTGCATATAAAAATGCTTACATATAGAATGCAACAGCTATCAAATTATCACATTTTCATTTAATTTTCTAATAAATAATTTAAAAAATAATAATGCGTCAATGTATTTAATGTACATAATCAAATAAAGGTCATATGAAATTTTTATAAATTTTCTATACAAGATACATTAATATTTATTATTTCCTAGAATTATTATTTCGAATTTAAATTTACTTTATAAATAAAAGATTTATTTAGTTTTTAATTTTGTTAATTTTGTTAATTTCTATCAAAATTTCATGGTACATACATCACGCATTCGCAAATAGTATATGAAAACATTATATATTATATGTATATGTGATATTATCTTATGTCTTCCAGGATGTCTAGGAATGAATTTGTAATACATTAATTTAAAAATTATCATATTGATATTCAATTCAACTTTTATATTAATAACAACTAAGAGAAATTTTCTCAAAGACAAAGAGAGAGAGTTCTGATATTTAAAGTAAAACACAAATTGATTTTCTTATATTCGATACTGTTTTTTTCTATTGTCGAGTCATCTTAGATAGTATTTGCAATTGGACGACTTACAATTATGGAGTCTAATATTTCGACTCCTTCTTCTTTTAACAGATGACACATCGTCCTCGTCATCATCCTCGAGATCATCCTTTTCAAATTTCACCGGGAATACCGCGTTTTCTTCCGCATTTTTTTCCGCGGCGGGTCTATTCTCTTTGGGCCACCTTTGGGCAGCAGAAGAGCGCAGACATACAATCTACTGTCTTCTTCTTTCTCGAGCTATAGCTAACGCCTCAAGAAAGAAGGGGATCGTCTTATATCTTTTCGCCGTTGCTCTTCCGCGATGTTGCTTCGTCCACGTTGCGAAAATTTCGGTTCGGAACACGTTTCACTCCCACACGTTCGTCCAGTCGGTTCATAATTCCTGAAAAGTTCATAACTTCTGAGAAGTCGGCGTTGGCAAGGCGGTAAATGTCAGTACGCGAGTTCTGTATCGTTAATATAAGGCAGACGTGCGTTTACGATCGCCACCGACCCAGACGTCCGATCTCACCCGGTAGACAACTCTCAATTCTGCTGCAATTTCGCGATATGACTTTATTCGCTCCTTAGAATATCAGGAGATGATTCTCATAGATTTGTTGTCTTATATTCTGTGTCTGTTTATGAGTCGATAAACTTTCCCATATTTGCTGCTCTCTTGAAATTTTTTTTTAACATTAATGGAAATTATATTTTAAAGGATGTAAGTGGTACAGTACGGGTAATAATAATAATTTACCTTATTCTTACGAAATTGCAATCATCGATTAAAAAAATAGGAAAATTTAATCAAAGCTAGGAATGGAAAGAATCTCTATACAGCTTTTTATTCTTTATTACAGCGACCTAGAAAGTTAAATGAAAGCTGAACTTTTAATAAGTTGAATGTTACAGAAACAATATGAAGAGAAAGTTTTTTAACTATATGCTAATTATGTACTATTCAAAAATGTCTCTTGTTTAAAATTTATGCGAATATAATATAATGAAAAATATCTAGTATTAATTTATTAAATATTTCGGTATTAAATATTCAGGTTTGTTTTAATTTAATAGATGGGTGTCCTTAAAATTAAATATTAACATCCATTTACGAAAGGAAAGTAAGTAAATTGAATTCATTCAAAAGTAAATTGTAAATTTTAAATCGACAGCGATTTTCTGCAGCTTGGTAGGCTGAAAAGGAAAAATTCGGTGTCAAAATAGTCGGAATTAAGTCTTTAATTAATAAAAGTGTAAGTTTCTTCTTGTGTCTCGATAAAAGTTCACTTGCAGTTTCATTCGTAAAATTATAATCTCCTGTCTATCTAGTTCTTGTATAAAAAATCTTTGTATTTAATGAAACAGTTATAACAGCAAATACAGCAATTATTTTATTTATTATAAATAAATTGTTCTATTATTTTTGCAGAGAATATATCTTATATTTTTTAATTAATAAATGCAAGTTATTGTTTTCATGCATCATATATTTTATATTTTACAGTATTTGTCTTTTATTTTATTTAAGAATTTTAATAAAAATAATATATATGATGATATTTGTGTATATGTATATGATAAGCACATAAACAATATCTCTCTCAACTGGTAAGTTTATTTAGCAGGATACTTCTAAAGATTTTTATACATTTTTCGTTTTGTATGTTAATACACTATAATATACAGATGCTTCTTTACTGCGTTAAATTTTCATTCGCATAGAATTTTAAAAAGGGAATTTACTAAACGTGTTGGAAGTTTTATTTGATTGATTAAAATTTTATATATCTCCCGAAAAACCTCTAATGTGAGAGAGAAAAAGCGGTGAATATCCTCGTCAAAATTTCATCGAGAAGACTTACCGTGCACTCGTTTCACGCAAAATTCGCGCGGAAAGACGCTGCCGTAAATTCGGTTAACCAACCGCAGGTGATCGTTGATTTTTTACTTTACGATTGTCATAATAAAAACGTCTCGAGAGGACTGTCTGTCGGTGGGCGTACCGGGCTTTCTTCTTTCTCTCTCCTCTATATATGACGCGCTTTTATTGTCTTAGCGGTTTTTTTTCGGATGCCGTGCATGCCAGTATATGCAAAACACACGCGATAAAAAGAAGCGAAATACTAAAACAGCAGCTGATGCTTACAGTCGACCAGGCATCGTTTTCGTGCACATCCTAAGATCGATCGAAATTCTTTACTCTTTAGTTTTTCATTGCACTTATACATATATTTATTATTTAAGAATTTTAATAAAAATAATATATCTGATGATATTTGCGTATATGTATATGATTATTTATATATTTATACATTTCCATCATAAACGCATGAACATGTCCTCTAACAATTTCAACGAGTTGCAAATATCTCTAGATCAAAATTAACGTATTAAGGCCGATATATCTTGATAGCTTTCAGTTCTATTAATTCGTGCGAAGCTACCACAATTTCGCAGGTACGGGACAATAACGAAGAATAATTGAAATGACAGCAACGAACATATCGAGAGAGAGAACGAAGGGTACGCGTTTACACGCGCGCGAGACACACGGCGGGATACCCCACGTATATCTCGGCGTTATATCTCCTAACGATTTTTCGATATCGGTAGGCGATGCATTTTTATTCGTTGCCCGCGATAGGAACGTCCGTTGCAGACAATCTGCTGGATAACGCATAACCATCCTCAGGAAAATAGTTCGGCGAGTTTTACGGCAGCGATACCAAACGCGCACGCGAGCGCGCACATACACACACATATATATATGTACATACACTTGCGTGGCAGTCGGCAGAAATTTATGAGAACGTTTATGAAGTCGTAGTCCGACAAAAAAAGACCGAGGGAGATATTCATGGCGACAATGCAACGCCACGTTCTAATCCTCCGGAATAGAGGAAAACGCGCGGCGCGCGTCTCTGCACGCGGTTTTATTTTGCACGGTTATCGTTTCGTCGATGATTCGTTCAGCGAATTTCTACTCCTATCTATATTCTATGTGTGTATATTTTTCTTTCGCTGTTAAAAATAAAAATAATTATAAACAAGCAATATATATAAATATAAAACAAATAAATATACAAATTAGAATTCAGAAATTAGATAGATGGATAGTTAGAATATTCCATCTTAAAATTCACTTTGCACCAGAAATTGATTTATTTAATTTAAAAGTTATTTTTAAGAATTATTCTTCGCTGATCTGCACATGTCCATTATTTTTGACGGATTCAAGCTTTAATGTAATAATAATTCATAAAATGATAATTATTTATATTGATTGTTTCGCCTATTTTTATAAGTTCAGTTCTGATCAAATACATATTTATCTAATATATCAAATAACTAAAATATATCTTATCAAAATTATATTAATACTTATTTCTGTCATATTTATTTCGTCAATTATCATTATTTATTTTCAACATTAAAAATTCTAATTCACTTTTCTTACAGTAATATTCCTATATATTTCACTCTTCTTTTAGACGGATGCTGGCTCGCTCGCTCGAGCTAAGAAAAAAATTTAGATGTCAGATTTTATGATTATCACTGTCTACGCGAGACGAGAGTTATTTTGTAACAAAATACGGCACGCGAAATGTCACAAGCAAATATGCAATCGCGAATACACGATGTCGCTTTTTACGAGTTTATACGCGAGACGCGTGTCTCGTCGTCGCCTGTACATCGCTTTTATCCGCGCGCGATCCGTCGCTGCACCAGGATAAAGATTTTCCGGGATGTATAACGTCTTTCGTTATGAAGCCAGGCGTCATGGTCGTTGAAGAAGCGACCGCTATTTCATCGCTCAGTCCGTCCTGCTCGGAGAAACAATCGTCACTTTTTGCTGAATGTAGTTATAACACCGCTTTAACGTTTCTCATTTCACGAATTATAGAGTGTAAAATATAAGGAGAATAGATACGAAGAATATATATATATATATATATATATATATATATATATATATATATATATAGCATGAGATATATATAAGACACAGAATACAGACTAATTCCTTGCTATATTTCAAGAAGCTAAAGAGATAAAGGAGCTTGAGATAAAGATATTTTTAAACTAATATTAAATTTTAACTTTTTAATGCTCATTTCGACGTTGAAAGATGATATCTCATATTATCTAAGATATCACGAGATATATTTTTAATGTAGATGCAAATATCACATTTTGAAACTTGAGTAAGGAATATTCATCCGAAATTAAATATTATATTAATACTTTATTTACTGTAGATCTTTTAAAAGAATAAAAATCTTTAAACAATAAAAAGAATTCCGATCGATTTTAGGATGTGCACGAAAATATCAATACAGTCAAAGAAAAATTACTAGACAGCGAAAGATCCTTTGTGATATTGCAATGATGAAATTATTTTATAAACGCTAATGAACTCGTTAAATTTAACAGATAATTAATCTCTCAATTTTATAAATTTAAATCTTTATTTTTTTAATAATTATATGTAATGTATTGATCTCGCAAAACGTATTTAAAAATAATAAAAAATGCGATAATTTCACATAAAAGAGTTCTACAAACTATTGTATAAAATAAATTAATTTTAATACAATATGATCGTTTAATCGATTTACTGAATAAGTTGTAATCATAATTTTTTTCTTATCAACATTATAATCAAATCAATAAAACGATTCAGAGCATTGATGATTTTTCCTCAATCGTTTTTTTTTTCACCGGAATCAGTTCAGAATGCATTTCTCCCCTCCGCGTTAATAATAATAATGGCGATGCCGTTCGCGCCCCGACACTTCACGCCGGCTGTCACGTTAAATTCAACGTCAGCTTCGTTACGACGTTGAACTCGTCGCGCGATTTAAGGATTCAGAGCCCGCCGGGCTCGAAATCAGGAACCCTGCTCGACGACGTATCGGATCCTCCCACGCGGACTCTCGCCCTTCGTTTACGCGTCCACCCCTGACGTTAATAGTCTCGCGGCGGATAAGCCGTTTTTGAAATGACGTTCGAACGGAATAATACATAGAGGGTCACTTTTCGTTCTCTCGCGATCCCTCAACCGCGGTCCCTTTCCTCGAGTCCTTTCCTTTTCGGCAAACTGAAGGACCCTTCACCGGGACGGCTTCCACCCCTCGAAGCGCGTGAGACACTTCGCTTTTATGTTGACTTGCATGTGTTAAGCAACTCTCTTGTGTACTAGATGTCTTGAAAATGTGCACGGATTGACATTTAAAGGGATGTTCGTGCTTGTCTTGGTGAAAATACGACAGTGTCTACGTTTTCAAAATTGGATAATAGTTCCTATAGATCTTAAATTGTCATTAATTGTCGTAATGAAATTGATTTATTCCGACTAAATCAAATCGAGAATTTTCTAAGAATTTGAATAAATGCGTTTTTTCTGTTGCAATAATTCTGACATATAAACTATATAAATTCGCGCAATCTCCCTTCTTTAATATTCTCGGTTGTGCAAATTCGGGATCGATAAAATTGAGTCGATACTAACAAATGGCGATTTTACGAAACACAAAATGTACCTCGTTAGTTGTAGTTCCTGAAAGTGATACGTACTATCTCGTTACGTTTTGATCAATCATACTCTTTTTCAAATAATGACGTTGTGTCCGGTAGAGGTAACAAAGGGGAAACCGCATGAAAGGCATCAAATTACTCGTGTGTACGAGCTCGTAATGACACATGGAACATGTTGCAGAATGGCCGAATTATCTCGCGATACAGCGATGCGACCATCGTTCCCAAATCAAATTTTATTTCTGCTCATTAATCTTATAACGGATAATCTTGTTTAAAATTCAATGTCTACCGCAACAATTTCTCTTGATCAAGATCCTTGTGCAAGATCGTGCTTAATGATTGCCTTGATAAAATCGAGTACCGATGAGAGGCCGGTGAATCGTATGTACTACGTGAAACTGTAATGCATTTCAAAAGTACGTGAGTAATTAGTGTCCCTTAGTTTAGCCAAAGGTATACTATTACGATACTAATCTTCAAGACTTTGCTGATGAATAGCTGCAATGACAGGATACGTTTGATCTTTCCGGAAGTTTTAATTAATTAAATAGGAGGAATATATTTGAACACTATAAAATTATTTTTGCTATTGCAATCTTATCTAATTATCATCTTATTACCTTTTGTTATACCAAATTGTATCGTCTTAAAAGTAAACTCTTGTTACTTTTCAAATAGAAACAGTCAGAAACAATACCGCTTATCATTGAGAAAATAAAACGTTTGTAAGTTGAAATCATAAAACATCCAAAAGAAAGCTCGATACCGTTATATAGAATCAAATGTTCTTCAGAAACCAGCTTCTCCGTAATCGTTTTAAAGATACTTTAATTAAAATAAATCGTTATGAAACCGAGCAAAGAGCTTTTGACTTTTAAACTCCGGCATAATAAAGTTCTTTCTCGCAAAAGAGAGAGATATATCTTTTGCAGGAGAATTTTTCAGCGCTCCTTCAAGACGAAAGTGTAATTAATTTTGACGAGTTGACCCTAAAAAATTCACTGATGATCTCTTGCCACCGTGCTTTTACCTTCATTATACGAAACGTTCTAATGCGTTTTCTGCTCTTTCTGTTTTCCCACGTTGGTCTCATCGCAAAATCTGTTTTTAACGAAGATGTGTGACTTACTTTTACGGTTTCTCGCCGTACGATTTATACGACAAATTTGCTGTATAAATCATCTTCTCAGATGCCTCTGAAAAGATTTTACTGCAAAGATTAGAGACGAATATAAAAAATCTTTTAAAAAAAATTAGAAAAAATAATAGATTTTTTTATTTTATGATATATACATATAAATATATATGTATTTCATTGCATCTTTCTTAGGAAAATTTATAATAATTTGAGTCAATTTTTTTATTAATGCAGATAATTAAAATATTAATAAATATTATACAAACTAAAAATTAATAAGATTAATTAATATTATACTTAAATTATAATAAAATTATAATAAAAAAGGATAAAATTATAATAAAAAAAGAAATGGAATATTTGTTGATATTTGTTATCACACATTATATTTTATCATTTATAAAATTTAATTTATAATTATTATAATTATATATCTATTATGATTAATTATATCTATATGCCTTCTCTCTTTCGATTATAATTATAAATATATTCTATTTATTAATTATATATGATTATTTTGCATTATATGATGAGAATAATAGCTTCGAATTATTCATAGATTTTATATAAGTGAATGACATTTTTTTCTTTCATCAAGTATATCAATTTTTTTACGTTACACATACAATAATATTGAAGCAAAAAAAAATTAAAAATAAGGTGGTTGATTAAATGCGAGGAACTGGAATTTAGTTAAACTGAAAGACACACGGGGAGGTAGATCACTCATACAACTTTCTCGGAGGCAATTCTACTAGTCCACGATTATATTCCGCAATTTCGCTCGCAGTAGTATAAGTTCTGCGCAATTCCATGTTATTCGATTACGCGCGGTCAGAAGCGTAACTCTCCGAAATTAGAGGAACGAAAGGATCGGCTCCCGGGGGGTCGTATTGCTGTTATTTTTCATTTTCTGAGATCCTGTACGTGCACAGAATCCTCCTCTTCATCTATCTCTCTCTCGTATTAACTTTTTAAAAGTGTATATCGGAAATTTGCTACTATCTTCTACTGTTTCAATAACACTATCGAGATTATTTTGTTACCTATTGGATTACCTAAATTTTCCCATTTGTATTTTCACAGAATCGGAAATTATATAATGAAAAATTGCTTCGTAATATCTCTATTTAAATTACTGATAATAACGGAGGACGGAGGGAAAGGAAATGCATATATTCTGGAACAACAAATGTGAATCGACTTATTAGCAATTGAATTTTCTCTACGTCTCGAAATTAAAATTCCACAGTTAACTCGTTACAACTATCGAGGTTTTTTCTATTACGCGCGCTATCAAGGGGCATGTCTTGGCGAATTAGCTGAAAGGCAACGGTGGGCAAAATGCTAATTTTTTCGCCGAACGAAAATTCCGCTCACGTATCGCACCGCTAACGAATCGGAAACCACTAATTAAAGTTACAGAAAGTCCCGATCGCGCTAGTCGCTGACGCTCTTTACGCCGCTTTTTACACGCTCCTCGTCGTTTTTGCTCGTCCTCGAGACTGGAAGTAAGCCAAGCGCGAATGTTATCGACAGATTTCGCGATGGGCTCGCGGCTCGAGTGCCGACGTGCGTATACCGAACTATCAAACAGTTCGCTTTCGCGTGGCAGTTTTGAACGAATCGCTCCGGATGCAACAGTGCACTCGGCAGGTATGCGATATAGTTTCGATTTTTCACAGTTACGTAATTATTCAGAGAGCACGAAATATTAAAAAACGTCTTCTCTAAAACAAAACTTTATAATTCTAGCAATTTTTGTACCGACGAATAAATTTTTAATATCTTCTTACTATATCTTGTATAAAAAAATTTCTTTGTGCTATATCTTGTATAAATTATAATTAAGATTATTCTAGTATAATATTATTTTTCTACCAAGGATGACATTGTTTGCTGAAATGTTACAATTCCATTTCTTCATACACATATTTCATATATCATATGATAGTTGTCATATATGATAAAAATATTTCTCGTTATTCTAATTTATTTATATGTAATTTATAATTTTTAATTTTGTACATGTCACGTATCAACATCAATCACCAGTCAATAGAATTATTACATTAGTAGTAGCGAAAAGATAATTGATTTTGCAGAGATATTACAAACGTCGACTTTTCATTCTGCAATCAAATAAATTTTTATGCGAATATATTCCACGTAATTATTTCATAACATCCAATGACGTTTACATGTAAACATTGATGGACAGGAGTTGGAAAAGGGTATATGTTATATATTTATCGTAATTAATAATTATAACGAAGACACGCTCATCGAAAATACGGGAGAGAATGACGGGCCACGACGTCAATCGCAATGACATGTAGCGCGAGATATCCGCCATTCGAATGCCGACGAAATTAATATGCGGAGATAACGATTGTGAACTTCAAATAATTATTAATAATTTTATGTGAACATAAAAGTCGAGCGCGCTTTTAATCGTTCCTATCAATTCGTTACACACACCGAAAGCATTAATTAAAACAAACGTTAATTTATATCTGTTATCTCTAAATTCTGGTCGAACGAATTATTTATCATAATTCTTCGATTAAACAAACTTGAATATAAAAAAACAATTATTATTTCACACGTCAATATATATATATATATATATATATATATATATATATATATAAAATACTTTTAAATTATTTATTTTTAATTTCTATTTAAAACCGCATTCAGTTAATATTTTAAAATATAAAAAATGATTATTAATTTTATTTAATTGAGCTTTTCACACAGTCCTTTATTGTTTTCCACTCACCTAAAATATTCCATTTTACACTTTGATAAACATAAAGCTTGTATTCTTTTAGAGGAATAATCGAAACTTTACTGTCCCGTCAATAAAAAAATAGGATTTCTGGAGAAAGATTAAGACTAACTCATTACTTACTCAGAGTTATATATGCGCGTATTAATTTTTTATTTACTAGAGAGAGATTTCTGTATATATTATTTATATATACTAAACTTACTAGAGATCTTTTAGATATATTAGATCTTCGATCTATTAAAACTATATATAATTTCTTTATTTATGTAACAAATAAAAAATAATTTCTTAATATATATTTCTCTAATGATAATTAACTTTATATTCAATGCATAAAAAGAGACTCTGCTAAGGAAAAACTATTTACTATATCATTTATTGTACACAAATGTAAAATAAAAAAAAAATAAATGTAAAATTTTTTTTTTCTTTTCTTTTATCTCCTTAAAATTGAAAGCCGCGCATATTCCTTTTATTTTACGTACAAAGTTATGCTCGAAAATTTTCATCAATCCCATAAGTCACAACTAGTTGTTTACATTCCGTGGAACGAAATTGCGGTGAACATCGAATTTTTATTCTGACGGTCGGGCTCGCAAAGTGGAGTGCGATCTTTCATCTCAGCTTATAATGAATTATTGCTTATGCATTCGATTCGTTTTATTGTTTTGTATTCTAGAAAATTGGATTGCATATGAAATTCTAGAAAATTGGATTGCATATGAAATTCTATTCTGATAACATTTCGATCACCAGCTGATATTATGATTTCGTGTGCACGTGTTTATAATGTATTACTTTTTCCTCCAATTATTTTTTTACACTTCAAAACTTCAAATTTTCTCTAAGGTATAATCAATTTAATATTCATTTGGCGAGTTCCTAATCGAGTTCTAACAGATACATTCTGTATTTAAGTCATATTTTACTAAATGAATAAAAGAGCGAGCTAATTGGGGTGACATAATTATCCGGAAATTAAACTATTTTTCGCGCGCAGGCGTTGCGTGCACGTTTAAGAGTTCAATGTTTCACGACTGAAAAAATAAAAAAATAAAAAGAAAGAAGAATTGAGAGAGAAGAAAGGTGGCTTGAGAGAACGGGCGAAAGGATTAAAAAGGAGAAAAAAAAAGGGGAGAAGAGGCTCGCGGATTCGCGCTTGCACTCGCGCTTTAGAGGGTCACGTATTCGGCCGGAACTTCGCTCCTTAGGTCTAATTGTTACTTAGTTTTAATTGCAGCAGGCCGCGCGCGCGTTGCGCATAAGTGGCCCGGTGGCCGTTTGTTTCTCTTTTGACGTCACGAGAAGAGAGAAGGAGTGAAAGAGCAAGAGGGCGATCGCGAATCCTCGTACTCGCGCGTGTATTAAATTGAATTAATTTCGCCCTCTCATTCCGCCGGTCGTTACCCAGGACGAGATAATTAATTGCCGGTTCGCATGGCGGCCGATAAATAAATCTTTTTAAAGCGGAAACTCGCGTGCGACCCAATAATGTCCGATGTTTCATAAACGAGCTCACCATTACTATTTATTAATTGTTGTGCATTATAAAATATTAATGGCAGACTATAAAGGGTTTATTGAGAATAAATAACGATGATACTCTTTTCTTTTCTAGGTTTTTTCAAGTACGACTTATAAATATAATATTATTTGTAGGATTGTGTGTGGAGATATTTTTCACACAGAGTCGACTTTTATAGTTGGATTTTGAATATAAAAAACTTCTTTTTACTCATTTCAAACCAAATTAAAAAAGATTGCTTTAATATTTCCAATATGTATACAGATTTTCAATATTCGTAAAAGATTATTTTCATCTTTGTTCCATTTGTTCGCGATATCATAACAAAGATCTCGACGCGGTCTTCCAGTAAAGGCACGCTGGGACATCGAATGATTCCTTGAGGAAGCAACGTTCTGAACGTTACAAAAGGCCTCCTCCGTTCTAAGTAATCAGACATGCAAAATTCTTCTTTTGTACCCTTCTGCTCCTCTCATCTCCTTCGTCTCCTTGAACTTCCAACCGAAGCTCCTTTTTTCTCATCGCTTTAATCAAACCGTCGTTCGGTTTCGATGATATTTTTGGATACTCATTTGATGATCCAGCAACCGTCGCGGTCTCTTTCTGGAGACATAACTAAATTTTTTTAGATTCATTAGCTGAATATCGAAGTGCAATATGTGATCAAACGATTCAATAATCAAATATGATCATAAATATTGATCTGATAATTTCATTATCGAAAGTAATTTTCAGCACGTACAAAATATCCTATTTGCATATATAAAAATTTTTTTACTAGCAAAATTCACAGAATTTAAATAAATTAAAAATATTTTGTGAAATATAACTCTTCATCTATTTGTTTCCATAAAAATCATGATCCACTGATCGTAAATGGGTTAATTCCCAACATGTATTCCAAGATCGCATGATTCCCGGTTAACAGCCAAGTCGGTCGGCAGAGATTTACAAGTCAGCAGAATGCGCTTGCGGAAGTTATCACAACGTCCGATGATAAGGTCCTACTGTCTGCCCGTTCACCCGTTTGTGTGTTAGTCATTTTCTTGCTTCCTCCTTTACCGGGCCTTCCGGACTCGGGCCCGGGGATGGGGTTGAAAACCACCGGCTAAGGTTGTCATATTGCCTCCGCGATTTCGCATCTGAAATTCAAATGGACGACGCGCGCGCCATGACTTTCAAATCTATCGATTAGCGCGGATAGCATACTGCAGGGAGATACAAATTCTCCGGTCGAGATGCCGGCGCATATTTATGCGCCCGGTGCAACGCGGCGGTGTGATATACTTCGATGAATAATAGACCAGAAAGATCTGTCTAATCCGATGCCGCTCGCGCGCCCCCTGATTTGTTAGCTGTTTTTTATCGCCGATCGAAGATTATATACTTCGCGAAGAATGTAGCAGCTCCATCCTGCGTGAACGATAGCGAGGAGATAAATAGCAACTTATTTGCATAAACATAGCGAGTTCACGAGCTAACGATTAATTGGTACACGCGAATAAAACGCATAAAAATTTAAAAACTTCGGCGACGTAAATTAATATCGTGCAATCATTAAAATCTGTAACACATTTCTGAGTTAATTTCACATTCCATTTAAAAAGAATCAAAATAAATGTTCATAATGCACGAAATGCAACAAAAAAATGCATTTAAATTAGCATGAGAGAGGTCGTGATGATCTGTACTTTTTACTGTCGGCAGGAATAAGGCGTCGGCAGAACGAGAGAAACTCGCGAAATAATAATACTAATAAAGTGTAATTCGACGCAATATAATGATAATATGTATAAACTGTAATTATGGTTAATTTATGCAGTGGCATCAAGGTACATCCCATTCCGAAGATAAAAAGTCCGAGGACTGGCTGAAAGAATTCAGCCTGTTAATCGGTGTTATCCTGATGAGGTTTAATCATCGGGTTGAAATATAAACATGTACATTGCCTCTGATATATTATCATGTATCCTTCTGGTGAATGCATGATTTAATACCTTGATTTTGAGAAGGCATTTCTTAGTCGACTAATGAATCATTAATGACCTTTAATTATTAAATTACTATGTTATTATAATTGTGATAATAAAATTATTAATTAAATTTTTCAATAAACTCGTTCACTTTTTACTGGACAGCCCCAGAAGTTACTTAAAAAAATTATATTACATGAATATATTATTGCACTATTATACATTTAGATATATATTTCTTGAAAAAAAATCCAAAGAAACAAAGTAATTTTCACGAAGCAACAATTTCTGCGGAAGTCTTCGCGTTAAATATAATTCACGTAGTAAAACTTTTTTGAAGAAAAATGCGCTCGGGTATTGCATTCTTACAGTCGTCGTTGCAGTATAATTTCTGCAAACTTTCACCCATTAATAAAGATAATTTTTGCAGAGTGTAACTCTTTACATTTTTCCTGACATTCTCTTTTTCTCTCTTTCAAATTTATATTTTTCTCTTTCGTATATTTTCTCCTTTCTTTGTGTCGCATGATCGTAGTAATCTTTTGTACAGCAGTTTAATCTTTCTAAGCAGTTTAATCTTTCTATTACTCTTTCTAGCAATATTTCGTTTATTTAACAGAAAGTATTATTTCTTACATAGAAGAAAATTTTTATATTGTACAAAATTGACAAAATATTTTATTAATATCGATTAATTATATTGAATATTGAAATCTTTTTAACTGTCAGATACACACATTCTATTTGAATACAAGATAAAAATATTATAAACTAGTTTCTAAAACGCTATTATCTGCAAAGTTGAAAGAAATCACAAAAACTAAATCATTTTATAATTTAAAATTTAAGTTAAAATACTTTGAAAATTTAACGTTAAGATACTTTGAAAAGATTAAACGGCAATATCTTTTTGCGCACGCACGTATGCATATGTGTTTTTAAAAGAAAGAAATAAAATGTGTACGCCGATCCAAATGCGACCACTTTTTTGGGAGGGTTAACGGCACACCGTGCGTGAATCACGTATGTATGCGAGCTATACGATAATATTTACTCGTCACCGCCTTATGCATGCATCGGCGCTCGCATGCGCGCATTTTTTCACCCACGTTGCGCGCAATCAAGAAGTGATACGAGCAGGTACGTATCTACCTACCTACCTACCTACCGCGGTACGTGATCCGCCGCTTTTTCGTCGGGCCACGGCAAGGGCTTCGGGCCCACGAAGACGAAGGGGTCCAGGGAGAGCGAGGAAGATGAGAAAAAGGCGTCAGACGTGAGAGGGCGCATCAGCGGCATCCGTGAAATAATAACGGTGTATATAGAGTGTAATTTAGCTAAACGTATGCAGCGTTGTATTGAAGCTCGCCTTCAAGCGCAGGGACGTGCTAAGAAATGCGCTTTATTGATCATGCCCGTCATAAGGCAATTACGTTTGAAGAGAGCGCATCTTGGAATTATTTTGAATTTTATTTTGAATTAGTTTGTATAAAAATATTAAAAATTATTTTCACGAGAGTTTAGTTATAGAAAAGTATTTTTACGATGTAGATTCGATGAAAAATCTTTGACACTTATTATTTTGACATTTTAAATCCCGAGATTTTTTTTAAAGAGATATTGATTGATCGTAACGATTTATCGAATTAAATGTGTCTAATTTCTTTCTTGATATATTTGAGAAATTTCAGATTTTTATTTATGTATATATATTTTTAATATTACATTCTTGATATATACTCGATTTCTCTTAAAATTAAATCTTTAGCCTTTATAGCCCATGAGGAAACGCGCCTCGCCTGAAGCACCCTGTATATTGAAGTAGAGATGGCTCTGGTCGATCGAACGTGACAAATAGTGCCATTGAAGATAATAGAATTTACGATCGCGTTATATCTCCGCGTCTATTGTTTCCGCGACGCCGTTCCGCCCGTTGACAACCGCCGTTTTTCTTCGTAGCATCCGCAATCACTCAATTACGCGTTGCGACTACTAATCCTCGTAATTCGCGCAACCCATCTGACTATTCATTGTCCAGATCGCCGCTATCGAAATGCAATATATGCAAATTGTGTCATATGCAAAATACTTAATTACTGTATGTAAATACTCGATAGAAATATTAAAATTGTATAAAAATAATTTTATGGAACAATTAAAAAGAAGTAAATTGTAAATGAAATATGTAAATTATGTTTCGAATGTCGTTTAAATAAAGATGAGAGTATTAGATGAGAGATACAATTATGGCTTTGCAAGATTTCGTAAATTTCAAGCATTTAATATTTAATGCAAGAATACAATTTATTCTTGCTGATTTTTGTTCATTAAATTGTTTTTTAGCCAGAATAAAAATGAATATGTAACTCCTCATTTTCGTCGAAATTTACTTTACCTATATAAACGAATGACCAATATATTTAAATTGATCCTGACGGTTAATTAAAATTAATTCCAGTATCGGCTTTTGCTATATTTCTAAAGTCAAGCACGACAAGTGTTTTTATATAAATTTTACATAACTGTTCCATCTAAAATAGAATTCCACACTCGAATTTTCCTGAATATGAATATGCGGATCATCGATCGTTTGGAAATTCGATCTGTTTGGAAAACAGTCTCGTTTTCATAATCATGATATTAATTTTCAAATTATATTTCATCATAATTAATACAGTTTCAATTCCATTATAATCATTTGTAGTATAGCTTTCCTATAATTAATTAATACATTATGTGCAATATAAGACATCATTTTAATTATCAAAGTACCACCACTTTCATTGAATGATTTAATCCTAAAACACACAAATATAAATGTATCTTCTTAACACAATTATTTTATATAAGCATACTAATTTTTCTCATTCTTTGAGTTTAATCATTAATTTTGTATTTAAAAAAAATTAGCTAAAAATGATTTCACAATTATTATAGCAAAATTATGTATACTGAAAAAAACAAATCGTTAAAACTATGTAAAAATATTTTAATTTATTTATTTATTTACAAGTTTATTTATTTAAAAAAAATTCCATATTATGCCACATTTATGTAATGCATAACATAAATTATGACACTGATATACACATCTTATTACAAAGATATATAAAATATAAAAAAAAAATATTCAGAATATTACCGATCTCTCTTGCGATTCTTGAGATCGTGTCGAAATCCTTCGAAAGAAAAGCTAAAAGATTACAAAGAAAATCGAACAAGTTCAAGAAATCGCGTTCGCGAAAAGTCGCAGCAGCGTCTTGCGCGAAACGACACTCCGGGGGCCCGACAGGCCCATCCCTGAGTTATGCCACGAGATGGATAGCCCGAGGCCCGCGGTGAGTAAATTACAAGGTAAGACGGAACGCCGACTCTCCCTCCCGATCCCTTGTCCTCCTCCTCCTCACGCTCTCTCCTATCCTACCGTCTCCATCGTGTTTCTGCAAGGGGCCCGAACGTCCCACGAGCATCCAACACTTTGGGCCCCGCTATGATACACCTTCGGCGTGGCTACTGTATTGCGAGATATACACGGCGCTCTTCGTTGCTCCACTCGGTCTACCCTCCTCCTTCCCCTTTCCCTTCTCTTCCTTCGATACCTTTTTCTCCTTCCTTTGCACGTTCGCTTCTTCTTCTGCGCTTTCTTCCGCGATGGATCTCAGCGAGCACTTCTTCATAGCGCGCTCGAATCGTGATGTGTAAGAGAGATGAGTTTTATTGCGGTACACGAGAGGAACCATTAACCCCTTTATGCGTCGTTGTTTGTTTATTAATGGAACAGATCGTCCATAAAATGAAGGGAGCGAATTTATTATTCGGTGGATTCGTTCAGGATTTTTTTACGGTGAATTTGCTTTCGTGTACATTAAGGACGAACAGTTTTTTGACGTGTAAAGATTTTATCATTAAGAGATTTCGTCTCGATAAACACGCAAACTAAATAGGTATTACAAGGTTTTTAATATACATTTTAAATCACAATTTCTCTCATAAATATTTCATATATCAGTTTATGTAAAAATTAATATTTATTATTAAAAATTAATATTTATTATTAACGATCAACGCAAACGCACATAACAGTATTATATTAATTAGTGCGATTAATTTTAACGATATGATAAATTTCCGATCATTATCGCCGAACGGGAATAATGATACGAGTTCTTGCATAATAAAATATACACACGCGGCATAAATGTCCATTCGTCTCAATATTGCGGACGTCCAATATGCGTATAACGACATGCGTCATAAAGACGTCACGAGCGTTTATCAGGCGCGACGAAATACGCACGACACATTACTGCGACCGCGTTGCGGACAGATGTCGAACTTTTCCCCTTGGCGCGTTGCGGATTTTCCACGCACGTGGCACAGCGGCCGCACACATGTGTCGTCGATAACGACCATTAACGGACTGCCGAAATTTTCCCGATCCGCGCGCGAGTATCGGGCATTGCGTCCACGGATAAATAAGTGGCGTCGCTGTTTCCAGCGTCGAGTACCAGCGCTGAATTTGCAGTTTCGGCAGTAGCGATATTAAGAGCGTTCTCGACGAAAAATATGCCGTTCTATTTGACTTTATTTCGCGGCTGATTTTTCTGGGGATTTAATCACGAGCGAACGCTCGTGATTATACGCCTTAACAAATTATTGAATATAAAAATGTGAAGGGAATTTCAATCTATTATTATTCATTAAATGGAATTGCTGTTGAAAAAAATTGGAGGCGTAAAATCCATAAGCTGTTAGTTTAGTCTGGAATATTTTGTATGATATCTTTTTCTGACATGATACGATAATAAATGCAAAAATAGGCAAAATATATATAAGTATAAAAAAATATAAGAACACCATCGTGCATTGTGATTAATTTGTAACATGATTAATTCTAAATGAAAGCATAATTAGCAATTTGTGTTAGGATGAAAATTGTTACATATCGTTCTCGTGATTTGTTAATTTCGATTCTGGCGTGTTACGCGTCGCAGTCGAGCACGGCGCGGCCGAATTACGCAAGTTTGTTAATTAATCGCGTTATAGATAACCGCATCAAAATTTCGCATCGCAGGTTAAGGGTTAATTGCATTCGCACCAGTCGACGCCGTCGTCGCGGCTAAGTCCTTTACGCCACTCAACTGTATGGCAGACGCCAGATTTGCAGCTTCGCAATTTCCACGTGTAACTGCGCAATTACAACTTACCCTCCCTTGTCTTCCCATCCGGCAGATGCAATTTTGCAGTCAAGAGTTGATAATTGTTATAATCATACAAAAGAAACCCGCACTTTTTTTTTACATACATAAATAAAAAATTAAATAAATCCGAAAAAATTAATACACGAACGCGTCGAGCTTTTTTTTTTAAATAAATTACCAAAATTATTGGCTCCGATAAAATCAATATTTATAGAACATATTTTAATTACTAATACATATATACAATAAATATTTTAAAAATATAAATATCAATTATAAATATCAAATATGAAAAACGTGCTCACAAAAAGATAAAGTAGAGATTTTTGATGAATTCATAGGAGAAATTTTTATTAATTTTAATTGATATTGATATGACATGATGATATTTAATCGAAAAAATATCGACGGCTTTTGGCAGGTAAGATTCGAACTGCGAGCTTGGTAAGATAGATTCGATTCGATTTGACGCACGTGGAATTGCGTGTGCGTGACTGCGCGAGCAACGTTAATTATGCATGCGCGTTGTTAATTTCGCGCGCCTGATTTGTCTCCCCCTCGCAATGAATTTCGCACGGTGCCAGTGTTGCGGATTGCGAGCGTCTTGCTTTCCAGACAGGAATCCGCTTCGTACATAGATTTATGCGACGTTCCCCTACAGGCCGACATTTATTTCCTGTACACAGTTAAAAATTCTTAAGAGAGCACTCCCAAGTAAGATTTATTTACCATAAATTTGCAATTACGTTTTTAATTAAGTTAATGAATCTTTTTTTTTTATCGAAGTATAATTTTTCTTCTGCGACGATATTTTGGATGATTTGGCACATTTATAATTAAATATCTTTTTGATAATTTTCTTCAGTTCTTGTTTAATTTTTGATAATTTCATATATATATATATATATATATATATATATATATATATAGTGATTTCTTCTCGAGAGATTAATATATATTCACAGACTTATATACAAGTATTCACCTTATTTACATATTTACCTCATACACAGGAAAAATTTTATAATTAATGTTATTTAAAAATTTATATAAATCTATGCGCTTTTTAAATTTTTTAACTTAACGAGATTTTGTAATACAGAGATAAGAGGAGAAGATTTAATATTATATTGACATTTCAACAGTTTGGAATTTCATTGATGATAGCTGCGTCGCTTTGTGTTGTGGTTATTGGTCGCGTCGCGAAGTTATCAATTGTAATCTGACAAAAGATCTGTTCAAAGCCTTAAATCTCGACGCTGCAGTTGTGGTAGGCGCATGAAAACGACAACGAACCATGACCCTCTTGGTATGCTAATCGGACATAATACCGATGAATTTATGATGCGGCGTGACTCCGCTCGTGACACATCGGCATTTCAAATGATTCGAATGGACATATTTTCTCGACTTCGGTTGCATCAAGTTGCATAATGCAGCGACATAGTAACAGAAAGCAAGCGACTTGACGCGCTAACTGCAAATTAATAAGTATACGTATCTATTCTATAGTACTATATTTCATTCATCTGCGTGTCTATTTAATATATAACAATAAAATATTTTTCAAGAAATATTCGTTCTTTACATAGATCACTTTATATCTCGTAAATTGTGTTAGCACAATAAAAACAAAATTTTTCTTCGAGAAGAAAATTGCATCAAAAACTATATTTTTCAGATACTTTATATTTTAAAATATTCAGGTAATTGAGAAAGAAAGGTATTAATATAAAAAAATTATTTATTTGCTGAAGTAATTATAAATAAAAATAAATGATGTTATTTTTGTCTGGTACTCTCGTGCGGTTTTTTCAACTTCGAAAATTAATTTAGCATTTCGTAATACGCTCTCTCCGATACGTAACTCATCCCGTCTCGGTAAATGAATTTATTTTCGTAACTGCCCCGACACGCTCGCGACGGCACGCACCTTCGTCGCCCACGCATGAACACAAAAGTACGATGCATTACAAGCTCCACCTCGCTCTTCGCCGAAGGTCACAAATTCCAATAGCTCTTGTGCGGTTTGCACCGTAGAACTCACCGTCCGTTTCTGAATCATCATGTTTGAAATAGATGAATTGACCTTTCTTCGCTAAAGAGAGCATAAAAATGCGAAATATGCATTGTTATTCAAAATTCGCGACTGTTTATTGTCAAATATTCATCATTCGCATAAATATGCAAGAATTATAATAAAGACTATTTTAACGGATATATGATTGAAAAATTCATTTTATTCAATCTTTAAATATATTTATATTAAGGATTATCTGAATAATATTGCATATCGTTCCAATAATTACTAAATTATTAAAGAAAATATATTTATTATACAGTAAAACTTCAGGTAAATTTTTCTAAATAATTTCATAATGATTCATTAATAATTCAAGCATATCTAGTGTCAGGCGTTTATTTTTGTACGCATTGGTATTTATATATTTTTGTACGCATTGGTATTTATATATTTATGTCAAGAGTCACATTTCGAAGAGATGAACAATATAACTTCGGAGGATTGCATCGGTAGTTACCACGGTTGGTTTACGTGAGCAGGAAGGAATCACGATAAGGGAACATTCGTTTCCGTTCCGAAGGACAACATGGGAAATCGTCCTTTGGAATGAATAAAAAGGGACGCTAATGAGATACCTCACGTTCATAGCTCGCGGAAATCGTCCGCCATTCACGATAAGCTTGATCGAAACGATTCATTTTGCGCAAACATGCAAATTATTTAAACTCGTCACGAGCATCATAAATTCATATTTTATGTCCGATTAAAATACTAAGAAGGTCCGTTGTCATTTTCGTGCATTTACCACAACTGCAGCATCGAGAATTTGCTTTGAAGGACTTTAAACAGATTTTTTTAGATTACAATTAACGCGATGCTATCAAAGCGATGCAATTATCATCAATTCTAAGGTGTTATATATGTGTAAAATGTCAATAATATTATCAATTAATTAATTTTAAAATAAATATATAATTTTGAATGCAAAATTGCCGGTTTGAACAAGTTTTTCTTTTTTTTTCTTCTCTTTCGCTTTCTCAGAAGGTATATTCGCGTTTGTTTGCAAGCGACATCACGCGGTTTTATTGTTCCGTATTGCTTTGAAAAGAATTCTTTGTGAAACATCGTAATTAATACAGCTCGATGCAACATTTCGCGTTGCATTCGCGTCTCATACGCCCCGCTAAATATCTGACGGCCTGCCGAACAAGGTTCTCGCCTGATTCCGCGTCTTTCCGCTTCATGCCACGTTTCTTTTTCATTTCGACGAAAGTCATTCCGTTAGAAGAGAAGCAACGCGAGATACAAAGTGCTGCCACGTAATTGGAAACCCTCGAATACCGGTCGAGATACAGTCTTCAGCATTCTATGACACGAAATGTACGAAAACATTTTAGTTTCTCTAAAAGCTAACACGGCTTTTTTGATACGCAACACTTACACGTACAATAATTAAGATAACATGTATCTAAATATTGTGAGATATATATACAAAAGAAATGTCTAATTCTGTTACGCCTTATATTTATGATCACATTTACAGGTTATATTCAACTAGATTTTTATTTGTGGGAGAATATTAAAAAGAAATTATACAATTATATATGTAAATAATTTGCTATATTTATATCTGCGCTTCTATTATCGTTTTGATTTTATAAAGTTTATTTTCGATTCTCATTTTCTGCATCTTTAATATATATAAAATTAATTATATCCTAGAAATTTAATGATAAATAATGATGATAGTCGTTATCACGGACGATATAAAAATTCGATGCTTTGGGAACGAAATCAATAATCATGACTAACGAAAAACGCGTCGTGTAAACGTGTCAGTCGCAGATGTTATCCCTCAGCAGAATTACCGGAAATCCTTGGAATCGTCATTGATCGTTATTTTGTGCGAAACAAGCGTGACGTATCAAAAAAAAAGCCGAATTGAGTACAGGGGCGCCGCCAAAAATTTCATATACACTTTTACGCACGTAGTCTAAACAATTAATATTATCAAACTTAGGTGTATTTAATGAAATAATTATTATTTAAGAAAAAATCTTAATTCATGAAATAATATTTTTTCACCAAACTTTCCTTCCTCTCCGATAAAAACTATATCTTTCTGCATCTCTTTAAAATGCATATAAGCGTTATTTTATAATTATCTTAATACATTGCGCTCTTGCATAATAAATATCTCATTTATTCTAAACGGTGCATCATAAATCCCATGATTTTTAACGTGCAATTATTAAAATTTTGCTCGATTCGCAGATGCGAGTCTTACATCATTCTTGCGGCGCCCATGGTCGAGCGAACATGCGCGGCCAATTTTGCGGATAGGCCGTCGGGGCTTTATCGAATTAGAAAAAGCTGCGTTGCTTTCCGCTTATCCACATAAATCTGCAGGGAGACCCACGGTCATCCCGCGTGGTCACGCTGACGTCGCAGAATCATCCTCTCTTTCGGTCCAGCGCGTGCCGCGCTCTGTCTCTTCCTCGACTAGCACGTGCGCGTTATCGGAAGACGCGCTGTCATAGTGCTACGAGAGCTTTCGCTTTGTCGATTCACAAGGAAGGATGCCCCTGATAACAAATGATGTCGGGATATTTTTCTGTTACAGGATATTTACCAATCACAGATGCGGAGAGAATTTTGTAAAAATTTCCAATTTAAAAATCTAAAATTTCTTTTATTAAACTCATTCTTTTTATTTTAGAGAGATAAATTATAAAATTTATATTGTTGCATTCATATAGGACATTATATTATATTAATGGAATTTTTTTTTAACATTATGCGTATCTGTAAAAATATTTTATCTTTTCATGATTAAATGTTATTATCCTATTTTTACATAACCCGTTAATAATTGACATTTGTTTATTTTTAATTTGTTGACTCATGTATCACGCAAGAAACTTTACACGTTTATAACCGCGAATATTAATGATCTTACTTTACTTTAATCGTCAGTTATTGGACGATCGGTCGCGCAATATCTTGTGAGCGCGTCCTGAAAATCGTAGTGTTGGCGCGTATAATCGACGCACCCTCGACATCGTCGATTGAGGAAGGGGTGGAATAAGGGCCGTTCATAATTGCCAGTGCATTGTGGATATTAATTTAGTGGCTCGTTCATATCGAAAGTAATATCGACCGCCCTGACCAGGGAAAGTCTAATAGAAGTCCCGAGATGAGTTACTGCCTTTAATTTCCCGATAATAGGGGGCTCCGACAGCCCTCCCGACCACCATCGTCCGTCCATCCCCTTTCGTCCTCTTTGTCTATTACTCTTTCCACTCATCGGGCCTCGCGATCTCCTCTTCCTCCTCTCTCGTCTTTTCTTGTCCAGTGTCTATTTCCTTTCCTTTCCTCCTTTCCCTATTACTGATACTTTTCCACTCTTCGGCTGTTTTCTGATTACCACTTACATTTTCTCATTTCCCGATTTCTTGTCTTTCTCGTTTTTTTTTCTGGTTACTATTACAACTTCTTCTGTAATTTACTTCTTTCATCCTTGTCATTTCTTCCTTTAATTTCTCATTTTATCTGTTTCCTTTTCATATTCGTTTTTCTCTTTGTCTCTCCTTTCCTTTTTTTTAATTCTTCATTTTTTTTACTTTCTAATTTTTATTTTTCATATTATTACCTTTATTTACTTTTATCCTTTTGTTTTTCGCTTTCTTTTACTTTTCTTACGTTCTTATCTTCTTATCGGAATTTCTTTTTTTTTCTTGTCTTTATTTCCTCTGTGTACCACGGAACGTCATCCTCAGCAACAACGGAGTGGCCGTCGTTCTACTTCGCATCCCGCGGGTACCATTGCAGAGTAGGCGGTTCCGGAATTGTTCTCTGATAGTTTCTGCGCGGGGGATACTCGGGGCCAGTAGTTAACTTCGCGGCCGGGGCCCATTCATTCCCGCGGAACAACTATTTTATTGGCGAGCTCGCAATAACCCCGTCGGACATTTATCAGGGAACTATGCCGATCGACGTCCCCCGCGGAATTGTTGATCGATAATTGTGCGGCACGCTTGTATCCCACGCGTTAGTCATCTTTGCAAGAGTCCTTCCTTTTTCTTCCGGATGGAAGGATAAGTTATTTATTTTGTTCGCGATTGTTACATCTTTCCATGGTACAAGGTGCATTTGATAAAATGTAAAATTGATATTTTTGAAAACAATTTTTTCCTTATTATGAAAATTTATTCTCTTTATTCTTATACGATTTATGATTTAAAATAAATTTGCATATACTAATAGTAATAATACTAATGGTAATAATACTTATTGTACATTCACACATAACAGTGCGTGAAAATCTATACTTTATGGGAGCTATGTTATAAAAGAAAACTACAAAAAAACGACGGAATTCGTGATTATTTTAAATTTAATTCTACATGAAATTTGATATAAACCATGA
This sequence comes from Camponotus vicinus, assembly GCF_025532165.1. NCBI lineage: Eukaryota > Metazoa > Arthropoda > Insecta > Hymenoptera > Formicidae > Camponotus > Camponotus vicinus. The sequence goes on along the minus strand of NW_028141967.1, from coordinate 18,069,099 downwards.
AATTTTTTTCCAAGCTCTTGCCGTTGATGTTCTTTTAATGCAAAATCGAGTTACAAATTTAATAATATACAAAAGAGAATTATTCAACCGTTCGCGTAATATTGAAACTGCAAAAAATATACAGACGTATATTTTACTGAACGAGCAAAAAATTGTACAAGACTCTTTCGGATGTATGCACGTATATCACGTGAATTATCGTTATTATTATCTGCTAAAATTAATTAAATTACGAATATTTATTCACGATCGAATGCCATCGTATAAACATTTTATCATAATAGATTTCAACTTGATAAAGCTTGGTTCGCGTAGACCACGTTCTTTCGTATAAAATTATATTATTTATGGAAAAACGCAGTGTTTTTGTATCGGTATGTATGCGATTTTATAGACTAGCCTCTCTTCGTAAGCGCGTTTAGTCCCAGAGAACGCTTCAATTACGGGAAAAGAATGCGCGGCGGCTTTCAAGGATTTCCCTCGCTCTGAACTCTCGAAAGTTCGCACATGTCCCTAATCACCCCGCGTATCGGCCGAGACAATGGTGGATTCGGATTACGGAAATGGGATTGCCGTCGTCGGCTTGGAACATAACGAGCGGCCTGGACTAATAGCTGTTTCTCTAAGAGAGAAAGAGAAGGAGAGAGGGAGAAAGAGGCGAAATCACATATCACCGAAAATATATTTTAAACTCGCCAGGCCAATTATGCGTAATTCAGTTCCGTGCCGAGTAGTTGCCGTGCGTTTCACCCTTCTCTCCTTTGCCGCTACGTCTGCTGTTGCGAGGGCGAAACGGCGTTAGCTCTCACCTTCCTAATCGTTTTAGTTTACGCATACACGCCTGCTTGCTCACGCATGAGCGCCGAAAATCATTACGTGGTGCGAAACTGTTCGTTTCCGCCGTCGTAAGTTCGTATACGACGCACGCATGTGGAAGGCGCAAAGTTTGCGTTTTGTGCAGAGGATTTTTGGATCAAACACACCGCCTTGATTTGCACCTGTACAATTCTTTTAAGGAAGCTTTTTCACAATCGCAAGAATTGTGCGAAGCGTGCAAATCGTGGAGAATTTTTGCAATCTTTTATATTCCCTTTTACTTCGATTTTGAATATCTCGAAGAGGTATCATTCAATAATGTAGAGTGATTTTATCGTATCATGATCAAATTATACTTCATATCGATATGATCGATATTTTAGAACTTTCGCGAACGTAGATATCTATTACATCGAACGATGATCGTAATGTTATAACTGTTTTGCCAGCAGTTCTCCAGCTCGATGATTCTATCGCGGAATTAAAATAGAATATCCAATTAATGTGGCTTTAATATTGTACGCATGTTTTATTAAAATATTAATTATTTGTTGAATAACTGTTAATATAGTAATATGTAGTGAATATACAAAAAAAGATATATATATTTTCTATTTATAGATATTTGTATAATATAGAAATTTTATAGATATATATTTCTTATTTATAAATATTTTTATTTATATAAGATTGACGATAAAACATATTTTGGCTTCCAACAAAATTGATTTATATAATAAAATATGTATACTAAAAGCGGCAAATTTTTTGTAAGCTACACGTCGACCTTTAAAGTCTCATAGATTTTACAGTTGGGTATAATTATGCAGCATGAGATTACAACTAATTGCGGCATGATCATGCACGTTGTTCTGCACTAATGGCGATTTCGATGACATGTCGATGCATTTAATAATTCCACCATAATTGGAATGGCTATTATTACAATTAAATAGCATCACTCGCCGCATGCTCCACAATTCCGGTAACTTATCAATACGTGTCTGTACTACCATTTAATAACGACGGGATATTCAGTTGACCCCCGAGGTGAGCGGAACGCCCGCCTTTGTATTAATATAGAAATACTCATATATAATGTATCCGTTGTTCCGCACGATTTTGATGACGTATCGATGCAGTTTAATATCGACACAGCGGGAGTCTCGTGTGTTTGCGTTCGCACGGGTGCATATGCGGCCGATCTCACCAATTCGTCATGATCGATTCGTCATGAATGGGATCGAGAGAACGAAAGGGAGATTCGACTCGTATTTTATTGTATTTTTTATACAAGTTCTTCATGATTGATTCTGCCTTAACAAAGACACGGCGTATTAGCGATTGAAAATGTGCACGTAAAATGGTAGTTATACCTTCTGAGAAATACTGCACTGCAGGTTGCTGTAGGTGAAGTTCGTTTAATAACACTTAATTCTCTCATACGATACTGGAGAACACTCGTTTCTTACTCCACAGGTTCAATCTTCCTCAATCGATCCGCCGTTTCTAACACTCATTTTCTAATAGTCGTGTAATTAAAGCTTCGAGAACGACTCGATGTCACGCACTCGCATTGCGTTCGCCGGTATGCATTCATTAAGCAAGGCCATTTTATGTATTAGATGTGACAAACACGATATATCTAAAGCTTTAGAAACGATTTTACAATTTAAATAAGATACACGCGGATATGTCATAAAAAAATATGGAATGAAAACAATATCAAAATCTAAATTAAAGATTTTTAAATCGCAACCATTTATATCAAAATAAATCGTTTAGTATTAATAAAATTTGATTATTAATCGCATAAAAAAGTCCAGATTTATCGTGATTTATTCTCAATTAAAAAGCAAATGATAAAATTCTTGGTAAGTTTGGAAAAATTTATTTATTTCTTTAGCCAATACGAATGCGCGAATCTTAAAGACGCAAAGTACGATTAAGCAAATCGATTTCATTTGTACCCAATGAATAATTGAAACGACGATGAAAATGCAATTGAGAAGTCAATTATAATATGACAGTAAACGGGTTAATACACATACATATATGTATATATGCTACGCGTTACACTTGTGTCGCTTTGCACTCTCGCCGAGTTATTGTTACTCTCGTAATAATCCCTATGTCCACAGAATGACCAGTAATAATTCGTATCCATTAATTCTGATGTTATTCACGCGCAGACTATTCGCGAGAGTTTTATGCGAAATTGTATTGTATGGTTTGTCGCGTTAGCCGTGATTAAAATTATTACGTATATCGAGCGTGTTAATGGAACGCCTCATTAACCCATTTTATTTGTACAATTTGCCTGCTTACTTTTTGTATTTTATCGTGTACACATATCGCATCTCTATTTGCAAATTTTTTGTGCGAAATATCTTTTATGCAAAAACAAATATAGAATATAACAGTATAAAGAAATTAATAATTGAATTGTAAATGTATATATAGGAAAAAATTTTAATTTTTTTATTTTAATAAATTAAATATATATATATATATATATATATATATATATATATATATATATATATAGCAATCTTAATAAGTTTAAAAATAACCAACTAATCTAACGTCTAAAATATTTATTAATAATATGTTATTAATTAATTAATATGTTATATTTGTAGCTTGATTCGCGAGAAGCAATTCTTCTTGTAGATTTTTAGACACCTTTACGAGAAAATATATGACACTTTATGCGGTGAAAATTGAATTATAGGGATGCGTCGCAAAAAGTAAATTTGGGAAAAAGTCCGCATAAAAACTGTATGCGCCGAAAACGACGAGCGTGCTCGTCGACCGACATAAGTGCCCTGCCATAAGCGTATCTACCGCAGCCCGGTGCATGCGTCTAAATGCGTCGCGTTTCGCAACGAACGACCGTGCGTGACATCCCGTCGCTTTCCGAGCGACCCTAATTGCCGGCCATTAAGTCGGCGCGAGTGTTAGAAATCGCTAATCGAATCAGCGGCCGGCAGGTCGCAGTCGACGGTTACAACTGTAATTGCGTGTAAGAAATAGAAAATAAGCGGCTGTTACGTGCATCATTAGGCACGCGCGCGTGCATTGCCTCTCTCGCGACGCTTTAAAGTTCAATTCATACGCTAAAATATTGATCACGCAGTGAGAAAAACATTGTAGCCACGATTACTCCACTTTGTTCCCATCTTTCGCGTTGATTTCAATTTTAAGTGACTCTCTTTACTTAACTTATTAATAAGTAATTTAACTTTTTTTATCTAGTTTATTTCAATTTTAAGTAAATCTCTTTAAATTGTTAAATCATTAATAAGTAGTGCTTTCCAATTATTATTATTGGATAATATATTATAATCAGGATTTCTGGCATCTTATTACCTTTAATCTAATTGTTATATTAACTAATCAAGTTAATTAAACTTAAATGATTTCGATCAATAGTTTGTGGAAAGAAGTCAACATATTACGCATTAAAGACTAATTATGCACATAATTATTTCCTTAACACCGCTTCGTGTTTTATACAGCAGATGCGTCGTCTCCTTTCGACCTCGGTTATTATTATTCTACGCAGAACGAATTCCGGTAGCTTTACCGACAGACAGCGTAAACGCGTTCGAGAGCGAGATTGTCGACGCCGGGCTCAAATCAAGACGCCGCCTAATCCAATCAGGGATGGTAATTGCGTGCGTAGCTCGGGGCCAGGCGAGCCATCGGGAGGTTGCTCGGGGGTAGACGGGGCGGTTGGGTGGCAGACTACATCCCCGAAACGCGAGGGGTGACTCAGAGTTCATCCCCGGTAAGGGCGCGCGCGCGCTCGCACTCCCGTTTGCTCATCTCTCTGCGTATCTAAATCAACCGCGCGTTTCTACGGCGTCGATTGAGCACGCAAATCCATTGCCACTGTGTGCACGCTCTTTGCGGAAATGCATTATGTCTGTGCACTGCCAAAGGAAATCTCTATCTGGGAAAGAGAGACAACGGATGCGTCGAGATTACGCGGTTATTAAGCGGTTAATGACAATTGCAACTGTGGTTTTCGATTATTTTTGGTTTCCCTCTTCTTATTGTTAGCGCAAACGTAGAAATATTTATTTTCTATTATACGTACATATTTTTATCAATTTTTTATCTTTAAAATTAAGAGAGAAAAATAAAAATGAATAGGTATGCAAATTTTTATTAAACAGCTTTCAAGCGTTATAATTATTACCGTAATTTTTAAAATACAAAATTTTGTATTGGAATTTTTTTGTGGTGTTCCAATTTCATTAAACAATTCTTAGGAATGTGAATGTAATATTTAAAATATCTTTTAACGCACACACAAAAAAGATTTGGGACATTTCTATTTATGCAGCACATTATCCGAATAGAATGAAATTATTTGAAGTAGTAATAATCTTCTCCTGCTTTCATTCTCTGATGCTAATTATCTTACGCTTAGTAAAATGAGAGCTTTTTGTTCTCATATTAATCTTTAAATTTAACTCGTGGCCTAATAACGAATTAAAAGTCCCATGCAAGTATAAAGCTCGAGAACTGGCGGAAATTGGCGAGTTGATTACACCGATACTAATACACAGACGCTCATATCTATGTGAGAAAATCAAGTCATGGGTCATGGTGTGCGGGAGGTTTCGGCGCAGCGAAAAATTGAAGGTTATTCTCAGGCAAATTGTAAAAAAACACACGCACCACATTGTTCGGCCCAGCCATTTTTCCCCTCGCGGAACAACCCTCGGTGACCCTAACTAGTATCGGCGATATACACGTTGTCTCGTCGAAGAGTAGCACGAGCATCGACTCTGTAATTTCATACCACGCAAACCATGTAACATGCTAAACATTCAATCATCGACGCTACACGTTTGGCTTTGAAAACCAACAACGCGCGTCAAAGAGAACCGACATTTTAAGGTAGAAATTGTAACGCCTGTCAAATAGAGCTCGAAATTCGATCTGTTAACGCGATACATTAGTTATTCTTCTTCGAATTCCTAAATTTCAAAAAATTCCTATTCACACGTAAACGAATACGATTGAATATCTTAAATGTTTCAAGGTATCTCAGAGTTTTTTTGATAATCCAGACAACATTGTAATGTTAATAATTAAAAAAAAATTATAGCAAATTCAGAATCTTAAATCTTTGTTAATGTCAGATGAAACAAATCTATATTTTTAACATCGTAAAACAGCCCTGATTTTTTGCAAATCTGTCCCAGTCATTTGTTTGTAGACTCTAATAATACTTGCGCAATCGAAACATATTAAATTTCGAAGTGCTGAGTGGTTCTTGGACGAAAGGGGAATCCTGATTGTTTTCAGCTAAGCATAAAGTCGATATCCGTCAATCTCGAGACCCGTAATTGCGTTCGCACAATGCGTACACGCTCTGATATACGCAAACGTCATCACCTGTACGTACACGATAATGGTCTCCGATCCTAGAAACTATCGGCTTACAGCTTATCTATATGCCAACCGAATGGAACATCAGTACATTCGGCAATCCCGTTCACTTCGATCGACCTACGCATATAGGAGTACATCACCCAGTTCTCATAGACGTATTCTCGTGCATACACATTCGTTTTTATCAATCAATTAGCAAAAATAATTTTCGTTTTCTTTCCAAAGATAATTGCAATTTAAAATTACTTTTATTTGCAAAACAGCCGCTTGTCATACTTCGTATAATTTCATACTTTAAAGTATAATATATAATATATAATATATAATACTTGAAATAATATCTATATATTTTATTTTCAAAATAAGAAAAATATAATTTTTTAAATGAAATATAACTACTTTATATTTAATGATGAGATACTAAAACAATTATATATACTCTGACTTAATATGATATGTATTTTGTAATATACATTGTAAAATGTCTTCTCTTTATATTTCTCTAGTTAAAAAAAAATGCTGTCTGATATGACTAGAAGAAGTCTGATACTTTCAGCGTTAATTGCGAGGGATCGCCGGATTTGCTCCCGTAGGCAAACTCCCGCTCGGGAACAAACAACGAATGTCTCCGTGAAATACTGAGGAAGTTCGCGCCGTTATAACCCGATAAGCTCGTATTTTCTCGGACGCCAGATCCGACGCACCCCTTACGAGCGCGCCATCATTCATACATCGTCGATTACCCAAAATAGATTTAATCAGCAGAGCATTTTCGCTGCCGCGAGAATATATATCATTTCTCTTCCCATCCCGTGTTGCAAGCAGAATAAATTTTATATGTGATTATAATGGGTAAATTACAAATATACATTGTATATATAACACGCTCGTATATATACAATAAATCTTCAATTTTTTCAACACTATAATATTATACAAACAATTTTCAGAAAGAAAACAAAATGATAATTAATATGTTTATGCACTTGTCATGTTAAATAAAGCTGCGCTAGGAACACGAAAAGAGTTGTCAGCTTGATTGTGAAAATTTCGGAAATACATTCGACATACATTGGCATTTATTGCCTTAACTTTCATTAATAGAAACAACCGTCTTCGAATGTGGAGATAAGACCGTGCGAGGTCTCGGGAAACACGGAGAATATCCTCGGGGATTTCTCGTGTCACGTGTCAGCGAGACACTTTCGATCGAGCTTCCAAGTTGACGAGAACTAGGGGATGCCAAATGGACGTCACGGTGGCAGGAAACGAGCGTGACGCACGAAGTGATAAATGTTCACGCCCGTACATTGCCATTTGACGCATGCGAGTCGTTGTTACGCGCAATTAATGGCAAGAGCCAACACAGTGGTTATTTTTAAAAGTGCCATCTTCGCGAACGCCATTATTTTATTATTTTTTTTTGTATAACAACTTTTACTATTATAATATATGCTATTTGTATCATAGTATCACAATACCATATAAAATTTGAATCTTTTTTTTCTGAGCGGCTGGAATATCCCAAACCCTCTCTCCTATCATTCATGATCCTTACCAAGCCAGTGCCAAAGTCTCCCTATCGAACGATACATCAAGACGTTTATGCTCCCCCAAGTACACGGATCTTTCGCAGCACCCTTCTCGATCTCCTCTCGCCGAACAGTAGCGTTCCCAACGTCAGTCCGCAAGAGAACTGGAAACGCGGTAGATTCGGTCGGATATCGTTGGAAAAAACCATCCGTTTAGGTTCCTCGGCCGAGTCTCGTGCAGGGGGTTCGACGAGACTTAACATGTGCACTTTATTGTCTCTTAGGCGGAATAATACGCGTTATTTGGCGCGAGACAAATGTTTAAATCGAAAGATACCGGAATCGGTGGGGGCGGCCGCGAAACTCGGTATATCTCTCGCAGCTAGTGTTTCGCCTCATAAAGGTCTGCCCGGCTGTCCTTTCTTCCCGCCTGCTTGCTTGTCGGGAGCACGGCGGGTCGCTCTTTGTCATTCCTTTTATGGTTGTCGCGAACGCATAGAATGACGTTGGGAAGTCTTTACGTCGCGGAGAGCACATTTGCGGCGACTAATGTGCCTTATCGAATAAATTAGGCTAGGCTGTTAACGCAGTAGAAGTATATGTATCTTGGGCAAGTCTAATTATGAGCGCTCACACACATGTAATGATTCTACATTTAAAATATAATGGAAAAAGTTATGTATTTGAAAAACAGGCTAATATATATCTTGATTGGGGCTTTGAAAATCTCTAGAGAAAACAGAGGGTATATGTTCATTTAAATATAAATTGGAATATTTTTAAAATATTATTTTTCGAAAATTTTTATTTATGTTTACTGGAAAAGAATAATTAAGTTTAAGAATATGCAGCGTATTCCAAATTTCTGGTACATTCTTTTTCACTAATTTAGAATCGACTTATTCAAAGCGAAAATTTTTTGTCACACCTTTTTTATATTCATCGATGAATATCCTAGTCAAAATTCAATAAATAAAATTTCCAAATTAGAAAGTATTTATAAATATAAAAAATGGGAATTCTCCAGAGAGAAAAATATGCTATTCAAATAAAATTCATTGAATGATAGGTAAGCGAACGATAAGATTTTTCTCGATTTTCTTCTTTAAGAGCCACGGTGGTCCGAAGAAAGATCCTTTCGCGCTTATTTCCGTGCGATCTGCAGACGGAACGAAGCCTCCGGGAGGCGGGACGTTATTACCATAAAATAATGAAACGGGATCCGGAGGCATTACGGGCTCCGCGGTCCATTATGCGGGGGTGAGAGCCGTCTTCCTTCTCCGTCTCGAGGCACGTATGCCTCACTGGACAGACAGATAGCCGCCCGCAATGACGGGGCGAAAGTACAAGGCTTTCCGCAGGGCCTATCTATAATGCCTAGACAAACTATATACATGCATCTAGGCACTCTGCATGTTTAAACTAAGCTTTCAGATGGTAATAGGAGTAGGCAGAAAATTAATATTATTGTACAATAAATAATTAATATAATAATAACTAAAATAATAAATAATATTTTTATCTGTAATAAAATTTTATTAATTAAATATCCCTTAAAAAAGATTCACGTATTAAAAAATAATTTTATTATTTTCATGGATTATACTTTATGTGGATATATATATTTATTAATATAAATAATTTCGCATTTTTTGTCACACATTGTATAAGAATCCCATCGCTTTCGCAGTTATATTACTATTACGGCTTTTCTCATACACCATGCAAGATGAAATTTATGGGTGAGTAGTCGCTCGCTGGAATGAAAGGCAAGGATATTTGGCAGTCACGAGAGTGCACCGCAATAAACGCATCACGACTATATACGACTCGATATATCGGCTCATGATTTTCGGTCCCAGAATTGAGAGGCGCGTCGTGCACGACATACCGATAGCGCCGAAAGACGAATGGCTCGCGCGCGTCGCGATGGCTACACCCCAAATCTGTTCGAGATTTGGCGAGGCCGACAGGACTTGGAACGAGACTCACGTTCCCTATCGGGAAAGGACGCTGGGTGGCTCTAGGGAGGGACGTACTCACGTACAAGGGCTCATCCCCGGTATTCGACTCTCACGAGGATTGTTGGACTGCTTCTAATTTAGCTTGTATTCGTTATCTAGTGATCATTGAATTTCAGACTATTTTCTGTATTTGACTGCTTTATAGCAGTTTTAATAGCAGTACTTAAAATTACATAATTGAAGTATAAAAAATTATATATTATAAATATATACAATTTTATTACGAATCATTTCGTAATTTTTAATATTTATTTAATACTTTGTAGTTATATAATTTTTTAAAAATTAATAAATAAATAAAATTAATAAAAAATAATATATTATTCTTTTTAATTTTTATTTTTTTATAATGATTCTAGTTAAGAAAGTTTAGTAAACAGTATCGCAATAGTAGTTCTATTAAAATTTTCTGGATATTAAGATTATAAAAATATTTGTTTCGTTATAAATTATATATTTAATATTATTTTTCGTTATGAATTATATAATTAAATGATTTTAATAAATTGTATTATTATTATTCATTTTACTTAATGTTATCATTTTTCTAAATATATGTAATTTTAATTCGTATGCACATACTAAATTATTCTTTTCTTTCGACTTATTTTATACAGTTAAGAGATACTGTGAGATAGAAATCGAGAATTTCGAGAATCTCGAAAAATCATCCGTTCTAAGCTTCTATAGTTAACTTTGACGACGAAACCTTCCCATTTCGTAGCCACCGGCTAATGGAAGGTGTCGAAAGGGCACTCGCGGGGGTGGAAGTTTACACGGGGGTGAAAAGACGGGAAGAGTGCAATCTCAATCTCGACGCGACTCGCCCATTACATGCTGGGTGTCATTTTCATTTCTGCCAGCTCGATCGAGGTGTGTCCGTGTATGTGTCGACGCGATGTATCCAACATACCCACTCGTTCTCTTCTATGTAATCATTGAGTCCGAGAAACTCACTCTCGACCAAGCTGATGAGCCGCCAATGCCTGCTCTTTCCTACATGTTACAACAAGAAAGAGTCTCTCTCTCTCTCTCTCTCTATCATAATTATAATTATTTCTTTATCACAATAGATATAAAATGTTTTTTTCTGTCAGTTGCGAATACGAATGTAAATAATTTTTCTAAAAGTCTCTTTTATATCAATATTTTTATTTCTACTTTTTAAAATCTTTTTTTGTGTTTTTATATTTTATATTTTTTCTGATTTTTTGTGTTTTTTCATATTTTTATTTTATTTCTGTTTTTACTTTAGAAAAGTGAATATAATTATTATTTAGAACATATGACTGCTAATTTATAATATAATTTTATTTTCTACTATGGTCTAGTTTAAGAGTTTCAAAACGTATAATATAATAGAGAAGTAGAACATATTTGTCAAGTACAGCAGAATACATTCGTTTCATTAAAATTTATTTAAATTGAAATAATGTATTTTATTAAACAATAATTCTATTTTTAATATTTATATTAATAAATATAATCTTCAACACATCCTTTTCTAATTCGCACTGTAAGAAAGAAATTCACGCTACATTCCTTGGAGACAAAAATAATATCTTACAGCATTGTCGAGAACGGCCATTAATTTTGATGGATGCCCCGAATAGTCCGAGTATCGATTCTCGTAATACACCTGTGCCGTGATCAAACTCATCGCACTGCGCCGGCAGTTTACACGCTCGCGTCGACGAAGAATGAACGTAACAATTTGCCGAAGGAAGTTTAATGCACATCCTCGATCACCGCCCGCGGACAACCGGTGCGTTTTTCTCGGGAACCAGGAAGGAAAGCAATTTTTCGTAAGAGCAGCATCCCCTTACGCGCATCCTGCACGCAACCGATTCAGATTGATGCCGACGTTGCGGCCGCTTTTTTCGCGCCATATTTCCTGAATTATAAATAGCGCTTCGCGAAACGAGAGAGCCACAAGGATAATCACGGAAAAAGTTTTGCGGGGGGTAAATTTGTTACATTGAAAAAATAGTTGCTGAATAAAAAATTTATATATCTAAATTTTTTTTTATACTCAGTAATTGTCGAGATTTTTCTTACCAAACTTTTTCAACTTTTTGAAAAATTATAGTATAAAATAGAATAAGTAGTGGGAAAAAAGAAGGAAATCTTAATTTTTCTCAAATATCTTTGGCTCTGTATGATTTGGAAAATACCACAATCAACTTTCTCTCTCTATTAATCTATTTGCAAATCCGAGCAATTTTTCGCGCTTATTCTAACGTCACGATAGTCACAACGTAAACGTATTCGTTCATCAATATCCGACTGTATTTTGCGCAGCTGCATCGAAGTGCATATTACATGTCAAGTTTGATCTTGCATTGGCAGGGGAATCCGCGGCGCCAAAATCCAAAATCATGCGAAATCCGCGACGAGAGACAGAGAGAGATAGAGAGGAGGACTGTCGGACGGCTGTCACAATTTCCGGATTTCAATATTGACGGTTGCGGAGAGCCGCGTGCGCGCGCCTGCGTTATCCAATGTGCAAACTTTCGCCCTGTATTTTAATTTCGCGACGCTCAATATGCCGTCGTCGTCGCCTCCGACGTCGTCGACGCGGGCGCTCTCTTCGTTGCGGAGAGTTTGCAATAACAGTTTAATCCCCGGTGATGAGAGACCGGAGAGCCTCCTACCACGCTCTTCCCTGCCCCCTTACCCCTTCCGGGAAAGTGCACTTCAATCAAGCCACGTGTTTGATTTGGCGCTACCCAAGACGCACCGATAATAATCGATAAATCCCCCGGTGTCTGGTCCGCACCCAGGGTGAATTCCGTCACGCGTTTTCCGCTCGCGAGGAGATAATCTTTTCCGGAAACAATGTGATCCGTCGACGATACTTAAGTAGAATTTTGCGAGATTGCATAGGAATCTATTGGTCGTTCACTTCATTCTGCTTTTCATTCATCTTTTGGCAGTTTCAAACACCGTGGATTAAATCCTGAATTGTGGTTTATGTCTTATATTGCATAATATTGTATAATTAAAATGCTAAATGAATGTTATAATAGAAAAGAATTTATATTCCATAATACAATTCCATTTAATTTTTACTGATATTTTGCAACGCAAGTCTGCGTTTCATCTTTTGCATTTTCTACGTAAAGTATGATATGTGATCAGAGAATATAAAGATTCATATTGTTTTCGCGTATGTAAAGTCACATTTCTTTGTACTTTGTTGCATTCTGCAGAAAGTGACGGGTGTTATCTTGTGTGTTAGAGTCGCTCTTGGATTTACCAAGAATCTGAGTGCGCCTACTGAACCCTCTGTTTACGCATGCAAATGAGCGCGGATCAATGCTGTTAATTAGGATTCCAACCCCTTTCACGGTCTATTCTTCCTCGTTTGCAGAGACAACGTAGATCTATCTATCTCCACTACTGTCTCATCGATTAAATTTTCTATCAGAAATTCTATTAGAAAATAAAAAATAAGTTTATATGTGGTATAACGATGAGAACGAAGAGTATATAAACTGAAAAATGCAAAATGTGTCTCAAAAAATTCATATAAAATGTCGAATTTAAATACAATTTTCATTCTATGTTTACTTTAATTCTACGTTTTCTCTTTCTTGTTTGCTAATATTTATTCCTATATTTCACTTTTATTATTATTTAATTTGAATTATAAGAAAGTAAAACAAATTTATATTGAATTTATTTTGAATTTGAATTTACTTGAATATACTTGTAAGAATATTCTCAAAAAATATATTTTTTCATATAGTGTGTTACAAAATTTGAAAATTACCCTATAATATAATTCTATCTACATATAATTCTTTTAGCACAGCTTTTTTCTGGATATAAATCGCAAGTTTATCAATAAAATACAGATTATCTTAAAATAAGAAAGTTTCTTGTATATTTAAAAAATCATTAAAAATAAAATATTTTAATAACAATATTTTTAATATATTATTAAAAGCAATTTTCATACACAATTTTCATATATAAATTCACAAATACATTGGGTCTTTATCTATTTGATATATCGAATAGAGATATTACACTAGAATGGAGATAATAGATGGACGCATAGTAATTGCTATTATATCTCTCAAAATTTGACCCATATCATCATAGATTTGTCCCCCTGCTTTATCTCAATTTAGCGACCACCATATACGCCTACAATAAACTTGTAATGTACGGATCTCGCATGGGAAAGCGACCACCATAATCGTATATGACGGTGTATAATCATACATGGCAATGCTCCTCGTCCTTCACATTTCGTCCTTTATTACGATTTAACCCTTCCGTCTTCCTCGTCTCATTGTCTTTTTTTATTTTAATGTATATATATATTTTACATATATGAAAGCAATGTGCACGAAGCCACTAATGATTGATCAACTGTAAAAATCTTTTGAAAATATTATATAAAAATTGGATTTTTCTCATACATTAGCGTTTTAGCATAAATTTTTTTTACGAATCTTGAAGAAAGTTTCTTAATTCAAAATAATTTATGAGTCGAAATCTCATAATCGGAAAATATATATATAGCCAACATAATAACCAACATAAAACCTACATTAAATTGTTCGAGAAGATGATTTTATACCAAAAGTTTTACAATTGTTTATTAAGGAAATAATGATGGAGTATCGTCGGTGATTTGATGATCTCATCTCATCTTCTCTGTTGTCATATTTTCATATTCCGTGGAGCGCTCAAACAAAGACATTATACCTGCCTGTGCGTCGCGATTACCGTCATTAAACCCATGGACATCCTGTTGCATCTCTCCCAATATAATTTTCACGACACCCTCGAACTACCGCTTAGATTCGGAGTATCGTGTCATTATAATATTTACTGAAAAATCAATGATCTCAAACTACGATGGGTATCGAAACGCAAATTTGTGTGCTTATTTTCAATTTGTAACATCGTGCATAAATCGAAATAGATATTTCTTGCAATATCGAGAAAAATAATTTAGGTAAATCGAAAAAATAATATAAAATACTCGTCATATATCATAATATATGTAAAAACTTGGGAAAGTATTTTAAACGATATTATTCAATTTATAAATACATTAGCGCTCGAATATTTTTATAAATTGTTATTATACGCTTAAATGCTTTTTGTACATTTATTAAAACTCAAATTATTTTAAGTACGATTGTTTCGCAATCAATTATAAAATACATTTTTATATTTTTAGAATTTGAATTTGAATTTGAATTTGAATTTTAGTTACCGCTCTAATAATATTTTTGTATTATAATTGAAATATTTTCGATACTGTATTTTCGAACGTGTGAGTCATTCTGCCAAGGAACTTTCAAATTGTGCTTGAATGTTTTGATTGAATCGCTCGATGAACATTGTTTGTCTATAAGTTAGAAGAATTCGTTACTTTTGCATTTGTTTGAGCGGAATTAACGGGAATTATTTCTCGCGGAAAAACGGATTTTACGGAGTCGCCAACGGCAGATTTAGCAACGAATGCGAGAGTTTCTTGATCTTCGTTTTATAAATTTTTTTGTTGACGTACGCACGGAAAATTTGGTCGGCAGCCCCGAAGTAACGGAGCCGAGAGAGAACGCGTTCTGAAATCAAAGTATGGCTCCGATATTCACGTCGATAAATCGTTTGCACGGCAATTGATACGAACGCCTGGCTGAGTTTTTTCTTTAGACATGATCAAACGTTTTAACCAGTCGGTAAACACGTACGAATTTACTTGCACGATTGAAGTAGAGATATCGTTAATTGAGATCATTCGCTTGAATTTCAATAAAAATAGGATGTGACGAAAAATATGAATTATCTATTTATCATCATTTTTCGCAAAAATTTTGAACCTTTTTTTGTTTCATATATCTCTGAACATATATAAATATATCGGAATCAATTATTTACTTGATTCACCAGACAAATTCTTTTATTATAGATTAGTTAACAGAGTGCATATTTATTAATAGATTAATAAATTATGTTAAAAATATTTAATATAATATATCGTTATTGCATTTTATTATTATATTAATATTAATAACTTTTTGCTCTGAAATTGTTACGTTTATCAAGAGTGGCAAAACAATATTCTAATCTGTACAATGCAATTTTGCTTCTCACTATGAGACATGAGGAATCGCGGGCAGAATTAATAGCTATATTGTTGAGGAAAGAATCTGGCCATTGTATGGTTTGCGGCTAAATGCGTTTCAATGTCAACGAAAATTATTACCAAGCGGGTAATTAAAAGATAACGAACTTCATGGTTATGTAGATCGTATTAAGGACGTTGAACTGAGCTAGATTATGTTCTGTTTCGAGTTTGTCCTCGTCAAATGAGAAACGGCATGTTTCGGAGATTTGCTTAATCCTTTACTGCTATTGCCATAATAAAATAATATTTATTCCATGATTAAGAATCTTTGTATAAGTATCATTGCATTAAAATCTTCAGCAATATGAATAAATGATAAAAAAATCTTACATATTTTTTAAATTTATCTTTTCTTATTTATATTCTCTTATTTCATATTTTTTATAATATTGAAAATTATTTTTATAGTTTATCAAGATAAAATCCGTGCATTAAAGAGTTCATATCGACTATTCTTGCTTTTAATTAGCGGATGAAAAAATGGCGTATTTTTACGATTCAAATCACGTTCTTTCTGTGAGTCCTTGATGGCGATTTTCGATTAACGCACACAGTCGTCCCTTATTTTCGTCCTGCCACACCGAAGTCCTCGAGGTCCAATTGCGACGACGTGTGGTCGAGTCTCGAGTCATTCGAACTTAGCATATCAAAGCCCTTATCGAGGCGAGTCGAGGGTAGCCGCCATCTCCAGATGACCGAGTTGTCGATATCCCTCTGGAAATATCCCAGAGAAATACGAAACGCAGAAAATATGTATGTATAATATACTCGTCGTCTCGGTCAAACGTGATATAAATATTCGCTCGAAACTGTTTAATAAATCGTTTAAATCAGAGTTGACGTATTTAAGTAGAACGCATCGAAAGTTGAAACGAAATGCAATTGCTAACCTTTTTTTAGCAACATGAATCCAGTGCGATTGTTTTGCATTAATTATTATTTTTTAAGATGGATTTTTCGATATTTGTATGACTACTTAAAGATTTCGAAAATATCTTGCTTCTTCCAGGAGCGCTTTTTCCAGGTCATCTCCGATTACGTCTTGGTCGGAGTAACCTCGTATCTCGTTTCCACCCATATCGCGAGATCGAGCGACCAGCTTCCATTTTTCTACATCTTCAGATATAATAGGAGAACACAGAGCGGTCTCTCTATGAGCTTGAAAATAATAGAAGCGCTTCCGCGCTTCCCTCTTTCTCTCTCTCTTTTTCTTTGTCATTGAATATTCTTTAAAGACTGCTGACGAGTCGTGAATGCTCGCGTTATGGTTTATGATGAATATGTCGTATCGTGTTACTCGATTAATGCTTCCTTTACCGCGCTCTTCTTTTTGCTCGCAGAATAATTCCTTTCCTCTATTCTTCAAAATAGATCTCTCCATTTACGGTACTTTTGGTTCGTGCTCTTTTTGCTTTTATTTCTTTAGCCTTGTTAAAAACGAGTTTAAATTCTAAAGCATGAGTTCTAATTATTTCACTGTTAAAATATTTAACGCTGTTAAGATAAAATAAACGTACAATGCTCTTTGCACACAATTTGATATTGTTGTGATATTCAATTAATTTAGAAAGGGATTAAATAAGTTTAGTAAATTTTAAAATTTAATTATTTTACAATGTAATGTAAATTTCATGATACTTGCATCGGCAGTCTATTTTTTTCTCTTCATTAACAACATTATTGAAAAGCATTAGGTATTTTATTTAAACATGATTGAACAAACCATTAGGAATTTTGTAAATTTATATTTTTTTCTCAAAATATAATTCAATTCTTACGTATTTATAAACTAATGTGCAACATGTGCAACAGGAATCTAAATCATATTGCAACCTTCACCGTGAGAGATCTGTCTAGAATTGTTTGAACAAGTTACAAGTAGCCTCAAGTAAATCACGTTCCACATCAAACGCGACTATCTCGAATCGTTCCGGACCATAAATCGGCAATCCCTCGAAATCCCCCAATTTAGTTTCGAGAAATAAGCTTCGTACGCTCGGAGGAAAACCGGAAACGATAGGCTAAGTGCATAACGATGGCTGTGCGCAATGTATCCTTGAGATCAGGATGAATATAAGGAAAAAACGATAGATCTTTTACGCTCTGCTTGACCTGTCAACTTGCTTTCTGCGCAAAAAGCAGATTAAAATGAATATAACTCTCTTTACGCACCACTCATTTCTTTGCTCTAACTTTCTAGCTGGAGAGACTTATATAAACGAAATATAAACATGAGAAAAAATGGCCGTCAGCAATATCTGCCTCGTACGACATGTTGTAGAACATGGAAAAATGCTCGTATAATGTATACCACCATTATAAGTCTATCATCTCGCCCAGCTGCGTAAAGTTTATGTCGCTTTTATCACAACTTGTAAAACAGAGCACGACTCGCGTACAATAGTCTCATCATCGCTGCAATAGTCCTTGCAAATAACAGTTGCTTGAAATTCTTTCTTAAACTTGCTGCATATATCGCATCCAATATATCAATAAGCAGGTCTTTCGACGTTAGATTAAACTATCAACTTTTAATAAACATTTATCCTTTAATATTATATTTATAACCTTTATACATATTTTTCGCTTTTTTAAATCGTAAAAGAAATAGATCTGAAGATTATATTTTAAAGTCAGGCAAATGTAACTTATAATAATTATAAATATTATAAGATTTCAGTCAATTATGAATAAATACAAGCGCAAAGCTAATTTCTAGCAAAACCGCTTGTAACAATTCGCTCGAGATCATTTCTCAAATATCTGCACCACGGCGCGATGCTTCCGATTTCCGGGCTAATCAGCCGGGATTCTTAGATTCGGATGCCGTATGCCGACGGCGTAGTCGACGCTATGTGGCGAGGGAATAGTAATTTCCTAGATTTAATTAACCAATTAGCACATGTCGTCGTCGGGCCCGGCGCCGCTCTTAACCGAGTCACGTAAACAAGCAGTGCTATGTCTGGGATTTCGAGACGATTCCAATCGCGGCAAACGATGTTACGCAATACGTTGGATCGGGAATCAAGTGGTTAACGTGAATATTTAGCCGATTGAGAATAGCTACGGCTGAATACACAACGTCCCAAAACTATCGATGCATGTTCCATGACAATTGCTAGAGACAATTGCTAATAATATCGAAAAATACATGACGATGTTTTATCAGTATTATATTATTGATATTAATATTCTATAAAAAATATACATTTTTTATAAATATATTGAAAAAAATATGTTATCTTTTTATAAATTTTATAATTATTTCAGTAGACAAAAAAATATTAATATATGATTAAAATTGATATATATTCATATAAAATTTATATTTATGCATTCCTTAATATATATTATAAAAAAGATGTATAGCAAGAAATAAACATATATAATTAAAATATCATCAAAACTATCGTTGAATTGCTTCTTATTTTGGTTTCTGTCAATCAGTCTATTATTTTAATATTGTTTCATGTTGTCATAATGTTATAATTTAATCAAAGTTTATTGTAGATAAAAAAAAATTAAAAATTAAAAATTTTCGATTATTAATATTGCTGCTACTGCTGCTAAACAGTCAGCTGTATTAAAATTACTATAACATATGTGTATTTTAATATTTGTTACCTTTATTATTTTACCACGTATTCAAAAAGTACTAAAATTGCATTTTGAAATAGTTTATAATTGGAACATGGTTCGATCTAGAACAAGTTTCCATTATTGCAGTAAACATAAAATTTATTGAAAATGTTTGATAATATTTGAGTTAGGCAATTTCATCAAATATTACTATTTAATTTTGAAATACACGTAACCGGTACAATATAATATAATTTAACGAATGAATAAAGGTGCAATGGATAAAGCGAAATTTTGCAATTATGATTATGGCAATATGAGGGATAAAGTAAGGATTACGAGACACTCGCCGCTCATCCGTCTTCTATAAACAAAAACAACAATGTGTAACTTTGTGTGCGTATTATCGACTTATCGCCCCTCGCTTATCCATCTTGCTTCCGTCGTCTCCGATATTGCTCCCATTCTTTGAAGAAGCTCTAATCCGCAATATTCGTATATATTACAATGTGTAAAAACACGAGATGCATCAAAATGTATGTGCATCTATCATTTAGTGACCGGAATTGATCTTCAAAATATAATATAATTTTGTTGCAGTATCTGATTTTCTTAAATATATTTTTTTATTAATCGTGGTGGCATTACTTATTTATTAGTGAAAATTTACATAAAATTTTCTATAAATAATGATATATAATTTCTCCTTTTTCATATAATTTTTCAGCAATTCGCGAAATTAAGCACAAAGTTACAATAATATTGTAATAATATAATAAATAATGAATCTACAAAAATATTCAGTAAAATATTAAAGTCAATTCCCATTGCAATGATAATATTACGTTTCTTGTGATAAAGCTCGCACTTAAAGATCATAAATTTGATTTTTCGTATGCATCGCACGCACGATATATACCTCATACGCACGATGCACATGTGCGATTGTGTAATTGCGATTCAAAGAGATTATACGTCTGGGCGACTATTGGATTCCCATTATTAAGGTTTCCATCGAAATGCGCTTCTCTTTCAACCCTTTGTCCGCGGTATCGTCGTAATTTCGAGCATGAAGATCATTTTACATTTGCACACGCAAGCGTGTCTCAATTAGACGTATCTCGAATATATGTAATACGTATATCATACAATTTATTGTAATTTATATTTAAACCATAATTTCATATCGAGACTTTTTTGTACACACAATATAATTTAATAAAATTGGAAAACTTAGTGTACAATTTTTTTTTAAATCTGAATGTAAATATGTGTGTGTAAATATATAAGCATTTATCTATATTTGCGTGCTTATCATACAGATCGTGAATCAGTCTTTACACCTTGGCTTATGAAGAGCAAGCGTATGATTTTTTATCATTTGTGTCGGTTTCATGCCGGCCGAATTGTTATTCGCGTGTATTTTTATTAAAAGCTGGGGAAGCTACCACTGTATTAATCCGCCGATCTAGTCATCGAAATATCCGCTATTATAGTCCTTTGAGGCCACATTGTGAGCTCTCTCGCAATAAATCGCGCGTTTCGCGGACGGCCACGGACGAGCCGGATAAATTATTCCCCGTCGACTTTTCGCTTCTGGTATTTACGAAGCTCCGTTTCCCTGTGTTTGCTCACTCGTTCCATGCTTTTCCGTTACGCATTTTCGTGTGCCGCCTAATTAAATGTGTTTCCGTACGTTCCCTTTGAAGGTCCGCGCAATGCATTCCATCGTCGTGGGAAAATGGCTATGGCAAGACCAAATTGGCTGATTTAGATAGACTGCAATCATTATTGGATGATACGCAATGTAGAAAATTTTTATGGAGGAAATTCAGTACGTTATAAAATAAAAAAAATTCTGAGTGGAGAGAGCAAAAACAATTTTTGTAACTATATTTAATATTACACAAATTCAATTTAAAATTTTTTCAATCATTAAAATTAAAATTAAATTTCCGCTGAAATATGTTATAAGTATTTTTATCGTTTTTTCGCCTAATAATTTTTATACGCTAACTTAAATATTTATTGTTTATCAATTATTATGATTATATTTGTTCGCGAAAATTTATAGCAATTTTAATTTTATAAAATATATATTGTCAGATGTAAAATTGACATTTGCACACTCAAAAAAGATATTAACACATAAGCTTTCCGGGAAAAAACTTGATTCTGTGTTTTGATACTGAACTTTTCGATTAAATCTGTTAAATAATTCTAAAAGGGCTTTTTAAACCTTTAAGGATTGATTGATCCCACAGCTCAACATTTCTATAATATCTTTACAAAAAGTGCAAAAAGATAGAGTGAATGCAATTAAATCTTTTGCGGAGACGTTGATCATTCACGTATTTGCTGGCTGCTTTTCTAAATTTGAAAAATATGGAAACCTTGGAAT
Organism: Camponotus vicinus; assembly: GCF_025532165.1. NCBI lineage: Eukaryota > Metazoa > Arthropoda > Insecta > Hymenoptera > Formicidae > Camponotus > Camponotus vicinus. The sequence continues at coordinate 18,047,181 of NW_028141967.1, read as the reverse complement.
ATCCTTCTTGACTGTAAGGACCTTTTCCTCTCTAAAAGAGGTGATTCTCCCGACTATCATTAGAAACGGAATTTTGGACTTGGATATCTCTTGAATGTGAATGCCACCTTGATTTGATTAGTATACTTATTTTTGAGTAATTGTTCAGAAATTAATATAATGAATCCTGTAGAAGAAGAACTAAATAATGGGTGAGAATATATTGATCAGAAAGATAAAGTTTTCTTGAAGTGTCCGTCTCCCCTACTGTTAATTGTCGTTTGATGCTTGGATTTTTATGCAGAAGGAGGATTGTTAGCCACATGTGTCAGAGTCGTAATTATTTTTTAATTGCCTACTTTATTAATTAGAGATAAAAAAGCGGCCAAGATATTGTTGTCAAATTTGATATCCATGTTGTTCATCTTAATAATAATAATCTCGTGCAAAATCAAATAAAACCGAATATTAGAAAGAATTGTGGCGGCGAAGGAGGAGGTGAAATAAAAAAAGCAGTTAAAGGAAAATTGACTGTTTAAAATCAAATTTTACCTAACTATTACACTATTATTTCGCCCCGCGAAATTTTCACAGTCTTGGATATACGATATACGATACACACAGTTTTGCGAAGTCGATAAATAATGTATCAGCGGGGCCGCGAAACTTTGGTGCGCGATAAATCAACGCGTGTGTACACGCGGAAATGGCGTGGCGCGGAGTAACTTGTTGCGATGTAAATCAGATCGGATGAATCGAGACGGAAAACAGAAACTCGCGCACCGTCTCGCCCGCAATTTCGCGATATTGCGAGCGTAGGAATTCATTCAACCGTTTTCGCGTGAATCTTAAGATGAAGTTCCTTAACATATTATTAATGACAAGATTATAACGTTATCGACGATATATGTATATTGTATAATAAATTATTGTAAAATAAAAGGATCGATGATAACGAAAGAAGGAGAATTTGTTGTGGAATAATTGAATGCTTATTTGTATTTCAATATGTTTTAAAATGCATATGATTGAAGATGTAGATGAAGTTTTCATGCGACTTTATGCGCTAAAATTAATAATATTTATATTTCTGAAAATAATCGGACTTTCCCGCGAAATATAATATCAGAGTTATTATTATATATATATATAATTCATCAAATATATATATATATATATATATATATATACATATATCATCTTATATATATATCATCTTTGTTGACGAATATTTAGAGTTTAAAGTTTCATTTTTTCAAGCATATATTATTTCAATTAATTTTTAAATTAAGTCACAAAAATATATGAGAAAAGACAATAAAAGGATTATTAAAACTTGATTCGAAATCAAACTTTCATTAAGGAAAATTGAAATTAAAACTTATATAAAAAAACACACACGTTATTTTTGTTGAAACACTTTTTATGACGTTGATTAGTCGTAATTAATGTCAATTAAATGCTAATAGTTGTTTTGTAAAAATAATCTATTTCTTTTATGAGATCGTGCTAGCTATTCCGCAACATCCTATAAATTGCGATCGTTAGAGCAATAAATGGTTGAGCCCTTAAGCCTAGTGCGCTAATATCTTTTAATTCATTATTACATCGACTATTTATTGCCTTATTATCGTATTCCTTAATAATTCTTAGCGATCACGTAATGATCGCGCCAGTTCCGTTCGAGATATGGTTAGTTAACGAAGAATATGGATAGTTAACGAACGTTAAATCGCTGATCACGTGGCTCTCTTTCTCTCGATGTCTCTCTCTCCGGAAATTATGCTACGTACATAATGATCTTGGTATGTTGGTATATGTTTATATTTTATCGATTAAAACATCGAAATATAAACATAAATATAAACAAATAATAATTCAATCGTCAATTTTTAATCAATTTAACAATCATATTCTAAAATAATCGCACTTTTTAAATTGTCTTTTTAATCACAATTTTTTTATTAAACACATGTGAAAAGCAGAATTTTAAGTTTTGTCTAATAATAATAATTTTAATTTGTTCTAAAGTCTTTTTTTTCTAAATGTATGTTAAAATAATATATCAATTGAATTAATTCTCTCTAACATCATTTGTATCTTTTCATTAATTTAAAACTTAATTTAATTAAAACAATTTTGATTAATTTAAAACATTAAAAACCATAAAATAAAGTACCAGTATTCTGTGAAAAATTAAGGTATATATTATTTAGGATGATGATTTGTATCGGAAGTAGAAGTTGTAGCAGTCGTGTATTTAAAGATTTTTATCTTAGCTGTAATTTCCATGTAACTATTGCGTTCCGGGGAGCATCGTGGCTTCGTCTTATTTGGCATCGGATTACTTGAATAATAGCAATCTATTCTTCATTAAATTAGTTCTGGCGCTAATATATTATCCGGGTAACTCGAGAATGCAGTTCTATAGGCGTGCACGATTAACGGACAAGTATGTCCGGTAGATCCTGCGTGGCTGTTGACGTATGGATGTATAGGGTGTGCTTGAAATAGCGATTATATTGGGCGCTTTTAATTTCGTCAAATTACATTAGCGCTCGATGTTTAGTAAAACAAATTGTTGTCAGATTGAAAAATATCTTTTTATCGTGTATGTATACATGAATGCAACTTGTGATTATTTAAACGCATAGAAAAGATAATATATTTTCACGTATATATGCATAATTATTTATATAATAATATATTTGTACACATATATATATTTGCTTGCCTTTTGTATATATGTGTGTATGTCTTTTTACACATAAAATAAATTTCATTTGTATGTGAAACATTATAAATTTTAATATCTTCCAATACAGCTTTCTGTTTGAGAAAATTTTGATATTTACCAATCTACAAAAAAATTTAATATAATTTTCAAATATCATTAAAATACATTAAAATCATACATTTTCTTATAAGTCCACCGTATACATAAATATGTCATATTTCTTTGAACACCCTATATCACACTATCGATGAACGAACGTACAAAGAAGGATACATACTTTCGCGCTTATAGAAGTACGTTTTTCACATGTATACGCATGTACAAGAACACATATACGCGTGCTCATTATGATCCGGTGCGGGTTGAGGGCTATGAAAATGTTGGGCGGCCGATAAATGTCAGCGATATGGGTGTATAGCACGATAATTGTACGATAACTTTTACGATGCGCTTGCATTATCGGCGCGAGCACGTTTCCACGTGAGAAGCCGTGACTGTGACTCTCGCGCGAATAGAGTATCATCTTACGTGGGTGCATTTAATTAAGCCGTGTATATCGCGATCCGAAGGACATGCAGCGCACAGTTTTATGTCACAAGATGCATTTTTCTGCGCGAACTTACAACATATGATGCTACTGATTGCGATTGATTCTTGTATGATAAAAATTAGATTGCTTTAAATTAATGAAATAGATATAATATATATTTAATAGATATAATATTTTATAGATTTATTTGTACGAATATTTCCTTGATTATACACGTTTTATTGAATGAATTTTTTGCGAGAGAAACGCATATAATCGATTAGAGGTAGAAGAAAAGGATTCTTTGCTGCTTTTACGGAGAAACCCCAAATTCGATCTTCGTTTCCATAAAATTTTTCATGATTCCTGCATCGTCTAATTATTACTCATCGATGCGGATATGTACGGTAGACCACACGAAATACCATCCGCAAAACGTACAGAAGGGATAATTTCGACAGAGATTGCTCTTAACGGTTGCGCATCTCCGAACTATTCATTCGCGCCCTTTGCTTGCATCTCTTCTCCCCTTCCTCCTCGGGTATTATCTCTTCTTCGCTCAGGGATCACTGGTAATGTGAGGTTCTTCGGCTCGCATTAATGCGCATTACACGAATCGGGCGCAATTTCAAGATTTTCGGCGTATCTCTTTTTCCGCTTTTTCATGCACGTTTGTGGAGTCAAGAGTACGTCGTTTTATGAATCAGTCTTGTTTTATTTCTTTTCCCCAGACTATCGGACATAAAAAAAACAAGAAATTGAATACAAAAATAACGCGTAAACTTATGAAATAATGCAAGAAAAAAAGGTGATAATATTAATGAAATATATGAATTAGCAAGCTGCAAATTTTGAAAAGAAAAAATACATACTGTATTACGTTTTTCTTTTGTAAGGCACACTCAAATGGAATTTTTTAAATTTATTCTTCATTATTTCTTCGTGTGATTGATTAATTTATGCGTAATTTAATATTCTTCGAGAAATTTATTAATTTAATTTTTCTATCTCGATAAAAATATTTATAGGTGTTGGAGAAATATTTATCAAGCTTGCGATATATATTAACTTTGTAAGTTGAGTCGAGCCTCCTGAGAACGGAAACGTTGATTCCGATAAATAAGTGACTATCGCGAAATGATTATGTCAGTTATGAGTTAAGAGGAAACATATTGATATATGGCAAAATTAGAGGTCTAAATTACGCGATGTACTCTATAATTCTGGGTGGTCACAGAAGATTGGCATATTTTACGTAGCGAGTACTACGTCTCGCTCGAAAAAGTCAAGATATCTCACGGCTTCCTGTAATGAGCAGAGGAGATACGCCCTGAAGATCCGAACGATATCATGATGATATCGGACGTCTATTACGAGCCACACACCTGTGCGTTTCCTCCCTTTCTTTCTCTCTCTCTCTCTCCCTCCCTCTCTCTTTCTCTCTTTCTTACATATCTGTAGGATACGTTGCGTATTGCCGGAGGCTTCTCTCCGATGAAGAATACGACAAATCGACAGTTTCTCGCGGCATGTTTTCGAATAGCCAGAGGGAACGGAATCCAGCGAGATGAACGGGCAGGAAACCGAAATTGCGCCCGTTTCGCCCGCGCGCGTACAGATATGATTTATCGTCTTTAAATGCAGATTTCTTACAACCCCGGGCATTTTCTTGGATAAATCCGCGATGCGATGCAGACGCACGAGAATGTTTAGTATTCGGAATGTTACAGCACATCATTTCGTATTGCGCGTTCCTGCGGTTTCTCGCATCGCTGCTATCATTGTAGTCAAGTTAGTCAAGATAACATTTCTTTCGGGAGAACACGATGGACGAAATATAATTTTACGATTCTATTATAATTCTACACGATTGTAAAATATAATTTTAATACATATATATATATATTTTTTTTTTTCTTTCGAGCTCTGCCGTATTTTTGTAATTAAACGCGCCTGCTTGGAAAATATCCTTTTTTCTCACGAGTAAAATTTCGCGCGGATACCTGGAGATCGATAAGAGATCGAGAACGCTGTCGGAAATGCGACGGGCGGCATCCCGGGGCACGCAAAGTGGCGGCGGGTTACATCGCGTTGGTACCTTTTTATCGGCGTCGGATCTGCGGCGCATTTAGAAAGAGATCTCGGCCCGATGCGCCGACCGGCACGAAATCGCTCGTCGCCCAAAGGCGTGCCGACCGATCTTACACGGCTCTACTACTTCCTGGCCGATGGCGCGTCTAATTGCGGACGCGCTCCACTGCGGGAAACGGTGCGGCCACACACATGTGGGACCCGGCCTTTTAATTCCTTCATGGTGTTTTATCCCTTCCACGTTGCGTATAAATTCTAGCTCGGCTAAAACTACGATACATTCTATTCATCGTAATCAAACTTGTTAAAAATATAGATGTTTCATTTTTTTTTAAATTATTTAAGCTGAAACTATTTTTTCCTATTTTTTCATATAATTAATTTTATATATCATTTATTTGAATTTAATTAGCACAGATTATGTAGATTGAAAGAACTATAGCGTGTAATTAACCCGCTCGGTTTAGTTTTACGATAATTTTTCTTCAAAGTGACACCTAGATTTATCTTTTTATGTTTATTTAAGCTTTATTTTACACTCAAGTTACGGCTTCATAATCTCGTGCACTCGGCGGGAACGAATTCATTAGAAGAGCCAACTCTATCGGCCACGTCGTGCCATGAATTTTAATTAATCAATCCGCCGACTTTGGTCGAAGTTCGCGACGGAACTTGGTGCTTTCAGCGAAATCGACGCGGTTAATTTCGATCGAAGTTCAGCGACTCTCGTCTTTGAACTTCGGATCCCACGCGAATACTTTGGTTCGTATTCGTGTCGCGTACACACATTTAACGCGCCGAACGCAACTGTCTAATTCTCTTTGACATACGACGCGATTTTAACATATTAAATATACAATTCACGTATGTCTCTCTCTCTCTCTCTCTCTGATATAATATTTAAAAATAGATACACATTCTGGATACGTTTCATAGCGATACATTACATTGCGTAAACATTCTTTCTATTAGACAAGTAAAATTCAGAATTGGGCTGTCATCTTTGGTGTCCCGTTAAATGAAGCCTTAGATATGAGAGTATGTGGAACTCTCTGACGTGAATGTCGCTTTCGCATCGCGAATATTATGCCGCATGATGCCATCGCGATAGAGATAAAATTTCGCAGGACGCGTGTCGTAATTGACTTGATCGCTTGACATGACACGCCAGCATTTATCAAACGGATACGCTCGCTCGCGTGAAGTATAATTTGATTTATATGTAATTACCGGGACCTCCATTATATCCACCTGACACGGATCAAACTCGAATTAGCTTAATCATAATCGAATGCCGGTCGTTTCAATCGGGCAACAGGAGAACGAGAGGGAGGGAGGGAGGGAGGGAGGGAGGTGGAGGGTAATTAGTCGAAGCTCCTTTGACCGATCATCGACGTTCTTTATTTCCTCATCGTTCAATCGCGTTTAAACGTGTTTGCACTCCTATAAAATCGCAAAAATTAATTCCTTACTCCAAATATATTTATATTTATTTTCAGCATTACATTTAAATTTTGCATTTATTTTCCAAGCTTCACAAAATCGATTAAATTATTGTCTTATTACAATGCAATGCTTGAGATTGACGGTCAATTGTAGGTCAATTAGACTCCCTCGCGAGGAATGCTTGGCGGATTTCCGGAATCCTCGAGGATCTCGCTACGCGAAATTATGCCAGGCGGGTGGACGCGTATTTGCGCGAGTCATGCGAACGGTTATGATCAGCATCGGAATACCAGGATACGAGTATCGGCTCGCTTAGCTGTACGATTCTGCGGTTTACGTTTTCCTGCGGCGTCGTGCTCAGCGATTTCGCGGTCGCGCGTCTTTAAAGGGAGACGGGGAGTTTGCTTGCGAGCTCGCTCCCTCACCGAGGGATTTTTCTCTCCGCTCTCTGCGCAGATATATCTCCGGATTCTCTTTCTCGTTCGATTTCAAAGTAAAATACCGAGGAAATCACAGTTCGCGAATGCATGAGCTGCGAAATGCTCTGCGAAATGCGCTGCGTCGCGCACGCATCGCCGCGGATATGGATAAATCTATTTTCACGTCAATGTCGCGATTCTCGCGGGATGGTGCCTTTTAAAAGTGAATAAAGGGTATTCTTGGATCCTGCAAAGTACGCGTGGAAAATAAGATACATATGTATGGAGTTGCGTGCAACAAAATTACGCGCACGGGAGAAGCGAATGCTTTATAAACCGTCATGCGTCGAGGAAACATGCTTGAAAATTGCGCGTTGACGATTCTCTACTTATATCGAGCGTCGTCCGATCGTTGAATAATAACCGCAAAAAACTGCCCCAACTGGCTGTTTACGAGCGCCGATTCCCATTTCGTCGCGGTTAATTCGTTTAGCCGTTCGGACGGGGCATCGAGCGCGAATCGAGTTAATACCGAGTGCACGCTCCGGCCAAACTCTCTCCCTTTCTCTCCCCCGGTCGGCTTTCCCCCGAGTCTGATTATCGGAGCGGGGAAAAAAGCAGCCCTGTTGCCATGGCAGTCAAATCGATTACTGATTGGCAGGTAATGCGCGTGTAATGCGTCGATTGCGACCGTTGTCGTGGCCGTCGTACCCTTTCGCGGTCGATGAGTGCACTTGTTTACTGGCAACGCAAGGCCGAGATGCGTTGTGCATCGCTTCTGCATAACGAAGCACAGGTCAAATGCGCGTTCATCGATTAAATTAAGACCGAGCATGCGCGATCGCATGAGCGGTGCATCGTCCTTTTAAGGGGCTAATTGAAAAACGTCCTATTTATTGATGTCTGTATTTACGGGAATTCGAACGTATAACGTGTCAAGCACATGCTATTTCACGCTCGCGAGAATAAAAATTTTATTAAATTTTTTAGGTGTAATAATTTCGACACTAGACTCGCATTGCCACTTATATCAATTTATACTTTTAATTTTATATTCACGAGTTTGACATTTTTAATAAATTCAAATTTTTTAGAAAGTTAATTAAAATCAAAATACATATGATAGATTTTTCTCTGTATGAAATATAATTTAGGTATGAATTTAGAGAGAATTTTTTTTAAGATTGTAGACTCCCAAATTGTATATTGAATTTTTAGAGAAATAATTGTACGTTATATTTGTGTATTCATATTTTCCCAAGTTTTTTTATCGCTGCAAAATTATTCGTCAAATGCCGTTCCTTCCCTCTGGAATATTCTTGACATCGCCATATAATTTTTGATTTTTATTATCGCGAAATACTTGACTGAACGAATCGCTCATAGAGTTTTCCCGGAAGAGACCGATCATCCGTAATCACCGATGTAAATCTTACACCTCGGGTTAGGTGCCCGTCACGCGGGAGAAAGTGCGATTTTCTCATCGCGCGATAGAAATCACTTGCATTGCATGCGCAGGATTAGGAGAAATATATATACACTCTACAATATATAAACGCGCTGCATACATATTATTTATGTAACCTATTATTTCTGAAGACATCTTGGATTTGGCAAATTATTATTCCCCGATACGCTGCAGGGATAATTTCATGAGAATTGAATTAATCTCACTCGTGACGAGAGTTTTCGCGCGCATTCATCTTGTATAAGTGACAACTACATTGTCACATTAAATCATGAGTCAAATGTGAATATTTATTTCAAATATTTCTAACATTTCAAACATTTGGACATTTATTTATTTTACCAGATTTAATTTGATTTTTCAGAATTATCGTCTTGAATTGACAAATAAGTAAATTGAAATAGAAAGTTATCTCTTTTATTAAAAAACTGTCTTTTTACGTATTATTTCTCGCAGTTGCGATATGTCTAACAACTTTAACAATCTATTCTTGATCTGCACAGTGAAATTGCGAAATTGTATTTTCAATATGACATGATCAAAATGTCACGCGGCATCAACTATTAGTATCGTTTTTAACACGATTTCACGTTTGAGTGACGTTTTATTTTAAATGTGTTTATATTTGGCAAAAACAATGCGGTTAATTATAAATATATTTTACACATATTCTCTCTATTTCGTGATTTTTATTTTTCAAATCTTTTCTTCTTTCTAAATTTTTAGATATCAGATAACTTTTTTTATATACGTGAAATATGACAGTGTTTCTACGAAGGCCGTTTTATATAGTTCTATAAAGTTATGTGGTGATATAAGAATTTTTTATTTAGTTTTGTTGACGTACAAAGATATAGTGTTGCATTCGCAATTTCACTGTAACGTCACTCATGATATAAAGATCATTGCACAGATCATTCTCCACGGCTACCATTATTATCACCTGTCAGATCGCTTTGCTACATTGATGACGACACGTTGTTACAATACTGTGTTTTGTAAAAAACGTAGGAAAAAAATTTTTCCAATCGGATTGAAATGCACTGGTTGCACAGTTTTGCGCAACAGCCGGTGTGATCCGATTTCCGGTACATTCGATTGTGCATATAAATAGGCGAAAAACGATTTTTTCCTTTTTCCGCGAATTTTCCTCCCGTCGAGATAATCGATACGCAACAAATTTACTAATTGAAACTTGTAAAGTCTACTAGCATATACACAGAAAAAATTCTTGTTTTGAAAATATCTTTAGTTTTAACATGGAAATCTTGAAATGAGATTATATTGCGTTAATTAAAAAAAATATAATTGCCTGAATAATTGCTTGCTTGAATGAAGTCATTTTATATAGTTCAATCAAGAAAAATATATTCTTATGATTTAAGATTTAATTTTCTTGAATGGAAAGGAAACAATGTTAGATAAAATATAACATTTTTAAATCAAAGATTATAATTTTCTTAAAGTAGAATTAAATAATTATATATTCTTGAGATGACAATTACAATATTGAAGTAAGACTATAATATTGTGGAAATTTAAAATTATTAAATTCTTCTAAGAAGATTATAGATTGTTGTATATATACGAAACAATGAATGCGTTAATTTAAGTTTTGACACTTATTTTTATCTGTGTATAGATTTTTAGTTTATTTATTATATATGTGAAATATTCATTTTTTTATTCTATTTATTAATCTACGATTGATTGATATATAGAATTAATAAGTGAACTTAATTTAAAATTTTTTTGTGAATATTACATTTTTCATAAATGCAATTTTGTTACTGTAATTGATGTTAATTTAATTTTTTGATATTCAACGTGATGATAATTAAATTTAAAATAAATTTTATTCTGGAAAAATAATATTCCTTATTTCTAATGTAGATTTTGTGTAATTTTCAAATATTTTTATTGCAAATAAGAAATGAAACAAAAATAATAAAAATTATTTCCATATAAAAAATTTCGCTTTTTAAATATAAATTATAATTTAATTCACTCAGCACAAAAAAAAACAATGTTACTTCTAGTTGACATAAGTTAGAATTTTTTTATGAGATTATTTATATCATTATGCCGTTCTTGATTTAATTAATGCTTTATAAAATTAAAACAATCTTGTAGTATAACATTTTAAAATGCGCGTTTTCAATTAAAATATCGTATCAACTTGTCAATAACTGTATTTCGCAAAACAATATATCTTATCAAAAGAGAGGTAACAATAAATAAGGATAATGAGAGAGAGAGAGAGAGGACGAGTGTAAAGAAGAAAAGTGACAGAGTGTAACAATTACATGCACGGCCAGGTAGGTACTATAAACAAGTATGCGCTTATTAGTAACATTTCTATGTTTCGCTACGAGTAGTTACGAGAGAATGAAGCAAGTGCTATCGTCTGGAATACGAATAATGAAAATGGACGGAAAAGAGGGTAATCGAGAGCAGGAAGTTGGCTTTCGGAAATGTAGAGCATGGCAGGACATTTCTACCGACGTCGCATTATTATGTCATTCAATCTCGACGAAAGTAAAGGCGAGAAATTTGAGTTAGTCGCTAGAACGGAAGTAATGAATATATTTAAGATGACATTTTAGTATTTGCTTAATATATCGGCAAGAATATCTTTTTAGAAAGTACAATATAATGATGATATAATTCTAGTAATAACGTTAAATGTCAGAATATGATTAATATTTGAATTTGATAAAAATAAAGTTTTATAAATATCTATTTTTATATATATATTTATAAATTTTTTTTTTTTATATTTTTCGAGCAACTTTTATTGTCAGATTTTCATTTATCGACTGTTTATTGCTTAATTTCACTGCATCATGTATGTCAATACAAATTTTAAAAAATACAAATTTAAATTTTTTTTCTGTTATTTTCTACTGAAAATATTTATAACAGATTTTTTTAAATGAAAAACAGAGAAACAAAATTTTTCTCAACGTGACAGTATTTAATTAATATTTCCGTTTCAGTGGATCGTTTTGGTCGACTTTTAATTTGTTTAAAAGTCTACAATAAAAATAACGAATGCACATAATAGCTTTATGGCGCTTTAAGCCTTAAGCACCAATTTTAACGAATCGGCATCCCATTTCCACGGTGCATGTTGTATCACGTTCGTGCAGTAGCCTTGGTATAACCTCATGTGTTAATGATATCACTGTGGATTAAGACGCGACGGGAAACACCGCATCTGGCATCATGCGATGTGAGGGAGAAAAGAAGAAAGAAAGAGTTAATTTCCATTTACACGGCCCTCGTTCCAGGAACGAAGTATCCAGGCTGCCACAGTTTCGTGCGCATCACGCGATTGTTTCCATTCGTGTTGACCGTCTTATTGCCGTATTTTTTAACGCTTCTCCGCCCTTTGAATCTCGTCCTGCAATTCAGACGGAAAAGTGCGCGAAAAGAATGCTTCTCGAATACTGGCGGCTGATTAACCCGCCCCCTTCGTCACCTGCTTCCTCGCCCTTTTTAGCTTTCTTCTCGTCTTGCTTTTCTTATTCGTCGCTCCGTTCTTCATTTGCGCAAAAACCAGCCCTCTTCGTAACGTCCGGTTAATTCGAACTTGTTATTCGCGCCGACAGCACAAAGACAACACACTAATGAGCGGAGACCGACTTCCGTCCACCACGATACGGACTAATTTTCCGTTTCGTTTGCGGACCCGATGGCTTTTAGTAATGGCTCAGTTAATCTATACTAGTTTAAATATATTTTCAAAGAAAAGGGAGAAGAAATTGTACGTTTCCGATGAAATGAAATTGATAAATGAAGAAATAAGTGGGAAATGCATAATGCTAAGATCGAGAGGTACTCCTGATGAATTCTGATATATCAACTTCAAGACACACATTAATAAACAAATTAATATTATTCTTAAAAATATATAATTACACATTCATGTTATCACAATAGTTCAACAGAGAAATTAATTCCTTGCACCTATTCTTTTTTATCACGTTCATTATTCATCAGCAAGATTATTTTATTCAAAACAGAACTGAATTGAGTAATATGTAAATATCACAAACACGTTCGTAGATGAATGAGGATTCGGTCAAGATGCGATTAAAGTGTTTCTTTTTCTCAGCGTTTAGTCACGCAGCTCGTACGGGACGGTCTTTCTCGCCGGCAACAGTCTCGAGATAATAATGCTAATTACAAGCGAGGACGTCGTGAGGGACGCGATATTTAAAAACGCTTTCAATTTCATTTACATGCGATCATTCTCAGAATCCAAATATTTTGCGCTGCATCTTGCACTTGAATATACTAACTTTTTTCTGTTTCTCATTCTTTTCTTATTTTTTATTTACAAGAGATTATATTTCTATTCTTTAAAACTTTGACGTTTTGTTGTCATTTGATCAATATTATAAATTTTAAATATATTTGGATTATTTTCTCGAGTATTTAACATTAAATGCCGACATATATTTGAATTTTATTTTGCCCTATATGAATATTACAAATGTGAGATTAGAATCACAATTTTTAGTGCTAATTATGAATTATAAATATATAAAAGTATATATATATATATATATATATATATATATATATAAATCTAAAGTTCGGGACTTTAAAAAATTTATAATTGTACGTACATAAAATATAAACAAAAAAATATTAATAATATAAAACAAAATGTTTTTATTTCAAAATGACATAAAAACAGTTGGATTACATTATACATATATTATATTCATATGTAATATTATTGAACATATATATATATATATATATATATATATATATATATATATATATATGTTCAATAATATTACATATGAATATAATATATGTATAATGTAATCCAACTGTTTTTATGTCATTTTGAAATAAACATTTTGTTTTATATTATTAATATTTTTTTGTTTATATTTTATGTACGTACAATTGTAAATTTTTTAAAGTCCCGAACTTTAGATTTTATTAAATAATCATTTCAAATATTTTGCTATTATTTAAATATTTTATTATTAGTTTATTAAAATGCAAATAAGAGATACATGTAAATCCGTACTCAGGTCCAGAGTAGTTATTTCTGCTTCTCTTAACATTTCGCTATATCATACAAACGAATACGGTTGTAATGCGTTTTATTGTTAGCTATTTCGTGTTTGCACCAAATTAAAGTTGGGCTTACGGATGTTTCCTATCTAACTTTGCTGTACTCACAACTTTCTTAAGTTTGCAATCGTTTCCTTTTTGCGCCTTCTAAAGAGTTCGCTTTCGATTAAACATTTTCTATATAAGTACAACTCTTAAACTTCTATATATATTTTCTTTGAATGTTCAATATATCGATACAATTTCAAATCTAGATAATCTAAGATTTTTTAATCAAAATTTTTTTGTTATGAATATAATGATCTTTTCATTAAATAAAGAATGGATACACAACTTTTTTATTACTGTATCTATAAGTTACAATTTTTTCGTAATTTCATAGTTATATATATATATATTTTTTTTTAATTATTTGTATGTGTGCGTATTTATACACTTTCTCATGTTTTTTTTTATTTTTGTGCATTATACTGTGTTATTTTATTAAACGGAATAATAATAATAATAATAATAAAATTAAAGTGCATTTAAAGATTGACATTATAATGGTAGGTATTGATATTAATTAACGCGATATGAAACCATTTTCTTTTATCAATCTTTAAAGCCTTTAAATATTTCTGAGTTCAGTCAATATCGTGGGGTCATAAGTAATCGGACACACTTAATTTATCGAACGCATATAACAGCGGGAGCTGATACATGGGCAGTGGTTATCAAGTTGAGCCGGGCCACTCTAAATGATTCGTCGTATCGTGATTTATCGGGACCTCCTGCGCTCACAAGGATTTTAGAAATTCATCAGGTAACATTTACCTTTCACACTTCGTTGTCGTGAAATATTCAATCCCTACGACATAACACATTCTTATCGCATGTATCAATTTTCCCAAAGACATTACGAACCATTTAATGTCCGTGATAAAAATACATATTGCTAAGTAAATTCCGACCATTAAGATAAAATGGCTCTTTGCACTTTCTAAATTATGTCAATTTATGGTGGCTGATTATGGTAATATATTTTATTATATTATTATTATATTATATATTTTTTAATTTTCTTATATATATATATATATATATATATATATATATTTTGCGGAACAATTAACATTAAAGAGCATATTATTTTATCTTATTTATTATTTTATCTTTGCAATCCTTCTGTTGGTACTCTCGTTGAAATATCGAAGCGTAACTCTCGATGGATGACAATCGACCATGTCCGAATGGCCGTCATAACATCCTCTCTCAGACTAGATCCATTTCGATGCCTTTATGGACAAGTCGCGAATGTTCGTCTTGACATGCCTGCGATTGTTCACGTTCTCGTTTTCCTTCTTCTCGTGACGAAATGGTCGGACGTTAAAAGTGCTGCGTCCGCGATAAGTGCGGGTGAAGGAAAGTGGTAGAGAGGGAAAGGAAGTAGAGAAAAGGCGTCTTTTTATCCTCTGAACGATCGAAGCCCTTCCGAAAACCGATTACGATGGACTGTGTCCTGCGCCTGGTATGGACTCAAAATGAAATTTCACCGGAAAGTGTCTATATTATCTACCCTCATTGTTATCTCTCTCCCTCTTCTGTCTCCTAACGCTCTCTCTTATAACGTCGACATGAATTATTATTTTATATATAAACAACTTATTACATATAAATTGAAATTTGTATTAATGTTAAATTATCAAGCAAATTTTAAATGTATTAAATTATTAATTAATTATATATATAAGAAAATACAGTATGTGAATAATATTGATAATAAATTTAATTATTTCTTAATTATTAAATAGAGATTATAAGAAGTATCTTATTTTTGATACAATTTTTCCTGCATTTACGATGCATTTCTCTCTTTCTCTATGTGAGCATATTAGTCTATGAAATAATGCGTTTTTTTTTTTAGGAATTACTCTTAATGCTCTCTGCTAGCCTTTGATTGAGTCCTCGTTAACGAGGTTTCTTCTTCAAGCCATCTCACGAAAAGGTTAGCGCGTTATCCAAGTTATATTAATTCCACCGCGGTGGTTTCTCTGATCTTTATTTTCGCGAATGGATTTACGTGTCGTTACCCAACGCGCCGACGTCAGATTCGCAGATAATACGGCCGCGCGTTTTCTCATAAGGGAAACAATCAGACACGGAGAAAAGCAATCGCGAGAAGTCGTGAGAGGCATGGATGAGACTCCTCTCGAAGACCCCGTGCATACAAGCTCTCGCTCGATGCTTATCTCGATGGTAGTCGCGCATTGCGCAATCACGTCGGCCGAATCACTTTCTCGTTCCGTTAAATCATTTATCGATGATTTTGCAACTATTTACGCGAATGCCGCGAGGCATTGGCGTCGAGCGCTGAATTTAAGCAGCAAATATCGCTGCGTTATCTGCACAATTAGATTCAATAATTGTGGTGAGATCGTGACTGATTCTCCGATTTATTAAGTTAGGTTATTGTCTTTCCGGGATTTATAATTGTTAAATGGAACCAGTACACACACACATACACACAAGTACCGAAATATAAAAAGTTTGAGAGAGGTCAAAGTTTAAAAGTTAAATTACTTTCTTAATTTAAAATGGATCTTTTTTCTTGTTTTTCTAAATTAATTTAATTCTGCAATTTAATTAGTAGTTGTAATCGTACACTTCAATCTTAGTCGGTTTTGTGTAATGATTCCACGAAATCCTTCGTTTCCTCAACGTTGGATCGATTGCCCATAATTACAGGAGAAATTGCTTTTATGCATTTCTGAAGCATTTACATCTAACTTGTTGGCAGTATCGCGAATCGAGTTTTATCGGAGCGATGCGAAGTTAAAAATTACGATCGCTTTTCGGTCGAGTCTCGGGCGCCTCGTATATCTTTCCGTCCACGATGGTCAAGAAATACTTTTCAAGGACGACGCGCATAAAATTCGTGCGGGCTATTTGGCTAATGGACAGTGAAAGGGTCTGGTTAATAATCTTTGATATTGCCAATCCTTTAATGCATTTCATAAGCTATTGATATACTTGATAAATTCTTTAATACACCTTATAAGCTATTACCTTATTTGTTGGCATACTTTATGGTAATTTTTTTATTTTATTTTATTTTATTGTTTTCCTGTGATGTCATTGGACTTAAACATTAACTTAGATAAGAATATGAAAATCCGCTTTAATATTGTTATTTTTAAAAGTTATTTTTGTTTTCGACTCAAGCAGGCGAAATACATTTCTTAACTTAACTTTTGAATAAAGTTTTATAATAAACTTTCTTTTATCGAGAAAATATTTTAAATTAAATATTTCTTATATATATATATATATAATAGAATTTTTATTTTAATTATAAAAATATTATAAAATGAATTCACAAATATTAATATGGAGAATTTAAAAAAAATTACATGAATTATTTCAAATTTTTAAAGAAAGAGTCAAATTTCAACTCGACAAAAACATTTATACAAAATTGATGGTAAAAGTAGTAAAAATTTTTATGTATACGAAATGCCTGCAACTTGGCTTTTAATTGAGTGCAGAGGTTCAATCACAGCATCGTTCGTTATAGATGACTGTTTGCATAGTAGACTGTATGTTATATTTTTCGACTGTGTGTTATATTTTTATTCCTGTTGCGGTTGGTGTTATTGTCACACTAAAATTCGCGAAACCGCTGTACTGATATGTTAGTAAGTTTTTTATTGTTTAAACCAGAAACTGTTATATAAATCGCAGCCGATATTTATGACACTGCCAGGAGTCCGCGGCTATAATCGTCTTTAGGAATTAAACATGCGTCCCGTAGGAATAAATAGATGGTAATTAAAAGCGAGGATGGGAGATGTTAATTAAGGGCCGTGCATAAATAAATGAGCGAGGGAGTTAATTCTTAACATTGCTAACGAGCTACGAGAATTGTCGTATTAAACAAAAACGGGACAGAGAGAATTTTCGCAGCGAGTTCTCCGTAACGCGTTAAAAACTAGAGAGATAAAATAAAGTGAAATTGAAATGCTTTTATGAAATTTATGTGATTACTTGAATTCTCGTAAGAAATTCATTGCATTTTCAGCTGGCTGGAAAAATGCTTGTAGACGTACATTTTGTATTCCTCAAACATGCTTACCGTATAACATACATTTAAACGATTAAAAATAACATCGGTAACATTTCGAACATAATAATTATAGAACGAGATTATTACACGTACTTGAATACCGTGCTATCTTAATTTTCTACTCAACCTCGTACCTCTAGCTTCTCTTTTATCTCTCCGGCTGAAAAATTAATGTAGGCTGCCCTAGAATTTAAAATTCTAGCGGACCTGTTGGTCGATTTAAAGATGGTCGTCGGGATTCGCTTTTTACCCCGTGCACTTGCGGTCTAAATGTGCCATACAGTACACGTTCACGATACCGAACGTCATCGACAAAGATGACGAAGAGAGCGCGAGGAGAGAGAGGGAGGGAGGGGGAGGGGGAGGCAGAAACCGCGCGTAACAACAACGCCGGCGCGCAAAATGAGTGCCGGCCGGTATATTAATTCCGCGTTTAAAGCTGTGGTCGGGGCACGCCGGTCTCGGTGGCCGAGCGGTTAGTACGAGTGTAGGTAGAGAACGCAACAATTCAGAGGGGCTCGCCGGGTGTAATGGCTGGTAATTAGAGTGCCATGATAGCAGGCTCTGCGAAACCAGTTATCTCGCTACGTGCATCGTGCATGCCGAAGCCCTCCGCGAAACCTCCCTACCTGTCTCCCCTCCTCCCCCCCTCGTTTTCTTTCTCGTCTCCTTCGCTCTCTCTCTCTCTCTCCCCCTCCCCGCAAACTTCTTCGCTCCTCTGCCGTCCTTGTCGTTCTCTCTTTCGTCCTTCGACGCCTTTCACTTGCTCCAAGTGTACGCAATATATTATTTTTTTAAGGGGCTTTTTTATTAAGCGAGAAAAGGAAATTTCCGTCTGCCACGTGAAGCATTTTCTTGTTACTTTAAATATTTTATCTTTTCACTTTTCTTTTTTTTTGTATAAAAATACACTTGCATCGAGCTATGATTCAAATTATATTTCTTCATAGATAGCACTGTTTGTCCGCAAGAGTGTGACATGGATACCAAAACACCGACACTTGTATTGACAACGATAATGATCGAAAAAAATACACACGGTCGCAAAAACGAACAATTCGCGCGACTCCATTTTCCGCAAAACCGAGCGAAATAAAGAAAATAAAAATCACGAGGACAGCTTTCCACAGCTGCAGAATGTAGTCGATAAAATTTGATAAGCATCGCTCGCGCCTGAGCGGAGGGAATTGCCGCTATCGAACGAGTTGGAAACCGCAAAAAATCCGCCGCAGCGGTAGAAATAGCTTTTCGCTGCCGTGTAAAATTTAGTTTCCGTCGGTCCGCACTTTGAAGCTAACGGGCGAGCTTTGCATTTATGGTTGCGCGAACTCGATGTCGTTCGGAGCGCGTGTTTGCCATTTAATTATATTAAGGCAACGAGAGGACGCCGTTTGATTCATGTCGGCGATTCACGTACTTAAAATGAAAGGACGAATTAGCCGGGCGCATTAGCCAAAGTGTCCAATTGGGGCATATTTGTTCTCCCTCTATCACGGCACGTCCATCCGTCCGTCCAATTTCATGAAATAGCACGTTTGTATAACATTTTTTCTTCCCCCTTCCCTCTTTTTCCCATTTTTTTTTATTCTCGCGTGTCACCGAAAAAATTGGTTTTTTCCATCGCACAATGGCAAACCACCGCGAAAAAGCGCGAGCCAGCATTTTTTTTCTGTAAATAGCGTGCTTCGCTACGCGACAGGTAAAACACGAACGCACCCCGTTTACCTCTTTAACAGGGCCGATCATTATCCGCTCGTTGAAAGCATAATTTAATTTAATACCAGACTGAATATATGGATCGAATGTCATTTATACATAAAGAATGCATTCGCCAAACTTTTTTATCGAAAAAGTTATCAAGAATTTTATATAAATGATGAAACAAAAATGCATGCGCGAGAGAAAGTTATATGTGGCAAGCGTAGGATAATCGCTTTGTCGTTCGTGATTCAAATAAGATAAAGAGATGATCATTTTGTAACTTTTTAATCCTGATGTATCTAATAGCGCAATTTGTCGATCGCGTAATTAAATTCGAGATCTTTACGGCGGTATGTATAATGGGAATGTAGCCTTGCTGCAAAACATGGTAAAGTGTAAGGTAGCACGGTTTTTAACGCGGACGCGGGCAAGTGGACGAGGATACGTGTCGGAGAAGGGATCACGGAGGATAATAATAATTGCTAAGGTCGGGCGCTTTCGCCCTTCGTATAAAATGAATTCTTCTTCATTTTATACGAGAGAATATCGGCGTTATTGAATTACGCGAATTTAAAGGCTTCTCGACGATCGGATTTTTATTCCATCGAAATTACAGTATCTCGAAATTGGATCTCTTAATATCCTTGACATCAAATTTCCAATCGTAATTTTTCGTGATTCAGGGGACTATAACATTTATATAAAGTTTAAATCACTTGTCACACATTATCGTTCTCTGGTTAGAGAGGGAATTGAATTGAATTTTTTCTCAAACGTATAATGTGGATCTCTTCTTTAATTAAATCTACATTAAAAAAATTGTCTTTCTTCAAAGAGTCCATTCGAAGAAAAAGAACGTAAAGAGTTTTACTTTAGATGCAAAAAATGCAGAATAAAGACCGCACATAAGTGTAAAGCACGTTCATTTCTTCCCAGTATTATTAAAAACGAATAATTGCGAAACGGCGTTGCATAGAGAAAGAGCTGGGAAATGCAAGAAGAGATTATCCTTGAATTTAGCGCGAGAGTTCTTCAGCCATGTGTGTATAATCACGCACATGAGTTTGTCTATATGTGGGTAGACATATCACGTATAAATCTACATATATATATATATATATATATATATATATATATATATATATATTTATTTGTTGCATGTTTCATGCTCATTGGTTCCCCTTTCACATGAACTTTGCGCGGCTCGATCTCGTCCTCGTTCGGAATCGCACGTACGTTATCCTAAGTAACGTAAGTCGTATACGTGCAGCCGCACCGACGTTTCTATTCCGCTCGCGGACGGATAATTAGTACGGATGAACGTGATTTCTCGGCGCGATTCCCGGACGATCTTTTCGACGATCACGCACGGCTTCGAAATCTCGGCCGAATGATCGATTCGATCGCCGGCTCGGTTTTCGCCATAAACCGCGCGACCCGATTTCCTCTACGGTGGTCGCGGGGCTATATGCGCGCGTGTTATGTACTTGGAAATTGCAGTCGGATTACGAGCGAGGCGAGCGGCATCGGGTCGAGAACTAACTGCAAGTGTGGTTGAATCCCGTTTCTTGGGTATGCCGATCCTGAGATTGCTCGTCGTAGCGGGGTGCGAACTGATCACCGTTAAATTGCAATCGCTTTCTGTTTGTGATCCGAGAAATTAAAATAAGGCTATCGCGAGCGAAAATGGAAGATTAATCGAGGGGCCGTGAATCGAGAAAATAAAAGACGGATTACAAGAAAGGAAGATCAACTGGGCGCGTTATATCGGTTATATTTATCTACGAAGTTGTCGCGGAAAAAATTTCATGTATTAAAATAAGAACACAGTTTTTCCATTTTTCAGCAGCTTGAAAGGAATTAAAATTCTTCGTCGTTGGTGTCCCACATTTCCAATAAAAAAAATTCTTCATACGTCGCTCACAATGCCCGTCATCTATTCGGACGTCCATCACTCGTCAGAAGTCTGCGCGCGAAAACATTGTCGACGTGTTTCTCGCGTGCGTGTTGGGTGTCCGTCTCAACGCGATCTCTCGCGTGAAACATCAGTTTAATATAAACACCCTCATCGATGGCGTTGGCGAGTCTTCTGGAGTCAGGCTGAATTTTCAATCGCTGCGTTGCCGCGAGAAAGGAACGATTATACGGGGGATAAAAAGCGACGGCGGGGGAATAACAAGTCGCATATTTATGAGCTTACTTTGAAAACTTACCCGAGAGACGCCCGGGCTCTCTCTTTCTTCTTTTCTCTCTCTCTCTCCTCTTACCAGGACACTCTGTACAATGATAAGTAGATCTCCGCTTGTATGCGTGCATACGTATGCATATACATCTAACGAGATTGCCGAGGTACATGTATAAGAATGCGCAGTTAATTAACCGCTCGATATCGGACATCTGATTGCCCATTTAATTGGGTTAGGCATGGTATATGCGCGTTTCTATGAGAGCGCGTACGCGGTAATTACGTCGGTAGATATACGTTGCTACACGTACTTGTTATACACCGTGGTGCCAGCCGATCGGTCCACCGAATCGAGGCTGGAAAATGCCGACCTCTGCCGCAGGCTGGGAATATCGGCGTTTGCGCCAAAGATCTTACATAAACCTTCGATTATGGAACTTCTATGTAATTTAGGAGTCTAATTTCTATGCTACCGAATACTTTTATCGCACAGATTATGTGTCGATTGTTTTCCAGGATAAGCATTATCTATTTTTCTCTTCTTTTTGACGAGCTTAATAGTTTACACATGAAATAGGGGAATGAGCCTCAAAGGAGTTCCGAACTCTGAGGCTTTCAAACTTTCAAATTATGGAAGTTTATGACATAGCATCTATAATCTTCCTTTGAATGTCAAAATTGATCAAGTTATAATTAAATTTACTTAGACATTGAAACAAGAGTTTAGTTTTAAAATTTAAACGAGTAAAACACTACTTGCATGTGACCCCTCTAGATTTGTTTCTTTGATTAGAAAAATATTGAAAATTTAGAAAAAAATTAAAAATAGAATTTTGTTATATTCTTTTTAGATTATTTCAAAATTTTTATTTATATACTCTCTACGTTATTTTGTGGAAAGAATCAAGCTCGAATAGAAAGTTTCTATGAATTTTAAAAAATTTGATTTTCCATTGCATTAATTGTCATATTGATATATTTAATGACGATTATTTGACGAGAGAATAGCAGGATATTATGCATTATGCATTTTCCTCGGACAATGAAGACGAGGCGCAAAACGAGCTCGACGAAGCGAGTATTTAAAGATCATCCGCGGTATAAAAGGAAACGTTAGAAAGTGAACGAGCCTTGAGAGTCGATATGACTTTCGCACGTGTGTGCAGATATGCATACGAGTGTTTGGATACGTACGTGGACAAGGTGGTTGCCGAAGAATATAAGCTACATCATGTAATGACACCGAGGGAGGCACTGATTTACAGCTTGGTCCGCGAGACTCCATAACTTCACTTTTATTTCTTGTATTTTTCATCGGATTAAATTGAACGCGTCTAGTAAAGGGATCGGGAGGTCTGTAAATGGTAGAGATAAAAATCTTACAATTAGACAAAAGCTGCTGTTTAATAAACGATATATGTTTTTTGTTAAAAAGTAAGATAGCGAAAAAATATTTCCCCCGCATTTATTTTGTCCATCACATGATGACACTGAGCCACTGAGCCACTGATTTATAGGGCCACGTTACGTTTATTCAGAGTTCGTAGTTCTACTTTTACAATCCGCGAATTTATTTCGCGTATTTTTAATCCCAGAATACGTTCTAGAGATCGTTTTTTAAAGTCGGAGTTTTCTCTTCATTTGGATGTATTATTATGCAAGAATAAATTGCACGGCGCGACTTCGAAAGCGTAGAATTTCAAATGGACGTAGTTACCCAACTACCAATGCAAACTAGAACCGAGCTTACTTTTGCTTTTGTATGTTCAGACGAGATGAAGTTTAATAACCATCGGTCAGGATTACATAAAATGCAGGTATATGTCCGCATGTAAAACATACTACCAGGATATGTAATATATACATATATGAGTGTATCTAGGCAATATATTTTTATTTCAGAAAGTTTCTGTTAACACAATGAACAAATTAAATTCTAGTCTATTTTGGTTCGTTTGAATATGGAATTTATAAATTATTCAAATATCACACACACAAGAGACGCGGATTCTTTTTTCTAGAGAAGACTTTAAGTTTATTTTCCCTTCCATTATTTTTAATGTACGAACAACAACTTGGTTTTTTTTCCTAAATGTAAAAGCCGCCCGCAATATCGCATCTAGGAATAATGTTGCGCAACGTTGTATATGTGCGATGCGCTGCAGCGTTGCATTCTCAACTCATATGCGATATCTGCTTGCTTGCTTGCCTGGGGCTGCCGATCGTATTTATAGACGTAGTATATCGCACGCAACTAGATTAAGTAGATAAGCCTCGATATGAGTCGATTCCGATTGTCTCCCGCTGGTCAGGTTGCATACCGCACCCCGCTATCCCTCCCTCCCTCCTCGCTCTTTGTCTGCATCGTCGATGCATCACGGGACATATCGCCGCGCAAACCAACTGCACTTGCTCTCGTGCTTGTAATGCTCGCGAAAAGAAGGGCCCGTCGCGTTTCTGCGATTCATTACTTATTGCCGATATCATCTCGGACGAGATCGAACGGCATGTTGAATTTCGACGAGCGGGAATGTGTATGCAATTTTTTCGCAATTGCGAACGCGATGCAACATTGCGCAAAACCTATGCCTACGTTAATTGTACATGAAATTGCAATTTTACAAGTCATTAAACTTCTCGACGTCAATGGAATATGTACATTCATATGTTCTGAGATATATTTTGAAAAACAAGATTGTAAAATATATTGTACATTAGATTTTTTTCTTTTCTCATGAAACTACGTACTTTGTAGAGTTTTCTTTACGTAAAATAATTATAGAATTGTCAATATTTAATAGGAAAAAATGGTAATTACATAAACACGCTAATGAAAAAATTACATAAACATTCTGGAAAAGAACTCCAAGTAAGTTTCATTAAAATTGCATTAGAGAAAAATCCAACGCTGTTGCTTTTTTACATTTGTGTGAAAGTCTCTAGAAATATGTGACTGTACAATATCTTCTAAAATTGTTTTAAACGGAAGACAAAACGTTAGAATGAATTTCCTGTTGCATAATTATATCCAATTACAGAGTCATGTATTAACAAGAAAATTATGCGATGATACTCACTGATTGATTTATCATCGTGAAGGAAACATGAAACGTTAATTGTTTGAGAACATTAATATTTCCAAGATGAAAGTGCCTATCTAATGAATTGGCGCAATAATTCGCAGATATTGTGCAACAGTAGCCGAGCTCGAAATTTGCGAGTGTAGCTTTTTTGCACCTGTTCGTAATTTCATACTAGTAGTATACCTGAAATTACGAACAGGTGGCTATTATCTTCTTTTTTTACATTTCCGGAAAGGTCGGAATGTTAATATGCACTCGCAATTGAATAAATCGCGGGAGGAAAGAGAAACGCCATCGCAGAAAAGCAATAATTGTTTTGTGTGATATTAAGTCTCGCTAATGATCGCTTGTTTTGACCCGTAATTATTTATACGTCGGTTGCGGTTAACGGAAAAGCATTTGTTGGTCCGAATAAGCGTGAGTTATAGGCACGTTGATATCTGCTCCGGTTTATTGCTGCTTTGCCGTTGATATTTATGTATATCGCGCCATACATCATACGTTTCAATTCCGCGCGGTATTTATGGAGTACGCGAGCGCTTACGTGAAAAACGTCGGGCTGAACTTGTGACGAATAATATGGATATCGAATAAAAATATTCTCATGAATAGCTAACGAAATTAATTTTTAAACAGATGAATGCGACTGACGGTTCGTCGTTATGATATTGAGGAACATAGACCTGGCAGTTAATTTTTAAATCATATAATTTATTTTACTTATTATTATTTCATTCAGTGTCGGATGGCAAATGCACATTTTTATTTTTGATTTATAAATTATTCGACTTATTATTTTAAATTTTTCAAACGGATTTTTCGACGGATGTATTTATTCCTGTTTAAACAATTCGCCTAAACAATTGCTATTTTTGTGAAGAAAATTTATATTAATTTTTCGTTTAGTTGTTTAAAGCTTTACAAAAATAATGACGATATATTAAATATTTCACATTCATTATTAAATAATATGACTTTTTATAAATTTCAAGTAGAATTTCTCCTGCGAAAGGACTAGCTAGATGGTAATAGTTAGACAAATGGATGAATGATTCGAGAAATCATCTGCGATATATTACGCATGAGATGCAATTTGTTGCATGAGATGCAACGTGGTCCAGCGTACGATCAATCGACACGCGTACCTCGTGCTCGCTTTAACGCTACATCTTCCGTTCATTTTTGAGAATCTTCTTGAAAACACGCATCGCGAGAACGGAGGCTTCCATCTCGAATGGTTATGATGTATGTATGTATGTATGTATGTGGGCATATCCCATTTACATATTAATGTATCGTATTTTGAGATGAAACGCTTTCTATGCTTCAAAATATTCAATGATGACAAAAGCAACATAGTGCATTGCATTGCATACTGCAGGCAACTCTCTCGCGATTTTTATATGCATCTCTGCTTTGATACGCACTTTGATATCAGAGATATACCTATCTCTTGGAGCTCTTTGTGATAATCAAAATAGGACACGTAATAATTATTTCATAACTATTCTGCAACTTGTTTTTAAATTCAGATAATGCATATTTAAATAAAAATTCTTGAAATATATTTTCTTTTTTAAAATATTTAGATTTAATATATTATTAAATATTTTAAGCTCATCTATAATACCAAGTGCTTTTGCAAATTATGAAATATATTTGATACAATGAATTATTTTAGAAAGAGACCCATATACAATACAATAATGAATGTATTATTAAAATTCTGGTGATAAATCTACTTTCGATCATAATGATTATAATGATCATATATTATCAAATTATTGACTAATAGAATATTTTATATCTTTTTATTTATATAGTATCTCAAGAGAATTTTATAATTTAATTTTGACATATTAATTTTAATACTCTTATAATATTTTTTTTCCTCATATTGTGATTATTGTATTTTTATGCTTCTTTTCCGAGATAATGGGTTTTCGAAATAATAACCTATTGTCTGATTATTATTTCTCTTTCATTTTCTCTCTCCAATATTCAATTAGAAATACTCGCATATTTTATGCATTTGCATGGCAGAGGTAGTATGCAAGTTTTCGCGTGTGCAAGTTATAATTATGTAAATTTTTCACACTTTGCATTATCTTATAATAACACTGGATATTAATTTACACTGTTGATTAATTCTCTATTCCTATAAATACTCAGAAAAAATTTTATGATATAACATACATCTTTTACACATATTTGTAAAGAAAAAAATGTAAACTGATCTCCACAGGGGTTTAGTAATTTGGGACACTTCGTTCCCGTACGTTTCCTTACGTTCGGTATGCTTCCTTTTCGAGATAATGGGCTCGCTTCTAGTCTCGCTATTACTCGAAGCACATCTCCCTCCAATCTCCGAAGCCTACATGGAAACGCATATCACGAACGAGCCCGGCTTTCTGAGATGGATATAATATCCGTACGTGGGTAGGTCGACTTACATATTAATGTAATACATAATCACGCGGAGATTGGAGAGGCAGGACCCCGGTCCCCCCTCCCCCCTTCAAGATGAATGAGCCGTAGAGCATGCTCAAAAGGTATGCGGTTGATCCAATGTGTCGTAATCGTGACCCCGCGAGACTGCACAGTCCGCTATATCCCGTGTCTCAGTCGGGACTCATATCTAAACTATCACCAATATGGCCGACATCTCTTACAATTAGATCCGATTTTGATTAGGCCCCACTGTACACATATCGAAAAAAGCACGGAATTATTCTTATTTTCTCAGACAAGTGTAATAAATTGTAAATATGTAAATATTTCTCATGATATCGATCGATTTGCCTCGAATAAAAGTAGTTTTCAGGAAGCTGAAAACTTCGAATAAATTTGAAATCTTCAATGTGATAATCTTAATTACAATAGATTATTAGAATATTATTTCCCCAATTATTGATTAATACAAATATATTTTCTAATTAATTATTAAAAATGGGATATTTAAACAAAACATTATTATTCAAATACAGGATTATTAATTATTTCTTGCCTATACGTTTGTATAATTAAACAGAAAATTCATTCTTAGAGATATCGATTTATTTATTTAACTGCAAGTATCTTAACTACGTTTTAATAATCGTTCTTTAAATTATTGCCCAGCAACGTGGCGTGGGCGCTTTGAGGATTATATGCGGCTTTCACGTTATTTGTATGTCCATTTTAATCCGTTCGGCACATATATCGATACATTACATGCATGTGCGCCTACACGTTATAATGGTAAGCAATAGCGGCGATCAGAGAAAATTCCGATTGTAGTTAGCCGCTATCAGATCTTGGCCAGGTCGGCACAAGGAGTGTCTGGGAAAACGCATTTACGTTGTGTACGTGTCTCCGATTGGCGGAGAGATGTACATACGACAATTAGAAAGTCGACATTTATGTATTCCGACGAGAACTTGAATGTCTCGTTTCTCTCTCGGAACGTTGAATAATCGATTTGCTCAATGTAATAATATTTCTTGATGTCATAACTGTTTGTTAATTTTATAATCGCACATGCTGAATAGAATGTTGAGGTAAATGATCATATGCACTTGTAGAGATAATGTCTCCGTAATCAGAGGTAATAAATAATTAACGCGAAATCAAAAGAAGATTTTCGAGACAAGTGATTATATCATACTTTGTTTACGTTATCATACATTTGTATATCATAGCTAATATATAATTTCTTTCATCAAAATGTATACATCTCTATAATTTTGTATTTTTATTGATCAAATAGAATGTACCTTTTAATATCTGTTACATAAAAGGTTTAATTAAATAAATTAATTTTATCCATTAATTTCCATTGTAACTAATAATTCTTTTGATGACATTGGAATAGTCCTTTCCAATTATAATTTTTAATATCCGTTATTGTAACATGCATTTTGTATAAGTAGGAAATCTTCTCTCTGTTCCCGCATCATAGATCAACACTTTATTCTATGTAATTCCGAGGTATCGAAATGATTAATGAAAATGCAACACGTGTCGCTTTTCTTTCATTCTCGCTCACTTGACGCGTGTGTCCCGCATCTGTGTCCCTTCTGGATTTCCAAGAGGACATTTAAAGGCGTCTCGTGGACTTTCTCCATGAAATCTCGCAGCTAGGGAGGTCGTCGCGGAGGAAGGAAAAGGGAGAGAGAAGAGGGGAGAGAGAAGAGGGGAGAGAGAAGAGAGAAGAGAAGGCTTTGAGCGCGGTTATCATCTACTTACGAATCATTCATTGTCGCTTTAGACAATAAAGATTACTTTATCTCCGGCGATGCGAGCCTTGCACGCGCCTAAGCGTACATATATACGCCTCGTCTCGCTCTGCACTCGACTTTCTCGACGGATCGCCGTGCACGTATCAAGTGTATGCGTCGACCAATCGTAATTTATTCTCCGTTGCAGTTGCCTAATATGTAGACCGACTACGCTCGCGTTCATAACTCACCAAACGCGGTAGAAAAAGAAGGAATATAATGGACGTTTAATCGAGATTTATGCGCGTCGCGGGAGTTCCGCGCGCATGAGTACTAATTCGATTCGCCGGAAAATTATTCGCGCAGAAAACTGACTCTCTCTCTCTCTCTTGAGCTCCTTACGATTAAAATTTATTCGCTCGTATGTAATACAACTTTCAACATATGAATATTTCTAAATGTGACGTATAATCTCTGACCGAAAGTTTAAATTTCAACGCCATTTGTTGCGATAAGTTCGCTTTGTATCTTACACGAGATGCCATTGAAATGTCATTTAAATGCACGGTTAAATATTACAGTGATAGTAAAAGGCAATTATCGTAATCGTATTATGATTACATAATATTTTGATATAATAAAATATCACAGTTATATAAAATAATTACAACGATATCTTGACATTATGTTGTTGTAAATTTATAAATTTGCATTTCACATAAATTAATATTACACAGTTTCTCACCTCCGTTATCGTTTGATAATTTTCGTATAAAGAGAAATATATTTTATAATTACAATAAATATATATTATTATTTATCGCCTCGTTTCGTACATCTAGGTGAATGAAAACACTGACGTATATCTATTATTGCGCGAAAAACAGAGCGGTTTTGCAGTGAAATTGGGGCGCGATTTAAATAACGCGAGAGGACGGAATACATCATGCCTTGAATTGTACCCGCCAATCGGCGACAACCACATATTTCGAGTCCGCGTAAATTTTTATCGTATCACATTGTCAAGGGCTCTGATTAGACGATCACACATACGCATATACTATATGAATTGTACCCTACATGCATACATACACACACAAAAATTTTTTTATCACATGCATGCGTTTTATATTACGTACTGGCACGTGCTTGATTGAAGTGAATTAAACTTTGAAGAAGTTTCTGATATTCGTATGTGACACAGCAATGTGTGTTCTCGATAGGATAAAAAAATAATTTTCATCTCGCGTCTATATAAAGGTCGTAAGCTGTGGATGACAGCTTTTTTCTTTTATCACTTTTTGCTCTATCACTTTGCGAAGGATCATTAAAAATATTAACCCTTTACTCTATTATGCTATTTATAACATCGCACTAGTTTCTCGCTGTAACAATCGTTTTTTTTTTATTGGAATATCATCGATTAGTAAAATTTTTCCATTTGTCAGTCAACAAAACCCGATTATCTAATTAATGTATTCGCTGTCAAACCAATGAACCTCATGCATTTATATCCCCTTTGAAGAAATGCATCGCTCTCTATTTCTACCATTTATTCTCATAATCGATAACATCTTAAACACGCGAAATAACCGTTGATCCATTGAAGCATGAACTCATTAAGTGCAACTTACACGTGCAGAAGTACAATGCGTGTCGAAAGGGAATAAAAATGGAAAAAGAGGCCAACTCTATTCACGGATGCATTCATAGTTCATGTCGGCTTCTAGTTATGTTAACGAATAGCAGCGAAAGTCTTTGTTTCCGTGTATGCTCAATTAACTCATATGCATTGGTCGGTTCGTATCGATAATATTTTTTTTCCACGAATAAAGTCGGTCGTTGGATTTTTTTCCCTGTATATGAAATACCTCACATATACAAATATACAAAATATACGCACATATGATCGCGAACCACGCCAGTTAGAGAAGCAAATGATTTTTTTTAATGCCATCAAATATCACGTTCACTGGAATATTGGCGGCGTAGCTGAACTCTACTTTGTGTACGCACATATGCACACACATTTGCCTCTTTTTCGCTCCTCGATTTTGATTGTGCGCTCTGTTATTAGACACCGATCGAATGTGTAACGCGACGCGAAATTCGTCATCCTCTTTTTTATGAAACCGCGGTGTTTTAACATCCCCGAATCAGTCTCACTCTGGTTAACTCATTTATATTTAGTGATTTGTTCATCCCTTTTCGTATCACATCTCGAGCTAAAATATCGATGAGTAATGCAGGTTCAAATTCGACGCCGTTAATATCGAAAGCTTTAAATCCTAGAAATATGAGACCTCTCTTGTATAATAGTGGCAGTTTAGGAGTGCGAAATAATTTTCTCGTCGCGGGGGAAATTGATTCCATTAATCAGTCTACTTGTAGAATTAATCGCTACGACTGAGAACACTTCGTTGGACCGCTCTAATGCCACCCACCCACCCAACCTATCTAATGCGGTCTCGCGGATCGCGTCGCAGATTGATAACCGAGTATCAATAAGGCGTACGTGTTACACGGTGATCCCAACAAATCGACGTCGGGGGCGCGGTCTCGTGACTACGAGAGTCATGTGTGCAGCGCCCGATCGCCGCGTTTATTATTACATGGTATCTCTCTCGCATCGTGTTTAGGCGTGAAACGGTCGGGCAGGTCAAGACACCGTTCCTTATCCCTCGTGTCGGCCGGTGAAATGAATTCCTTGCGAGTGCCGATGTCCATGCATTCGTGTGCACGTTCACACACACATACACACTCAGTTTCGCGCTGGCGTGTAAGGAAACATATATATGCTACGCTATTTATGGGTTATTAACGTCACCTGAGAAGCGACCCAGAACCAACTCGAGGGATAAGAGGATATTTCCGGCGATCGTGACGGTGATAGCTCGTCGACGCCGAAAACACGTCCTCAACGCGACGCAGACCGACAACAATTTCTCGCGTTTTTGTTCATCTGTCTCTCCGCACGCTCTGACACTCTCGATGCTGATTGATATGATCGTTATGACGTGAGACATACGTTTCAACATCCGTTTCGAAAAAACGCAATGGTTCAGCTTCTAAAGAGAGAAAAGCCACCAAGTATTATGCATTGCATCAGGTTTATTCTCGCGTGATATACGCCAACATTATATAATATAAATTTATATCAAATATGGAAATATCAATCGGACACGTGTTTTCTGAATTTTTAATTTTTTTATATATAATTCATATAAATTTTTAAATATATTCCTAATATTTTAATATTAGGAATATATTTAATATTTAATTTTTTACGAAAAATACAATAATTAAAGTTTATATTTTCCTAATTTTAAATTTTTAGACAATAAGACAATATTGTGAAGATGCGTCAGAATTTTTGAGACAATATTATCAGAATATTATATTACTGTTTATAATAATAGTTTTTATAATATGAATTATAATATATCGAGAATAGCGAACTACCTAAAGAATTATGTTGTGATAAGAAAAAAAACTTTTGTAAGAATGCTAATAAATATAAAAGTGATACGCTTTTCTTTGGATGAAGAAAGATGTTTCTTCGTCTTTGGTCGGACAAAAAACGATACCGACTCCTTTGTCGTGCCGGTACTTAACGGCAAGCTTCGGCAACGTTGAAACTTTTCGTGTTAATCTCTCTCAGGGTGCCCCAACGGGCTCGTCCCCCGCCATGAAATAACATAAAACTTTTCGTTTCGCCCAAGCCACCCCCTCCCGCCCGCGCTCTTTCTCTCTTCGTGACGTCGCTCAAGACTTTTACTTTTAAATCATTCAGCCGATGCCCGTTACATTATTCAACCACTAAAACCTCGCTATGCGGATTTCTGGGGAATCTCAAGGATCCTTTCGTACCCCGCCCACTTTTATCCCTTTCCTCTCCCGAAACCCCTTCCTGCACCCCGTATCTGCACGACCGCTTCTTATTCTCGATGCCGATGCAAGTCGCGAAACTTCCCATGAAATTCTCTCAATAATTCTTCTCACACATCTGCATTTTGGCCGCGTTATGAAAGTTCGCGCGAGCGAAATGAATTATTCGACTTTGCGACTCGCGTTTTTCTAATGGCATATCCACTTGTATATTATTCTAGATCACATGTGTGTATGTATAATCTCAATAGCTACTCCATCCCACTTTATGTAGCATTTTATAAAAAAAAATTACCAAGTTTAAAGTAGCCATTGGAAAATTTGAGAATTAAATTTAAATTAAGATTAAGAAGTTTAAAGTAGCCATTGGAAAATTTGAGAATGAAATTCAAATTGAGATTAAGAATATTCTCAAAGCTTTTATCAGGCTAGAAATAATTATCTGCGATAATAACACGTATATATTTTATACTACGGATTTATTACTTCTCATATATTTTATATTTCAGTATGAAATCCGTTAATGCGTGTCAATCGGTATAAAAATCGTATAATTGGTTTTGATAATTCGATTTAATTTGTTTTGAACCCCCTAATGAACGTATCGTGTAGATGTAGATTATTGCAACGTTGAATGATAACGTCCGTCATGCAGTTGATAAGTAATAAATGAGAAAGAACTTGTCTATCTTCAGGGAAATAATCCGATTATGCGGAGATGGTTATCACGACTATCATCCCGTTTTCTCGTTGAGCGATCAATAGATAGTAAATGAAATAACACCTCTCGTGTGCTTTGTACGTGGATGGAATGAGACGGCTCTTTTGTACGACACAATTGTTGATGTCATCGCTTAATGGACCGGTCATGAAAAGTGCAGCATAGGAAGCTTCCGACCAGCTCAAAAAAAATGGTTAAAAAAAGTATTTTTTAAGCTTTATTGTATGAAGTTGCGCGAGATAACTCATTTATAGTAAATTACAAGAAATCGCATTGTTTGATATGTTGTGACTTTAACGCGTGACAAGATAAGCAAATTAATTACGCGGATAAATGGAATCGATGCCGAACGCGTCATGATATGTTTTCTATCATACGTAAATCGGATGTCCAACACTTCGCGCATTATATGTATTCGTTGTTCAATTCGGCGAGAATGTGTCCCGTACGGCTGATGTTTAGCGCTCGATACGCGTTAAAATGTTATTACGTCGCGAACTGGAGCGAAAATGAAAGAGAAAATACGCGTAAACACGAGGGAGAAAAAGGGGAGAAATATAGCATACAACGCGGAAATAAATATTCGCGGCCGAGATGTGAATCGATCTGACGAAATAAATCACGTATTTTACGAATCTCGATCAACGTGAAATGTATCTTTCCATAAGTAAACCATTGGAATAGGCTTTGTGTTCCAAATAACTCTAACTGTTGTTAATTTTTAATTGAAATGCTACTTTAATATAATTTTAATTTAAAGTTAATATAAAAATATGTTGAGTTGAATTATAAAAAAATGATATTTAAAGATTAAAAATGAAAAAATTGTGAAAAATATCATGCTTTATGGAATTTTTGCTATGCGAAAAACGATTCCAATCTACCAGAGGTTCTATAGATAAAAGAAACCATTATAAAACTAGATATATATTCTATATATTTTATTATATATATATATTTTTTTTATCGTAAAATTAAGGCTACCCATTTGAGCCAACGTCGATCACAATGAATCACGCTAGTAGCGAACGACGTTTAAATTAACTTCAATCAATCCTTTCATCTGCTATGCCAGTTATTTATTGTTCGCGCGCCGGTAAATTTCAATTTGAGTTACGCTCTCGCGTACACGATTGCTTATATAAATTCTAATTATTACCTTTTTGAATCGGACCTTTCGTATTCGAAAATTCTATATCTAGATAAAATGAGAGTCAAAAAATGTATTTTATAGCTTCTAAAAAAGTAAAATCGATATTTTCATTTGCGAGCTCGTATAATTGAGGTTCGTAATTCCAAGTTATATGTAGAAGAGAGAATTTAATACTTTGTTACTTACGGTATTTTTTTCTATCATGTATATGCTAATAATGGATCAGTCAAGATAATCTTATTGTAGAGTAATTTTATTATCGATGATATATTTTTGAATTATTTAATAGAACTTCTAGACTTCCCGATATAACTTATTTGACGTATTTTGATACATATTATAATAAGTTTATTTCACGCGTTATATAATTATTGTAATTCTGTTGCATCAGTATGTCAATTTGCCAAGTTATAATAGAGATCCCAATATTTATTAGTAAAATATATTACAATTAAAATAAATCTATATCTAATATATTATAATTAATGTATCTTAAAACGATATTCTGTGAATTATATCTAATAATCATATATATATATATATATATATATATTCTTAATACAATTATAAGATAATATTATATTTGTATAATATTTCTCAGATAATTTGCAGTGGAGTATTGACATGTACAAGTCGATGCTAGACACTTCCATTTTATATTACCTGCTCTCTTCCTCCACCTTATTTTCCTTTTGCGACAGCGAATGATTAATAACTGCGCATTACGGGCTTGTAATTTATCAGAATAACACTGGCACACATACACACAAAACTGATCAACTTTACACCAACGCGCCATTTCGCCTCTATTTTCCGCAAGTTAATTAAATTACGGTACTATAGCTTTTGAAGCGCAAGACGAAGGAAGGAAGCCTTAAATTGCGCAACACTCTTTAATAGTCTTCGAATAGAATTTATTATACAATATATTATACCGCTATTCAGATTTAGTTTAGTGAGTCTAATGCAACTTCGGTTGTAACGAGATGCATTTCATCTCAGGCAATCGCCTACGGGGAAACTCGTGTAAAAGTGACGTTAAACAGAGACCTCGCTCCTACCTGAGTGATTAATAACATCTTGGCGAACGTTAAACGCTTGTGCTTCTTCAGATTTGCCTATGAAAAAATCGTCAAGTTTGAACGAGAAGGCGCATACTCGCGCTTTCTAAACTAAATAAATCACTTTGAGAAAGATCTTCCTACATGTATACATATACCACGCGAGAATTTTTTCCTTTCTTTCTCCCTCGATGCCGATTTTTTCTCTCTCGCGGCTTGAGTTATGGCAAATAAAGGAACAAAGACGGTGGGTCATGCGGGAATATCATGCGTCGTCGCGGAAATGGCGTTTTCTCACGTTACATGGCGAAGAAAATCAATAGTTGCCGATATTTATTAGCGCGCAAGCTAACATAACAAATTATAAAAATTTCAACAATTTGTAATTTGTATTACGCCGATATTCCTAGATAAAAAAAGATATACAAATCATTTAAATATTTTATTTGTGGTGAATTATGATTGATGCCGATATTAAAATTCATAAATAATAATAATACATGATTTTATAATAATTCTCTCTTTCTTATTACAAGAATTTAACATATTTTCGGAATAATTTATATTATTATTTCTTTTTTCAGCATCTTATTTATTTGAAACTCAATTAACAGAATTAAAAATCGAGTAACTCTATCGCGTTTCGCGCAAAAAACTCGAGGATAATCAGGGCATTTCTCTCGCCACGTAACGTGAGTGCGGGCGTAAAGTTTAAGATATACGAAGCCGTTATGCCCGCGGTCCTTACGGTTTAACGTCACCATACAGTTTGCGTTCAGAAAGGCGAAATAGTTGACAGGCATAAAGGCCGGACGCGTTTCATCTTCTCATGACTGCGTTGTGTAAGACGCATATAAGCGTGGCGTAGAAAGCGAATAGTAAAACTAGAGATACCGGGGCGCGAGAGGATCGGGATGACGTACCAATGTGGGGCGCTACCGCGAGTGAAATAATGAATAAAGAAGCGAGCATCGAGCGCGCCAAGTATCCGCCGGAAAGAGAGCGTCGCACTTCTTCCTGTAATGGCATCTTTCCGCGATGCTTTACGTGCGCGGCGTATCGTAAAGATAAAACCCGCCTTCTTACCTATCGTACAGTATCTTTCAGAAAAATAATATATTCCTTCAGTATACTCGTAATTACATTCTACGGGTTTTTTTACACGATTCTCACGTGCTTCTCGCGTTGTGCCGATGATCCCCCCTCGATTAGTGCTGCAAATATTTTTCTCGATTTTTAATTCTCCTCTATGTCGTGAATGAAAAAATAAAATTTTATTATTTCATTGGTGATATAAATATTCTGCACACATATGCACTGGTATCTAGAAAGTTATGAATTTTGCATAAAAAATGAGACTTAATTTTAAAAAATAAATTAATTTATAATATTATAAATTGCATTTATTTATTTACTTTTTTATCAAATGTTATATATAAGCTTAAATATATATATAAGATTTGATTTAAGAAATAAATGTCAATTTAAAACATTCACGTTGCGAGCGCGAATTAAAACGCCGAGAAGAAAAAGGAAACGAGGCACGTACAAGAGGCTGTCGGAAAAGTGTGGAAGTTACTCTACGTGATAAATAAAATCGTACTTTCTCGTCGGCACAGAGAATTGATAATCCCGGTAAGTCGGTCGTCGTAATGTCAAGTACCACCACGTCGGGTTCAGAGGGTATCTCGTAATCTTTAATGATTCCAACAATTTTCACTTTTCTCGTTCCGCGTTAAATTTCAGAGACTCGCCATACCGCTTTCTATCACCTTTCGCGAGTTAATCTTGCTTTGAACAGGTGTTGGTAACGAAGAAGAACATGGATTTTTTTTTACTTTAGATATTCTCATCACATATTTAGCTGTTATTGCTTTTTTCAAATTTTACTTGTTTAATATATAATAAACGAAAATGTGAGGAAAAGAAATGAGAGAGTTAAGTAATAACTGAAAAGTTAATAAATATATGTTTAGTGAGAGGATATAAAATTATTTATAGTAAAACAATTTTATATCTTTAAAGGGACATAGTAACAATCTGTTGAAATTAATCAATTATAAGCGATGATTAAATTTATAATAGTGATAATAGTGATTCATTAATATGTATGGATAAATGCTCTGTAACGTAAAAATATGTTGATAATTATGTGGATGACTCTCTCTAAACTTTTGTAATGCTCAGCTGTGTAATAAAAAAATATGAAAAATATTTAAAAAATTCGTACTTTTCGCGAGGCGCGAAGAATTTTTCGATTACAAGAAACGACCATCTCGCCGAGTGTCGACCGCGATGCCGTAATTGAGGAAACTCCGCGAAACTCATTAGCCTCGCTAGTGTCACTCATTTTCGCCGCAGGATCGCGCAATTAAAGAGAGCGACGCCGGGAGTGGCTTCTATCGCGTCGTCGACTATTCGGCCTTTTTTCACCGCTTTTTTTTTCTCTCTGCCGTTCGTCGGAATTTTCGGGTAGCGAAAGTATAGCTGACATTGGCTCTCGTTAGTCGTGATCGCGGCCACTCACGTAAATCACCCCCGGAATTCCACATTTACGCGTTGTGCCATGGAGTTTTCGCCTTGCAGCACCCGGTTTCAATTCTACCGCTTCCCGGACTTCCTCTTTCGCGCGGCAAGAAGGTAAATGTTGGCGAGATTACGGTCCTTGCTAAATTTATTCTATTAATTAAGTTTACTCACTCTGCTGCCGCCTTGTTCCGCCGTCGAGACGACGGTCAGTTCGGTAGAGGATAATACGAAGAGAAACTGCTTCGTAATTCGTGAAGATTATAATCACGCAAAAGATCTACAGGTCTCGCAAGATATACTCTATGACCGCGCTTATAGATGTAAGTTTTACCTTAGTCCTTTCGTTCTCAATATCGTATATTTTTCTCATAATATACATAGTTTCAGAATCGCCCAATATTTAAAAAAAAATGTTACATTCTTCAAAAGTGCATAGGACCACGCTCATTTAAAAATTACATACAATGTATATAATAAAAAATTATATATTATATATAATTGTTTAAGTTTTTGATTATAATTATAGTTATAGTTTGATTATTTTTATTGGAGGGAAAAAATTTATATTCTCGATTCCAATTAACTTCATAATTTACGCAGAGTGATAATACGGAAATTACCGATTGTCATTTCAGCACCATACAATTCTTTATCCTATTCAATTTTTATAATAATTTTTTTTCAATTTCATGTTTCAAATTTATAAATTGAATTTTCGATATTTAATCTTAAGTGTTATCTATTTAATGTAATTTATCGCAATACGAATATCTGAAACTTTGGAAAACTTTACTAAAGCTCGCACTTAACTTTCACGAGACTTAAAATATACAGACGCCTGTTTTCTTTTCTATTCTCTTTACTGTTTCGCTGTGGAATTTAACGCAATGCTACAACTTTTCTCGAAGTCCGTATCAATTGCCGTGTTTTCCGCTAGCGATAATCGGGCATTAACGCGCTGCTAAGACGGAGGAGAGGGGGAGAGTGGGCACGAAAGGGGGATACACGATGCCAGAGAAATTTCGGAAAATTTATCGCTGCGACCTCCGCGAATTTCGAGAAGGGGCGAGAGAAACATCTTAACGAGGGGTCGGGCTATCGGCGAGAGCGGATGCGCGTTCCACTTCCGGCGGGGATGGGACGGCGGATTCGTTGCCGAGAAATTATTGCGCTTCGCGGATTCACCCCCGACGGGTTAACCCGTGTCAAAACTTTACCGGGCACTGTCGCGCACCTGCAACAACGGTGGCATTCCCTTTAGTCGTGCAGCGACCTCCACGCTTCGATAGTTCGAACCCAGAAAATCACATACGATGTTACATTAATGCGTACACTCACACACACACATATCTACTCGTCGGAGTATTCATGCGGTAAGGAGGGGAGGAGGGGGGAAGAAGGCAAAAGGTCCCGAGTTCGCAAGAGGCGATGAGCTTAATCAAATTAGTAACGTTCTCGTCATATTCCGGAGGAAAAGCGCGCGATGGCAATGGCGTATACAGAGTATACTAGTCGACAACCAGAGAAATTGCTACATGTTTCGAATTTTCATCTCTCCATATCGAAATTTTATCGTGTAACTTTTAGGTACTTTCTGTTAAAAACGAGAATTACTCAATGACTTTATATAATCAATATTAAAGATAAAAAACATATGTACATGAAGTCGAAGTATTTTATTATAATGATTATTTTTACACATTTAATGTTTTCCAACAAAAAAATTTGTCTATACTTTTAATAATTTTTACTTAAATGTAGCATAATATGTGATAGATATACACACTAATTATACATTAATTAGTTATATTAATTATATACTAATTTTTTTATTTTTTTATTGCTTTTATCCGCCTTTTATCCATAAAGATAGTTTCGTCATATAACGATTTATATGCGGATTTCTGTCAGATGTATAGATAAATACATGAAAAATATTTGTGGTGGAAATCACTAGCGAATCGAGTTCGAAAAACGCATGTATTGTATAACTGAAACGTATAGGATTACATATTAATTACTGTCATGATGACTGTTTTATTCGCAATCCGCGTGTCATTTTGCGCATGGCCTAATAATATATTTGTCATTATTCCGGACCCGTTGTTCGCGCGCCGTATATTTTAAATAATGCGTGCAATGTACGGTGCATCGCACCGTGCAAAATTGCAATCGCAGTTTTCGCGCCCGTTCGTGCCGCTGGTCAATAAATTACAATTGTTCGTCGCACATAATTCCCCGTTGCATTAATAAATATCGCGCGCTCCATCGGGCGCCACGCTGCGCGGCCTGTTTGTCCATTATGTTGTCGGTTCTTTAAACAACAAAAGAAAACGGGCTCGTGAAATGTTCATGAATAATGGATTTTTATTTGTTCATCATTTTTTCGAAAAACATGCACACAGGATATAATATAAGGGAGCGTTCAAAATTGACGAAAACTTACATAATCCTTTTCTTTACGCAAAACTTTATAGATATTTCTACCTTTTTTCACACTTTTGATGTAGATGTGATTTTTCGAGAAAATTCTGATCAAATTTTGACAAATCTCTAAAGAATCTTGCAAATTTCGATTTTCTCAAATTCCTTTTCCCTGCGAGAGGAAAATTAGAATGACAGCATTTTTGGAGAATACCTAATAGCACGGCTCTATTTTCGTTCTATTTTCCATTGAAATTCCGAATTTCCACGCATCGACGCTCACCGCTGCCATTTCCGCGTTCGTCGATGACGTTTACACTTGAATTTCCGTCCCAGTGCCGCGTGGATTGGCGATTTTATACTGGCAGATGCAATAAATCTCTGTCAGCTTTCGTAACGTCACAGAATTCGTACGAGCCAGCGATACGAGGACGTACGATACGATAGGATGGATAACGATTTGCGATTACTTATCGTGTAATTTGCGTCAGTTAAACTGGGTTAGTTAACAGCAAATCAATTTATTCGAAAGCTAATCCCGCCGAATACAGCGTTAGAGAAATATCGTTCCATCATCGTCGTATTTCTGAGACCTTCTAGTATCGCGCTGTTCTTCGGACATAATATCTCGAGTTTATAGTAGAATTTTCAGCTACATTCAAGGTGCACGATGTCCATGAACTGTCACTGTCCTTTCGTTTCTTTGAATTACAGATATTAGGATAAACCTCAAAAAATATGATGGTTATTTCACGTCTGTGTATGTGTGTATTGTACAACAGGTTTTAAAATACAAGTAGTTTTGTATATAAATGTTATACTGCGCAATAAATAAAACATATTTTAAATGTCCGAGCTTTTTTATACCTTTGTAAATATTTTAACTTATTAAATTTTTGATAATTTCTAGATATATCACTAAAGTAAAATCTATTTAAATTAACTTAATTTAATTAAATTAATTAATTATTTGAATAAAATTCATTTAATTGAAATTAATTGAGCAAGACTTCATTAGCATCTCATTCTCTTTATTTGCCACTTTAAATCTTAATTTGCGGAAACTTATTAATTAATTAGAATGCTTGCATTTCGAGAGTTATTGATGCAGATGAAAAATGTTTAGTATTTTTATACGTGCATTTTTATACATGTCAATATTATGAAAGAAAAATTCTCTTCTCGCGCGGTATATAGTTCGTAATGCGAATAATGCTTATGACAGACACGAGAAATGAGAAACGAGGAAAGAAGCGGCGAGAAGTTTAAGGATTTTCCACCGTAACACCACGACTGAATCTAGCGGGAATAAATTTCTCGACGAATTCATGATCGAGCGCTTTTCAATGACTCTTATCTTGCAATCCCTCGGCTAAAAGAGGTAAAGCTTCCGTGTTATAAAGTAATACGAGCAGCTTGATACGAATTGTTTGATATAAAGACATGACAAGTCTACTGTTTTCTCTATGTAACACGCGATGAAAAAGAGATGATGTATATAAAGACCGAAAGCCCGATGGTTCAAAATAAATGCTACTAAAAGTACACATGATGAAGATCAAAACGCAATTTTTAATCGACACAATTTTTCATTAATTTTATAAAATTTTATAAAATTGATATTTAGTTTGTGAAAATTTTCCAGTTATTTACATTCGGAGGTACTTATTATTTGAAGATTATTATTGATAAAACGATAATTTTGTAAGTCCGCTTTGAACTGGTCAAAGG
This sequence comes from Camponotus vicinus, assembly GCF_025532165.1. Classification (NCBI taxonomy): domain Eukaryota; kingdom Metazoa; phylum Arthropoda; class Insecta; order Hymenoptera; family Formicidae; genus Camponotus; species Camponotus vicinus. Next base: position 18,004,629 of record NW_028141967.1, on the reverse strand, counting down.
GTTCGTTCGTTGAATTTATATCCCGTATGCAAAGTGCTGAACGCATCCATCGCGCTTTATCGAAAAGCTCGAGTGAAAAGTCACGGCATGCGGTTATTAAGGAGGAGCCGGACGCGCGAACTAGTACGCTCGTTCGTCTCGGACGCGGACTCGTTAACATTATCTTCGGGGTTGTAATGCGGTGCGTGCGGTAGCCCATCTCTCGAATCCCAGAGATTGCCCTAACGAATTTCCTGCCCGCGGGAAGCTCGATCGTAAATCACTCGTTACCGCGAACCGCTCGCCGTAATGCCCTCCGATCTAGCGCGCGTTTTTAACGAGCGGCCAGAGAGCCGCGTTTTCCATGTCGATGAAAACGCGGGCGATGGTGGTAATGATGATGATGATAATGATGATGACGGTGGTGATAATGACGTGGCATCGAGACTCTCGCGAAATAACGTATGGCGCGATATATTGCGCGTTTACGTGATGAGCAATTAATTCTGATGCACTTAACGAGTCAAACGACACGTAGACTGCATGCAGTTTTCTTAATACACGTTTTCGTTGCTCTAGCACGAAAAAATTGAAATTAACGTAAGAAATCAGATATACAACATGTGAACGACCGGAAATATCATTTTGATCTTGTTTAAAAAATGTGCAAATATAAAAGGAGAGTACACAATGCATAATTATTATTTTTGTGATAATGAGATGCACACACTTCTAATTTAAAACATAATGTATGTACATGAGAAGACCTAATTTTTTATTAGATATCTCGTTTATTTCTTTTCTCTATATTATGTAAATTTGAAAATTCTCTCACATAAACGCGCGCAAACACACACATACATACATACACACGTTGAAGTCGCGCCTCGTTTGTCTGCAGAGAGATGCATCGTGCGTTTTGCGGAAGTCCGTCGACTTGGCACGATAAGTTACGTGATATTTATTAGCAAAACTGGCTTGTAAAAGCGAAATGACTTGACATTTAACAAGAAATCGACGAAAAGATAAGCCCTCATTGCGTGAAAGCGTTAACTGACCTTCCCGCAACCTATCCACTTTCTCTTTCTATCTATTTTTCTCTTCCGTTTCCTTGGGTTTGCATAGAAATTGGTAGAAATAACATGACTAATCTTCCGATTACCGAGATTTCGCCATTCTGTCACTTTCACGTTGATGTTATTGGAGAAGATTAATGTCTGGCACTTCGGATAATCGATTAATTAAGACTGAACTGCCGCCCGAGGGCTGATTTTGTCAATTTGTAGATGGAAGATTTGTAGATAGATTTTTAAATGATTTTCAAATAGTAAATATGTTCTTATGAAATAAATGTTGCTACATATATTGTATCAATAGTCTTAAAAAAAAAATTAATTATTATATGTATAATAGAAAAAGATGTAATGTGTGGTAAGAGTTTCGACGTTCATAAAATTACATTAAAATTTTTATTAATATGTATATATATATGTATAAATAAAATTAAGACTTCATTATTATTATATAATTAATAAAAGTGTGTATATTTTTATTAATTCTATGGCCCCGAAATTTTCTTTCTCTCATTTAAATTACACCGATCTCAATTTCTATACGAAACCTATAATACTTTTTCAACACGCTCGTTTTCTAAGTACACCGAGAGTCTTTATACGCGATACAGGATCGCCGTGATATCGCGTGCTGGATGTTATGGACGAATGGACGAACATATCCAGAGTATCAAATATTTTTCATTTTCTAGAATGATAGCGCGAGATGCGTTTCGCAGACACAAGTTCACTCGATCTTCTCCTTCGTTTCTTCTGCTTCTTTACTAACTGCGTCTATAAATAAAGGGAGGCAAGGTAAGTGCGGAGGAGGTTGTGTCGTCGGAGTCATTAAGGGTAGTGCTTCGGTTTCCCTTGGAAGCGCGCGTTTCCGAGTTTGCCTGTGCGCGTCGCGACGAAGAGAGACGCGTACACATTCGCGTACAATACGCAAACACGCGTCGAAGACGCCTCGGTGGAACGAGAGCTCGATTCTGTCGAGATCTGACTGAGCAATAGCGTCGAATTATCAAGTCGTTTCACGTAGAACGTTCGATTTTAGAAATGCAAATTTCGTGAAACAAGGTTTTTACAAAACAAATATTCGATGATTATATCAAATATTTGCTATATATATCGTGTACTTTGAAGAAGATATCTTTATCATAGTGTAAAAATTTTCTCTCTCCTTCTCTTTCTTTCTACCGTAACATAGAGCTCGCAAATAAACAAAATAAATTAATTACCGTGAGTTTCCCTTTACAATTTATTTAAGATTGAATACAACTTAATATAATTAAAATAAATTTTTTTGGCAAGGCAATATTTTCATCAAGAAAGAAAAGAAGCAGAGCGAGACGAGCCGACAATTTTTCACGGAGTTTCCTTACAAATCTAAATTAAGACAAAAAGTTGGAACGTCGTTTTACGTTTCGTACGACGCGCGCTTTCTTCCCGGGGGACGAATTTTACGAGGTGGTCGAAAGACGGGAACACCCCCCCATTATCGCAGTTGGTAATACGAACTTGCCCTCTCGGCGCTCCTTGCAGAGTTTTAAACGCGCCATTAAATGAAATATTCCAACGTCCATGCCGTGAATCATTGATGCCTACCGTTGTAATCATCGTCGCGCGTTCTCAGCAATTATTTTGCACATCCTGCTGAATCTTCCGAAAGAATAGCTGTGAAATCGTACTTCATCAATGCACTTTTAGAGGAATTCTAAGAATGCATCCCTTAGTTTCAGAAACTATATTTGTATTTTTTTCCATTATTTGGAACTCTTTCCATTCGCGTCTTTGTCAAGATTTGAAAAAAATCGTCTGAAGTCTGGCAAATGTCTGTTCCGCGCAAAAGCATCGACGTACTTGTGTAATTCTCGTTGCGCTTTCACGGTTGCAGCCGTGATTTTCTAATATTCGACTGTCTCGTAATGAAGACTGTTGCCGTTTGCGGGACATGAACAATACTATGAAAAGACGAGCGTACAAAAGACCGTGATGTTACGCGGTGCGACATGTATCTCGAGTTACTACTGATGTTTCTCTTGCCAGCCTTTCGCATCACACTGGCGTAGCATGATCGAAAATTTTAATTTTTTAATTTCGAAAAATTACGAAAATTAATTAAAACTTTAAAACGTCAATAAGAGAATGTGTCATATATATTTTACAATATCTTGTGAAATTTAAAAATATTTAAAGTTTTTCCCTTCTAAATGTATGTGTAAGGAAATATTAAAAAAAATTAGAGAAGTATATGAATAATTTCTCTTTTTTTCGATTATATTGTTTTCAGATCTCTTTCAATTTTTTATATAAAAAAATTAAAAAATTGTATAATTTTATTTTTGTCTTCTTAAAAAAAGATAAATTAAAGCTACTTATATTATGATAGATACAGTTTTTTATGAAAAATAGTGTAATCACAATTTGCCATTCTTCACGAGGATAACGAGGATACGAATATTTTCAACAAACGAGACATTCTTATTTTCTTCATTCACTTGGCATGAAGACAAGGTGATCCAATTTCGCGTAATTTACCATTGCGATCTTTTTATTATTATAGCGAAACGTACCTGCCGTTCATACTGCGAAAATTACGTAATTTCGTGCGAATCCCATGTCGCGCAAATGGAGTCTCGATGCGACAATCGTAATTTGAGCAGCGGCTTATGTCATCGTGAAAGCATCAAGTAATGAGCAAACAAAAGGGCGAAATTTGTTTTAGCAGAGTTCGAATGGAAAGAAAATTTCTACGACTATAAAGATTTCTTGATGTTGAATTGTATTAATCTTAAGAATCATAAAGTAATTAAATAAATTTTAACTAACTCAATGAATAATCCTATCAGTCAACTAAATGAATGTAAAATAAAGGATATTAAATTTTAAGTCTCTCAATGTGAATTATCTAACTATTCTATCAATCTAGATATGAATATAAAAAAATAATATTTCTAGAAAATAAATGCCTTAAAAATTTTGGAAAAATTAATGTATTTTAAAGATTTTTCCGAGCATCACGATTTTTTGTCGCAAGAGACATCTTTTATTTTCTCAAGAAATGTTTGAAATAGCATGGAGTGTAAAGATTTGCTAAGGAGACTTACAACGTCACACGTTGGCCAATGACGTTAGATTAAAGGCAATCATTTACGACTCCTCGCACGACGTTCAAACTAGCAGAAACTCGTGTGGCAAGGCTCGCGAGAAAGGGTTTGCTTAATCACTTTTTAACTGCATTAGTACTGGTAGGCACCCCTGTCTGACGCTGCTGCGCGCACTGCACCCTCGTCGCATCAAAAATAGATTACTCCGCGTTCGGTCCCGATATATTCTCTCCGGCTGTAGCGCGACATGCGTCTCTGCATTACCGGTATATTACGATAATATATGAACAAGCGCGGCGGGGTAGGAAGTGCAACCGCATTAAAAATGAAGGTCCCTTTTGCGACGGGAAAGAAAAACACGCCCGAAGGAAAAGCCGCGAGCTGTTGTCCGCGTGTCGGTCCGACAATATTCGGATTTATTTATTCAGCCCTCGGAATTTGTATACCGAGTGTCTGACAGCTACAATGGTTCGTAGTCAGCTTTATAACGAGACATTTAACATCGCTGCATAATTCGCGAACTGAATTTAACGTTTAACTCTGACTACTTTTAATATATTAATAGAGTCAAGTGATTTTCGTTCTCGTGCCATGTATATCAGGGGGGGGATGATACAATACTGTCTTATTCAATGTTTGTTACATGAATGTTTCATGCTAATGGCGACAATTATAAGTGACAGAAGATGTTCCAAACTAACATTTTGTTTGTATCAAAATTAGTTCAGCATCTCATTTTAAACATTTGATATGTTCAAATATAAATTTATTTTTAGAAACGACTAAAGTGACGTGAAATTTGTAGTTCGTGACGAGGATAAAAGCTCGTTTTCCACCCAAATAGTATTGCGTGACCGAAGTAAAAGACGATCTATAGTCGCGGAAAGAACGTTTGGAAGAAACGTTTGTCGAGCGGGAGAGAAATGGGGAAAAGCCGTTGGAGTGTTTTCCGCATCCGAACTACCGTCGCCGTCGCTGCCGCAAGACAATCTTGCCGCATGCCTTCGCTAATAGACTGCGCGCGTCAGCCTTTTTCTCCTTTTTTTTCCCTTACCCTCCGCGTTGGATTTGCTGCCAGGACGATGGATAACCCCGGGTCCCTAACAGCCGTTTAATTTGTGTCTGGCTCTACGTTTTTGCGCCGCGAACGGACCTTCGTTCGAGCTGAAAACAAGACGCTCGTCTGCGCGACGACCCTTCGCCTTGACTACTTGTTGTAGCCATCCTGCCCGAGTGTTTCGAGTGTTTTTCGAATCTCCTCGTTTTAGAGCGAGAGAATCTGATGGCCCTTCGAGCCGCTGACACGACATCCGTGACAATAACAAATTAGTTTGGTCTAGTTTAAAGAGTGGGAACCGGTCGAACGGATGGGAGTTTGTTGTTGCAAGCGGCTAATTTCCGTAATTCATGTTTGGGATACCATCACATAATTCGATAAATTTTATTGAGTATGATTTTATTATTAATGTGTGTGCCTCGCGATTTAATCCGTTCTATAATCTTTAAAACCAACAATTAATGATATTTCAATTTTTTGGTGCTATTTTTTTCAAATCAAATATCATTAATGCTAATTCGCGATGTGGATATTTTTGTAGATTTTTTTTAATCAAATAAAATTAAAACATGTTATCTTTTATTATGTAAACAATTGGAACAAAATAATTCGTCGAAAAAAAAAAACGTAAAAAACTACAAAATGAACGAAATATATTCGATATACGAAACGAGGTCAACGGCGAGACAACGTGAATCAAGAATCAAGAATTGAGGAATAAATACACACAACATATCTAATCGAATAAATATGTCTGATTTTCGTCTTATTTAAGCGACGAATTTCAAACACGGAAAACATTTACAGTGATTTAATTCAAATGTCAGTCGCAGATTATGATAGGAATAAATCCGAACAAACAGTCACGAATGCTTATTTATATGATATGGCGAGACATCTTCTTTTATCGGAATTATATATGTTTATACTTTTTACATCTGCTGAACTAAATACGTATTTGATAATTAAATGCAAACGTATATTTCCTATACTTCCTATACATTTTGAATAAAATTATGAGCATCAAAAATGACTTTTTGCGTACTTTACATTTTAAAAAGAAAGTATTTAAACAATTTGCTTTATTATAAATTATTATCGTGAATCTCTAATGACAATAATTTACATACATTTGTTGCAGATAATAAGCAAAAATTATGAGAAATGTACGTATTTCAAAAAATAATAATTTAATTTAAAAATTTCTGCGTAAGTGGTTAAATTGAATTATTCGTTAAAAAAAAATTGTAAAAAAAGAAGGGACATTTTTTAAATATTAAGATTTGTCTCCGTATTCTTCGTTGAAGAAGAAAAGTTTTTTGCATTTTTTAGGAGAAGTCGTCCGAGAGTTTGACGTTAAAATTTGTGCTTTAAATGTCCGACACTCGGCGGCATGGCACAAGCTTACAATTATTCATATCCATCGGACGATGGAAAGACGTGTCTCGACGTGTCTTCGGCGACACTTTCTAATTCCTAGACAACGGTTGGAAGATCTAATTTCCTAACCTGTCATTCACGCGCCACCAGAACTCGAGCCTTCGTCAACGGCGCGGACGGTTACGGATCGTTTCTAAGGATCCGTTTAAGTCGGAGACGTGTTCCGATACGCTCCGAAAATTTCCTGCGGCAAAACACTCCGTAGCCGTAAATTCACTTTAACGCTTTTAAAATATGATCATTTATATATATTAACTTTGTTAATTGCCTAATTTTTCGTTTATATTAAAATTAATTATTATCATTATTTGTAAAATTAATTCGATTTTTATTTTAATATAATTTTACTTTAACTGAGATAAAGTCAAGCTATCAATCAAAATTGATTAATTAAAACTTTTATGATAATACATAATTTATAATAAAATAAAATTAATTAAACAGTTTTTATTAAACAAGCTATCAATTATTAAAGAACAGTTTTTATTAAATAAGCTATCAATTAAAATTGATTAATTAAAATTTTATGATAATACATAATTTATAAGAAAATAAAATTAATTAAATATTTGTTTTATTTATTATCATATTATAAATAATTCAATTGATTGGTTATTTGACTTTAAATTAGTTAAAGCAAAATATAAGAATAGTTTTTATTAAACAAGTTTAAAACATATTATTTATAATTAAAATATTTAATATATAAATGTATGGGCTATAACAAATCAGAATAAGTTTAGCTTGCGTTATAAAATAAGTTACCACATCACATATATATCACAATTAATAAAATCATTTTAATATGTTCTTTATTAAATAATCTAAATAATTGATAAATAAATGATTCGAATGATGAATTAAAATTTTTATACTGCTTTAATTATATTTTAATTTGCATTTATAAGTAATATATTTTAATGTATATTGAAAGAAATTGTTAAAAGTTATAATTAATTTGTTTAATTTGTTCTAGCCCATTTTTTAAGGTAATGGATCTATCTACAATCTACATTTATAATCTCTACAGATCCGTTACCTTACAATTAAATAAAAGTTTATCACTCACCGACACTGATGCGCAACGGCGGAGTTGTTGATATTAAGAAGCTACGTTGACTGTAACATACAAATATAAAATCTAAATTATAGCAGTGTTTAAAATAATTAATATTTCAAGAAATCATTATTGTATGTATCGAATTTTATATTCGATGCGTACAATAATAAGTAAATATCTAAATAAGAAGTAGTTCTTTATAAATTCTAAAGAAACTATTTTTTAAATAGAAACATTTTTATAGGATTTGTATAAAAGTCTTTCTCTCTTTGAGTCTCTCTTGTTTAAATCATTTAAATAAATGAACTGAATTAATGTGATTTATGATAATTAGTATACAAATAATAATACTCACTTTATAGTTGCTCCGCCGATGCCCGATGCCTCTCCTAGGCCTCCTCTCAAATCATCGGGGTTGTTGCGTCGATCTATAACATACGAATAAAAGATCCAAATTATAATAGCGTTCACAATAATTAATATTTCAAAAAATTATTATTGTAATAATAAGCACGTAATAATAAGCAGATTAATAAAATAATTCTATATATTTTGTGAAAAAAGAACATTAATAATTTTCTAATAACTATATAAAAGCTTCACAAAATTATAGTTTTTGTAAAAATCTCCAATCCTTTATCCAATTCTCTTATTTAAATCACACGTAAATAAAAAATTAAATTACGCGATTAATTGTTCAATTTGAATTCCGCGCATGAAATTATAATAAATATTATATATAATTACAAATAAATAATAGGCAAGTACTGACTATAGTTGATTATTGATTTGTTATTCATTATTAATATTAAATAGATCTATAAATGTATAAAACAAAATAATTGATTTTGAACAATTAATTATTGTTTGCGGCCAATTTTTTTATTAGTTTTTTAAATAAGTATTTAATACTATAAATTGCATAAATACCGAAAAAATTTTTTTGAGATATGAATTTCAGAAAAATATAATGAAAAAATTTAATTTTTATATATAAAATATCTAAAGGAAATTATATTATTGTAAAACATTTTATTGAAAAATATTAAATTATTTATGTATAAAAATATTAATTAATATAAAAATATTTTATTATAGAGATATTTAAAATTAAAACTTGGAATATTTTTGATATATAATATATTATATACAATAAAAAATATTGAATTGATCATATTATTGAGGAAATAAAAAATAAACGAGTAATGTGTGTATTTTGAAAGTAATATAAATAATAAGTATATATATGTACTAATATAAATTATTTACCACTATATGTATAGTTGCTTCGTTTGTCATCTGATGTTTCCCTGAATCCTTTTCTTCTTACTTGTTTATCCTTTATTATTTCTTCATGGCACTTATATTCACTTGCGAAAATACTTTATTATGTCTTAAATATGACTAGTCCGAATGACACTTTGCATGACACTCCCGATCGTGGAACAATTACATAAAATACGCACTTTATTATATCGTTTTAGAGAAAAACACGATTCAGTAATATACACAATATATAATACGATTCAATAATATATACAATAATTATTGCGTATGCAATAATATACTCAATAATATGAATCGTAAGATCAAAAGATTAAAGTAATAAAAAGTCATATATCAATTGTTTAATTAATAATTAATTTATGATCGTATTTTAGAACAATTTAAAGCATCGGACAAAATATGTATTTGATTATATATATATATATATATATATATATATATATATATATATATAACAATTAAATAAATAATTATCCCTGCAACTACTAATCGATAATGATCATAACGAAAAGATAATTTACATTTATATATTTTTTTATCTCTGTCGCGAGCGCGCTTCGATTTTTGCAATAATACATACATGATCGCGCTTTGATAAAATTTATCGTATAATATACATCGCAGTTTCTTGTCGTTTATCAAAGGTTTTTGATAACCATTAATTGTAATAATTGTAGCGAGAATTATATTTCGATACTATTCGCGTTTTGAAGAGAAATTCAATAATATACAAAGCATTTCGCACCACTACTTTACTGCCCGAGTATCGCCGTGCGAATGATAACACGGCCACAGCATGTAAACAATAGCGCGCTACGCCGTCAAGGCAGTGATGCCAGATTCCGGGCTTTCGGTAGCATGCGGTAGCATGGAGGGGGTAATAGAAGGAAACAAATGTTTTGTACTTACCCCCTCCATGCTACCGCATGCTACCGAAAGGTCGGAATCTGGCATCACTACGTCAAGGCCGAACATCGTGTTATTGATGACGTCATCACTCAAATATTTCACGTACTTTGACGTAATATGTATAACGCGGAGTATTAAATTATACAAGCATTTTAAAGTAAAAATTGTATATTTAACTGTTTAATGTCTCAGGAAGCTTATCATTATATTAATTGCAATTCTGCGATTCATTTTACTGCACATTCTCAATTCGAATTATATTAGATCATCAAATTGTTAAACGATAAAGCATCGACATATTTTTAACTTTAAATATCAATAGAGAAATAATTATTGCTCGTAAGAATTACAATAAAACGGTAATTTATAATTTTGATTTCCGTCACACGTACTTCGATTCTTATTGTTAGTTGATGATTAAATAAATACGTCACATCAAATATGCTTCGAGAGCTATCGTCGCGATATTTTTTTTTTTAACTACGTATTATTTAATATATCTAAAATAATTATTACGCACTATCGCTATTTTTATTTGTTTTTTAAATAAGTATTTAATATTATAAATTGCGTAATTACTGAAAAGTGTTTTAAATTTTTGAAAAATATAATCAATGAAACACACATACACACATATACACGTTCTAATTCGTATATATAAAATATCTAAATAATTATATTATTATAAAATATTTTATAAAATATTAAACTATTTATATAAACATATTTTTTTATAATATATATGCTTTTTTAAACATTTTTAATATTTTAAAATAAAATTTTATATATAATATGCATTATATTATACGATAATTTATAAATTACTTACCACATATATATCGTTGTTCCGTATATGTCATCAAATGCTTTTCTAGATCTCCTTTTCACTTCTTCTTGTCACCCTTTGCTGTAACTTTCACATTTACCTGGAACACACAATTAATTACGATTAGTCATATACGAGAACACTTTTTACGGTACTCCCGATCGCGAAAATCACACGAGATATGCACTTTATTATCAGAAAGCAATACGAAAAATATGATTCGCTGGATGTTCACACAAGGCTAAAATCACATGCGCTATTCGTTATAACAATACTCTATTGTTGATATAATAAAATTTCGCAATTTTTTTTGATAAAATAAAAATTAAAAAAAAAGAATATATAATAAGTATAATTTTAAGTAAATAATTTTAAGTAATTTTAAATAAGTATAATTTTAAGATAATATAGTAAATATAATTTTTATTTTGTAGATATGTAAACAAAAAAGATTTTATTTTTCAATTTTAAATATGTATAATATTAGATTTAATCTTTTTTGAATGAAATGGTGAAATTCTTTAAATTCACATTAAAACTATCATTATTTTTATTACTGAAATTAATAATTTTATAAATTTTACATTATGTATGAAATAAATTCCTTAAATATTGTTGTTATAATATATGTTGTTATAAAATAATTGTTGTTATTGTTAAATATTGTTGTTATAATATATGTTGTTATAATATATGTTGTTATAAAATAATTTAAAAAGAAGTTTTATTGTTTCATAACAATTACAAAATTCAATAATTACAATATAAATTTTTCTTTTGAATAAAAATAAATTTTATAAATAATTGAATTAAGATATTAAAAGTTTAATAATTATTGAACTTTAATATTAAAATTGGAATATATATATTAAATTATATTATTTATACGATTATCGTATTAATAATTATTACATAAATCTTTTGCACATCGCTGCTGCTTTTACATACGAAATATACCGAGAGCCTATGATAAAAGAAAGGCAGGGAGTCGAATTACACTGGTTGACGTCTCTAGTGACTACAGTAATAATATGCAAATTCGATACGGATGGTTGAGGCGCGCGGTTGCCGGAATAAAAGTAACGTAACAGAGCAAGTAAGCGCGCGCGCGCATGCTCGTGTCGGAGCTTATAAGCTTTAAATTTGTTTTGCGCGCAAGTCCATTTTGCTTCCCCTCCTTTTGCGCGAAACGGTTTCGTCATAAGCTCTTAATGCAGCATTGCAAATTCACGCGGGATTTTTCTGCGTTGCCGTCGCGGGCTTGGATTTTTTTTTAGCTCCACGCTTTGTGGGATTAGGAAAGATTGCGGTTGCAACGCAGTCTCGCGGAACTCGTCAAGATATATTTATTAACGACAAATGCTCACTTTATTACAAAAAATATGGGGGAGAGAATATAAAAGAGGAGAGATTGAAAGAGAAGAGAGGAGGAATACATGGATTGTTTTGAAAATTGTTTGTTTTGAAAATTTCAAGCAAAAGCTTGATTATTTTAAGATTATTTTTTGCATCGCTCATTAATTGAAATTTTGAAATTCGTAATAGCATTATAGCATTATCTGGAAATTTAATAACATTATGGCATTGTTTATTTGATACAAATTGATTCATTGCTTTATTATTTTGTTACAGATAAACGTGTAGATTTTTGGGGATAACTTTTTCATAAATTTTTGCGTTATAGTATTTTTGTATTATTTCTTTTTAATTATTTGCACGCGAATTTATTTAATTATCAATTTTTTTTACAAAATTTGAGCTTTTTTTTAAGAAAATAATAATAAAGGTAATTATAAGTATCAATTAAATTATTAATAAATATTTTCTTATATATTAATAAATATTTCTAAAGCAAATTATTTTTATTTATCGCCATATTAAAATCCAACATTCTTCATAAAATTTTTCGCTGAAGTATTTGCCTTGAATAGTTTAGAAATCAAATGTTTTTGAATGTTATCACTTGATAAATACCTAGCAATATTGGCGAAATGTAGTTACTACATTGTACGTTACACAGACGCTTTGTGGCATGATAGGGTAGATTTGTCGAATAGCGTTTAGATTGATACCGAAAAGCACAGCCGGGAATGGAGAGAAGGAGCGGACAAGGGCCAATCGGCGAAACGGATGGTCTAATTTAATCTTGACTAAGCTCGCGAAGAAAATTGGCTCGCGATCTGAAATGGTCGTCCGAGGAATCGCAGCTGCTCTTCGCACTAACTAGAAACCTTGTTCCGACTTTGTTAAAAGAGGAAAACGCGGAGACCTTTGGCACGGACACGGACCTATTAAAATTGCCGTTTGCAGTATTACTTTCGTTCGTTACCATTTTTTGCAAAAAATTACAGAATTGCTCGACTTTCATAATTAACAAATCTCGACGAGCCCGTGAAATTTAATTCAACTGCAAGTATTTTAATTTATCGCATTCTCCAAATTTTGCGAGCCAGTGAACATTTACAGGCGGAAAATACATAAATTAGATTTATAGAGATATTTATTCAGATAAAATTACACGCAATAATTTTTAATTAAATTTATTAAATCTCACTTGTATGCGTATGTATGCGTATGTATATGTATGTATACCACTTGTATGTGTGCAATAACTCTCACGTTAATTTAATTTATCCAATAATATATAAATGTAGTAGAAATGTATGTAATCTTTCAACTAATATTATACAATTTTAAAAGCATTAATATATTGAACACAGTATTAATTAGTATTAGTATTAATAAAAATTACAATTATATTAATATTAATAAAATTTTCATAAAATATCTATGAGTTCCCGTTTCATCAGATTGTTTCACCCGGTATATGTATCCAGCTGTTGGAAGTTCTTAGCGCGGATTCGTCTTGGGAATTCCGGACACGTAAAAGTCGAGACCCGAAGGGTTTACCGCGAATATACGGCCGATGATCGTGTACGGCGAATCGTGAATACGTACGCATTATCCGCGTAAGTTCTAACACGTCGATTGTAGCTCATGATATTACGCGATTCGCCGTTACGTCGTAACGTAAATTGCTACATCGATACATTTTCTTCCGGATTTGCGTGCCCGCCGGTTCCTTGCGTACGGCCGAACGCACTTTATCATTTCGTTAATTGCCTTGGTCGTGCCGATCGCGTAATGTTACGGGATTAGATAGCGCCTTTTAATGAAAACTCATCGTCGACCTTTCACCGCTCGGTTATTCGTTCGCGCTTTCATCGTGGGAGCGTTTATATATAAGAGATACATGTTAATAGTTAGGAAGGAAAAGGTAGAGATGTTAAAATTGTATGATAGTAAGGTGTATATACTATAATTATAGTACAACCGAGACTAAGCCTTTCATATATCTTGTCTAAAATTATACATAAATTAAGTTAGGAGACTATATAACTAAATCTTTATATATTATATATATATATATATATATATATATATATATATAATTTATTTATTTATTGCTTGTATACTATATGCGTGTAGGAGATATTGTGATGAGACATATAGAAAAAAAAATTTGATATTTAATATAAAATTAATATTTTAATATTGTATAAATTGCACAAATAATTTTTAAAAATAAATATCAAGTAAATATCTAATTAAATATGAAAAACTAACAAATGTTACTAAGAATGTTACTTTTTTCTTAGGAAGTAGTTATGCAAAATATAATTTTAGCTATTTCTAGCTTGAATATTTCCTTTATTAATAATTCCTATATTTAATAATTCCTTTATTTTTATTTTATTTTTATTTTTTTTCTTGTTATCTTTGTTCTCATTTTTCCTCTCGCTGTCTCTTTCAATATATAATTCTTTAAAATTAAAAAGGCGCCACACTTTGTTCTGAATCATTAACAAACATTTATCGTGTCAAAAAATCACATTAATATTAAATTATAATCTATATTAGACGCATCGTCTTGCATTCGATCCTTTATAAATCGTCTCGATATCCCGAAAGGACCGTCTTGGTGCATCGTCGTTCTAACTTGGCCGAACGCGACACAAATGCATCGTCGGTCGGTTATTAAAGATCGCGAAGAAAGAGAGGAAGGGGTGAGAAAGCGAGAGAGCGGCGCAATCTATTCCAATTTAACACCCGACTCCGTGGCATTAAATAATCGCCATCGCCTTCGGTGGGACTGGTCCCCATTCAATAATGGACTTTTATCCAACGAGCTTGTACTTAGCGTTCGTAACGGGCCTGGGCGGGCCGGGATATTACCGCCGGTAAGTCGGTGTTGTGACAGTAAAGAGCTCGAAATAAATCTTGGTTACAATAATTTCTTTTGCGGCCCGCGGCCCACGACGCGCATAAATCAAATATCATCGTTCCACGCGAGCGCTCAGCTCTCGCGCCGCGCTCCTTCTTTCTTTCCCATAGTCATCCTCGACTCGATGCACTTTGCATTTGCACCGCGATGTGCCACCCGCACCCTACGTCTCTGCCAATGCGTCTCCGAATTCTTTCATTCCTTCTTTCGTTGTGCGATATTTTCTGGGAGCGATCGCTTTATGCTTTATTAACGCGATTTGCAGGTTAAAGGTATACTTTTATTATCAAAAATCGCTTCAATATAAGCATGTGAAGTATTATTCTTGATTATATTATTTATTTGATGTGTTAGTCTAAATACAGAATCTTTTATTTTAATTATGTAGAAGAATTATTAGAGAAGCTATTATAATTTCTACAGAAAAACTTGTGATAAATTATTTTCGTGACGAATTTGCCAAATGACACTTAACTTTGTGAAAATAAAATAAAGCCAACGAAAAATTAAAGACAATTTTTCGCTTTTATTGTAACACTAAGAATTATAAATTATGAATCATGTCAAACAATTCCTAGCAAATCCGTCGTACAATTTCAGGATCCAGGGGTCCTGCAATATTAACGTGCGCATATATACGAAGGAGAAGCGCGCTGGAATGGCTAATCTATCTCGTTAATATATACTTAGTGATATAATTATTGTATCTAGTTGTGCATAATACAAGGGATATTCCAGGCAACACCGTGAGAAGTTAGAACGATAAAGCCGTTTACAAGCGACGGAATTAGTAGGCTTCGTGTACTCAAGTGCCTAACTGTCCCTAAACTTCATCCGCCAAGAACGTTAAGCGAACTGGTCATCAAGTATGCAAACATGACCCACGTCATGTGTGTGTACAAAACTACTTATAATATCAATTATTATGGAAAGATTGCATTGAATTTTTAATTTTTATTTTTACTCTTTATTTTATTATATCTCGGAAAATATTAATTTAAAGTGAAAGAGAGAGAGAGAGAAGTTTATTTATATGTGTGTATTTCTTTGTATATCGAGATAGTTATATAATTTATTTATGATGAGATTATACATATTTAAATAATATTTTAGTATAAATTGTTATATTAATAATAGCAGTGTAGATTGTTATATTATTTTTGTTTTCTACGTAGATTATTTTTTTTATAACTTTTATGTTCTCATTACACAGATTTCTTCCGATATTAAATATCTTTGCAATTAAAAATCTCGGATATTTTTATCATAAAAAAATATTAACCACATGAATTTATCTTCGCTCGCGAACGCTTTAATAATTTTATTTATGTAGTGATGACGCTTTGTATACGCATAGTTATCGCACGTCGCAAAGTGTATACTCTCTTGAATACTAAATTTTCTGCGAGACGAGTTTTTCAATGCAACAGTGACCACGATTGAATAAAATCATGCCCGGGACAATAATAATTTGCAACCTTTCAAGATAACACGTTCTCCGGTGCGCTCCCTGTTAAATGACGAACAGCGATTTAATAATTCTTTCGACGAGGCCATACTCGGCCAGCGAGACAATCATGTCGAAAGTAGGTTTCGCCATGCCGGCCCCCGAATTCGATCATGGAATCGCGTTAAAAGGCACTTTAACCGGGCGACTCGATTTTCCGGCACAAATGACGGCACCCCATGTTCTTCGGTCGACGCCGACGCGCTATTAGCTCCGCTAATTTTCTATTAACCGTGCCGACAAGCTATATTTGCAAGCCGCAGTCTATCTCCAACCCATCTGCAACAATTTACGAGGTCAGTCGGGAAAGAGAGGGAGCGAGAAAGAGAGAGAGAAAAATAGAGGTGCCGTAAGAGAGCTTTAATAAATTGCGCGTTAGCGTCTAGTTTCCTCAGGGCTGCAGAATACCAAACTTGTTGCAGAGAAATTAGTTGGTCACCATGAGAGATCAACAAGTCCGTTGCCAGAAATGACTTGCTGACTCATTTTTAATTAATTTTAATTTCTCAGATATCTGGATGAATCAAACAACTACAAGAAAATCGATTAAAATTTAATGAAGAATTTTTCCACATAATATTGTAGCTCTTAATATATTTTAATATTTATAACAATATTTTATAGATCAGAATGTGCAATACAGATCACTGCTTAAGTACATTTTCTATAGAATTCTTATAAAATACAAAAGTATCTTCTTTCTATTATCATTTTTGTTAAATAAGATTGTATAATATTAATTCAGAAAATATTTTTGCTCATAATTTTATTCATAGTTTGTCGACAACAAGTACGTCTCGTTTCATTGATTATCAAGATAAACTCAGAAAGGGAACACTTTGTTTGATAGTTGATTTTTGCCTTTTTCCCATCGTATGTTATTGCGACGACAAAACGAAGCGACGAGCCAACAAGGGTTAACCTAATTATTTAGCCGGTCGAACTCCTTGGTCGTGGAGAACAAGTGTAACTGTTCTGCTTGAATGATACCCATGGGACACGAACTGTAGAGGAGGATGCTGAACGAAATCGTCCGTAGAAGGCGAAACGAGACGAAGCATGTGTAAAAAAGATAGAAACACTTCGTCAGTAAACGAAAGGGGATAAATAGGATAAGTAAGAGTTTTATTACACTACGAGAAAAGAATATTAATGAAGATTAACTATGAAAATTTCTCGATTTATAACGTTTATTATTTCGATTTATAACGTATTTCTCCGATTCTTTGATCTAAATTTCAGTTGGCATAATTAAAAATTAATGTAAGCATTTAAAGTTTTATTTAATATATAGTTTTATAATTATATGATTTATTGTGAATATATATATTGATGTTTATTAAATTTGACAATATTTTTTTTGTTTGTGAGTCTTTTGATGTTTACTGAATATTCAAGAATTATATGTATTATCAAATATTCAATAAGGTAATAATTTAAAAGAAATGATTTGCATGTACATATGTGTAAAAACAAGTTTCAATAAATATTTAAAACTTTTTAGATCTTATAATAATTACTTCACATAGATTAATGGATGCATTATGTTCTGTCTTGATTTTCGTGAACTGAGAAATCCTATTTAGCGGATTCCTCTAATTGCTGATTATTACGCTCTATCCGTTGATAATCAATCTCTCATCCCATTGGCCGAGTTGAAACCTCCCATGCACAAGAATCCTCATTGCAACACATCCGAGAGCTTGTACGATATCACGGCAGCTGATTATCGTAAATTTCGTACTGCCTCTTCCGGGAGATCCCCAAGGTTATTACGTCCGGCGAACCCTCCCTTAGGGATTCGCCCTTGCATTTCTTGGAAACTTTGGATCGATAACATGTAGGCATGTACGCGATAAATCAGAGTCCTGATTAGCGTTGCAATTGTTTAAGACTTCACAATTACAATCGTGCAGATATCAGATATATGTGAGAATAAATCCATTAGAAAATATCCAATAAACTATGAGAAAATATGCATGATTCTTAAATTGTTAAATGTGCATTTCTTAAATTTTATTTTGTAGTCACAAAATATTTCTTTATGACATTTAAATGATATATAAATGATACGAAATTTAAATATTTAATATTTTTTATGACACATCATAATTTTTAAAATATTTTTATGATATTTAAACGATACATAATTAGATGATACAAAATTTACTGATTTAAGTATTTTAGAGCAAGCTGTACTAATTAAAATTTATTATTGATCAATTACATAATACGCTCGCAAAAACATTTAGAAGCTCGCACAAATATTCTGAGGAAA
Organism: Camponotus vicinus; assembly: GCF_025532165.1. NCBI lineage: Eukaryota > Metazoa > Arthropoda > Insecta > Hymenoptera > Formicidae > Camponotus > Camponotus vicinus. Next base: position 17,985,836 of record NW_028141967.1, on the reverse strand, counting down.
CATTAGAGATTCTCGACTCTTCGACACTTGTTCATTCTTCATACAAATAGGAATTCAAGTCCCCATTACCTACATCCTTTTTAACCTCGTCCTCTTTTTTCTACTTTATTTCCATTTCATCTAATTTCACATGATTTATTTGCACTCGAAGTTGGATTATGGGATTGCGAGCCATGAAACCGAGCGCGGTACGAGTCCCCGCTAATTTCTTCCTCGAGAACGGAGACACCTTGCACAGATCTGCGTTACCTGCCCTTTGCTAAGCCCCGGCTAGGCCCCGTTCTTAATGGATGGTCATACATTATCGTAAATGAGGAAAGTTGGGCGCGGGGTGAGACGGAACAAGGGGGTAAGGGGCTGCTGGCGCCCACGTGGCGCCAGCTGCGGGGTCGCGCAGCTTCCAACTTCATAACCGCCGGCGAGATGGGCCAAACTAGTCATACACCCCGAAATTTCCAAAGTGCATACATTCGCGCGCTCGCGATTCTTTTCTTCGTCTCTTCTTTCAGTACGCCCCCAAACTTTGCTCGTTAAAGCCTTCGCTCGATATCTGACGCATAAAAAAAAAATAACGAACGTCTCGGTCGTTAATTCTCTATTGCATCGTGGGGACAAATCAACATGAATTTTTTTGTACACTTTATATAAAAGTTATCGACTTGCTGAGATTTTTATTTCATTCTTTATTAGTTACTTTATGTATACAATATTAAAATTTAATTATTGTATCAAGTTTGCAAATGAAACTTATCACATTTTTCACATACTTTCGACAGAAACAAACGATTTCAAGTCGCGTATATTCTACAAAATTTATACAATTCGAAAGCATTCGCTGCTTGATAAAAGTGTTAAGAAAGTATATAGTTAGAGAGAGATGCTAAGAGCGTTTCTCGATGAAGGTGCGGCATCGTGATGCTAAATCGCCGACTTAAAAAAAAAACGCAAACGACACGGCCTTCCATCGCGCGTTTTATTATAATAAATTACGCGAATGTGCGCATATCCGTATGATTATATATGCCGCTCTGTGTGCATGCGGACGATATAATAATGGCGGGACCATAATACCACGCACTCCCATAAGCGCTCGTATCAAGAGAGCACGTACTCGCGTATACACGCTGCTCCATCACAATCATCTTCTCTAGATCCCGTCCTCCTGCCTTTGCTTCCATTCTTCCCGCTACTTCGTTTGCGCCGTAAGAAAGATTCGAGATGCGTTTAGCCGCCATACGCCGCGCATGCCGATATGGCCATTAGCTCGCGATTTCTACAAGATCTTATATTGATATACGTCTAATAGATACCGTCCGCTACCGCTTAGTCTGCCGTTTATGCCTGGAAATTGCCGATGGGATCTTTCCAGCTTCCATACCTGGTGAGGTCCGAAAGCGCGCTTTCAAAATTATACGGCAAGTTAAAAGGGTGGATGGTAAATACTCTCCATTTTATTTTCCGGCGTGAAGAAATTGAATGTACATATGTCGCAGATTCTTTCTAAATTCATTTGTTCTATAAGCTTAAAATTGCTAATTTTTTTATGGAGTCATAATTTACAAAGATTTTGTGCTTTATAAAAAGACTGATTCTATAAAAAGGCTATAATATATTTGCATATAAAACCTGCGCGAGCTTGATTATTTTTAACAAACTTATAATGTCAAATCTATTCAATTAAGTCAATTTCTCGTATTTGAATATTTGCATTACATACGTAAATAAATGTGTAATTACAGAATTTTTTAATTATATATTACATCTTTATTGCGTGCGTATATTTGAAAACTGTCGAATATTGATATTATATAATTCAAATGCGAATCTCCTTTTTTTTATCCGATAAATGCGGATTGATTCGCAAACATTGAAATACGATAACGCGGAAGATCAATGACCGATGCGTACGAATTTTGTCCGAAATATTCGGTCAAGTGAGACCGTTGTAATGGGACACCCTTAGAATGAATACAATGCTCGTAGCATACGTGTGGCTTCGCCCCAGGTCAGCGTTTCACGATGCTGTTACAATTTGCTCCAGCTTGTCATAGATATGCTTGTGCAGCTTTTAAAATAAAGGTTGTTCAATCTGCAATAATCTTTAATAATTTGTAAAATGTACAGATTTAAGTATATAAATTTCTATAAATTTTTCACAAAACCTATTATGAAACTTATATGAAATTTATATCACTTTTATTAAACATATCTTTTCGTTAATTATGTCTTCAAATTTTCTTATATATATATATATATATATATATATATATATATATATATATATAGAGAGAGAGAGAGAGAGAGAGAGAGAGAATTTTTTGAGGCATCAAATGTAGATATTCATAAAAGAAAGAAAAGAGAAAGCTTCACAGCAAAAAAGTAGAGATAATTATAGTTTTAAGTACGTATAAGATATAATGAATTTAGCAGTGAAACTTTTTAGTAAAATCAATAACAATATATTTTCAATTTTTGCAATTACTTAAATTTGCCTCCACATGTGTGGTAAAAAAAATAGGAATAGAGAGAGTTTAACTTCGTTAAAATGTCATATACATATGCCATTTTCTGTTACATCTTACGTAAATCTGTGATTTGCGGAAGTGCAGATTATCGGGTGTATGGATCTTTCCAAAGATCCGAAATCCCATCGGATCCTTCCGGATTCCATTACAGAATACCATTCCGCTCGTCTTGCTCGTCTCCCATCGAATACGAAAGCGAAATCGCGCGCTTTGCACCTTTGCTGCAAGTGGAAATTGGTTCCTCCTCCGTCTTCGGGTCTAGCAACTTTAATCTCGCGCCAAAATCGATGCGCTCTCCGTTGCCGTGTCGTCCCGACAGGACGGGTACATTGATTTACCTTGTGAGCGACAGGTTTATTACTCCAACGCGTGTACGAGTGCACCCGCATGAATAAAACTCGAGTACGACTCGTCGGGATTGATTCGGGAGCGCGGTGCACTCCTCTTACTAACGGAATCGGCCGTCCCGCCGCGGAAATGCGCCCGTATAACCCTGCCCGAAAATGCCGAGATTGAATTTCCGCGTTTTTCCGTTGCTTTTCCGACCTCTTCTTCTTCAGCCGCTCGTAAAATCGATAATAACGTACATCGATATGTTGCCGCTCTGTTTTCTTTATATATATGTATATTACGAGTCTATATCTTTAATAATTTCAAATTTTTTCGTATTTGAACTAATAAAACTAAGACTCTTTTATGCAAAAAGAAGCATATTTATAAAGACTGGTTTATATTATTTATAAAAAAAAATTATATCAAACAAGATCAAAATTTGAATCTCTCGAAACAATCAAATGAAAGCTAGATTTTCTCCCTCTTCTTCTTTATTAGTTTTTAGGAGGAATAAGGAATCTCAATCAATATCTACATTAGGGGATGCCCATAAAATAAAGCTGCAGCACGGCAACTTGGCGACGCATCGTCATCAAAGAGCAGTTCGAACTTTCCCCCTCGGCCTTTTGCAGGCAGACGGGTTAAGGCGGGGATGACGGAAAAAGCGATATCATAAAGGGTAGGGCAGGGAATTGAACCAGTCTCAACGAGAAAAAAAGGGTCGGTTCGTTATAGTCTGCTCGATGTAATCTTTAAGATGAGATCGCGCTGAGTCCATGAATCGCAGACGAGAGCTCGCTCGCTGCAAAACTTTGGCTCTCCCCCATATCCTTCCCTCTTTCATCCCTCGTGATCTTTTTCCCTCGCCGTTTTCCTAGTTGGTCCCTGTCGTGGAAGAAAAAAAGGAAAACCGCGATGGTTGTTTCCGGAAACTTAAGGAATATCGCGCATACGATAAAATCGATTTCTCGTTCTTCGTGAAATAAACTCGACGATATGTGGCACCTTTTTACCTCTCGATTCGCGTTATATTTCTTACCATCTCTGGTTGCTAGAATTGATCTACTGTACGAGAAGCTATATTTTATATTTCGTACACGTATCTCTTCTCTTGTTTCATGGATTTACTACATTTTTTTATCATGCTCCATTTGTATTATATTTACGTAAACGTGCGCGACGAGAATTTTATTACACAAAGCTGTCAGAATATATAGGATGGTGCAGTTTTAATGTATAGAATTTTTATTATATATTATTTGGCATACTTGAAACTAGTTTTTTCCCAGCGAAAATTTGATATGGAAATCTTAATGAGAAAGGTATTTAAAATTTAGATAGAATAATAAAATCCACAGAGAATAAAATAATGAAAACATATTTTTCCATTCAGTTTCAAATACGTCTTATTAATAAAATATTTATAAAGTAAAATAAATATTTTATTTTAAGCTCGTACTTGTGCATGTTAATTTTTTTTCGGAATTTCATTAAACTAAGGAGAAATTGATTAAATTGCGTTCTGCATACGTCCAGCTAAACATCCAGATACCATAACGATGACAAATGATGATTTTCCACAAGTATAATTAAACAAGTTTGTAATTAAACACATCATAAAATAAATCTAATTAAGAATAACAAAATTATAATTAAATGTAATGATGAAGAATGTAATTATATTTCCTGAAATCGCGCAAAATGTATGCGTGCTGTAACACGATCTAAATAATGTATTTGTTTGTTTACAACTTAGCCACAATTATGATAATAGGAACAATATATACCGCATGACCATCGAAACATGAACGATATCAATTCTGGGAGGGAAATGCAACGTCGCGTTACGTCATTGGGTGTTATAGCGTGCTGATTGTTGCTGCATATTATTGCATTACAATTGCAAATGCATCGAAATTTAATTACAATGTGGCATGACGTGATGTATCGGACTCGAGCATCGAAGGAGCCAACGTGTCGATATCAAAGTGAATTTAAATGCGGCCTCGGGCAATACACGATTGCACTGTAAATACCACATAAATTGCGCTTTTAAATATCATAAATCAGTCTATAATTTTTATAAGAATTTATATAAGAAACCTATATAGCCTTTTTTTATATTTAGATATATTATTTGTATAATTGTATAAAAAATTGGAAATTAAAAATTACAAAAAAATAAATAAAATTTACAACGCGTTATAACTCATAATATTTATAACTTATTAAATATATAATAATATTTATAAATGAATCTAATATTCATAATATTGTCACAGAACGCGATATTCTTGATAAAATTATGTTCCACTTAATATAAGTAAAATTTTATATATATATAATAATGATAATAATAATAATAATAATAATACAATAGGAAGCGTCGTAAAGTAAGTTTTGAATTTCTAATCCTTCAAAGGAAAGTCTTTAGATTCTAAAATCCTCTAGAAGACAAATCCGATTTATTAAATCTGACAGTATCATTTTTCTGATTGCTAATTATTTTTTCATGAGTAATACTGAAGCTGTTAAGAACTTCAAGCTATCTTTAACTAAATTGAAAGCAAGAGAACAGCCAATTATAATCAGTTTTTAAATACAAACTTGGAGAATTATACATATTTTAAAATAAATATCATTGAATAAATATATTTCTAAATTTCCTACTAAAATTTTAACATTTGCATTATCAATTTTGAAAGAATAAAAACAAGATTTGGCAGCAATTTGATGTAGACAAATAAAAGCCGGTGTAATCTTAACCGTAATAGCGAGTGAACAGAATACTTATAAACGTTATAAATAATAATTCAGATGTACTTATATGTCCCAATATAATCAAAGTTCTAACGATCTCAACCTCTCTTGCAACAATTTTGTTATAAGTAATAATATAAATAAGTAATAATCACCCAATTAAAATATATCATTAATTCAGTCATAAAATGTGAGAACATTTGTAAATTTATTTAAAAAAGTGAATTTTGATATCGCAGCTAATTTATTGAGCATGATTAAAATGATTATCCAAAGCTACGCGACGGGTTAACAATCGTAAAAGAGTGAATTATTTTTACAGTTAGGACTGTCAGTTCTATATAAGACGCTTTAGATGGATAAATAAAGAGAGAGAGAGAGAGAGAGAGAGAGAGACGAAGGAATAGAGAACATGCAGTGTCTGGCGTAGGTAATTTTATTAAAAATTCATGCGTTTGGGAACTGCTGTCGGAACCGAGCTTGCTAGATCAGAGCTTATGCTGTCAACCCTCTTCGGAATCTACGACGGCAGCAGGTTGAGAAAGAGTAGTTGAGGGAAGAGTGGACGAAGATGATTCATGAAAGTGGCGGTCCGGGGTGTAGGATGTAAGAACGTCGGCGATGAGAACGACGACGATTGGAAAGGGATAGCAAGGATACTGATTCCAGTCGTGTCTTTTACCTACTCTTCAATTCATTCGCTCGAGTAGAGATTCAAATAGAAGTGCACTACGATATTTATTATAATCATAATAGCTGTCCTTTCATTATTTATTCAGAAAATCCTAAAAATATAGCTTTTTTCTTGATATTTTCTCATTTTTCTCGTCTTTATAAAGTAATAAAATATTAAGATAAAAGATAATTAATTTTCTCCGTAGAGATTATGTAAGTCGATTTATTGCATATTAAGCAGGTAATAATGCATAGTTAAATACATTAAAATGCGTAATATTATACGTCACAATGACGTGTTCATTATATTGATCAATAATTTACTATCTCTCCATGAAGAAGATATATAATTAAACTGATTGACGTTACAATAATTACTGCAAAGATCTGAATGGCAGAATTTTCATTACAGTTCAAAAAATCGTTTTATTGAAATAACAAGAAATATATGTAATTACCAAAAAAATAATATTATATTTATCCTCTTTTGATAAGTGTGTATACAATTATATAATATCCTTCCATAAATTATGTAATATTATTAAATATAATTATTTATTACACAGAAAAAATATTCTTTCGTAAATCTTCTATAAAAGTAGAGTCATATAAAATGGAATCTTGCAGTAATTAACCAAATAATGGCCAAACGTATTCAAAGATCCTAAAAAATTATCTCGTGCAATAACGGCGTAAGTCGATTTGCGTTGTTATTACGTCCGGGCTTCTCGATCGCGGCACGGTTGGCGATGACGGTGCTTTGAGACGAAGTCGAGGCGACGTAATGAGTACCGAAACGCGTTGCAGCTGACGACAAAAGCGATACACTCGTCGTCGTAAAACGAGCCCCGCATTAACTAACTTGAGCGCGCAACGAAAGATACGACGACGACGACGGCGACGGCGACGGCGACGGCGATGACGGAGGAAGAGGAGAACAACGATGGGGGCGGAAAGACGGCGCGCGAAATCTTGGGTAACTCTTCTGCCCCGACGATCCCCGCGGCGCTTCAATTAACAGGACTAGCAATTATCTGTTATTTAAATGAGGCCCTTGCGTCTCTCCGTCTTTGCGCCCGGATGTAGTCGCAGCAGACACTGGGGAAGGTAAAATCCCGGATACCTCGCGAGGGGCGGCGTCGTCGACGATTAGAAGGGTTATTTCGTCGCCCGAGGATTTTCACTCTTGATATAAAGCCGGATGTTTTAAGTCGTGAGCATTTGCATCATGAACACTACATTCGAAATTGTTTGCATCTTATGTCGCAGTTGTACAAAGTTGTATATATATCGTCTTGTAAAATTAAATTTTTTTCAAGAAAAGATAAATATAAAACTTTAAATAAAAGGCAGGAGTTACATGCTTGATTCTAAGCAATAAGTTATTAAAGCATTACTTGGAGATTGTGAGACACTCTGTATATATACTTGGCTCGAGACACTACCATATTTCTTGATATATGCACTGTTTAGAGAAATTGCATATATATTAATTTCGCATCTTTTCTTTTTTTGACTGAAACAATTTTATACATAATATTGATTATTGAAGTCAATATAAAAAAAAATATGATATTTAAAAAAGTTTGAAAGAATTATCCCCATGTATTGCCAATTACAAGAGCCAATATAATTTAAGATTTTGCAAAAATTTTTCATTAAAAAAATAAGAGAAGTACATGTATATCTATTAATAATTTCAAACTTCCAATAAACGAATTTTATTATAAGAAATTATGTAATTTTATTATTTTATTAAAATAATTGTATTAATTCTCACTTATAGTCTCAATTATCTCGCATTTTATAATGCAAAATAAATTCTTAGTTTATTCTTATTTTTTGCGTTATAATCAGAGCCTAAAACACATTCGTTTTTGAAAGGTCTAAGGATCTCATTTAAATAACGGATAATTGCCAGTCTCGTTAATTGAAGCGCTGCAGGGGCCGCTACGATATCGTGGGATATTCTCCTGTCTCCGACAGTTAGCCTAGTTAACCAGCTCTGATCTTTCCTCTTTCGTATAAATACAAGAAGTCTCGCTTTTGATATCATCCGCAGCCTTGATTTCAAGACGCGAGACATTGTCTTTTTCATCATCCCCTTATCATTTAAATCTGAAATAATAAATATTTTCTTCGAAATTCTCCAATTCCTTAACGTTAATTAATCTCGTTCAATATTACGATAAAAAGCTGTTAATTAATCACCAAGTTTGGATGTTTATTTTGTCTGAGCAGATTCAATTCTTAATTTTTTTCTTTTTGACGTAACGTAAAAATGTATCTTAAGTCATCGGTATTCATTCTTCGGACTCTCGGAAAATCGCCAGTCGTCAAAAAATGCCTTGTGCAAAGAATAATATTCTGGTTTACTCAACACAATGTTGACAACCGCGGTAGGATATCGCTCGTTTTCAAAGGAGGAAAAACTCAGATCAACTTTTCCCGGCAATCGATGAAGGTCGGATTGCCTTTGAGTAGCGCCCTCGATTCTCGTGAAGGAAACGGATTTCGGATAGGATCGGGGGCGAGCCGGGCATCTCATAGACGCGAAGAGGGAGGTGAAATTCGAAACCGCCTTCGGAGCGAATTGCCTCGGGTCGCGCAAGGTTCCCCTTAAATCGCACAAAGAGCCCCAGACGAAAGTGTCGCGATGAAAAGTCCCGAAAGAGTCTCGAATCAACGTGCGTCGCGGCGGGCAATCGACGTTCGCGAACGAACGACATACGACAACTCGTTCGTCGGCTTCCCGACAAAATGCCTTCGGGCGATCCTGGTTTCAACTCGAATTCAGCTGTGCCGATTGTCGATGCAGTCGAACGATTTTCGAATCCGAGAAAGGTGCGAGCTCTCGATGAAAGCAGACGCTTCGTTATCGCGTCCCGCGGGATCGACGGGGTAAATGCGTGCCCTCTCCCAAATTATATTGTAATATACATATACGCAAAATTTCAAATAATAAAAGATGATCCGGATGACAATTATGCGTTATCTAAATAAATTATAATAAAAGCGATAGAAAAATCGAAAAAAAAAATAAAAGTTTGATTTTTTTTAAATAATTAAATGTCAACGTATGCAATAAATCCAAATCTCGTTTAAACTGTCGATCAATATATCGGTTGTTTTCCAAAGTATAGTGATCTAAACCACACGCCAGACTGACACGCTCAGTGTCATAGCGATCTCTGCTCTTCAGCGCGAAGCACCGTCTGCTTTTGATACGCGCCGAGGCCGAAAGTCACGCGGATCGTACCAGCCTAACCGGAGATCTGCATTTGAAGCGAAATGTCGACGCTGAAGAACGCGTTTCAACAGCGATGTGTATCCTCGAGCGACCGCAATTTTTGTCTCGTCCAATCAAAATGCCAATTTCAACTGCGGCGACGTGATTGCCGCCCAACACGGCGCTCGCTCGCGATCAAGCGCGGATTTTCGCGCGAGTTTTACGCTTTTCCGCCGCGACCGCGTGTCACTGTCAGGGCCACCTCTTGAACACTGTGGTGATACGCTACTGGCAGAATCGTTTGCCCGTGACGCACCGAATATGAAATTCGCCGCCGAAATTAACCTGCTCGTCCGCGTGCGAGAAGCTTCTCGCGGTTTTATTCCTCGTCGAATTGCGCGCGATTCGCATGTCACGTTTGTGGATATCTTCAATTTCGAACGGAGATATTTCTAGGCAAGGAAAAAAATTCTGCGTATATACCTTTTCGCTTAATGGATTTTTCAGAGATTGAGATATTTAACGCGAAAAATTGCATGTAATGTGACATTTCATTAAATTTTCGTTAACGGTAAAATAATTTCGCCAACAAGGAGAATAAATAATTATATTTGTAGCAAATATATATAATTCTACTTCAAAAATGTAACGTTAATTTTATATGATTACGCTGAGCAACTGCACGTGATATTATTTAAGTAATTTCGATAAAATTCCAACTAATAAAAAACATTTTTATTGCAATTATAAATATAGCGAGCCATCGAGAATTTAATTTAGCTTTTGCTTTCCCGGTGATTTTATATCCTTAATCATTTAATTAATTATATATATGATATTAATTTTGTCACATATATATATGCGACAAAATATACAATGTAAAATTATAAATATAAAATGTATAATTTTTTCAGATTTCATAGACTTTATTTTATACCTGATAACATTCTCTGAGGATATAAATGGACATGACACAGTTTATGTCCTAATTAATTCATATACATGTATCGATTGCGCGATGTGTTCACTATTAATCATTTATCCTGAGCCAAGTAAAATAAAAACGAATTAGTCATTAATCATTATTAACCAATTTATCCTATAAAGCGCGAGAATCTCGAGGATTGATTTCTCACGCAAACAGCATAGTGTGATGAAACAAAATAACAGATAATGAAATGAAAGATAATGAAAAAAATATATATTTATCGAAATAGAGAGCAAAAAAGCAATGGGAAGAGAAGAACACGCATTGTTAAAAACATGGGCATATGGGCGTTAAAATGAGCCACTAGAAAGGGATTCCCGAAGAGCGCGAGCACACTTTGTTGTATGCACCCGTGTTTACCGATTCACCCCTACGTGATGTTCGTCAATGTGCATTACGCGCTGCACTCTTGCCGCCCTTAACATGCTCGTTGAGGCGTGAGGGCCGCCTCGTTGTTTTGAGCGATTGAGAGCGAAGGTAAATTGACAGACTCCGCGACAATTCAAAGATTGGTTCCATGAAATTAAACGCTGTAGTAATTGCTGCTTTTTCGTTTAAATTAAATTTTGCATTTATTTACATTTATTTAATATTTTAAATTTTTTATACTAATATTTCTTTAGTTCTCAAAAAAATTGAAGAAAGTTAACAACTTTAGAATTATTCTTCCTTTTAAACTTCCTTCCATTTTATACTTTATGACACTATAATAATAACATAAATATATTGTGTGTCTTTATGTCACTAATTCTCTAATTTCAAAATAATATTATATTATAAAAATGATTATTTCAGCTAATTATATTTTAGTTGATATGAGTGAAAATAATATTTTATTTCCTATATGCATTTCTTAAATCAGAATTGTAAAACTATCGCGATGCTCTTGGATATTCGGAACTAAATATCAATCATTGTGCACTCAAAATATTTGGGATAATATTAAATAAATAATAATATTCGGCAAACACGATAATCGCTCGCTTTTTTGCGAATCAAACATCAATGTACGACATTAATATATTTTATTTTCGCGCATTTTGACAAAAGATGTATACGCTCGCGTCATGTGCATGTCACCCTATAGATGGTGTTGGTTCTGCACATTAAATGCATGTCCTGGAACAAATTCACCCACAAAAGGCTCATTAACACCCTTGCTCGTTTAATCCGTTGCGAAGTGGATAATTTATTTACGTTAACTCTTTCATACATGTTGATCTCATATCATTCTGCGAATTAATCGAAATATTTCTAAAAATAATTTTTTATAAAATATACGTTCTTAAATACATATTTTAAATTAAATATGTAGACGCATTTATTAATAATATTCATCGTCGAAAACTTGTTAAATAATGTTAAACAATGTTAAACAATGTTTCCAAATGGGCGCTATTTTGAATAAGATAAATATCTCGAATAGTGATTTATTCGACAGCGGAGTATTTTTAAATACGTCCATGAGAAGCGCACGTTTTCTCTAATTGTTCGTTAAATAAAAACCGTGAGATTTAATTTCTGCTGTGCATAATTTTCGAAGCACGGCTAATTAAAAAACAGACAGGTATTATTATATGTATAATATTCGAGATATCCGCCCATATCAATTTTTCCATTTCCCGACCAGATACATGTAATTGGGGGTTGGAGTCTCTTTCAATATTAATCATTAAAAAATTCCACATTGTATCTCGACTACCATATGAAACTAAAATGTCGATATGGCAGCCATGAATGAAGAAAATATTATTGCAAAAATGTTTAAATAATGTTTAATATTAAAATTTAAATTTATGAAAAATGCACAATGCATTATATTTTATCTTTTCAACCTTATATCTTATTAAGAAGTTTTCTGCGAAACATCAATTTATAAAGATTACTTATTTAGTCTTGCTATTTCTCTTCCGTGATTAATTAACTTTTAGTTTTAATGATCGATAGCTGTCGAGAGCGAGAAATAGTTAATTATTCTCATCCGATGAATTGTTAATAGACGGGAAATAAAGTTGTAGTGAATTTTTGCGTGGCGTGCAACACATGTCGCGGTTGACCAACGTGGAAATGGCTTTCGTAGGAATGAGAGACAACCAACTTTTCTTTGGTATATTCTAGGTCATAAAAAATGCATCAAAATTCTTTTCTGTAACGATCAAGATGTACAGACAAACGTGTGATTCATTTCAAGACATTGTATAACTGTCTCAATTTTTCTGCATCTACTATTTCTTGAGAAGATGCAAATTTGTATTTACCATAATATCGGTCACGCTTATCTTTCTTATGGAGCATTTAATTAACAACGTCATGAAATGTAAAATGTATAATCAACGTCTTTTTGCTCGTCAAGTGTGTAATCCTCTCGCGAATGGCCATGCACACATACGTGCAATTAATGCAATTAATGCGCATTTAAATAGAACACTTTAGATTCGTCTTCATTCTGAAGGATAAAAAGTGACGACAACACCTTAGCCGACTTACAGTAACGCAACTCTCGAGAATTCCCGTCATTCTTCCGGATTTTGTCGTATGCACCGACAAACTTGCGCTGTAGATTGCATTCGTTTACGTGGTATTTGTGTAGAATAATCGTCTTTCAACGCTGTAAAATTATTGACAACTTGAACGTTTCTCAATTTTGTACACAATTTTCTTGGAATATTAGCGTCGTAGAATGTCCTGCAAAAATGATGTATATGTAGTCTACGTCTAGATTTTTATGCCTTCTAAAATCGAAAATCGATTTTACGTTGTCGGAGGCAACCCGATTTAAAGTAGCTTTAAAGTAGCGGATTGGAAAGTTGCCTTTCTTGCAAAATTCTAAAGCAATAGCTTCCAACCTTTGTTGGATTTTTGAAAAATCAGTAACAGGAAAGCCAGTGAGCGAAATTTCGATTTAGAAAACGCGATTCAATTCCATTCGGCTATCGCCGTTACTACGATAAAGAAATCCGCGATGACTAATCAAAAATAGACCGCACGGCAAATTGCACCGAAAGATGGCTTCGTCCGTCCGTTTGTTGATCGTCGGCATTCGGTTCAGTTATATAGGGAGACCAGAGCGCGTTCCGGATATCAAAGGAATTGTAAAATAGGCCAAGAACCGACTCGGATATATACGTACGAGTTTCCCCCGTTGCGCGCCGATACGCGCGAGGCTCAATGTATTATTCATACGGCACTGCCTGCATTCGCGGGGGCCCCCATCCCCTTTGCCACTCACCCCTGATCAGGTTGGATCATCCATCGGGTATAGTCGCGACTTGTGAAAAGTATTCAGAATATCCAAAAGAAATCGTATGCTTGAAAGTAAAAAAAAATCATGCGAAGAATTAATTTTTGACTTTCTGATGTATTGATATTGTTGATATCGATTTTATTGTTGATATAGATATATTTCAAATATGTATTTTTCGATGTAACTAATATAATTCCATTTAATTTATATTTAACAAAGTAAATATAATTAATTAAAGTGCAGTTTAATAACTTTTTGATCATTCATTTAACTCGTCAGTGTTATATTTATTGTCGACACATTTCGTTGATGAAATTTCGTTCAATCAATATTTTATACAAGACAATTTTCTATTAATCCCCTTCGTTTACAAGATCTCAATCTCATGACAATTTCAATTCAGTTCGTGACCCGCCTTTCGATTTCTCCTCCCGGTTTTAACGAGGACTTACTTCGAGGATCGCGCAAGCGAAACGCTAAGTGACGGTCGCTTTTCGAAAAAAGTCCGAACCGGGTTCCTTGATTATTTGCAGTCGGCGTGTAATGATGCGAGAAGAAGGTCGAATAATTAATCTCGAGAGGGGAGGTAGTACGACAGAGTAAGGAAAATGGGCGAGAAGGTGGAGGACGATAGATAGGTAGAGGGAAGAGTGACACGACGGAAAGGAAAAAACGAGGAATTCGCTCTTCCCCCCTCTTCCTTCCTCGTTTTCTCTTTCTTTCTCCAGGAAGTTACGTTTCCGTCGACAGAAGGGTAGATGGTGCAGAAAAGGGCGAGAGGAGTATTGACAATCCTTTAGCCGGTACTTAGCAGCGCTTTTTCCTTCTCGTGAATACCGTTCGCCGTTCTGGCGCCGTCTTCGGTTCGTTTTACTGATACGAACGAAAATATTTACTATTGTCAAAACCGATAAATCGATAAGATCGATTGTAGTCGATATAAATATAGCGCTAGAAAATTCTCTAAATAACTCTGAAGATTTGACTCTGCGTTCTGTCAAATGTAATTCCTAATGCATCTTGTATTTCAATATTTTTTTCTATGATAATAATTTTTAAAGACATTTCAATTTCATTATCTACATAAAATTTTGATGTTAAATATCTTCGATTTATATTTATTTAACTACATTTCTCGAAAGAAAGTTTATTTTTTTCTAAATCGTTTGACAACGTTTATCAGCGGAAAATTATTCATTGCCATAAAATTTTCGGTAGCAGACACGCTTACAATTCTTCTTTTTGATGAGGTTTTATTCCTTTGCAAGCGGATTCGCTAAGATTGCAGAATAGAGATCTAAACGGTTCCGGAAAAGAGCAAATGGCCTTTGAGGAGCAATCGCTCGTAGTGGCAACTCGATTCGCATGGAATGGACCCGGCGGTTTGCTCGAGAGCGATCGATGCAAACGAGCCACCAACCGAGCTGCGGATAGAAAAGATGCAATAAGGGAAGCGACGACCGACAGAAACGGAGGCACGCGTGTCCTGCAGGAATAGGACCATAGTGACTCAAGTTGATGTCCTCTTCCCCTTTGTCAGACAATCGATACTCCCTGGAGATCTGCTTGATCAAGTGCAGCCCTTGCGTAGGGATTTGCTGAGCATGTACCGGAACGTACGGTCCCTTTTACGCCCTCGGAAAACTGTGTGACGAATCGTTAAGAAGTTCCACTCTCCCTTTCTTCCTGCTCGATTACAAGCGCGCCAATCAGTGTCAAATATGTGTCAGACTTATCTACTTTAGTGTCAATGTGACGTACCAACAGTTATTTTAGACAACGATGATACAGTAAAATTAAATAATTGTTACGTTGGAAAACGTGTATAATTTATTAACGAGATATTTTTTTATTGATAAAGCAAAATAATAGTATTCATATTTTTAAAAAAGCTTTACATTTTTTATACGTATATAATGTTGCCATAATTATATTTATAAGATGTATGTATTATTAGTATTGTAAATATATTTTATATTTTTTTCTAAAAACATTATTGTTATTTATCCTCCCTAAATATAAATACTATTTGTTTTATACAAGTTACAATAAAAAAAATTAGGAATAAAATTAAATGTGATATTGTATCTTTAAAAAATTCTTTTATAATTTTTATATAATAATTTGTTATAAACACTTTTTGTATATTAATCATTCATATTCATCCATCGAATTAAAAATTATAAAGTCATTGATGATCACGCAACTATGCGTCACGAGATTATCAAGTGTTATTAATGTTTTCAATACGCTTTTCCAGAATATCTGTAGCTGTAGGGTAGAATAGAAATTCAGAAAAAAACCTCTATGCACAGTATCGACAGTGAGCCCCTTTTTCAAGAATTCTGAAGGCCCACTGGGAGAATCTCTCCTCTATCTACCGCGCTGATCCAGAAGGGATTTTCTCTTTGCTATATCCATGATCCTACACGAGTGAATATAACCGAATTACGGCATAAATCAAGTTTTTACTTTTTCTCGTGCATTTTATGCCGCTATATTTAAACAATTAAACTTACAGTTTAAGATTATGTAATATATAATGAAGAAAATACACATGATTTGATAGAAAAAGAAATTCATTTAGATCTTTGTATTCAATCAAAATATTCAGTAATGATTTTTTAAAATATTGAATCTCATAAAGCGATTTTTTCCTAATTTCTTCTTTTAATTATTTTCTCATTTTTATAAGAAATTTATTGCTAGTTCCTTAATAAAATTGATATATCTAAATCAACATAATAGCTCTGAAAGATATTTAAAACTTTCGAACTTTAGTTTTATTCACAAAACAAAAGCATTTACAACATTAAAACCTTTAATATTTTAAATCATCCGACATAGTGGACGAGATGTATGTTTGTTACAAACTCTCGGAAAAATTATGGCACAAATATCCATGATGTATTATTCGCATCTGCGTGGCAGTCGGCTGCTGTATTCATAGTGGATGGCGGCTTTATAGTGGCAAACAACTAGAGTGTGCCAGAACTGTCTCAGCTGCGCGGTAATAGACTGCTATCATGACCTGGTTTAGAATGATAGTTCCAAAACTCCCCCATGTCAAGCTTATCGCGGTAGCCAAGGAGGATTATACTTGGCTCCTCTCCGATAATTTTGACATTCATTCTACTTAAAACTGTTTTCCATTCTAAAGTTCCTCACGCGTTCTCGAATATTTTACGAAAACATTCGCGAAATAACAAAGCAGCAGAAATACAGCGGTGTATTTAAATAGAAGTACATTGTTGAAATCGTACATATTGTGGCTAAAAAATGCACCAGAATATTAAAATATGAAAGGAGCCATGTAGAGAAACAAATAATTGATAAAACAATAGAATTTTATAAACTATAGAATGAAATATCTCACAATAGCAGATAGAAAATAATAAATATATATCAAAATCGCATGTTCTGATATATATTATAAAAGTAACCAAATTTGGAATAATAATTCATTTGGGAAATTACAATAAGATATTTTAATTTATCATATTATATGTATACTTATATAAATTATATCTTATAATTTTATTATCAACAAAATTTTAATAGAGATATTTTAAAATTTCAATCACATGAAGCATTATAACATTCAATCTTTAATTAGAAGAAAATATAAAATGAAAATTAATATAATAAAATTTTATTATTTTCAAATACGACAAATGTAACAAACTTTATAAAAATCGCAAATATTGTGACAAAAGACAAAGACCACGAAAAGAGTAAAGTTTTATATAAAATTCCAGAGTATATAATAAAGAATGTTTGATATTTCAAAACACCAAATGTACACAATATATACATCGACGTAACACAATTTCTAAGATATTGATAGTATTCTGAAACGATAAAATTTTGAAATGTGAAAATCAAATATTATTAATAGCGATCTATGTAAAGAGTAGTCGATAGCATCGCCAACATACCAGAAGCATTGATCTCGCGGAATAGAAACCTTCTATCTCGAAGAAGCTTCCATCACGAGTATCCCGAGGTGATTCAGAGAGGGATGCCTTTTCCATTCGCTTCCACCTTTTATATGTATCCCTTCTGATCTGCGTGAAGGGCGGCAAAGACGGACTTCGCGGGATCGCCCGCGGTAGATTTATTCGCCGTTGCTCCTTACGCAGTTCTTACTACATATAACGCGCTTCTATTCTCAGGGGTTCGAGGAATGAGCGCGAGGAATCGTGGGAGAAAAGATCGACATTCATCACCCGGTTAACCGGAGATAAGAGAAGCCGCTGGATGAGCTATCGGCGGCGCGCGATCCTCCACTTAGGAAAATACAATTGGATGGTTGAAATAAATTTTCGTGGCCATTCGTACCCCCTCCCCCCCGACGTCGCTCTTTTTCACAGTATTTGTTTTCCGAAGTTGAAACCGACGATGTCGGTATATCACAGGAGTTAGCTCGGAGTTCGATCCGGCTGAAGCGGAAAGATAGAAGTACTCGATAAAATAAAGGAACGAGCTTCCCCTTCCGCCTTTCCCTCCCCCTGAACGGCGTGCTGTTGAAAGAAAGTACGATCGTCAATTATGGTAGACTACGAGCGATGTGCCAAAGAGATTGCCTTGCTGTCAATGAATCTATCATATATATGGCTATGAAGAAATGTCTCTGTTTTTTAGATTTTTGCAATATAAACAAACAATTTCTTAAATAACTTAAAATATTCAATACACATTAAATATTCATCATTTAGATGTATTTATTTATTCGTAAGTAAATTTGGCAAGTTTTCGATTAACGAAGTTAACTAAAATAACGAGAAAATCTATTATCTAACTCAGCTATTGCTAAACAAAACCACCTGCATCCAGCATCGATCGCATTTGCTGGTTTCTGGGAGGAAGAATTTCCCACTGGGAATTTTTGCGAGCGAGTCAACGAGGAGAACACGGATCGTAGAACGAGCGAACAACGGCAACGAGAGGAGAATCAAGCTCCCGGGCCGAATCAGCGTTTATCGCCCCAACAAGCCGGCTTTTAATGGGCCGCTCGAAAACTGGGCGAAATAATCCGCGGCCCCTCCGGCCGACGGGGATGTCGGGCGAGGGTTTAGGGAAGGCAACGAGCCAGAGGGGTGGTCGCCAACCCTCTGAAGCTGACGACAATACCTTACGGTTCGGCGCACTCTCGGCTTCGGGATCGACGAGCTCGAAGCCGAACGGTAGCGCGCGCGAACGAACGACGGGAGAAACGCGTTCTCTGTTTAAATTAGACACGTGGCCCCGTTTACGTGGTCACGAAGGGTGGGACGGGCGATCGTTTGTGTGCGCGCCAGCCTTTGAAAACCAAAATCAAATACATTATTCTAGGCTCGATCGGCGCCCGCGGGATCTTCCTATTGTTGGCTGCTGTCAGCCTGGAAGAGATCGTGCGACTTTATTGGCTGATTAACTATCGCCGCTGCTACCGTCGTCTACAGTTAACGCTTTTCTAATTAAGTATGTTTGTCAAGGAAAAGGAGGGTGATGTGTCGAACTATACGTAATATCCGAGAATTAGTTTCGTTTGACATGCCGATCTATTCAGTTTCTTAAATAGATGTGATTATACTGCAATTGGACTCGATAAAAATGAAAATGAAACTAAAAATATATATATACAATGTAATATTTAATATTATTATTAATATCTATTTTATACGTAAAATTGAATATTATTGATATATAATAATATTATTATAATAATATTAATAATAATATTATTGATATATTGACATATATAATATTATTGATATATAATAATATTACGAATTAAAAATTATTTGAATAAAATATTTGGATGCTACTAATTTGCATTTTGTGTATAGATGAATTTTCAAATGGTAGATTATAATTTCCACCTAGTATATACTCATCGTGAAATGCATAATCGTGAAACAATTATCGAGACTATAAACTTCCCGTTAATCGCCCTATTGTCGTGCTTTTTTGTGTAAATTTTCCATTAGCATTTAAATCGAAAAACGACGCTAGAAAATCTCGCAGAACACTACTTTTATTTTATTTTGCTACCATTGCTTTTTTCGCGCATCTAACAGTAATAATAAATTTAATAAATGCCGAAATCGATAATTATCAGATTATCAAAGGGAAACAATTGGTCAGTTGCTTGCGAAAATTATGCCCCATAATATAGCTATAATATAGTGACAAGGTTGTTCATAGATTTTTAACAGTTTGTACTTGTGATAAAGCACTTGTTTCATTTCGATAAACATACAACATTTCGCTCGAATCCCGCTTTATCAAGCATCGAAATAAAAATCCATTATTCGTTTGACAGTTTTGCACAGTACTCGTAGTTGCACAGTAGTTGTTGTGAAACACATGCGGTGACAGACGATTGTAAAAACTGGATTTGTTTTAAAAAAGTTGTAGTCTCTTTTTTTCATTAATCATATGTTAATGCAATGATTTTACGCAAGTAATATTTTATGATAGTGAATAAATTATGTATACACATGTATAAGTACACATACACATATATTGAAATTACAATTTCTAGTTTCCAACAAATGTTTGAGTTGCCACCACTGAATCTCACAAATAATCGTACGATACGAGATGTTCAAAATTTATTAGCATTAAATTTGTCACATCTATCGTATGTATATTTAAACAGTAATCTCTAATGATTTAATAGAATTTTAATTGCCTTGTCAAATTCGTTCCAATTCTGCGTTAATTATATCGATCACAATGCCCCAAGTACCTTTTTATTCATTCGATTGTTATGTTATTATAAATTTAGCAACAGGAATATACAAATTAATTATATTATAATTAAATATTATTATATTGGAGTTTATTATTATAAAAGTAGCAATATTTCGAATTAAAACAATATTTATTTTATAACGTATGTTATTTAATTATTATTAAAGTCAATAATTTGACAGAGAGAAATACAATGAAAAAATTAATTATTAAATAAATTCCTATAAATATTTTTTTAAATAAATTCCATGATATATGAAATAAATCTTTTTAAATAAAATTTTATAAAAAAACTTTATTGCGTTCGTTAAAAATTGCATAATAAATATTGTTGTTTTGTATATAATAAATTGCATTACTTTTTTAAAAAAGTTTAATTGAATTTAGAATCGAAGCAGGTACAATATTTTATAGAAAGATAAAATTAAAATTCCGTCTCCTATTCTGTTCCTAATTCGAAAGCGGGATCGATTTCAATTATGGCGGTGAACAAGGATATGTACATCTAATACGTAGACAGTACATAACATCGAGTATAAGCATTCTATCGTGAGTCCATTATCATATGGCAGAGTTGGCAATCCTCCTACATTGCTCTGTGGCTGAATTGCGAGGTTGGTTTCTCAGCCGCCACCGAGGCAAGATACGTCTCTCGCTCCCGCCGCTCCGGTAACGCACAAAAAGACGCTCTGAATGGAAACTTCGCGGCATTAGGGGACAATTGGGCCCTCCGTCGTCACGTTATTATTCCCGCCACCGCCGCCAAGGCCGGAGCACTCCTGAAATTGCTAGAATTTATGGACTCGGCCGGAGAGCGAGAGGAGAGCAGAGTGAGCGAACTTTTCTCCTCTCGGACGACGCTTATGGCCTTCTTTTTCGACGACCCCGACGAATCGTCTTCCCAGTCTCGTTTTAACTTCGAAGACGAATGATTGCTATCTATGATCGCGTCAAGAAATTGGTAGGCCAACTTATTCTCGACTACTTTATGTGGCTCTTATATATGATAAAAAATTGTAAGATTTATCTTATATTACAATAGATTCGTAAATTTTTAATATTTATCATGTTTTCCATTCTTTTTAAATAATGTACATTTTTAATAATATTAATAATTTTGTGTAATAAAATGATGGTAGACTATTTACATATTTTCTATATTTTTTAAATTATTATTTTCGCTGTAATTCCTTGATTTTTGATATACGAGATGTTAGTTTAATATTTATTTTTTATTTGCCGAAATTATATCTTAATACTTCAATTTCTTATTTGACAATATTTTCTCATCTAGTAGGATTGTTGCTGCAATCTAATTTCTTTATTTCTCCGTATATTTATTACACATACTGGATCGTGCAAACTTAAAATGTTTTCCTCCGGAAACAACAAAAGGACAGACCGCGCTCCTTTCTTATCAATCGACTTGGCGCGACTTTCGACTCTCTTAAGTACTTTTAAACTCCTCTTTATATTGAGCACCATTTGAATCGTGCAATTCGCCATAATGCGAGTATCGGTACGCGGGTCGGTTTATAAGCCGTTCTTCGGCCCGAGAAACTTTTTCGAGAGCGAGTAACGATAATGCAACGGTGGTAACGGGTGTTCGAAAGAAGGAGAACGGCAATTTCGATGCTTAAGTTGTTGTCGCTATGCTGCCGAGGAAGCCCTTGAGAATTCGTCTGGAAGGTGGCCGTCTTCCAATACCCAAGATTCGCTGTTGTATACGTGTGTTTGTACAGTATTAAAACTTGAAACTCGCTCGGCGCGTCTCCGGAGAGAGAAAGCTTTAAGCTTCCTTTCCTTCCCCCCCTCCTCTCCCCCCGCCCCGAAAGTTCCTGCTGTCCTCCTTTCGGTATTTATGCTGCGCGTATTTCGAAAGCTTTTGTCCGTGCGGGCAAGCTGTAAAGCTCATTGGGCTAGTCAAACACATTTATCAACGTCGCAGCCGGTTTATACTTTATACTTACAGACAGTAATGTACACGGGATACTTCGTCGCGATGAAAATTGTGAGGTGACGTTAACACTTGCGGCGAAAGGAGCGAGAGCTATTTCAGGCTAATATCTCTGATTGATACTTTCACAAAAGATGATGATACATTAGCGCGACAATAGATGAGAAAGCGTTTTTCGCAGGTATTATTGCATAGCGATGATTGTAGACCATTCGTGACTTTTTCGGATTTCATTATTGTGTATTTTAGCGAATCACGTTATAAATGTGCATTCGAGAAATTAAATACACAATGGACGGCTGATAGGTCGTGTTCGCAAATGCGCCCTCAATTACCGTAAAATCACATTTTTCTGACGTTTAATCGTCTGTATTCGCACAATTAGGTCACCAATGCCAATGATCCATTAAATTTCCGTTGTACAATATCCAATATATAAGTCAGAGCAGAAAATGATCGGTTATACGATCGCGTCGTGGCAGACAAGTTTTGAAAAATGGATCTTTCTTTCGGCCGAATTAATACGGGCCAGCTGAAATTCCATTGATTATATCCACAAATTTGGTCCTGTTTAACCTGTTTAACCAATGTCTGCAAATGATATATTGTTTGAATTTATTTTATATCAATATAATGCTATTTATAGCAATTATTCTGTATCTAAAGATATCTATATATGGGAATTTAATCCAGAACATACATAAATAAAAGTAACGATTCAGCCAGAAATTGATATTCGAATATTAATATGTAAGAATATAAGAAAACAAGTTATAAATATATTACAGAGCATCAAAAACAAAACAATAAATTTTATTTACATTACTGACTTTTAAATAACGATTTATTTTAAAGATAGCAAAAAAGAGAGATTTTTATGGAAAATTAATTTGTCTCAAAAATTCAACAATAAACGATATATTTAATTAATTGTTAAATGTATCGTTGAAAAATAAATAGGACAAAATAAAGAATAAAATTAAATATAAATTGTATTGCTTTTATTATCTTGGAATGCATTTTGCTATTTTTATCTTGTTTTCCCGTTGCTATGCTTTATTTTCTCTCTATCTTAATATATTATTAAATTACAATATCACAATATTTTGCTGGTACGTTTATTTTGCTCTGAATTTTTATGTTAAAAGATTTCCGCATATTTATTCAAGTATCATTGTTCCGATATCTCTATTCGAGGGTTAAAAGCAATTACGCTGCTCCCCTCGATCAAGTCACGAATTTTATTCGCAGCGCATATCTATTTCTTTTATTATCACATTGCGTTTCGAGATAACGTATTGCCTGCGATACTCTGTTACATATTATATTCCGAGGCTTTTCCGCGAAGCCAGCCGCCCCTGGCGCGCATTTTTCTCGCAATATTTCTGCAGCAGGATCGGAGGTTATGGGTTTCGGAAGTGGGCACTACATTAAAGAAGGACTGCTCACTTTTTTGCTTTCTCTCTCTTTCTCTTTCTCCCTCTCTCTTTCTCTTTCTCCCTATCTCTTTTTCTTTCACAGCCATTCTCATATTTATGGCTAGTGATCTATGGAGTCCGCCCACGCTCGTCGTGAAAAATTCGATGGGTAAACGGATGCTAAGCAGCTCTCGAAACTAACTTAGCGCAAGGAAAGTTGAACGAACATCTCCGTCTCGTGGAAGTACCTTTATTGATCGCATGCGACTGCAGCATTGAAGACTATCTACGGAGATTTAACAGCGAACATTTGTGCTACTTGTATGTGAAGATATAAATTGCAAGCAAGACTTGCGACGAGAATTGAACGTGAAAGCCACTTAAATGGATTTCAGCGATGACATTATTATAAATTGATAATATTAAAAAGTATTTTTATAAATTATTGCGATATGTTTTTATATTTATGAATAGACATCCCATCAGTTTCTACATCGAAAGTGGAAAGTGGAAAGTTTTACGAGGAAATTATTTTACAATTTCTTCTGGTTAATATCAAAATATTAATTTACTCATATGTGAAATGCTAATAAATTCATATAATACAGAAATATAAGATTATAGAGAAATATAAGACAATCTGATCAAGTTTTTCTCCTTATTGTTTCAAGTTTTTTCTCTCTCAATGCTATTTTTTATTACATGAACAAATCGAGCACTTGTTTTATTGTAATTTTATTGTAATTTTATTGTATAATGTAATTAAAATAATAGTTAAAATCACAGAAAAATGCTCTGAAGAATTTCAGTGCAAGAAAAGGAGATTACCGTTTTTGAACTGCGTATGGCTTAAATTTTGACAAGCCCCGATTTCATTTGGCGAACCGCTCGTAACAAGACGCGTGTATGCACGCGACCCAGGAATCCCGTTTAATGAAATGTCAATATCCGCGACCTGGGTTTTAGTCTCTGGAAGCTTTCACGTTACTGTCAAACTGGATTCACGCTCACCATAGTTTTCCCTACTCTGTTTTGAGGACAAACGGCGAAGGCGGATTTATGGGTTGACAGACGACGGCGATTGCAAGGAAAGGATGAAAGAGAGCGCAGGAAAGGAATAGACAGTGAGAGAGAAAGAGAGAGACAGCAGACTCAGTGCGGCAATATTTCACAAACTTGCCCGGTAGGATTAAATAATGCAGATTGTAATTACAGAAAGCAACGCGAATTCGTCTCTGTCGTTACGCCACTCCTCTCCGAGGAACGATTAAAGCGTAATGAGGTGACGTCCGTTGGATTCGAAAATATCCCCTTCGAGACGTGTCTCTTTCCTCCACTAAATGGAACGCGACGACTCTTCGTCAGATCTTCTCGCGACGACGATTGACATCATTAGAACTCGGTTCAGTTTAGATATTGATTTTTCAAATGGGCATTCAACTTCATTGAGCTATAAAAAATACTTCAAAAATGGCTGAAATATATCCGTTCGTTTTATTCATACGACATTATTTAGATATTTATTATCTGTTTGATTAGATAATATAATATAATTGTTTACGGGAAAAACTAAACAACTAAAAATAATTTTAAAATGTAGCGAAAGCCAGAAAACCGAGTAATAAAAATCTACAAAAATCGACTATAAATATTGAAAAGCAAATAGCGCGCTAACGAAAAAAAATATATTTTTAGAAAATAACGAGCGCTTCTCCCCTCAAGGTATTCGTTGATATTTCACATCGAAAAGTTAAACCGCATCGACGAGGAGTGCATCCCCGTTCGAATGGAGGTGCGGGGAGATGAAATGAAAGAACGGAGCTGTCTGCCTCGCGACGCGGAACCCTTGAGGCTTCAGCCACGTCCTCCATCACCTCTCTCTTTCTCTCTTTTCGTTTTTCTACATCCGTTCAATTCTCCCGTTCATCCCTCGAGGCTGCGTAACACGTGCGGGTGGATCGCGAGGGTGGGTTCGAAGGCGACGGCTACAGGAGCGGGGGTTGAGAAATCCGGAGACGGGGGAAGTTGAAAAGGTGGTCGGGACTCGCGCAAGAGTAACTGCTAGTAACAATGTTTTCTCACCCCTTTGCGTTTTAGCGGCAAGAGAAGGAGCGGATGGGCAGGGAGTGAGTAGAGCATGCCATCCCCACCCCCGCGCGGGCTACTACCCCACGTGGGACCGCGCTTGCTTATACACCCTCCGCAATCAATTTCGTCAATACCGCTTGTTGCGGACGGGGCATGAGGGGCTAGAAAAGGGGATGAAAAGAGGGTCGCCGTCTCGCCCGCGGCTGCCTCTCATACTTCCCCTCTTCCTTCTCTAGCTACGAGAGAAGGGCTGTTGATGGATTTTTACGTTCGGACGATGGTGCGACGCCGAAATCATCGAGACCTTTTGTTTCCGTCTTTCGCTCAAGTTTTGATTAAAGATATTATGTAAGTAGCGTTGAGCGGTAAAGATTGAAATGAAGGGGGATGTGCAAGAATGATGATCGAAGACGATTAAATCATGAGATAAAATACATTCGAAAGTTCTGAGATTTAGTGAATTTTATTAATTTATAATTTTTTTTTCGTTCTTTAAATTCTGCCAAATCATAATTATATTTAATAATTAGAGATTTGGCTCAAGTAATCAAAAAATTAAAAAGAAAATGGCATAAGAGTCAACGCGCGATAGTTGGAGCGCAGAGAAGCAACAACACTTCTTTCTTTTTTCAATATTAGTTTATTAAAAAACACATTATAATAATAAAAAAACGAACGTTTCGGATCATCTTTTGATCCTTCTTCAGCGCGATGTTAACAATTTAAACGTTAACGCTAAAAAAGCGTCATCTACGCGTCGAGAACAAATTCATTTAATGTAACGCGTCACTATCTGTAATATAAATTGTTAACATCGCGCTGAAGAAGGATCAAAAGATGATCCGAAACGTTCGTTTTTTTGTTATTATAATGTGTTTTTTAATAAACTAATATTGAAAAAAGAAAGAAGTGTTGTTGCTTCTCTGCGCTCCAACTATCGCGCGTTGACTCTTATGCCATTTTCTTTTTAATTCTTTTCATAATTATATCGATATACTTTTTGTATATTACTTCCATTATTATTTTATTATTAAATTATTAATAGAATATATTCAGAAATTTTTGTTTGTTTTTATAAATAAAACAAAATAAAATAACATGATAATAAAATAATATGAATGGTGTTAAATAACACGTTAACATTTATAAAAATTTATAAAAAAAATACTTTTACTAGTCATTTTATATAAAGTTTGGTTTAGTTTTTTTAAATATTTCTTAATTTTTGTCGTTTATGCAAGAACAATTAATTCTGAAAATTTCGGAATAATATTGGATCTCTTTCTCTCTTTTTTAGTTAGATTTCTTATAAAGATCGGTCTTGTGTTCAATATTTTATTTCTTCTATGTTCTTCTGTAGAAGGGTCTGGTGATAGATTTTTATGTTCGTACTGCAGCACACTCCGATCCCTTTGTTTCCCCCTTTTGCGCTTTTATATCGAATCCACTTACACCCTTACGTTGCAGTTCCCATTTGGATCGTAATTAATATTGCCATACAAGTAGCTGTATCGAAAAAGGATCGTGTAGATATTGGAGAATTATTGCACGGTAGAAAATAGTACTTCTGTTGTAATAGGATATAAATAACACAATAATTTTTTTTCACAATTGATGTGTTTCATCGAAAAAAGTATAGCGTAAATAACTGACAAAAAAAATGAAGTAGATGTAAAATTTCCAATTGTGAACAAATTTATATATTTCCCTTCGTTAAATAAAAAATTAAGGGTAGACTAATAATAATTATATATAAACGTCTTTTAAAATTACTTTAAAATTAATTTAAAACATCTTTCTAAAAATATAATAAAGAGAAAGAAACAAATTTTTATAAAGATAAATATTTTATACGTATTTTCTTCTTGACCTATTTCCTTTTCCTATTTTGCTAACATGATTAATATTTTTTATGTCTTTGGGTATAAGAGATAATGGTGAATTTACGTTTATACACATGGACGAATTCTTTACATTTGGAGCAAAACAGTGTATTTCGTATAGACGAAGAAAAACAATTTACTTGTCTAATATGTAGGTCCGTGCCCATAAATATTATTGCAAGGTTTTGGTAGGGTGACCATAACAGTTGCCATGGCGCTCTCAAAGATCTCTAGATATGATGCTTTCCAGTAAAATAACAGCCCTGCGGGCATCTCGGACTTCCCCGCCTCCCTCTTCTCCTCGGACTTCGATATTTTCTCCAGCGCCCCTAGATAGACTCCATGGTTCTGTGCAAATATGGCGATAACAAACTAAACAATTTCTTATATCATGCTAAAAAATATGATTGACAAGCATGAAAAATCAAAGTTGTAATTAAAATAAAAGCACAGAATACAAATGTTTAGTCACGCAAATTAAATGTTTAAATTTATTAATAAATTTAGAATGTAACTTTTTGAAAATATATAATTTATGTCAAAAGTAAAGTATTAATTTTCAACATGTCAGTTTATTATATCATATTCTTTTGTGAAATAATTATTCCATATGAAAATTACAATATATAAATAATTAATTCTTTTTAACATTTGAATGTGCATTTTAGTTTGAAAACATTAAAATTATGAAAATTTGTATTTTTATACATCTCTATAAGATGACGTTTGCAATATTTAATTAAAAATTAAAGAATCTACAATATTTAATTAAAAATTTTATTTACAAAGCAATTTTATCCCATGTAAACAAAACCATAAATAAATTATACATTATTAGTACAATATTAATTTAAATCATAAATTTAATAATAATAAATTTAACATTTAAGTGTTATTTTCGATTTTATTAAATTAATAATTTCTGTCTTCCTAAATAAACTGTGAATTAATCGACGATGCTTTGTTGTCGTCAATTTAACTCAGATTAACTTCGGAAGCCACAATCATTATTCTCTCAATGATCCAAAATTTCGATCATACGAAACAACCACAATTGCAACAGTGTCCTCGAGGACTTACTCAGGACAATATACTCGGATTAAGGAAGCGTCATTTTTTGCGCATCCCCTTGTAAATAATGATTATCCCGTTTATCCGGATGATCCACGCAGATTGTGAAATTACTATCTTGATTTTTATAATTCGCACGAGCAGTCGCTCAGCCACAGATTTGATTCATTTTAATAAGAAAACTCTTCGTTTTTGACAAAATCCTCGTATTTGATATATTGAAAATTAATAGGCTTTAAGATCCTAGAGGTAATAAAATCCTTTATTTATTAAATCAAGAATGCAATATTTTTTAAACATAAAAAACCTTAATAATTTCCATTATGACACAAGAAATGCGAAGAAGAATATAAAAATGATAAAAATGCTAATTCATGCAATTTTTTACTCTTTCACTTCTTTATCGGCGGATCAAACGTCGCAAAATCGCAATTCTCCATTTGTTTGAAAAATGAGCTTTTTTTATCGCAGCTCTAAATTGTTTATAACAAGCGTGAAATTTCGAGGTCGTCGGCGTATGGGTTCTGAACTGGTTCTGCAACCGCGACGAAATGGAAGTGGCCGGTGTGGCCAGATTGACGTGCACGATAGTGTCGCCGAGAGCGTTTGTCAGGACTTTACTGACCGTGTGAAGGGTTTCTTAAATGTGTTAGGATTTCGTAGATGAGCACGCATGAATTATGATGGCTTATATTTACCTCGAGACCGTAACAACGTGAATTTAGAGCTCAAATTTCAAAGAATTATTGCTTTTATATTTTTTATAATACAAGTTATTAAAATTTACCGTAAAGATTTTTCGATATTTCTAGGTGATTATTTAAGAAAAAAATTTACGTTTAAATAAAAGCGAATAGTACGTGCAAGAATGAAAGTTTATCTCTCGATATATGAGAAAATATAACGTGGCGAATAACACCATTAAAACGAACCTTCGTAATATTAAAGCTTTCGATGCGGCGGCTTATTCAACGTTCTATTTTTAGCAGAGCATTGTGAGAATCTCTAAAGCACCTCTGATGGCTCGTAACTCCGGCGAGAAGACGTTAATCCATCGATACCATTACGTGTGGTACTTTCCGTCGCGTCGATCAATCACGAAATCGCCCCACTGTCATGCGAATAAACACAGCACGGAACTGACGCGTTTCAATTATTTGTTATTACAAATCGCGCCGCCAACGAAATTACAATATCGCCCGACATTTTTATCCCGCCGTAAATAAATCTGATCGCACACGCGAATTACGCACCGTGTTTTCCCACTCTCCAATCGGATCTGTGTTGTAAAAAAAAGGTGCACGCATGCCAACCACGTCGTGCTATCATTTTTATCTATAAATCAAACGACCAAGCTTTGTGTCGAGTTTGGATTCGGCCTCGCACCGTAAAAATTGTCACAAATTCTATTGCTTCGTCGCTGTTGAAAAATTATAAGATGCTCGTAATTAATTAAGTTAATTTTTTACCACTACATGATATTCAGATCAATCTACTAATATGATAGGTTTTTCAAAAGTTACAAAATGCAAAGTATATGTTGCATTCTAATAATGTAATCTTACTTCAGAAAGAATTCTTTTATAAATGAAGATTTTTTTGTATTATGTGTGTCTTATGTATTTTTTAATTTAAATATTTATATAAATTTATATAAAGTTGGATTTATTACAAAATATTTTTATTTATAATATAAAATCATAACCATATCATTTATAAATACACAATAATATAAAAAATATCTTGCATCAAAGAATACTTTCCCCTATCAATTCCTATCTTTTCAGACATCCCTCTTTATATACTTACGTCACAATCGCTTCTCCCTGAACAAATCGTGACCAAATTTGGGCTTCATTTGTGGGAGTCTCTCGAATGTAAAAGAATTCGCTTTATTCGATAGCACGCATGACCATCATCCCTTGTTCGCTTGCGGCGCATGACCGACAGAAAAAATCTTGCCGCTGATCGCGATTGACTCGCGTCCATTAGATGATTGCCGAACGTGAGGAATTATTGTGGAAGAGTGTTGTATCGCGATGCTATCACGAGGAAACACAACGCCGATTCGCGATCGGATTCACGGCAGAGAGGGTTATTGCACAGAGAGGGTGCGTAAATACGTATTACGTTACCACCGATGTTTGTACATGCAAGGATATGAACAAACACGCACCGTGTGTATCCCAGATTGTCATTTATGAAATTAAATTTCATGGTCTGTGGTGTATCCGATTTGTCAAACCTTGCCGATGTAGTCTCTTCCCATCCCTATTGCTCGTACGGTCTGATCGACCTTGCGTGTCGATCGTTGATCATATAGTTTCAATCATATATTGACTTAGCACGATTCTGTTTCCCGACAGAATTATTGTACGTTTTATTAAACAGGATTTCCTTTTTTTATTAAAGAGAGACTGTTGAAAAGCATAAAATATTTATCAGAAATCTCAAATGCCCTAGAAAAGTTTTTATTTTTATAGTCAACGCTATTCAGGAAAGCTTTACAATAAGATTATTTATGCTCGGTAAAAAAGGAATCAGCTGTTTAACTCGAAATAATCTTGTAATAACTCTTTCCTTGTTTTTAATGATAACAAGATTAAAAATAAAATTATTAACATCGAAACGAGTTGAATAGCAGAGTAAAAAATATAAATTATACTCAGTTATTAAATATAAGTGAAATATTTGTCTTCAGAAAATGAATTAATTAAATAAATAAATTCCAGAAGTTTTGTCGTAGCAGAATTAAAAATTATTTTTATTTAAATTGCTGTGTCTTAATCATCTCTATTATCTCGTTAGATTTTACACGCTTTCACGAGAAACTTTAGAACTGTTGCAATTATGCCTCTCATGTATGATTGCAACATCATCTATAAGGAGAAAGAGGGTGAATACCCATGGTGCTAGTAGTTTCGAATGTACGACTCGACGGGAAGACGAAGAAGAGAGAAGGAAATACGCAGATGCGTACGCGACGCGTAATTAAATAAAAGGTCCATCAGTTATAGCGCTGTTTCGAAACCGACGCTAGACGTCGACGCGATAGAACACCCAAGGGAATCGCGATGCGTTCGTTGTATCAATCGAATGCACGCTCATGCATCATTCCCAGCATCATAAACGCGTAACGGACGAGTCATTGATTAGATAGTGGACGTGAATGACTCAGGGAATTGTTTGCTGCTTATTGCGAGCGGCGAAATATCCCTTGTCATGCAAGAAATATATTTGATAAATAATCTGTTCGCAAAAAAGAAGTCATTATTTCATTATTTTCATTAAATAAAATTATTATAATATATAGTTTTGCATTATTAAAAACGTCAAGTACATAAAATATCCGAATTTGTATTCAATAATAAAAGTTTAAAAAAAAATTAAGACGTACTTTTACTTTAATGAAATTGATAAAACAACGATACAATTATCAGTAAATAACTTATTCTTTAAAAATAACTTTGTACCATTTGTACCATTCTGTTTAAATAAATGACTTGAAGAATAAGATAAATCTTTGTTTTCAATTGACATTTTAATAAAAATAGCATGCGACTCCTTCAGTGTCGATCCAAGCTATTTGTTAGGGAAGCGAAGAGTTATCTCGCAGTTCGCGAAATGGTCCTTAAACAATGACACTGCGGCGTCTAAATAATGATCGTTGCATCGCGAGATCGAGAGCGATTCGTCGGTCGAGATCAGGTGTACCGAACGCGAAACTACCCCCCGGAAATGGATTGGATCGAATTCCAGAGGGTCCAAGGGTCGATTAGGGTGAAGCCAAACGGGAGATGCGAGAGATTTCTCGAGGAAGTGGAGAGACGTCGCCCGTCTATCTCGATTTACCGAGCATCTCTCTGTTGCTCTTCGGTCATTTTCTTCCACCCCCGTTTCGCCGGTGCGTTCAAGCAAGCATGTTCCACTTAAC
This sequence comes from Camponotus vicinus, assembly GCF_025532165.1. Taxonomy (NCBI): domain Eukaryota; kingdom Metazoa; phylum Arthropoda; class Insecta; order Hymenoptera; family Formicidae; genus Camponotus; species Camponotus vicinus. The sequence goes on along the minus strand of NW_028141967.1, from coordinate 17,952,990 downwards.
ATTTCCATCGAATTCTTCCGCGCCATGAAGCACCGTATGAGCGTTTTTCGTCGCGTTTACACGACTCCCCATTCTCCGATGAAATTGATTGTTTCTTATAACGCATGACGCTCTAGGCTTATTGTTATTTTTTCATCTACAGAATTTTTAAAAACATAACATATTTTTCTTTAATAAAGATTTAATTACATATTATTGATTATAATATTTTATAATATTCTAGAGTTCAATTAATAAAAATTTTGTTATTCTTCTTATTAAATTTTCTCATATATATTTATCATATATTTTTATTAAAAGATTTCTCTAATTCTATAAATTGATTTAATTTCATTTGATATATAATTAGAATTCAATAATTTAGAAATGCATAAAGATTGAAAATATACAAATAAAATATAAATATATCTATGTTAAAAATTATTAAGCTTTATAAATCTAAAACTTTTGATATTCAAGAAAGTAAAACTTAAGAAAGTACACACAAATGCAAAAATGATAAAAATTTAGAAACATACATCCTCAAACATCCAAAAATGCAACAATCTCATCAATTCAAAGCTACAAAGACGATCGAGACAATTTCAACCGCCCCATGACTTTATTCGCGATCAAAGCGAATGCTACCATTATCTTTCGAGATGTCAAAATCAGTCTCTGTGTCTGGCTTCTACCGAGCGCTTTCTATCGAAATCAAGCGCTTGCCACGATCGAGTAGCAGCCGACCTGCAAGATGAAAGACGAGGGTGGGTCGAGGTTGGATATACTGCCGACGCGGGATAGTAAAGGAGGGGTAAGGGAGAAGAGAGAACGAAGCAGGTATAGGTAATGTACCAAAATTGCTTTACCGCCGGTCCATTTACGGAGATGAAAAGCACTCTCTGCCAAGTACACCGGTGGCCCCGGCCAAGGGCTCACGGCAGCCCAGAAGCGCCCCGTGTGCCCTTCCACCCTTACGACGTAGCCCCGACAAGAGAGAGAGAAAGCGGAGCCCTCTCCATTTCAGTTTGCAACCAACCCTTTCACCAATTTGGCGACATTGCCCGGCGTATAACTTTTGAACGTGGCACTACCGACTATGACGGCGATGGAGCGACGTGTAATAGATTACACGTAAGTGGACTGCTACACGAGTACACGTCGTGTAGAGTATGCGTTGTCGCGGTCGAAGGAAATCGCTAACGTAGTGCCGAAATTTGCGGCGAGCGTGTCAGAAGTGACTTCTCTTACGTATTTGCGACAAAATCATAATAGTTACAATTGCATTTATTACACATCACACATACATTGATTATAAAAAGATACAAGATTTATTTTCTGTATCATTTTTTTTCTGATTATCCTAATAATTTCTTCAACATCGATAAATGATATCAATATCAAGAATAAAAAAATTAAGTTATTGCAAAGATACACATACTTTTAATGATATTACTTGAGAGGATTTTTTTTACGAGAAACTCGAAAATATATATATTGTTTATAAAATTACTTTTTTAATACACTATAAATACTTGCACAGCTGTTTAATACAACGTTACGTATGCTGCACAAGTCTTTGTCGGAAATCTCTTAGAAACAGCGCGCACTTTCATTAAACAATCATCACATCGGAAAGCAATCAATTACTTGCGAGAATCTGCATCGAGGTTACGTTAGGTTATTGCGAAGCAACGCTAAGCCGCGTCCCAGTGCACAACGGCCGTTTGTCGTACGACAAAGTCGTTACGGAGATGCGCCTGCACCGGCGTCGCGACGAGGAGCAACTTTTGTGCGCGCACTTTGCGGCTTGAGAGAGGATAGAATGCCATTGTCACGAGGCGTCTCGTGGAAGGTAACGGCATTGTCCTCCGTCTACACTTTACTATACCTCTTTTCGCGCCTCCGATAACGCGAATCAAAGGAATTGAATTCCTCGCGAATCTTTTTCGAAACGAACTTTGCCGAACAAATGTTCGCAGATTTTTGTCCGATCACATTCTTCCTCTCCCTTTTCTAATCATTTCATTTTGACGCTGATCGCCACATCGAGTACACAACGACGGAAGCTTGTTAATTTTTAGTTCTGCTCCTATGAGGGATTATATATATAATATTACAGGATGTTCTAGATTAACTGTCTGTCCGTTCAACTACATACACTCTATGACAGAATTAAATTAATTTTCTTTTAACGAAAAATTTCATTACATCTATTTCAACGAATTTTGATTGGCCTCACTCAATCTATAAATTTTCAACGTATGTAGGTGAATAAATTGTAAACTTATTTTGAGTTAATCTTATTTTTTTATATGCATAAAATTGTTTCTTCAAATCACTTCTTCAAATGACTTTACGGTGGAAATTGCGTTCAATAGCTCTTTGTTATAAAGCAGTTTTATATTTTGATAATTTGATTATGATAAATTACATTTGTTACCCTCCATGCAGTCATAAAGCACTTTTATTTTGCATTTTTTTATATAGCATGTACGATAATGGAATCACTTTAAACATGTCGGCGTATTTAGTTATAATCGTATTGCGATTCGCAATCTACATGTTAAAAGCAGTTAATCGAGGCGTTTATTTTGAAAGTGGCATTAGTCAAATTTTGAATTACTAAATTTAAGCTACGTTACGGCACAAAGAGATGTAAAATATATACCCTTTTTCAATTAGATATTTAAAGTTTAAATTACGTCACTTTGAAAATGTTATCAATTACCTCGAAACATCACTACAGAATAAAATATAAAGTGTAATACATTACACTTTATATACTTATAAAGTGTAACTTGTGTTACAGTACTTACAAGTACTTGTGTACTTATAAGTACACAAGTACTTATAAGTACTTGTGTACTTATAAGTATATAAGTACACATTACTAACATCTTAGTAATGTGTACTAAGATAATTTAAAAGTACTATAGAAATCACAATTATTCTGTAAATAAATAAAGCATAAAATATAATAAAATTATTTTTTTTATAAAAAAATTGATTTCTTTAAATAATATTAAAAATTTTATAAATAGTAAAAGTTAACAAGTTGTTTTTATTATGAAACTTTTAATTTAATTTATGAGATTCTATCAAATAATTTATAATAAAAATCAGATCTGATTGATAAATTAGATGAGCATTTAATATATAATATAGAATATTCAATTTCCGAAACAAATAAACCTTAAATATATTCCCTTGGCGCGTTCTATATATTTTCATTAAACGATGGGATATAAATTTAATATCTACGCATCATTCCCTACGCCGAGTTCCTAACGGAGGGCCTCTTTCAAAGGGAACACTTCGGGGGCGGCATTGAGAAGGTGCGAGGGTGCGACAAAGTTTGTCGCAGCAATGAATGGCTATACAAACTCGCGGCGCCGTATCAACCCTTCGAGCGTAGGAGTAGGATAAACCTAATTTGAAGGGTCGCACGATTCGTTTTTGAAAGCCCGTTGGTCGCGCTCGCGGCCGATCGAATCCCTCGGGGATTCTGGTGACGACGGTCGTGCAACCAGTCGTGATTTTCGTTATCGAGAGCTCGCGCGCAACCAAGACAACGCCACTCGACGTCACAATGCCACCTCCGCGTTGCCCCCCCTCCCTTCCGCTCTTCCTCGTGACGCGAGAAAAGCATTTGATGCCTCTTTTGTGAAGTATTAAAATAAAAATTCACGCGGTATTTTGAGAGAATGAAACATCATCTCCCAATTTTCCGAGCTGTTTTTCTGTCGCACCATTAGTGTTATTATATGATTTATAAATATCATTTTTTTATCTACTTTTATCGATCAATTAAGATGCTACTTTTCCGATAATAAATTGTAAAATCAAATAACAAATGCCAAGAAATGCGATTTAATTTGCGTCTTTCTCTCATGATGATTCAGCAAAGATGGGCAATGCTGATTTAGTCGGTTGATTCGTGCAGATTTTTGTATAGAGGGTCACCCTGCGAGAGTAGCTCGTTGCTTTCCACTTTAAGGACTTCCCACATTGCCGTTCCGCATCTCCAAGCAGTCGTGAAGGTTCTCCGCTTACGCGAAATGTGGTTCTTTCATCATTCTCCAGGGATCGAACCTTTCTTTCAGGGTCTTCGTTTAAGGGTAGCCACGATTTTGCACTTTCCCGCACACATCGAGGGTAGCGACCGATACTTTTGCTTATGCCTCTTTAGGGAGCCGCACGCTTTTTGCATTCAGAATTTTCAGTCCGCCTTATCATTGTGTAAGTTAAAGTCTCAAGTTTATGATTCAATCAAATGACATTTCTGACCTGCGTCAAAAGTTTTAATTCTTTTTCTTACCTGCTATTAAAATTTTAATTTCTTATGTCTTAATTTTTTTATAAGTGCCAAATCGGTTGTTGAGCTGTTGCATCAATTATATTTTATAATCTTGAGATGGAGAAAAAAATATCCTCTTATCTGAATGCATAGTTTTTTGCATAGTGTTTGTTATTTCTTGTTTACAAAAATAAAAATTTAGGCTGTTTGAATCCCAAACTATTAAAATAATCATAAAAATATTTTTTTAATGTAAAATTTTAATAAAATATAATTCAAGATCTTTAATTTTAATAAGATATAATTATTTCTGTTGATGTGAGAAAATTATTCGTTTTTAAAATGCTTTATTGCGCGCAGACAAATTTTTATTGCCTCTTTCCAGGTTTTTTAATTTCTTTTATTCTGTTCATGTGTATATTTGTAACTGTATATAAGATATAAGTGAAGCAATTAATTCCCCCTTTTCGGCTGAAGTAACAATCGTTTTCAAGAGGCGTAACAAAAGACAGTGAGAATCGGTAGAAATCTTGCTCTGATAGCTTTATTGCGTGATAGAGATTTAAAGATTAATTCGCGGTATCCTCATGGTAATCGACGATAGGAGGGCGAGAGAGGATTGAGAAAGGGAGGGTAATCGGTCACGCAACCAGAGATCAGAACTTTCTCTCTCTTTCTCTCTCTTTCTGCCAGCGAGGAAATAAATGAACTAATACGAGAAAGGGGTTGAAAGCGATCGAAATAGTCGGCGGGACCTCCGACGCACATTTGATGAAAAGGGTTTATGGCGCGGACAGAAATCCCGCAGACAATAGCCGAATTAATTCCTTAAGATCTAATCGGCCTGTAATGATCCTGATCTTAGTCGACCGCTCGAGAGGGAATTAGCCGTAGTGTTCCGAGTTGCGGAGATCACTGGCGTTCGCGTCGCGTAATTAACGACAGTTTGATCGATGATTTAAGGATCTCCAAGTACAAAGCGGAACCTTCTGTCCCTTTGTCCGAAAACGACAGTCTGATTTCATCCCCTACGTCTTGTGGAATTCAAGATTCAGGTATTTCATTGTAATAAACGATCGCATTGTCATGCGTTACAGATAGGGCTAAAATATCATTAGATATTTTTACGTTGAATAAAAATACGCTTTTATGAGTGAATTTAATTTATTGCTTAATTAAATATCCGAAATTAAATTATGAATAAAACTCCTCTTAAAAAAGAAATCTAATTTTTCATTTCAATATTAAATGTGATACTATATTATTATGTATGATCCATCGTAATTATATTTTTGATATATAATTTTATACCATATTTTTCTCTAGAAGATGTACGTATATAATAAATATATTGCATAATAAAATTTTTACATGAAAACATAATTGATAGGAAATTAATGAATAAAATAATTGAAATAAAATTGTTATAATTATATCGAAGCATTAAAATTACTATAATTATTATAATTATTAAAGAATTAAAATGCTATCTTCCTAAGTAAAATATCGTAAAGCTAAAATGTGTAGCGTGTTCCAATAACACCCTAGATCGTTCGACTTTTGCATGCCTCGTCATCACCTCACTTCACCGAGATGCTCTCGCGTGGATCCTTTCACGGAAAGCAGGCTCATTTGGCTTGACGTTGCACGACTGGTGCGAGCAAAATACACGAGAAGCCGCGATAACCCGCGGCGACAGGGCACGGCGATTAGTGTGCTAAGAGTTTCCCCCTCCCCCCTTTTCCAGACCGTCTTCTTTCCCACTTTCGAAGAAAGAAGGAAGTTAATACGGATCCTCTCGTATCCCGCAGTCCTATCTTGTCTTATCTCGTCCCTTATGGCCTGGTGCCCGTGGCCACGGCGGGACGTATCATCTTACTACATGGCTTCAGGCAAAGGCCGGCTAAAAGAGCTTGGGGGGAAAAAATAATAACGAAGGTAAGAAGACAGCTGTTTCTCGATGCACCCAGTTACATAGAATCACATATCAAGTTATTTGATTCTCAGTTCCGTTTGTTTCCATCAAACAAATAAAACACCCCCCCTTCTATACAATAAGAAATAATATAAAATAATACAATATAAAATAATATAATAAATAAATAAGAATATAATAAGAATATAAAATAATATAATAAATAATAAGAATATAAAATATGAATAATAATAATAATATAAATATAGATATAAATACGCATTTTTATCTATATCTATCTAATAATTTTATGCTTATAATTTAAACAAAGACTTTCATTATTATTTTGATCTTATACATTTATCATTATTTTTCATTATAATCATAGCTTTTTAAAATCATAACTCAATTTATATTTTTTGGAAAAAATATTGTTCGTGTAAGACTTCTTAATCCATATCAATAATTAATAAGCTCTCTGTATGTGTGTATCATTAATTATCATGTAGCCTGTATAGTAGCAGTTTATTCGTGCAAGTGGGCGTACATCTAATTTTAATCTCCCTTGCCCATGCAAGAGTTCTTATATTACAAATGGTAACTCGGATTAGCATCCCCGCGCCATTTTTTACATTGCAAGAAATTATAGCGTGCTAGCCATCTGATGTACAATACAAAATCTACAGTATTTCTTCCATGTATTTTTAAATCTGCTATGTTAGCAATATTTGAATCGTGATCTTTTCAACTATTTTTCTTGGAGGGAAGATAGGCGGATCGCGAAAATTTGCAAAGCAATGAAACATGCACATTAAATATGCATGCATCGAATGCGATTAAAGACTGCAATATACTCGCAACGATATATTTACGCCGATATTTTTGTCATGTCATTACGCACGTACATAAACATGCACGCACAAAATGAATCGAAAATACGCGTCACGCGTTTTTTTTTCGCGCTAAAAGCGGCCTCGATCGCGGTGCGCGAGTCCCTAAATTCGATTTAGCGTTGTTCGTCTTCACGAAACCTTCGCGAAAAAAGAATGTCGTAAACCATGTGAGTTGGCACTTAGGCTTTATTGGCGGAACTTAAGGTTTCATTGCTATCAAACGAGTAGAGCACGCGTTCACGTTCTCGCGAGCGTGCGAGCGAGCTAGTGCGCGCCCGCATCACTTTAACCGGTATGAAACGTGTCGGTTTATGATCATTTTTATGGCCGCTGATTACCAGGTACACTAAATAACCATCGCGCCCGATCGTTCCTTCTATCGTAACCGGATCGGGACGATCGGCCACAATGCGAATGTGATATATCCGCGCGTGAGCGAGTATTCCGCGCGCCACGTGTGTGCCTCGATAAATTATCGAGGTTTAAACGCTTTGTAAAATATAATCTTGATGGATAATGATACAAATTTGCGAAATTCTTGTTATTTGAATCAATTAAATAAAATGTTGATAATTTTCTGTTTTTTTTTTTATTATTAAAGTATCATTTAATAAAGAAAAATATCGAACATATCACAAACATAGAAACATATTTCAAGCAAATATTGACCAGTTATATTCATCTTTAATAATTATTTTGCAATTATATTATAAATGCAATTTTTTTATCTACGAACATTTAAAACGTAGACATTTCAGTTTAAAAAATGTAAAATAAATCCTCTTAATAATACAACGACATATCTTTAAGAAATCTCTAGGAGAAAAAATCTTCCGATGGAAGAAAATTTCTGAGCTTTCATAAAATAAGCATCTATAACTCTTGCAAGTCTTTAGAAGTCTTATAAAGGCATTAAATTATAAAGCCCTCTCCCGTATGCACATCCTTAAGCAATCTTCCGAACGTATCTGCTGAAAAAATAAATGCGCCGTACAATCGAGAGCGTCAAACGACATGTTGGCATTGATAAATCGCCGCTAATTATGAAATTCTCGTCTGCCCTCATCGACGCCTCCGGACTGGACGAGCCGTCGCGCCGCATCGGCGTCGTAAAACGGGGGCGCTATTAGTTTCGATCGGATCGCACACGGCCGGGCTTCCACGTTTTTTATCTAAAATATCTGCGACTCGCCGAGAGGACGCGTCGCGGCGACCGTGATGCACTTGGGCCGCAAGCGCAGCGAGGCGGTCCGGTCGCTGCGACTGCACTGCAATTAAATGCGCGCGCGCGTAGCCGAACGCATCGCGCGGCAGATTTATGCGTCACTGCCGGCTACACGTCCTCCTCCTCCTCCTCCTCCCATCATCTTCTTCTCGTTCCGGGCCCTTCCGGCCCCTCCGTGGCGCGGCTTGTCCGCCCTCCCTTCTCGTGTCCCGCAGGAGAGGAGAGCGGAGGAGCCGGAGCGATCGTCGCGTATCTCAATCCCGGAGGAGGTGGACGCGCCTGTGCTTTGATTAAGTATTACGCACGATTAACCGAATGCCGTGCCCGGAAGCGACGCGATTCCTGCCTGCCCTCTCTTTTGATCGCTAAAGACACCCTTCATTCTATGTCGCATCCTTACCTTCCTAAGCATTTTTTCGTCTTGTACCGGTTCTGTGTATCTGTGTATCTATGTAACAATAGTATTAATTGCTATACAGATTTTATAAGTTTTATACATATATGTATATATATATATATATATATATATATATATATATATATATATATATATATAATATTGTGTAATATGCGGTATTATTATATTCTATTTACCTATATTTATTTATTTATTTATCTATCTACTTTCTTTTTATATTATAATTTATTTAATTTATTTTATATTATAATTTATATCTTTTTATAATTATTCTATCTTTTATATATAGTTATATTTATTTACATTTATATAAAAATATTTATACGATAATATAAATGATACATAGATATAAATGTAATTAATAATTACGTGTAATAATATAATAATATATAAGCAGGTGGATTGCGCGTTATACATACAATGCATCTAAAAAGTTTAACTGATTTCCGCGAAATCAGAAGTTTCTCCATCCATGCAATTACGATTCTAACTTCATATCACCGGGGCTAATGTTTTTCAATATAAAACTTTCGAGCTATCCTTTCGGTTTTGATTACATTCCGTTGCAACCTTTATACTAGCGGTGACGACGCTTGGCATATAATTTCCAACCGCGAAAACAGCAAACTCGTCGCAATTTCGCTTCGAGTCTCGCTAAAAACACCAATCGCGATTGTACAATTGTGAGACGACATCCGGGATGAGAATGCGAACAGAGTCGCTCTTTTTGTCGCGGAAGCATTTGACCTCATATCACCGATCGGATAAGAAATCGTCGCGGCGCTTCCCGAACTTCTCCAATAATACTTTCGGGTCGCCGCGCCGCACTCTCGCTCCGAAAAAATCCCCTTTGTGTTCAATACGAGTCGATGCAGCTATCGCAAGTGGACACCACGCGTCCCGAGGAAGTGAATCGCTTATTCGTTCTCCCGCTCCCTATTTCGTGGGGCCATTGTCAGCGAGATGAGAAAATAACGCCGCAGATATCCTGAGCGATCGACACCGTCTACTGCTATTTAAAAGGAAATAAAAAGTTTCCTCGTTCACCGAACCACCCTCGCTGACTATATCTGCATATCCGACATAAAAACGAACTGGCGCGAGCAGTATTCTCCCTCGTTTTCTGTCGGCAATCCTATTTACGACGTTGCTGAATGCATCGCGATACGTAAAATTAAAACAAAATTCTAAAGAGTTATCTTGAATGTTGGAATGCAAAGTTTTCCTTTCTGCAAGAATAATGCGGAGAAAAATTGTTTGTTGAAATATAATTTTGTAAAATATTATTCTATACACACTTCAGCTTATTAGCTTTATCTAAGAAATTAATCAATGAGTTTTCAGCGTTGTGGAAAATAATTTAATTGCGAGCGCAGTTTCATCAGTTGTGAGTTACTTTTAATTTTCGTTGAGGAGCATTTTTCACGCTTCGACAAATCATGAATACGCGGAGTTGAATTTATTCCGTAACGATTCCTTCCTGCGGAAGGAACTTCCCGTTGCTCGAGAAATTTTACAAATGCAATTCTCGGCGGACCGACAATGGTAATGCACCGGCGCATGGTTGCATCAAGTATAGCGACGATGCAGCTCGCGTGATCCCGTGAGCACACGTGGAAGCGAGTTCATAAATACATAACGCTTTTAAATCCCTTTTAAATTCCATTTAAACGCTATGGATGTACGTATACGTCTTGTTTAAAATTCCATTTTAAAGAATCAGTTACACTGTCTTTGACACATGATTTAAAAACGATGTTAAGTCATTCTTATGTCATTTTTAAAGTATCAGTTATTGTGTGAAAAATATTTTTCAATACAATAAATTACATGTATCTATACGCGCGTGAACATAAATTGCATTTGCTGTTATAATAGAATAATTTTTACTTAAATGAATGTAAAGATCAATTCTAAGGTAAACATTCCATCAAAATAATAAACATTCCATTGTATATTTTCATGCGCGTTTCTCTCTCTCTGTATATTTATCACTATTTATTTTCCAAATATTCTAAATGCAAAAATTCTTTGTACATTGGAATTCACAAAAAAATATGACACGGAATCTCTCGAGTTCTATTAAATATAAAACTATGAGAGCTTCAGTGAGAAATTCCACTTGCAATTTTCACGCGAAGACGCAACGCACAATGAAATGCACTTCACACGAGAGGCCCCGTGGATTGCGTCTACTAGAATAAATGCCACGTATTAAGGACAAAGTGTTTAAGGACAGAGAATTCGCGAGCTCGATCGTTCTACGCAAACGACTTTAACCCACTCGGAGATAATTCTCTTCCGACGCTGCCGGTTCTTCCGCTAATGAAGCGCACTTCTTTCGATGATTTAAAGTCAATTTACTGAGAGCGTTATCACGCTCCGGCAGTTACCATTTAGCGCTATTTAAGCGCGAATTTCAAGAAATTTATGACGTTACAAGAACGTTACATTATTTAATAAACGTAATGGAGGCGAGAGGTCGCCTTTGCACGGAATAATACACACACGAATAAAAAGTCAAGGAACTAAAAGACGTAAGAGGTACGACTGAAGGTAAAACTGAAGATAATTAATTGTAAAACGAGAGATTTCTAAGCAGAAATTTTTTTTTTCTTTTCTACTACGATTATTCTGGTAAATAAAATATTTCAATCAAATTCTGCCATCAATTTTTTGATATTCTTCCTATATATTGATCTTCATATTTTGGCCATTTTTTCATTAGTGTGCTTTTTGAAAACTAGGTTTTAATAAAAATGAACTACTGAAATAAACACTTTTTCTTAGGTGGTCCAATTTAGGCACATACATCCATGACCCTATATGTTAGGTGCACTGGGCGGGGCGCACTAAATCTCGCTAGAGTGAGACGCGATGTGCTTTCGGGGGATCGATATTATCAGCGATCCGGGGACGAGAACGAGAAGGGGGTGGAGAGGCATGAATTACCGTGATGTCGTTTGCGACTCGGACTGCACTTACGTGCGGCGCGCGAAAACGAGTCGGGCGAGAATGGTGCATACGATTTCAGCCGGTCCATTACTTCTGCTACGATGCGCTTCTCCGAGGGAAGACGCGGTCTTCCTTCTCTCCCGGTCCTGATCCCTTCTGAAACGACGCGCGTTTCTTTCTGCGCTCGGCCTATCGGGTGGTGGCTTCGTATTCGGTGATAAACATCGACTACGTGCCAAATGTGCACGCTCGCGGCTCCTCGAGATAGCGTGTAAATTGCATCTCCGTCATTTTCTCTCCTACTTTCTCTGTCTTGAGTCCCGTTCGCGTAAAATGTCGATCGCTCTGATTAATTTCCGTATGATTTCTCGAATCGTCAATTTAACAGAGTTTTATAGATCGTATTAACTCCGAAAAAATGCAATGAACTATAAACTTATTAAAATCTTTATTATTTCGAGTCGCAAAACACATTTCGAATTAATATTATCCTATCTTAGAATGTGTCAAGCTGTTTCAGAAAATAAAAAAAAGATTAAGTGAAATGCAACAATGTTTTTCTGCATGTCATGTACATGTTGGCATAAAGAATGCAAATGAGGAAATTTAAATTTCTAATGAATGTCAGCTGATTAATTGTAATTAATTGAATATTAATGTTAAATATGAATTTTATAAAGAATGAAAAGGAATACGGTATTAATATTTCCATAAGTAAATGGTCAGAACTGAAGATGTATAAAATATTGAGAGATCGAAAAAAGTATTTTTAATGCAAGTATTTTGTCTAGACGAAAAATAATGACAGAAATTAAAGTATTTTTCAAGGAACACCTTACATATTGAGTCCACGATTCCGCATCGTTAATGCGCGAGATGCTGCATAAAAATGCAGTTCGAGAAAAATACCGATTCAAATAAAAGGAGCGTTTACAGCGACCTACTTTTTGTTCGTGTCTCCATTTTTCGTGTGCAGAACCGCCCTCCCGCCTTGTTTCTTCCCTCTCTCCCTCTCACACCCCGCAAATCTCGTATCCTATCTTATATCCTGACTTTCTCTCAAAAGAAATAACTGCAGTCGTACAATGCATCTCCTCGAGGTGCTACACATTCGCCAACAACACGACACAAACAGAAATAAAAACACGCTAAACGTGAAAGAGAGAAAAAGAAAACTCTCCCGCGTCTTCGGCAAACATTTGCGCGCTTCCTGATACAGAAGTTTTTCTCAGAAGCTTGCGAATCGCAAGACAGTTAAGCTTCCTCGATTAATGCACAATGTCTTTTTCAAAACATTTGATGCGAGCGATTTCACGAAACAAGAGCTATTTCGAATGCGTTCCTTTTTTTTAATACGAGCATTTTAACATGATCTCTTATTTTGCATCACACTTATACAAATTTTCTAATTTTTTCTGTTTTATAATATAAATAGCAATTGTATGAAAAATACGAAAGAAACGCTTTTATTTTGTGGAAAGCAAGAATAATATGCAGACTCATGAGATTGACTATTTTTCATTTCCTTTTTCTCGCTTACTTGAATAGAGATGCAACAGAGAATGAGGATGACTTTTTCTTGCAGATTTTCAATGGGACTTGAAGAATATCGCAGTCAATTATATCTACCGTGTAATAAACAAACATATGGGTACATTAGACTTCTTGGCTTTTTGCATTTTACAAGAGACTTGTGATGAAACAAGTATACACCTCTGAGTTGTTATTTGCTGTTCTCAGGATTTGACGAATATCCATAAAGATTGTTTGCGAAACGATGTGTATAAATTTCCACGCTTCATCAAATTTAATTTTTTACTTTATATATAATTTTTTTACGCAATAATATATATGTATATATAAAATCATATATTAATTAAATATAATAATTCAATGAGAACTGTTATTAAGCCTATATGTATAAGCTCATTGAATTATTTAAATTATATTTTTAATTAATTTAATTAAATTATATTTAAATTCTTATATAAATTTTATATTTCAGTTCTCTTAAAATTTCAAACTACATCCGTATTTTTTTCATAATTATCATCTTTTTTTGAACAATCAATAAGTGAAATTTGTACATCATAATGGCAGCTTACTAATTAAAATCACATTTAAGATCAATTCTTTACTCAAGATTCAAGAAATATCGAAAATATAAACGCGCTTCTTTTGATCTGCCGGAGTATTCTCTCTTCATTCTTGTATCTCTTATACGTATTCGTGGCATTCGCCCTTTGACATGAACTTTTTCAATCTATCAGTGATATGAGAGCGGAAAAAGGAACGCGGAAATAAGAATGCGCGAATCTATATACATTCGCGAATTGATATATAATGTACTGTATACTTGATCTCTATTTTCCTGGCTTTTGTGATTCAATACTTCTTTTCATAATCTTGATTATATTGCTTTATTCTTTTACAATGCAATGCGTTCAATATTTTTTATTAACCATCTTGGATTCTGAAGCTTTTAACGTTTTTGTATTGTTTTATTTCTTGATTTTTTTATATCAAATTCTTGTATCCGAATTAAAAATCACTATACTTTTTGACCTATGCATGTATATCAATTAGCTTTTATATGTAGCACTCAAGTGCCTTTTTAAGGAATTTTATACATATATTTTTAAAGCATATAATAAAAAATATTTCCTCTCTTCTTTCTTCTTTTTTTCCTCCGCGATTATCGCCTCGCGGATCTTCGTGCTACAGAAGAATCAGCAACAAATATCTTTCCTTCTCGTTCGAGGCTCCTTCGAGGCTCTCGCTTTATCTGGATCGTGTTTCAAGCTCCCGTGATTCAGTGAGTCTTTAAACGTTCCGCTAATTGTTGTCTCGCATGCGCGCTGATATAACATGCAATGATGCCTCTCTTCGCTATATTTCTTTACGTCGTTCTCTTCATCGAGTGCTGCCCTTTTCGTTCGTTCATGAGGGAAGCAGAACGATGAAGCTCTTTGCGGATCGTCTTTGTCTTTGTCCGGTGTCCGATGTCATTATTAGACGCCACATTGCGCCGCGCTGTTCGTTGATCGCGCCACTGGATCGACCGATCCAACTCGACGGTGCGCTTCATCTATGTCGGACAAGCGATCCCTGAATCAAAGTTTTACAAGGGTTCGATTTTATCGTGTAACATCTTGTACTTCTGAACCATGAAATATGTTTGGTCGGCCGACTCGAATTTTCGGCCCGTGAGATTCTTGGTTGTTTGGACCTTAATACTCGAGGGTTTCATATAATACCGAGTTTTTTACAGAATTCAAGTGTTTCAAGTCTTTAATAATTAAATATTAATTTCATGCGCGTGAATATTTATATGAAGAGTTTAAGTGCTAGACGTTTTGATATTGAATTTTGAAAAAAAAAATATTTATTGTAAATGTCCAAAAATTTTTCAGACTAGATGAAAAACGAAAAAATGGAATCCTGGTATCGCTGGATCAATGAATCTTGGGCTGATACGCACGACGCAGAATTCCCATTCGCGACATGTCATGCATACTGATGTACAATTTTATACCATCACGTCGCATAAATTGCAACAGAAAGTCCACGTTACGCGAGCGCGCATCGCTTATAATAACCAGCTTATAATAACCGTGCGCGGTATAATTATTACACACCACCCTCGGAAGCTCGCGCGCGCTCGGTCATTGTCGTATTTCATTTAATTTCTATGCCCGCTATCGCCGATCCGCGCCGATCGAGCCCCACGTGCGCGCAGGATGCGATGCGCGTTTCACGGGGGCGCGTAATTGAATTGGTTTATCTTGCCGGCCCCGCGAGAGCGAGAAGAGAGAAGAGAGAGAAGAGAGCGCGCCCGATCGTGGCGATGCCGCGGGGCTTTGCGATTCATCAGCGTCACGTCAATGCGTTTCGATGCTGATTTGCGGCCGGCGTAATCACTCTCTTTATTAAATTCCATCATCCCCGGGCGAGCGCGGCTCGCTTGCCCGCCCGAGCATCACTCGCGACTTGCCCCGGCGCCAATCACGAAAACGTCCGGAACTGCGGTTTAGCCTGGAGCGCCGTTTGATTCGCCGTCATCAGTGATACCCGCTACAATCCCGCGCTTCGATGATGCACTCAGTTCATCGTTTACTTGCGAGTCGCGTGGTTATCAATTACGGTTTCGCGTTCCGGCCATACGCGGCTTCCGCAAATTATGGTGCGGTATCGGGCCGTGAATACGAAACTTCGTAAATGCGGCGACTCTCTGCTCAGGTCCTTCTTTATGATGCCGATAAAATATCAACGCGGAGCATTTGCGGGAAGAATTAAGCGGGCGTGTTTGTGTTGCATTATTATAAAGATATTTCAGTAGATTATACTCTTGTATAAATTATTTTGTATTAATTTACTTGTCGATCTCTTGCTCGACTATTCAAATTTAAACGCGACCTACATCTACTTGGTGTTTATCCGATAGAGACTTCTTCGTGGATTGTAGGTGATTATCCCGCAGCAGCTGGTCTTTCATTGAGCAAATAGGACTATGCTGTTTAGTGTAATTGAGACAACTGCTCGACTCTTGCTTATAATCATCCAAGCTAAGCCCTGTTGTTTGATTACAAAGAACCTGCTTATTGTTAGCTGATCCATGGGCTTCATCACATTACGCAACCGAAGTTTCTCGCGTGCGTGTTCTGCGGTGGACAAATTTATTCGAGATTATTTCATAAAAATATAATACACATATCGATATTTTTTATGATAAAATATGAAAAATTGTAAAATGGAAGAGTAAATAGAAATCTTTAGAAAATCCGTCATTTGTTATTATTATCATTATTATTATTATTGCAATTACTATATTTTATTTATTATTGGTTTTGAAGCTCTTCTTGCTAAATATGTTTATACGTATATATTTTTTCATATTTTTGGAATCAGTTATTTTGAGATTTAAATCTTCTATTATTATTTAATACTTTTTGAATTCTATCTATCTATCTGATAAGTTTATAATCATTGCAACATTTTAGCAAAAGAAAGTTTTATACAGAATTCAAAATAACAAATCATTAAACATGTTATCTGAGCTGAATTTTCCGTTGACAATTAATAAGGGTATCATTAAAATCAACCCAGTTTCTTTAATTGAACGAATGATGATATTTTAGTTCAAATCTAATTTTCGTTTCTCCCTCTCTTTCTCTTTCTCTCTTTCGCTTTTGAAGAGGGACCTATGTTCTCGAAGAAACATGATTCTTGCCTATCCCGTTCGGACTCAAGGATAGATCGTCCGTGGAGATTGTCGGGAGCGCAATTTGTTTCAGTGCCTAATACGAATGTTCTCTCTCGAGACGTCGGCTACCTGGGGTACCCATTCCATGGACAAGCGAATTTGGTGTCCTGTGAATGCCGCGGTTGAACTCTATGAAATTTAATGTTATTTCCAAAAATATAGAGTTACAAAAATAAATTTTAAAACTTAAATTTTAAATTTTGCAAATAAAGTTGAAATAAATTTAAATTTGTGTATATATGTTTATATTGAATATTTAAAACATTTGTAACATATGCATTTTGCAATTGCATGTTTCTTTAGAGTTTGCAAATCTTTAATCTTTTTATTTTTAACACATAAAAAATATGTATATAATAAATCGTATATCTTAAAATCTTGTTAGTATTTTTGAATGCGTTAGTTCCCTTACATATTACAATAACAAGTTATTTGATAAAATGTTTAACGCGATTAATTTAAATAGAAATTACGATTTACCGATGAGAAAGTATGAGAAACAGGAGTAAATTCGTGATGCCATGCGAAAAGAACGAGAACTTAACCTTGCACGACCTGCTCCCTTCCCTCGTAATTTCAGGGTAAGATATATCCATACTCGTGTGAAGGTACTTTTATTACCGGCTTTACCGAACCGCCCCCTTCACTTCCGTTCGAGTGCTTTCTATTTGGTATTATCACGAAGCGCGTTATAAAATAATAATTAAATCAGTATATCAGAGAAAGCCTGCATCTACCGCTTGTAACTTTACAGGTACGTAAAGATAGATGCATTACCCAGTGTAACAATTATTTTGTGAATTTTTAATGCGCGATACTATGGCCATTAATATTCCTTTGTTATAGAAAAGACTTTGTAATGTGATTTATCTGAAATATTTTAGCGGCCGGTTATATTGAATTTAAAATCAACTTTTTTTATATGGAAAGAGTTTCAAGGAAATCCATTATTTGTTGCAATTTATTAATACTCGACATATTATCACTTATGAAATATAATTAAACTTTAACAAATAAATCTTAAAGTTTTAATTTTTTCGTGATAATATTAATAATTCAAATTATATGATAATTGATATCTTAAAAATTATTGTACAATCTAGTAATTGATAAGCACTTAAGCGTTCTTTTGTAAGACACTTTGCTATTCATTTTTTTTTTAATATAGGATCTTTGTTCTTGCGATCTTAAGTAGGAACCTGGTTTGTCCTTAAATATTATCGTAAATCTTGTGTTCATATAGAGAGAATAATGTAGAGAGGACAAGGTAATTAGGCAGAATTTATTTAGTGTAGCCGAGCGTACGCGGGATTTAAGATTATTGCAAGGGATGCGCGGCTCTCGGATATAAAAAAAACTATCACTTTCGTGCGTTGCATAAAAACACACGCGAAAAAATGCGATAAAGTTATCTTATCTCGCGGTTGCATTACATTCGTGTATTCACGTACTCATGGTTAATTAAGAGAACTAGGTAACCCTTAGTGGTCACCATGCACATCGCAAAATTACAACGCTGTTAGAAAAAGTGTACTCGAAAAAATGCACGTATACATCGTTTTAATTAGATATTATATGAAACAAATTTAACTCAAGTTTTGAAAAATTACGTGAGCGAATATGGAAAGAAAGCCAAGTCTTTTCATCTAAAATATATTCTCAATTTATCTCAAATAATATATAATCATAAAATTTTATTATAAAAATATTTTATTGAAATATTGCAAAAGAATTTGTATGAGAAATGAAGAAGTTTTTTGCAAAAAATACATGATATAAAGGTACACATAAACATACTTTGAAATATGAATTCACGAATAAACATCGAAAAACAAAAGAACCGAAAATAAATTACTTTCAATAATCGAAAATGATGCGAGTAATATAATAGAGAATATAAGACAGTAATGTATAAATTTAAGAAAAAGAATAAAGCGTGTTTTAAATTGGAAAACGATTGAGAGAAACCAGAATACGGCAGAGAGGTAAGATACTATGCAGAACTACATAAGAAGGAAAAACAAAATATAAACATAGGTAAGACAAGAGAGAGAACGCACTTGAGGAGGTAAACGAAAAGAAAGGAGAATAACAACACACCAGTATGAGAAAATAGGAACGAAAAGATGCGGGAATCCTGTCTGTCCGCTCTGGATATTCCGGAGCGTATCTGCGAAACTGTCTCGCTGCGCGAATATTTTCAACGTGTCGGTGAAATTATCTAGCAACCGAGCTGCCTCTCGCATCCTCCAGGCACCACGGTCACTTTCTTGTTCGCGTTTATACGCCATCGGCGGTGTCGATGCATCGTGCCACGTCGCCTCGCATCCCGCGCATGATGAAGGTGCAAGGTGCGCGGCGTCTTTAATGCACCGCGCGATGCAGTTTCCGCGGGCGCAAAAGCACGCGCCGCCTCCGATACTCCGTCATTTAGTCTCTTAATTCTAAGAATATATCGGCTTCTTTTTGGTTTTGTGCGCTACCAAGAAACGCATCTTATGTGGTAATTTCAAAAGTCCTCATATATATGGATTTTTTGATCAAAAAACGCGTGCATACACAAAGTTCCACTATTTTCGCTTTTCTAAAATATTTTCTTCTCACACATACACTTTTAATATATATTATACATATTCTTTATATTTTCTTAACATTAAATATTTTAATAATTAAACTTTGAACATGAATCCTGTTAAAATTAAATTTATATGAAATTAAACAGGAAATAAAAACGATTATTATTCATTTGATAAATTATTATTTACTTCAGATAATACATTTTCATTCGTTTGTAACTTTAAAAATATTTGTGTGGAGGAGGAAAAAGAGAGTTTTTATAAAGAAAATAAAATTTTGATTCCCATTCGATTTTCTGGACAATCAGATGAATCTAGATAATCCACGCGCGTAAAGTTCTCTCATTAAATATCCTTATATTTTCGCACCTTCAGATTCATATCCTGTAAATGTTACCAAGGTCTACGCTGGGGAAATCGGTTCGCGTATTTTCTCCCTTGATACCCGAACAAACGCGATGACCATTTCGAAGCAGAATATTTAAGCCATCTGTTTGCATACATTTTCCATGGCCAGTGTGGTTCGCGCGTTCGCCCGATCGCCGCCCGTGATTTTGTTTGAACCTTCCGCGGAGACGGAAAATGCACGGCAATATTAATTGATTCCCGGAGCACGCTCGAGCCCGTAAATAAATTAATAACGTAGCCGCCTGTTGTTTACACACACCGCTTACAAATGGTGCCAATAATGATCGGCGCGGCTAATACACGCCGAATATGCGGTGCTTTTATATCGTAGCTTTGATCGTCAAACGTTGGTCATAACTAAAATTTCGAATACCACATGATGCAGCTAGATTGCATCTGGAAGAATCTAATTTTATGTTATCATAATTGGGAACGGTTTAG
The DNA here is from genome assembly GCF_025532165.1 of Camponotus vicinus. Taxonomy (NCBI): domain Eukaryota; kingdom Metazoa; phylum Arthropoda; class Insecta; order Hymenoptera; family Formicidae; genus Camponotus; species Camponotus vicinus. The sequence continues at coordinate 17,932,617 of NW_028141967.1, read as the reverse complement.
AAAATAATAATATAAATTTATTATTATAAACTCTTTGTAATATATATATAAATATATATATATATAATAAATATATAAATATATATATATAATATAAATATATATATATATAAATATATATATATAAATAATACTATGAATTATTTATATATAATAATTTAATATATAAATACATTTTTAATATTTTAATATAAATTAATAAAATTAATAAAAAAATAGAGTATATAAAATTTCATACTTGAAAAGATAATTAATTAATTTTCGAAAAGTTGTGAGACAAGATAGCTGTAAATATATTTATGCCGAGTGCGGATCGTTCGTCTCGATTGTGGCACATACTGATTGATTGCTAAAATATCTGACGAAATTTAATAGCGAATGGTCAGGTTGATCGATAGGGAAGAGCATTAAATTGCCGATTACGAAAAATTCTTATCGAAACCTCCTATTTCTTTCCTGTCAAGATCCGTTATTGAAAGTTCCGATTTATCGGCTGCAGAAAATAATTGATAAACTGCACTATGTCTGCGATGCGGCGAGTGAATCTCCGAGCAGTTAATCAATCATAATATTTCGACATCGCAAAAGCGATTACTCTGTGCATTCCCTTTGCATTTACATTTAAGTCACTTTTTTTCTTTCGAGATGTATCTAGAACGAAGAGAATTAATTAGATTTTAATATGATCTATTTTTCTCTTATTCATAACTTTCATAATTTATCTTTTATTAACTACAGTTATGTTTTTCAAAATTATGTAGTTTATCGTTCGGTTCAAAAATCTCGATCCTAGAATACAAACATTTTTCTCTTCTTTTTTATAATATATTCCTTAGAAAGAGATAGTCACTCTTGAAAATTTTTCAAATACACAAAAGATAAAGCTATAATAAATCGTATAAAAAAATCAATCTTTTCAAGCTTAAAAAAACAATAATAATCTTTAAAAAAACCATGATTGCCCGTAAGACAAATATACAGTGTTAGAGAATCCTCTGGTCATATCATATCGACCAATCAGCAGTTTAGTTGAGGCAAGCGTTGTCTGTTTTCGTAATAAATGAGCTTGACGGGGGAGTAACAGTGCTTTCAGGATGAACTCGTCAATGCGCGTCGGGCGATAAGCTCCTTCCGCGAGCGCGAGCTTTATTATTTGCCGGCACGAGCGGGTCGGGGCAGCTTCATTAAATATCGATTCCCGGATGCGAGAGCACCGCGCATATCGTGCATACGCGCGTCAGCCTCGCGTCCTCCTTATCGGAATCGCGACGATAAAACGTACATTCGTACACGTGTACGTCTCCCCAGGCCAGGTGAATTATGCGTATAACGCGTGCCGCCGACGCCACACCTCTCATCCCCTTATACGTGGTATCCTATCTACCGAGCATCGCTTTATCACCGCGCATAAACCACCCCACGTATTTCAACGTTGCCAACAATATCGAAAATTTATTTCAGATAAAATGCCCGAAAATTTTCATATAGGTTGTTTAATATTTTCATATAGGTTGTTTAATATTTTCATATAGGTTGTTTAATATTTTCCATGCGATGTAGGAACACAAAAATGTCACCTAAGCTATAAACGATACACGACAAAAGAAAGGGATTATTTCTTGTCAGTCAAAAAGCGCCATGATTTAATAAAATTTGAATATCGGTAAAATTGTAACCCCTCCCCTGATTACACGCACAATTGAATATTAAAATTTCTGGAACTATAAAGTTTATAATATATAGGTGACCTACTTCATTTTCGAATGCAAATGATATTACCTCAGGTGTATATCGGTGCGGTTAAGTAGTCGTCTTTGGGGGTGGTTTTTATTTTTTCTTCTACCCCTTCACCCTTTATAATGTACGCGTTAGGCGCACGAGTTGCGTTTCTCGCAGCGCGTGTGCGACCGCGGGATCATAAATAATCTAGAAACATGAATATCGCAGGACCGACCACCCCCACCGCATAGGCGTTTCTCTTTTTTCTACTTTGCTTCTCTATTCTCGTGTGCGTGCATTCTTCGTTAGTAATTAGGAGATTTCTCTTCTCCCCGCCGTTCTTTGTCTGATTCTTTTTTAATTTGTATCCCGTTCGCGCTCGCCCACAAATTTCGCTCTAATTTGCTCACCTAACCACCCTCGCTTTTCCCTCGCGGAAAAAAACAAGATGTGTCAGGGAAAAATTTTACAATTTAAAAATTTGAAGATTTTCTCATCTGAATTTCTATGTTTCCTGAAGATTGAGATATTATCAATATTTAGGAAAAATCTTTTTTCGCTTTCTTTTTTCGTGTGTATGTATATAAATCATATTATTAAGTACTATTACTCTCCTTTATTATTTTGTTTATTTTAAAAAAATTTTGCCTCGCACACATATATTCACAAATTTCGCTCTAATTTGCTCAGTCTTGGGAAAACATGATATTAGATGTATACAAACATATTAAGCAGCAACTCAAGCGATAATCAATTTAGATTGATTATCCATTATGAATAATAATGAATTTTGATTGATGATCAATTTAAATCTATAGAAATATGTTATATATAAAAGTCTGGAAAATACGAAAATATCTGCATTATTTTTATTTACGCAAATATCGGAGCAAGACGAAAAATTTGGTGGACTTGGCAAGCTGTTCTGTCCTAGGACACCCGATACTACCCGAGGACGAGCAATAACACGCGCGAATCCTTCCACGAAATTGTCGCCCCAGTATTTGCGGGATAGGAACAAAGGTGTCTTTAGGCGAGAGAAAACACGCCGTCTGTGAAGGCAGATAATCGTACGGCGGATCGCAGATTTAATGCTGTCGCAGTGGGTCGTGCCGCGTGCATGCACGCATATGCGCCATGGGATTCCTGCTCCATGAAAGTAGCTACCTTCGCAGTTAAGATCTCAGAGTATTAGGTTTCCCCGATTCGTATCATCGGCCGGTTTTCGCTCCGTCTCTTTGTCATTCTCGCCGTCCGAATTACGGTCGTGTGTGCATGTTAAAAAAATATCTGGCAACACGCTGTTCTCAAGGATAACAACGAAGAATTGTAATAAACGTAACAAAAACATGATATAAATATATTGTATTTCAAGTTAATTATATAAATGTAATGTCAAGTGTTTATATAAAATTGTTGGCACACAATTGAATATTAATATTCAATATAAATAAAAAGCTTTATTACAACAATAATGTATATAATTTTAAATATTATATTTCTACGCACGTAATTATGAATGTTTAAAATTTAGTTTAATTATGTAATTTAAGATAACATTTTAAAGTGCAAGTCTTACTATTTTGATCTCTATTTTGTTTTTGGATACCTTTTGTTAAAGAACGAAAAAATACTTTGAGTTCTGTCCAGCGGTTATAAATATTCAATTATTTGTTTTGTGCTCATAGAATCCGCGGTTAACTAATTTTTATATTTAAAACATATGGATTCGCTGCGCCGCTTCGAAAAAAAAAATGGTTAGATTAAGATTAAAGATTTGAAAAATCAAAACGAAAATAAATATTAATAAAAGATATGACACATTCTGTTTATTTTTATCGCAGAAAACTTTCATAAATTATATAACGTAATTTAAAAATTATAATTCGTAATCCATGTTTGAAATAATTACGCAACTTACGAAATTACTTACTTGCGAAATACTAAAACAGAAGCATGAATTATCGTGATATAATTTCAGACTCATCGAGACTACATGAAAGTGTAGCAAGTATTAACTATAATGAAATGCATTTAGCATGAAATGCATCTAATCGGAGTAATAATCCTTAAATAAATCGCGATGGACCAGAATATTTTGCGGTCGGGGACATGTTTGCGGCGAAAACTATTCGCAAGATATTATGCGGAGAACCGGTTCTCATGATATTTAATATAATATATATGAAGAACAAAGCGATATCTCTTCGTTTAATTATAGATTACCATATTGCATTGTACACAGCGCGGAACGGAGTGACATTAGGATTTCGAGATGCGCACGTGGAAACTCTGTCAACATTTATTAAAACTATGCCACTCTACCGTGCGAACTGTAGTCCAGATACGGATCCCATATCCGATTATATGGGTTGAAATGTTTTGAAATGTGTGTAGAGATTTCTAGAATTTTTTACAACGGACGCAAATTCTACTGAATCTCGTTAACGGATGTTGGGAATGGAGTAATAATTTTTTATTAACTCGTTAAAAGTAAAAATAATTTAATATTGCTGTTGATATAAAATAACAGAGAGATCTTTTAGTTTTTCTCTGGCTGTTTGCAGAAATAAATTTTATCTAGAAAGTTAGGTGAATATTATTTAATACATAGTTATCTTAACAAAAATTTATAAAGTCACTTATTAATTATTTTTAATTACTTCTTTATTCTTGAGAATTTTCCTATTTAATATCATATTTTTTCGAATTTTTTAAAATTTTTTAATCTAATTTTATAATATTTTACTTTTATACATTTTTATGAGAGATATAAAATGTATAAAACTGACTCTTTTTTTTTCTAAAAAATACATGTGTTTTAATGAGATATTTTTTCGAATGCAAGCTAGCAGGAGTATTAATGTAAACAAATAAATTATACTTTACGGTTTACGAAATCGAAAATTTCTGAGGAAGATGACGTATATTCCGGTGCTTAGGGAGGCAATAATTAACCTAAAATTAAATGACGTTTTGCGTATAAAATTCAAGGATCCCCCTATATATATATATATATATATATATATATATATATATATATATATATATATATATATATATATATATATATACCGGTAACGAGCTTGCCAACAGTTTCATGGTAGCTCTTCTTTCCGTTTCGTGGCGTCGCGTAATGGATATATCCCGTGCACAGGTAGCTGATGATCTATTACCGCGAAAATGGGTCAATTAGACGGCTTAGCCCCGGGCCACGGTGCTCGTTCCCGAATTTCGGATAACTCTGTTTACCGGCTTTAATTACGGGATCCGGCTCCTGTGCCGGCAACAAGGCGGGATGAAAGTGACACGTCCAGCCGGACGTTCTGCGGCGAGCTGTTTTCACGACAATGCGACCGGTCTTCTAATGATCGCGGAATTAATTAGTGCCTCCGTCTCATACATGTGAAACAGAAATTATAAGTTAGTCAGAATAAACATGGGGCGAGAAAATTCTAACAAGCAGCCTGTATTCTTCTTTACTTTCTGTTCGAAGAAAGCGTTTACATAAAATCTACAGTACACATTATATATTGAAACAATATAAAAATTAATATGAATAGAAAAAAGAGAAAGAAAGAGAGAGAAGACTATGCCTGTGTATTTATTCTTGATCAAGTTTTGAAATATCACAAATCACGTTACATTGCTAACAAAGACAAAACAAGAGAAATTTATATTACATTTAATCATGTACATTAAATTTACCACGTAATATAGCAAAAAAAAACACATTTATATTCACTTTTACAGCCATATAGATATTCTTAATTTTGCATTAACTTCTTATTTTGTTAAAAAAATAATTTGTGATAGTCGCGATACACCTGTTTAACGCAAGTAATTTAACATGTAAATTAATGGCACGCGTTACTGCGTGAATTATTTAATTGTAATTTCTGTTCATCAAAATATGTAAATTGCGTGGAATTGACTGGAATAAAGTTATTTATTACGAAATTTTCACGTTGAGTAATATCACTTCGTGTAGCCTGGACAAGTTAAAATTTCACTGAAACTATATGCGTGTGAAATTTTCTTTGTAACATGTATGAGAAAATGCTTTGATCAAGTAATAGAGCATCGGTGAGATGAGAAGAAGCATTATAATATTATGCGCAGAAGCAGAAGAATATAAAAGACCGGTTCTGATTCTATAATAAAGTGATCAAAGAAACAAAGTATCGACCATGTCAATTATGTTAACACTCATGCGTTGTTAACTCATTTATTCTTGCAGTGCAGTAAAACTAAAACAAAAAGAGACCTAAAGCATCGCATGTTTTGCCCTTTGTGGCAAAGCTACATATAAAATTTTTCACTTTTAAAAAATAAGCATAAACAATTTAAAGCATGTTTTAAAAATATGCAATATTCTTTCTTCGACTATTCATGCTATGTAAGATTGATTAAAAAATCTATTTTGTATATAAGAATTACAATAACATATATACGTATTTTATTGATAATTATATAATTTTACGATCAGCATCATTTTCCATTTTTGAATCTAAAGTTTACATTTGCATTACTCCTTACTCAGTCTATCATCAATTACCATTAATATAGTAGTCGAGTTTCTTAATTCGATAATTATAATGATTTTGGTAACAATGAAGTTATTTCTCTCCTGGTATTTATATTAAGCCATATGTTATTATATATTCAGTACGACAGTATTACAAATAGCGGGCAATCCGGCACCGAGTAATTGCATTTCATAACGACTTATGAGTTGGTTGATACGAGGGTAATTAGAACGTATACCGTTGATGCAGTAACAATACGCTTCGTGAGCCGCACTGACAGTAAACTGTTAAAGTGCGATCATAACGTTTCGCATTTAATAACCTGTGCCGGAGGTTATCACTCTATATTTACTACATCGCAGAAACTATTTTACTCTTAATTAAATCTTTATGATACGTTACTGCCGAGTTCTCCGCTTACGATAAATATTTCACGAGGCGAATTTGACTGGTATTGAGCAAAATATACAGCCGGTTAATATTTTAAGAATGATCGGCATCAATACTAATTTCGTCTGTCTGATAAAATAATAAATAAATTTTTGAACAACGCGTCGAAAAATATAAATAAAAAATTGAAAAATCAAAATAAATTTTCTTCGTTTCATATTTATATGTAATATATTTTAATAAAGTTAATAGTATAAAGTAGGAATAATTACTACTAATACAATTAGTAGTGTTAAATTTTATAGCTTTAATAGTTTGGAGAGCTTTTTGCGGATATATAAAGATATACTTAAATTTTAATTATACTAGGAACGCAAGTGCGCCAAGTCGTAAACTTGAATTAAACTCGCATCGTTTCCGTGCAATCTTTTAAGTCACAATGGGTGCGGCGTTGGAAAATTGCATGCCCACAATACGCTAATTTACTTTGAAAGGCGATTTGCAATATCATCTCTCACGCGGGTTCTTGAAAAATGCAATTCTATGGAAATTTTGTCATAAAACACAGACGTAATAAATAACTATTTTAAATGACTAAATCACTGATCTATATTTTTCAAGATTTAAACAGAAAAGTTTCAGTAAAATAAGAGCTTATTCGTAACGAAATAATTAAGAAAAAAATGAGTTTGCCTTTTCCTTCTATATTAATCCTTTAAAAAAAAGCAAATTTATTTTATTTTATTTTATTTTATTTTATATTTGATTTAATGGCTGGATTTAATTTCATAATTAATTTCGCAAGACAAAGACAGATATACTGAGAAATAGGACCTTTTATGATAGAAGAGCAGCGATCAGAAGCTCGTGACGGTGAATAAACACGCGCGCGACTTGAAATACGCTGATTACTCGAAGCGTTCATAAAAGTCGCGCATTAATTCCGTCTCGGGTCTTAGATTGAGCAAGAGCGGAAAGGACGAATGCGCGAAAGCTAGGATCGCGCTCCTGGAAGGAGCCACGCAATAAAGGCGACCGCCGGGCGATATTAAAAGTTTAAAAGCGCGGTCGTAATGAAATTGTTGTGCGCGCTCCGAAACGACTTGCCGCTCCCTCCCCTCTCGGTTCCCCCGTCTCTCTTCCTCCCCAATCGTTGAATTTTTTATTCCGTCGTAGGATGCGTGCCCGTGGAAGCTTAATCACGCCCGTTCACGTGCCTCGGCCGTAAGAACGCGCGTCACGCGCCGGTTCCTCGTATATCACCGGCGACATATCGAGCAATATTTTCGTAGTTATGTGTTCGTACTTTATTTCACGCGCCTGCCGCATTTCTGACGAAAATTGTCGGTTTGCAACGACTAATGCTCGGCTGGTCAGGATAAGATACAAGACATGCAATACGGTGGAAATATATAACCTGATTTACATTTCTTATGAATTCCCGTCTATATAGATTAGAAAATGTTTACCTACATAAATAATTCTAAATTCATATAAGAAACAATAATTACACTATAATTGCACAAATAATTCTATATTTATATAAGAAACTCTGATTATTTATAGATTTGGATCGATTTTGGACCGATTACTTTTATTTTTGAAACAGAATATTATCATATTAATTTTAATAGTACCCGATTAGAAAGAAATACAAAAATAAATTTTAAAAATCTTAATGTAGTTGCGAGCGCGTACGACGGTTAAGATTTCGCTTTATCTCATTTTGGAAATCCAATGTCGGATTATTGCGCCATTAACGCTTATGCAAATACTAGTTTTTTATCGGCCTCGATATTTCTAATGCATGTGCCGTGCTTTCTCATTAAGAACTTTTGCTGCATTAACGTGGTTTGTTATGTGAATTTTATGCGCGATATTTATTCAATAAATTTGTGATATCTATATTAATTTTTAACATATGGATTTTATCTGTTTTACTAGTATTTCATTTATGTGACATATTAAAAAACAGTATCTTTCGTTTCATAATATTCTATAATATTTGTATGCAAATATAATTTCAAAAAGAAAATGGATATCATTACATTAATGTAATTTTTATTTAATTTTATATTTATTTGCTTCTAAAATTTTTTCCATCCTCGCAAATATCAAACATGTATGTGCATTCTTCTAAATAAAAATTAGAAAATAATTTTCTATGGAAATTTATATAAAGTTATTATTTTGTAGAAAATTATAAGATAAATTAAGATCGATGGATCTTTATAAAATTATACATTAGTTTTAATTGTTTTATTTGCTCGCTTTATAATTTAATTTTCCTAGTTATTTTGGAAACTATAATATAAATATTTAAAAATGATACATGTGCAAATATACATATATAATACTTATAATATAAATATACTTATATAGATGCACATTATATTTAGATATTACATTTATATATTTATATATGATTTGAAACTTTTAGTTTGAAAAATCTATAATCGATTTCAAGAAACTATAATCTATTATGTTAATACGAGAAATGTATGTATGAAATTATTATATGAATAAAGTTATATAAATTGACATATTCGGTTGCTTGTGCTATTATATATTATATTGAGTCTTTTTCCATTTTTGTTTTACGAATATGATTATAAATTATTTCTCTTATGTAATAAAATCTTAATAATAAAAGTCTTTATTTTATAAAATAGATCGGGACATGTATCTATATTAATTCTAACTTTTCTAAGTTTGTTATTCATTATATTTTTATCTTGTTCTAATATGCTTGTAAATTATATTTTTGCCTACTCAATAAATTGAAATTCAATAAAAATCTATTAGTGTTTTACGGTTTTTTTATTATATTGAATATCATAAATCTTTGATCTTAATTTTATTGAAACATTTTTTCAACAATTTAGAATTAACATATTTTTAGCAAAAATTTGATTTAATCTTTTCATAATATTAAATTTTATTTTTATTACTAAAATTTTCACTTAAATTTTATTAAAATAATTAAAAATTAAACCATCTTTTTATCAGTTTGTATTCTCGAATTTGTAATCTAAAGTTAATGATATTTAGATATCTTTATGTTAACCAAAAAAAATTATTTGAAAGTGTGCTGAAAAAATTTTGGCTAAAGAAAACATGCAAATTATGAGACAATGTGTATATTTCTCCATGGCGAAATAAAAACGTCCATTCGTTTCGGCATTTCTATTTCTCGTTATTTCTACCTTACCTTTTTGTTACTTTAAATTTTCGCGACGCGACCGCCTCCACCCGCGCATTTCGTAACGTTCTTTATGCGCTGGTATAAACACAATTTCTGGCAAGCAAGGTACGCCACCAACCCTCGTGTATCCTCGCCGCACTTTATATGCATGCACACTTCTCTCCTCAGACTCGTCTTACGAAACTTGGTAAGATATACAGCAATTTTTGTTGAATCTACAATTTGTATCTCTCCGCATTATGGTTTTAATTTCGGTTGCATTAAAAGACGGAGCTTTTTCTCACATCATCGAAAGCTTCGACGATGTAATCGACATGAGTTTGCGAAGTGTAAGGAAGTATATAATTTTGTTACATTAGCACAAACTGTACAAAAAAGATTCAAATAATACAAATGAACGTAAATCATTGTTAAAACTGAAAATATCGCAATCAAGGATTTTAAATCTGTGTCAAGGAAAAAAACTCGTTTCATATCAACCCGGGAACGACTTTTATTGATTCAACTTTCAGAGTTGAATCAATAAAATTTCTATAACCTTCATCAAGGTGGATTTGTTTGATACTTTAATAAAACTGTGAATGAAGATTGATGATGTCTATAAATCTAATTACAAACATACTCTTTTTCTCGCATTAACATATTTTCCTAAAACTGCAACAATTACGTTTTTTAAACTAAATGTACACCATCAACTTTATGAGACAAACATAATTTTAAATAATTAAATTAAATAACTCAGTATTTATCGTGTTAATTTTACTCGTTATTAAAATTTATTTTCTGTAATAATATGGCACTTTTCGTATTAAAATTTTTTAATTACGTTAATAAGAAGTATACTAAGAAGAAAAAACATAGATGCATTAATAAGCTTTATACATAATTAATTAATAGTAATATTTGTATTGGCATCGCGGTGAGTCGTCAATTTCATGGCGGCCATCGCAGACGTGATTTTTTTACTCGGCATGAGAAAGCAAACACGTAAACGCGCGGTATCATAACACCTGCACAGCATCCAAAGCACAGGATAGTAGTGCGTTCCTCCCAGTGTGTCTCCCTTTCATATTCGAGTGGCTGACGCGCCGACGTGCCTGTCGAGCTTTTAGAAAAGTCTGTTATTTTTAAGGCCGAGACGCACGGCTTGATATTTGCCGAGCATGTTTACTGGCCGCCCTTAATCTGTCGCGTTGCCTTCGAGTATCGAGAAAAGTTTACCGACGCGAAATACCACCGTACGATCGACCAATTGAAGACCGTCGTGCACGGTAACCTTTTAAGAAAATTCCTTTTTCCATTAGAGTTTAGAAACTGGACGCGATTGCAGGACGTAGGGTGATAATATTTATAAAGTTATACGCTAACATAAAAAGATGGAAGATGTAATGAAATAATGCACCATTCTATGTATTGTTTTATATTTCATTGTATTATAAATGGAACAGTGTTTTAATATTTTTAATTTTAATAACATTTTTAATGAATTTTCTAGTGAGAACTTATTTATCTTTACAAATATAACAAAGTATAGCATAATGTATTTAGTTTTTTATTTAGTCTTATAAATTGATCTCCAGAAGATTGAAATAATTTTTATAAAAAAGAGGGTATAAGTTTGTAAAAAAGAATTAATATATATTTTTATAATAAAAGACATTATATATATATATATATATATATATATATATATATATATAATATATTTATATATATATATAATAATAATTTTATATATATATATATATATATATATATATAATAATTATTATATAATATATTATATATATATATATATATGTACATGTATATTGTATCATATATATTTAATGTAATACATTAGAAATATATTAGATATAAAAAATGTATTTTAATAACTCTGATGTCTATTTGCTCTCAACGAATTTGATGAAAGATTCTTTATAAAAAATTTCTGATTAGCTCTGTGTTTCATTAGTATTGATTTCTCTAATTTCACGTATTGGGTTAAAACTTTTAGATTCCTCTATGTGTCGTGTGCCATTTGGCATTGACTGAGATAATCTTCCGAAATTTTTTTTCTTGACGAGTACACGTGACGGCAATCAGAAATAGCGCGTGGAGTCAGTAAATTCGAAAAATTACTCCTCGTCCGCACGAGGAAGTTGTAACAAAGTTGTAAGTGGCCCGTCGTAGAAAACTTTAGGGTGACGCACGTCTACGACGCCGTAACGAATGCAATTTAGCTTTAGTCAGCCAGAATGCGTTGTAAGTCGCGAAATTACTTATTACGGAAAAGAGCCAGACGCACTTTCAACTGCTTTTTACTCTGTCGATTAAACAACAGCCTCTTATGCAAAAGTCTTAGACAATCAAAATTTTCTCTCTCTATTAAAATAATTAAATTACATAATTAAAACATTTGCAATTATTACATTACTGTAATATTGTTACGATTACTAAACAATATTGACAAAAATTAATGCAAATTGAATAACTACCTCTCTTTACTATGTTGTTATTTTATTCAATTAATGAAGATTTTTTTCCTTTTTTTCTGCCTTCTATTTTGTTAAATATATTTAGTTATTTTCCAATTTTTTTCATCTCTAGTTATCCTCAAATACATAGGGAATATATTTTTTTATATTACGTATGTATAAATTGTTTATTATATTATACATATAAAATTATTTTCAATATTACTATATAATAGCAAAATAATATATATATAAAGAAAAGTATAAAAATAACTCACGTTAAATTATAATTACGATAAACATTTACCATTTTTATAAATAAAAACAAATAATATCAGCGAAATAACTGATACTATTGCATTTTATAAAGGTAACTCGTAATTAAGATTAAAAATTTGAAAACCAATTTGCTCATTGCAGCTCGAAATTATTGGCGTGTTAATTGGTGACGTTAATGAACGCCGTACAATTACAACCAGTTCGTTTCCGATCTATTTCATTCTCGATTTGAATCAATACTAATTTGTCACTTTCGGTTTGTTGCAAATCGCGAAAAGCGGTATTTTGGTCATGAATAAATAAATAACCAATTATGAGAAGTATTCCGATAGAATTTCAGTTCAGGTGACTAGAGATTTAATTCAAAATTATTGTCGATGGATAATGATATTATTGATACATAATTTTCTTAATATTAGAAAATGTCTACTTTTTATATATAAAATTGTTATATAATTTTTTTTAAATATATTTTTAAATATATTAAAGTTTGATGCTTTTAATCAATCCGGTTTCCCGTTAACCTTCGCAATATACATGAACAAAATCCAATTAACAGCCACTCAAAAGATTACTCTAGTCAATATAAACAACTAAGCAAAAAGCAGTTAATTTCCGCGTTCGTTATATCTTTTCGAAAAAAATGTTTTTGCCACGGAGTCTGCTAATTAATGCGTGAAATTGTTATGCACGATATGGTGCTTATCGCGAGTAGAAGGGTAAGCGATTGTTGACACACACTCGCGCACGCGTATGCACACGACAATTTGGAATTGAGTGCTCGTCGTAATTACGCTCGTATCTTCGACGGCCAGGCGCCGGCCATTCAATTTTTATTATCGCGGAATATCCAGTTCCGGCTGCGCTACATAATCGCGTTTGGCGCCTCGACGCACTCGGGAATTACCCGGTTCGACGCCCCTGAAATTATTACGAAACGAAACGCTTATTCGACGGCCATCAGGATCTACTGCATGGCAGATAAAAAGGTCCTTAAAGGCTCGGAAGCTCATCTCTTTTTTTCCCTTATTTTTTTATTTAAACGGTACAATTTTTTAACTTTATCGCGAGAGAGCAGCTTGTTAGCGTATTTTTAATTCAACGTATCCTTAATTCAATTGCAGAAGTGCAGTATGTTCTTGAAATTATTTTCCATTACTTCGAAAAGTTTCCTATATACCAAGTAGCATTATAAAAGTCTCGTTTATTTTTAAAAATATAATAAGTAAAATAGTTCTTTTGTAGTTTCTCGAAATTCAAAATTATAAAGTGAAATATTTATTGCTGAAAAATTTTACTTTGTAATTAATTATATTTTTAATTCTATTTTCCTTCTCTTTTGTAATTTGTTTTATTATTAATGGAATAAATTAATGTTATATAATATTCTACATATTATTCAGAAAATATAAATAATTATAAAATGATGAATTGCTCAGAAACCATATTTTCATTTAAGTTGCGTAAATCCCTGATAGGAAAGCAACCATACAGTGCAGAGATGCGACCTTCTTCATTTTGAATCATAAAGGAAGCGAAAATCTACTTAGGACGAAAGGATTTTCCGATCTCTCGATTTAAGTTCCTACGGAACAACGGAACTTCGTTGGTCCATCCAGTGGCCAACCGCTTAACAATGAATAATGTTTGCGAAAGAAATTGCGGCGAATTTCGGAATAAGTTTAATTAGCTTGCGGCAGTTTCCGCGTACCGGGATAATTGGAAAAAATTTCAGGATTAAGGGACCATTGTCCTGATGCCGATCCTGAATGGCGGCGGCTGCCGTCGTCGGCGTCAGGATATTATACAGTCGCCTATAAGGAGGATCAAACTGGCTTCTCCACAAAGGATTATTAATTGACTTCTGTCTCGTATCAGAGGGTCGCAGGCGCTCGGAAGATCCTTAATTATCCTTGAAAACAGCAGATCTTCGTCGTCTAAGATTGCTTCCCGCTGTAGCCCATTGACCGAACGAATAATCGTAACGCGATAAGTTTCATCTGCAGCGCGAAATGCATCAAATTTTAACGTTTCGTTGAAATTATTATGCAAAATCCGTAAACTGATTTTGGCTGTATATAATTCCTGTCTAATATAAATCAATTTGTCTTGTCAGAATCCACATTTTTAATCGATAACGATGGCTGAGACGTGGTGGTATCATATCGATAGGAGATTTTTGCGACCGATTGTTTGTTGAGAGATAAAGGCGCAAAAGGGGGAGAATTCATTTGTCGCGTTCGCTACCCCTGTCGAGGTATTCTTCAGAAAGGAAAACAACGGCGGGTATCGTGGCGATAAATTGGCAGGGGAGCGTCTTGCTTTTCGCCGGAGATGACGACGTGCAGCGCGGTACAATGAGAGAGGATAATATTCAGTGGCTGTGCGAATTGTCTTCCAACCCAGAAGTTACCCTCGGACCTATGATTGACTGTTTGCAGACTGAGTGTCTCTTAAACAACGGAAGCGGACCGGTTTGGTCGCGACAATAAGACGCGACTTTTGAAGAAATATGAGAGAATATTTTGTATTCAACGTAAAATAGAGAAATATGAATTATAGAATTTCGTGTGTCTGATGTTTAGAAAATTGCAATTATGCGTCTTTGATTAAATTTGCTAATGTTGCAATTGGCGCATAAGATATTTACTTAAAAAGTGAAATTAATTAAATATATTAATCATATTATACTTATTATATTTATAAGGAAAACTAGAGTTATAATAAATTATATACTTACAATATTGAAAAACAGAATTTTAAGAAAAGGCAATTATATATATACGAATACCACAACGTTGTGTTGTATAATATGTGCTTTCAAAGTCTTTGTATTAAAGAAAAATAAATAAAATTATTATTACCAGTTATTCATATTTCTCTGCAACGTGTAGTAGTTTTTAATTGTTATTTATGGAAAATATTATTTTGTATAACTTTTTACATCATAAAGATAATATAGTAAAATTGTAGAAAAACTTTGATATATGCAATTGTCAGCCATCAATGTAAAAACATTCATGTGATCTGGCAACTGTTCTCAATATTAAAAGATGCCATTTACTAGCGAATCCTTAATATCATGCCTGAGGGTAAAAATTTGCATCGAAAGCGAAAGTGGAGCATAACCAAGAACTATAAGAGTGCGATAAAAATAAAGAAAAGCGTGATCCACACACATATACACACATCCAGAAATTATCGACGCGTATAAATATTTCGTTCTTCCTTTATTTCATTCTCGGTGAGAGACAATGAGAGACATACACACTGATTTTTCTTTTTCTTTTTATTCTTAATTACATAAATTTTCCAATGTATATTTTTATTTAAAAGAAACATACACATTTGAAAAAATTGTATTATATAACAAACCAAATATCTGACTAACATAATTTTCACTTGTTAAAAATGACTGGACGTTAAAAAGTTTGAGAAGAACAATATACGAGACAAAGAGAGAGAGATAAATGGGATAAAATAAAACATAAGGAAACAAAGAGTAAAGTAACGTGTAGTCAACGATTAATGTGTACGCTCATGCGAATCTCTCCTCTCGTGTCCACTGCAAAACACGTACATACATACGAAATATTTATCGCGCGGATTAGAGATTGCTCGCAAAGGTTTTTCAGTCTTATCTCGCCGAGTTCTTACGAGGCATTGTGCCGCCTGCGAACTCATCAGCGTGATGGACGAGTAAGTGTAGAAAATCGTGCCGCGCCACTTCGAAATAGGTTCCTGATGTCTCTTTTACTGCACATACACACACAGCCTCGCTCCTTCCGCTTTTCTTCCCACGCTTTCCACCCGTTAATGCTCCCTTCGCGATAGTTCGTTCGTTCGAAATCGCTATCATCTACGGAAAGGCGTTTATTTCGTGCCGCTCTAACGCTTATCTCGCGCGAAACAAGCTGCCTTTCTTTTCAACCTTGTCGGATTCCACCGTTAATCATTTTTTTTTTACAGGTGATCCAGATCGTTCACCGTTTCGCGGGAGAATTTAATTTCACGTGGAAAATTTTCCTAATGTTGTTTTACCGTACGATTAAAAAAAATGTTTTATTAGTTAAATAAACAAATATTTACACAATTAATTTAAAAATTACACATTTTTCGGATTTTTTATGCAAATCTACGTTTTACACGTATTAAAACTGGATTTATAAGCGTTCCGATATTACATTACGATTAATTATCTTGAATTTATTTTTAGCGAACTTAGGGATGCATAAAGAAGCACGAAAGACTTCAAGACGAAAAAAATCTAAGCAAATGTTTCCGATTTAACGATTATACTCGGTTTACGATGCACAAGAGTTCGCGAGTGTGCTTTAGGTTTAGCATAATTTCGCATGAAAATATTGCGTCAATAATTGCCTGATTAGAATTTTATGATTATGAGAGTCATTCGCGGAAGCTGGATCGCAAATGTACATCATGAAATGTACATCATACGTATGCATGAGCCGGCTATAAATAATCATTCACCCCAACATTGACTGTAATTTATGATGAATTTGACTGCACTTCGCAGCTCCGATGACTAATAACTAGGAATAATAACGAACCTCTTAATGTTAAAACTGGCGGATTATGAAACAACATCGATCGCAAGTATCGCGTTTATGTGCCAATATATTAGAACCAGTTACCAATTATTTGTAGGATTAATTTTTTATTTATCTCTTAATATGTTCTTATTTAATAACGTGTAATCAATTTTTACTTTTTTTTCATGATTTTTTGATAATTGTAATGTTTTGTAAAATGCTTGATAATTATTATTACTTTGTTAAGGTATGGAACATTTTTAAAAATTTAAAATTTGTTTTTATTAAGCAGATCAAAATATTTGAGGCATAAAAAAATTATGTGTATGTATTTCGTGTATGTGTGTGTTATCTTTAATAATTATTATATAACTCATCTATGAAATCAATTTCACATTGTGCGAAATCAAAAATAAAAAAATAATATAATTAATTAAGCAAATTATTGTTTTTATAGAATAGAAAATGAAATTTTTTAACAAAATATTTTCATATAAAATGCAAAAAAGCGCGAGCAGGGTTTTTCAAATTTAATTATTTTAATTGTGCACTTTTATTGCGAACTTGTAAGTAAAGTTTATTTCGGCTCGAGTTTTTGGCCAACCATTTCTCCAAACAAATATAATTGAATGATTAAGATTAATTATATAAAACAGTGTCCAAAAAATCATATTTAAATCAAATAACTATAAAACAATGCTCATAATAATATTTAAATAAAATAATTATTATACATAATGAATTTATCGTGACATTCTTCAAAGAAAAAAAAATTTAATAATAAAATAATAGTAATACATTTCTTGAAATTTTTTTTTTGTATATAATCTTATATAAAATATGATGAATAAAAATCTAAATCGATGAATATCGATAAAAGTTCACAAGTCACCTCACGATTTTTTTTTTAATTTACATATTTTATATATTTTAAAATGCAGAAATTGTGTGTGAATTTATTCGAGAAAATTATCATTTGTCTCATTTTCTAAGTGTATTTGGATAATAATTATATGTATGTGACGATAAATTCTAATGCGATCCACAGAGATAAATAAATAATTAATTTCATAAATAGGTTACAATTGTACTTACCGGTTGCTCCATCGATGCACGACGTCATCTCAAAGTCCTTGGTTCTCCCTCTTTCCTTCGTGTCCTTTGTCCTCCCTCTCTCTCTCTCTCTCTTCTGTTATGGCACTTGCACACAAAAACACTCCCGAAAACATAGTCAATTACGATTACGCGCGTTAATAGAATTTGATGTATATTTTGCACGGCACTCCCGATATTACACACGCGATTATGTTTGCATTTTATTATGTTGCAATAAGAACAATACATTCTCACGAAATTACGATCCGATCAGTACTAGAAAATTGCACGATAGATTTTAAAATAATTTAAGAATAATTTTAAATAATTAATACACGTGTTTTAGGGCAATTATTATATTATATTTAAAGCGTAAGTATGTGTGTGAATAAATATGTAAATTAAAAAATCAAAGATATATGTAAATATCTGTATAATATAATAATAATCGAAAATAATCGAAAATATTCCCGCAATAGAGATTCTCATCAAATAAATCACGTAATGTACATATTGTAACAAATTATTAATGTACAACTGCCAATTGTGTACTACGCAATCGATAAATATTATAATTTGTAATTAAATATGATGATAAAAGTTGACAAAAACTTATATTTCACGAATCATCCTTTATTCCGATGATAATTGTGAAGGGCAATTCCAAGTAATTTACTACAAGGAGAAAAGACTGTCACTTCAAAGTATAAATTACTCAAAATTTTGCCTTTTACAATTATTTATGAAGAATAAAATGATCTGCGGAGCAAGGTGTATGTTTTTACTTTTACTAGTGTGTGATTTTACTTGCTAATTAAGTATTGAAATGACGCTCGTGATTCAAAATCAATTTTTACTGTATGTTGTTGTTAATGATTAGATTATACTTTGATACCGTGCAACAGCAAACGATCCAAATAAATAACTATTTAAAAAAAGAACACAATACATTGCCCCTCTCCTCCTCCTGCCTTGCCCATCACTATTTTATACATTACAAAGTAAATTTATGCGATATATATTATATATTTCTGAACTTTATATCTCAATTATTACTAAGCAATGTCACGACTTTCCATTATTGAGATCATTCGAGTCTGCGCCGTCTAAAAATACATAACCAAAATTCGGGTATAAATGGTGAGAAAATACCTGCTGCGATAAATCGAACCGATGTCTCAATATGCTTCGTCAATCGTGAAAGTTAATCAATCGTTTGGATTGAGAATCTCTAATTATTCGTGAGAAACGATCGCGTTTGATGTCCGAGTACTTATCGTGATCGTAATTCAAGAAGTAATGCGAGCAGCGACGCACTTCACTCCGCTACTGTACTAACCATCCGCTTGAGCTTGTCGCCCGAATGACGTCACACATAAACAACGCGCGCAAAATAAATATCGAACAACGATACAACTGGCTCCATCATCGTCGTAAGATATTTTATACATTAGAAAATAAATTTACACGAAACATCCTTTGTTTTCTATTCAACTTTCTATTAATTCTCAATAAATGCTTGACGTATCATAAGCCCTTTTCATGAATGAAATCTTTCGATTCTACGATTTGTGTATTACTGAACTCTCCCTCCCTCTCTCCCTCCCTCTCTCTCTCTCTCTCTCTCTCTCTCTCTCTCTCTCTCTCTCTCTCCCTCCCTCTCTCCCTCCCTCTCTCTCTCTCTCTCTCTCTCTCTCTCTCTCTCTCTCTCTCTCTCTCTCTCTCTCTCTCTCTCCCTCTCCCCCCCTCTCCCTCTCCCCCCTCTCTCCCCCTCTCTCTCCCCCTCCCTCTCTCCCTCCCTCCCTCTCTCTCTCTCTTTCTCCTTCCCCCCCTCTCCCTCTGTCTCAATCTAAAAGAGGAAAGTAAATTACATTTAAATCGACGAAAACGTCAAAGTTCAAGGTGAGATGTATTATTGGATTCCACCAGTATATTTATACGAAAGTAGTTATTAGCCGTGAAAATTACGATAAAATAAAATCACTCGTATCGAGAGAAAGTGAGAAAGAAAAGAAAGAGAAAATACACAAATCGAGAATGAAAAGTCGTGATACATTAATTTAATAATTGTAATGTCAAGTTTAAGAACACAATATATCCCCAGAATATAAATTCACTTCGCAGGGTATAAAATATTTCGTGGCGGACAAGAGAGGGGGCGTTGTATTACGCCGCGCGACGTTGCTGTTTTTTCGCGGCGCATACCACTGTTGTTTACGTTATACGCCGTGACCTTGTCACTCGCGCGGGAAATCTCGGGAAAGTTAGTGCGTCGCGCGCGCGAAAGAAAGAGAGGGAGAGAGGAAGAAAGGGAGATGTGTCGTATTATCTTTCGAAATACGATCAGTACCAGATAAATACTAGAAGGTATCAAACGTGACCGGAACAATTACACGAGCCTCATTGTTAGTCTACTTATCCATTTATCAACTTTCGCGGCGATTCACGAACATCTTAAGGCAAGTATTTTATAAGGCACGCGATTTATATCGAACATTTATTGTATATTTTTAAAGGATACATCGTCTTAAATAGGCATCAACTCGAATCGCGTTTACTTTGAAATGCAATATTATAATTAAAGCATTTATTTAATTTGATTTAACTCGATTTAATTTTCATCGAAATCTAACGCGCAAGAAGCAAAAATATTTTGCATTATCCCGATTTTTATATTTAATTGTAACATATATTTAGTCTTCTCTATTACATTTTAGTGTAATACAGTAATTGTTTTGAAACTAGAGCGGATATTATGTTAGTTATTGACTGCGCCAATTCTAACCTAACCTAATTTAATAAATCATAATATAAATAATAAATAATAAATAACTTTGCGTAACATATTTCTCTCATTGTTTCAGTGGCAACGTATGAAATATACATCGGGATTAATGTCGGAAGTGCCTTGTAAAGCGTCGTGTGATCGTCTTATTCTATTGATTAGTACGTGCGTGATCGTAGTTTATTGTGCTTTCGTGAGTGAAGGAAGAAAGGATGAACAAGAGAGAAGGAGGAGAAGGACGAGGAGAAGACTCGATGTGGCATCGTCAAAGCAACCGTAAGGTGAGTGCAAATTAGATTTTACATCTTATAACACAAGTTATAATTTATTTGTTATCTGTGAAACATTTGTTTATTTTTATCTCCGCAATAATGGTCCATTTTACATTATACATTCTACGATCGTGTATTTTGTGCAGTTATTTGTGGCGTCGATACATTGCAATTATATTTTATTTGAATAAAAAGTCGATTACAAATCGAGCACAATTATCAATATCAATAATGGAATATGAATTAAAATATCTCTACACGAAAATGTTCATTCCCGAGTAATTATTAATTAATTTGTAGTCCCCTTTTGTTTGATACTTAAATTATGCATGCTGGTGTAACCCGTTGTTCTCCGCAAAATTACTGTTAACGGAAACAATTGAAGAAATAAAACACTTACACGGTAGGGAACGGAGCAATGGGCTGGCTATTTAATAATTCCACTCGGTATCACGAATCGCCCGTAATGCGACCATATTGCTTGCATAACAACGTTAATAACACTCGACGTCAATGGAATCTATAATCGAATTACAACACTGCCATCCTACCACATCAGCCCTTGATGCTGTAATTCCGAAATATGTCGAACAGGCGGAAACCGCGAGTTTTGTGCGCGAGCTATCCGCACGCGAAAATCATTTTGATATAGACATGAATATTTGCAATCACATTGGCACTCATAACGATGTCGTATCGAATTCAGGCTGATGTGTCGCGATTATTTGCATTTCAATGCCAACTCACGTTGTTTAAGTCTCTTTCAGAGAGTATACTAAACCTTCATTTATATTAAAAGCGACAATTTTCATATATTTCATACATTTCAATATCTTTTACGAACGTTCAGATAAAAAAAGACAAATATACAATTGAACAATTTTCAGTTTATTTTTTATGGATTATTCCTATATAACTAAAAATTTTTTGAGAATTTTTCATGGTAATTTTAAAACGTGATCATAAATAAAATGAAGAGAGATTAATTTTCATTTTTGAGAGAGAAAATATTCTCATATTTTAATTTATATGCGACAATTATTTTCTATCATTTCTAACTTAATCCTGTAATGAATATAAAAATAAACTCAGCCATTATCAATACCAAGGCATCTGCAGTAAATCTGTAATACTAAATTTGTAAAAATCCGTAAAAGTATCTGTAAGATTATTGAAAATTTAAGATAATTTAAGATAATTTAAAAATGATAATTAAAAACGTAAAAACGTAAAATTTGTAAATGATTATTATACGTATTATAAATAAATTTTATTGCTTCTAATTTGTTTCACAATACTTTGAGTTGTAAAAATTCAACATATTTACATATATATTTTATCTAAAAAATTATTTTACATATAAAGCATATATATTTTATTTTCTTTCAAGCTGCAGAATAATATTGATCATTGTGATGGTTGATACGCTAAAATAATATCCAAAATAAAGATGATTATCTGCAAGGCAAAAAATTTTACAGTAATTAAAAATAATAGCTAATTAACAGAATATAAGAGATTGTCGCGACAACATGATCACTTAGATGCATTTTCTGACTTATTATTCAATACAAAATATCAAATTGTTTGTCATAATGTTATGTCGAGCATGATGCACATAATCAGCGTGGATAGTTTAAAAATTATTAATTGCAAAAATTACACTTGCCAAATTCATATTGAGATAAAGATGGAAAATATTGAAAATATTATGCTTGATCACGTGAAATAAGTATTAATTGGCATTGATTGCGTTCGAGAATAAAAAGAGGTATCTTCCAAGTAGTCATAGAGAATTTCTCATTAATATATTAAATATGAATTTTATATTTATACATATTTTCGTAAATGAAATCAACTACTTAATTTTGTATTTTTATATTTTGTTTTAATTCTAATTAGATTCTAGTAAAGATCAAAATAACTAATATTAGCAATTCAATTAATTAAGGAATAATTAATAGACTTATAATTTTAAATAAAAATAGATATTATCTATATTACATTAGCTTCGTTTTCCCATCGGTCGAAGATCTTGGAAGATACCTGAGCGAATCTTCGCCACTTTATATTCTCCATGTATGATAAGCTCTTCTGTGTCCCGAAATTCTCAAACGCGTCAATTCTTCTTTGGAGGAAAGGGTTAAGTGGCCAACCTAAGACGCAAAAAAAGGAGCCGAGATCAATTCGTTCCCGATACGCCGCGGTAACGATCTCGATTTTTCTATCTCGAGGAAAAAGATTGGACAGGTGAAGAAGGGGAGCAAAAAAAAGCAACGAAGGGGGGGCTATCGTTCAATCACGAACACGTGTGCGTGCGCGTGTGAGTGTGGTAAAGATTTGCGACAAAAACCTGGAAAAAATATTCGCACAAAAGGACTGATATAAGTGATAACGATGCGTTTATTTATAATTATACCATATGAGGATATAATATAACAATAGGACAAATATAAAATAAATATGTCAAAAATATTTCTAAGTTTATATATCATGTATATTTATGTGTATATTTATATTATGTGTATATTTATATTATATTTATATTATGTGTATATTTTATATATATCTAAGCATATCTTAAGATAGATAAATATTTCATCGCGACATGTTGCAAATATCTCGGTTAATTGTTCCCTTCTGATTTAACTTCTTTCTCGTGAAAAGGGAAACTAGGTCAATAGATGAGTTCATTGAAGAGAATGGGGAGCCTTTTATATGGCCAATCGATCGTAACGATACTCAGCTACATTCCTGGCGCATCTTTGTGCACTCTTTGAAATTTTATAGTCCGCGACAAGTTCATGCACGCGGAATACATGCTATTTAACGCGGCGTAAATGATGATACTTTGCTTCAGTCTCGATAGCAATTTCATACGGTAATTTGCTGGTAAAGTAAAAGTTTTCCCCTCTTGTTTTACATAATTTTTTTCAAAGCTCTTCACTTATAATGCGGGGTTTCAAAAATTTATCATTATTTTTTACGCATATATTAATATTATATATATTACTTAATATTTTTTTTATATCGAAATATATAAAATCATTTTTATATATTTCGTATACATTTCATATTCATGTATTCATATATACAATACGCTGTATTACTAAAATAATCTTATGGGAAAGACTGAATAAAAAATGAATCAAATATTTTTTAGGCGAGACTTTGTTCTCAAAAATTTATAATATTGATTTTGGTAATCTTGTGAAAACAGCAATAGCATGAAGCATTACTCTTTTATTTCGTAGCTAATCGATGTCAGACTCAAGTCTGCCTATGATAAACCATCTCATCATTTTTTCATTCGCTTTTTGTTCCTTTATTATGCGCGCGCAAACTCAGACAGCTAGCAAAGCTCGTTCTATAAATAACAGAGAAAGGAGTGTCGCATGAAGACAAAGGGAGCAAATGAACAATATTCTAATCGATCGACCAGAAAAAAAGCTCTCAGCCCTCATGAGAGCCTTTTTCCTATCTCTCGCGTGTAACATCGATCCTCGATAAGGATTTTTTCCGCATCGACTAAAACTAAAAACAGTCTCCTAGCTTGCGACGTTAATGTTCTCGCGAAGGATTTGTGACATATTATCGATTATAAATTAAAAAAACAAAATGTCGGGAAAGTTAAGTGAGCCATTTTCTTTTTATTTTTTTAAGTGAGCTTGTATATTTATTTATTATCGTCCTGACATTTGTGCAATTATTTGGATTTCTTAAATTTTTAAATCGATTGTATTGATAATTCGCGCGCGAAAAACATTCGTGTTCAGTTTTCCTCTGTGTTCCACCCGCATACACATGGATGCGGCCGCTGCCGAATGTTGTTAAGCGGAAGGAACACAACAGGGAACAGTAGGTACGCTCGGCGCGAGTTTAATAACGGCTTGGTATGATAATTGAGGCATAAAAGATCGAGTAATCTGCCGTAGTGCGATTGGCTGAAGAACGAAGGGGGATACGTTCGTCGCGCAGGGCCGCGTGTTTAAAGGATTGCAAGAAAAGCCTATAAAATTTTTCTAATATATAAGAAAATCTAACATCAATAAATCAGTGTTAACTTTATGTAATTTTTGTATATGTGACAAAAAGAGCTTTTAATTGATATACATATCGCATATACTGTATAGTACTCAAGTTTTTACCGCGTCAGCTTGCTAATGAAATTACTTGAGATCAAAATCAATTTTCTTTTGTAGAAAGTTTAACGATACCTTTGATGATACAAATATTAGATACTGTAGAGATTCTTAACTCATTCAAGAATGAAATTTCAAGAGTCTTAATACATGGAAGGAATTTCTCATTCTTTAATTTTATTTGTGTAAAATTTCAAAAAAGATTTTTCGAAATTTTTAAACTTGCCGTCGATTGTAGACAGGATAATTCATTTTCGAGTATACAATCTTTAAGTAGAAAATATTGTTTAAAATTGAATAATTTCTTTAAAATTTTAAGATTTTGTCGCGATAAAATTATATTTTTATAAAGCGGTGTGCAACACACAATTATAGCGGCCTGTTCTTTTTTCAACGAATACACTATATGATACACGCGGCCCTGAACCCTCGCATCTCAGGCCTCGCTCGGCTCTATTACATACGCGTTGTACGTGCAAGTCAATTTACGGCGGAAAGTAGCTACGTGAAATTGTTTCGTCTAAGGTAGTGGTTAATTTAGCTTCAGATTCCACGGCGGTGGCAAAGGAGAACAGCGCTGCATCAGGACCCGCGGGGGCGGGTGAAAGCAGTGGGAGGCCTTCAATTCCTCATATGCGGCATTCCTCTACTACCTATCACGCAAATCGGAATGAAATTTTCCGCGAGCAAACGCGAACGTGGGTGCACGCCGTTTCTCGGTTAGGGTTATTAAATTAGACGGTTATTACGAGCGGTCCCCGGGAAGCAAGAAGCGAGGTTGGTCAATGGAACTGGGAAAAAGCGTTAGGGAAGAATCGGCGGTCATTATACCTTGATGAGATCAATTAACACCGATGGTTCCGCTTTAAATACGATTTTTTTCGTCAACTGTATTAAAAATTATTTTTTTATTATAACGTATTAATTATCATATCGTAATTATAACGTATTAATCATCATATCGTTACATGTTTTTATAACGTATTTATCGATATAAAAGTGTCATTAAATTGAATAGATTTTTTCAGTTCGCTAAAATTTATTTATCTGAAAGTTAATAATTTCATGTGAGATATATACAATATTTAATCATTAGTTTCTCAACGTATTTTATTTTGAATCAAATTTTAGTAGTTACAAATTAAAGACTGCAAACTTGTCAGATATCTGTTGGAAAATAATTAAAATAAACATATTAAAAGAGAAGAAATTTTCGATTTTTTAAAAACAATTTTTTAACACGTGATACTCATCCTTTTATCTTCAAATAGCGTTACATAAGCGTCGCGTTTCTAAAGTATAAAATCTCCAGTGTGTTTGTGTAAAACTCTACACACACGCCGCTAACTAACTTAATCCACTTCCGCGATGCCGCAACGAGTCGCGGATTTAAATGCGACGAACACTTCCGCAGATAGACCCGTCTCGGCCGTGACGGTGATGCGCCCTTTGCATGTCGGCATCCGCGTTAAAGCTTCGGGCGGACCAAATGACCAGTCATAAAATTTATAATGAGCCAGGCCCACGGCTGATCGGTCCGTCCTTTAGTGCGCACTTCTCCTCTTGTCTCCTCGTCGTTTCTTCGTCTTTTCTCGTGCTCTTGTCGGGATCCCTTGGAGCTCTCCGAGTCTCGGTCCTTTTTCCTCCCGACTGTCCCTTCCCTCCCCCGCTTGCTCTGGTCCCTTGGCCGATTCGGCCGATGGCAATCCATCCATCCCTCTCGTCCGCGCGTTTCTTCGATACAAACTGTACCTGGGTACAGTCGAGATAATGAAAAGGCTCTCTCTCCGCATTCGGAGGAACTTGTGGAATCCGTGCTGGCGCATTGTGCTAGCCGCCATTATCTCGCCCGCGGAAACTTGGAAATAACAACGGCGGCGACGATTGGATCCCGCGTTTTTCGTGTCTCGCGTTCTCGAGATCTCGCTTGCGAGACACTATGTAAATAATGAGTACCCCTCTCAGAACGGACGGGAGGTCCGGAGCGATTTTCGAGACGCCTTAGTACTTGGACAAACTCGGTCGTTCGCGAAAGGTTGCGTATTTCAATCAAACGGAAGGATCGAGGGATTGGGAGAGAGAGGTTTCTTTAATTGCGTTTCTCGTACTCACGCAATGAATTAAACATTGGCATCGAACGATGTATTGCATTGATAAAAAGATTTAAAGTAATGTAAATGGAATACACTTATATTGCATTAGAATGGAGAACATTTTGAGCATTCATTACAAATACATTTCTACAATTGTAACGAGAACAATTATATGAACATTTTCAGAATCAATTTTTATATTTTCAATCTGCTACAAATATTCTTCACGTACGAAAATTCAAATAATCTTGAAATGGCAATCATTTATATGAACTACATCATTGAGTAATAAAAATGACATATTTGAAATTGTGGTTACTGATATATAATAATTTATTAATATTAATTAATTAATTTCCCATCAACATTCTATAAAAATCTATCTCACTCCGACGCGTTTTGCACAACGTATGTTGGAACAAGAAAACAGACGATAAGAACTGCGAGAAATCATGACATGTTTTCTGTTTGCGACGCGCACTGTACGCACTGTACATCGAAAGAAGTAAAAAAAAAAAGGACCGACAGCCAAGTGGAAGAAGGGAAAGAAGAAGCGGAAGAGAGAAAAGAAAAGTGAGACAGAGGCCAGTCGTCCCATGGCGTGCGATCTATAGAACGGCCGATTTTTTTCCATCCTTTTTCATTCCTGCCTCCCGTGCCCCCGGTGGGCCCCTCCGTCTCTCTTTCGCCTTCTGTCTCCGTCGAAAGTCGCCGCATGCGTGCTCTTCATCTTCTCTCCTGCCTCTCGTCCTTTTTCTCCGCACCGATCGTCCGACCAACGTTCCGTCTCGCTCGAGTCTTTCCCCTTCGCCTTTTTCCCTTGGCCCCCTGCCTCACGTGCGTGTACCCGGCCATTCTTTTGTCGAATCTCTTCCGTTCCTCCTTTCGTTGCCGTTCTTCGTGGCGCGGGGGTGGCGCGGCGCGACGCGACGCTCACGCAGATGGAAAAAAAATAAGAGGAGCGCAGAGCGCGCCGGAATTACGGCGAGCGTAAAGTCGTGCGGCTAATGAAGTCGCAATTCAGCGTTTTACCATTTGCCGATTCCGCCGTAAGTCTCGCTGAATTGGGAAAGGGCCTGTGGGGAAAGAATGCGTACATAGGACCCAAAGAAGAACGCAGAGCGGAATTTATACCCGGTGCGTCAAGATAGAACGCGTGAGTAGAACGCTATATCACGGTTTCCACGATTAATCGATGTAATTGGGAAAAATTTTTATATTACAAAATAATAATTTTTTTAAATGTTTTAAATAAAAAATTTTGTTTTTGAAAAAGGAAAAATTGTACAAATATCCTTATAAAATTTTCTATGAAAAGGAAAAGTGCTCATAAATTTTTTGTGACGACCTATAAGACAGTTGTCTCATTTATTCAATTATATGGTTATAAATATGTATATTTTTATTATATATCTGTACTAATAATAAGCCACATCCAAGTCCAATTTTATACTTTTGTATAAAATTGGACTTGGATGTGGCTTATTGTTAGTATAGATATGTCAGATTAAGTGCATTTTTAGCATCGCGTGTTAAAATTGTAATTAATAAAGATAGTTCTCTTTTGGAAAGTTATAAAAGTTTTAAATTTTATATACACACAGTAAGATATAAAAATGTATTTAAAAATCCTAAAAAAAATATCGGGCTGCTACCTCGCTGGAATATGATAGATGGAAAATATACGAATGAAAATACCCTCGACGTAAATAAATACGGAGGTCAATAGATTCTGTTTGCGTTCCACCTGCAGGGTTGCATTTCGACACAGCCGGTATTTTATGCATTTCGACAAGGTACTGAAATTTTCATTACGGTTCGCTCCTGGCGCGCGGCAAGAAACAAGGAAATGAGGATTCCATCGATTTAACAGCTTCCTTCGGAATGCCGGCGCGTCCTCACGTCGTATTACAAAACCACTTGGCACGCGTTAGTCGGATGCAAATGTTGCATATTTGCAGACTAACACCATATCAGGCTTGGCGCGCAAAAAGCGGAAGCCTCTTAACGATACTTTCGCTTATACGTTAAAAGCTATAAGCGTAACGAGTAACTTTGGTGCGAGCTCGGCTTCAAGTCATCGCATACGTCCGCTGGAGCTTAGGATTTTTAATATCGTCGAATTTATACCGCGATATTTTTATAAGAAGATTTTAATCACGTAAATAAATTATGAAAATGTTCAAAAAGGAATATGACTAACGCATAAGCGTACTTAAGCGATCAAAATTTATCTTGTATAAAATTTGCCAAGAATTTCTTGCTGATACTAGCGAGGCGTAAATTTTGTGTGCTAGTTTATTATTTAAATATATATCATATGGAAAGATTCTCATATTCTTCCAATTTTATTACAAAAACAATTTAAAAGTCTAGTGTTTATTTTATATATTTTTGACCATATATAAGTACACTTAAAATTTTACTATTCTATTCTATCTATTTCGGTTTATTATTTTTTATTAAAAAATTATTTTTGAACTTTTATGTTAATAACAATGTAACAATGTTTATATGAATAGCGGTGTTATCCACTTTGCTAGCCATAATGCCAAAGATTTGCGATAATGGCAAGAATGTGTCAAGATTTCGGTTACATTGTTATACGATTTTTTATACATGTTCACCTCGTGGACGAAGGTTATTCATGGACAGCTCCGGTCGAGAACCAGCGAGCGATTATGCTGGAACGTGTAATCGTCACTGGTAGCGCGCGCTTTACGCCGCTCGTAAGAAAGTTTGCATTGCCGCGTGAAACTTGGAGCTGATTAGCGAACTTGGTCATCGACGCAGCTCGTCGTGCAATGTCGTAGCTGTAGCAGTAGCAGCAGCAGCAGCAGCTACGATGCAAGAAAGGCGTTAAGTGAATTTTGCGAGTCAGCTTTACGACGAGGATTTTATTAAGAAGCCTTTGCACGTAATTGCATCGTTTCGTTCACTGTAACTCACGAGAAATAATAATTCTCATTCTCTTACTTGATAATAAAAACGTTAGACGTCGACCGATTACGATCTATCTTGAACTACGGGATATTTTAGCGAGAGTTTCGTGGAAAAAAATTCGCATTACCATTTTACTCTCTGCGCGATTAGATCTAATTTATACGTCAAACGTAATTACAATCTGCTATCAGATGTACAGAATAGTTAAATTATTTAAATAGTTATAAATTATTTTTTAAATGTAATTATTTTTTTCTCGAATAAAAGAATATAGTATAAATGTTACATACTTTAACCATAGATTTATTTATGTCAAATATAGAAAATAAATAATATTAAAAAAATATATGACTAGAAATATTAAGAATTAATTATTTTTTTCGATCAATTTTCATTCTTTCTTTAATTTATGCTTTTCGGATCGTTATTTTAAGTAGTCACAATTTTATATTACTTATCATGTGCTAGTACACACATCAGTGCACGCATTATGTGTAGAAGCGGTCGCGAAAACGTGCGTTTATTGTCCTGTCGGGCGTTGTTAGCAACTACGCGCAACAAGACATCAGTTTATTGCTGCCGAGGGACATTTTCTCCCCATACCGCCGTCCTGTCATGTTCGCGTGTATCTACATAAGGGTGAGGGGGTCGCAAAATTATCTCCACGATGGCGAAGGTACTCTGATGAATGACAGATAGCTCATGACATAATAAAATTAAATAAAATTAATTATGTGACTTTACTCATTTCTGTATCGTTAACTATATTTTTTAAATATAGAAAACAGAAAAAATATTGTGTCTTTTTGCCTATACACATTATTTCTTACAATTTCAGAGTTTTATTTAGAGAAAATTTAGAGAAATAAAATTAACACTATACTAGGACTGTATGTAATATTTTTCTCACTTTTGAAAGCAAATTCAGTTTCTATTATTTTTTCGAGGTAAAGCTTCCGTTTTATTTGTATGTACAAGTATAGAAATGCATATAAAATTAATAACTTCACATGCAATCCGATTAACTTTTCAATCTTAAATGCCTTTATCTGATTAAAAATTATTTACGTGGCAATATAACGTGACATATATTTTTTAAAATGCATTTTGTTATACTATTACATTCTTAATAAAACGGAAAAATAATTCTTCACGAAAATTGCTGTTCTTAATATGTAAAGTGACAAAATTGACATCATGAAAGTTCCACGCGAGGAATATTAAAAATTGAATCATACCTATGTGCATATAAACAGTGGAAAATAAAAATGATATTGCAGAGAATTGGGTGTCGTGATTTCCGCAGAAGCGTCGAGATAAAACTTGGGGAAAATACATCGAGAGCATTTGGAGTTCCGCTGTTTTAGACATTCTCGACATTTGCCAGGATCTGGATATCAATTCAACTATTTCAGAAACAGGCTAGGAAGGAACGCGATTTCTTTTCGTTTAAGGATCAACTTTTCCTCGTGCAACAAACGAGAATGAGAGAACTAAAGAGAGAGTTAAATGAAGCACGGATATTACAACGCGATTCTGTGATTTTGTTCGAAAAAATAAATAGATGCCTCGCCATTTTCTCAAGTGTTATTAATAGAATTGTTTCTCAAGAATCTCTCTTCTTAGAAATGCATTTGCAACTTTTCACATTTTTCAATATTATATAATTATATGATTACGTAAGATTAAGACGTGAGATGATAAATATATTTTTTACTAAATATCTATATGTTTCTAATATATTTTTTCTCCATTAAAATATGCATAATAATTAAAAATAAAAAATCATGCAGTTAATTTCATGTATAATGTATATAATATGGTACAAGAAATTGTATAATTCTTTGTTTATCTAAAATGGAAATTATAATTTTATATATACGTATATAATCATCAAATAAAAAGTAATTGCCAGCCGAGAGGATCGTTCGTTTAAATGTCAAATCTTTATTGATTTAGAATAACGTCGATTATTTACTTATAATTTTTCTTCAATAAAGTCATATATTATTTCATGAAGGCGTACGAATCCTAACGAAAGTGCGTTTGCCCAGAAAATCGTTGATGCAATGCTCGACAGCCGGCTTCGATTATAATGACAATCGACATAATAAATCACGAGGGTTCGTCAGGGGTGTTGAGAAATGAGAAAGAAAAAGAGAGAGAATGCACGCAATGCAATACGAAGGGGCTGCGAGGGAAAGAAGGAGAGTGCAGGCGACACGAGGAGCAATATGCGGGTCTCGATCCGCGTTAACAAATGTCTCTATCCCGTGTTTCTATAACACGGTAACCCCCGATGAGCCGTAAAAATCGTGAATTGGGGTAGGTTCTCTGGCGTGGCACACATGGCGTTAATTCGTCGCTTTGTACACGTACACACGTTTGCTCGCGTAGATAGATGAACATAGCACGTGGAAAGCCCACGCCGCGATTATCGCGTCACCGCTTTGAGAAATGGGAAAATTATGCTCCCGTTTCTGAGAGGTAACGTCGCCGCTCGATCCCCGATTGGCCCGGCGGTTTATTAGAGCGCTCGTAATTACGCGAGCTGCGGGGTTAATAATAAGAAGCCGTGCGAGTGTGCGAGTATGCACGCATTTCGCTTCGTCGAAGCGATTTTACGATTTAAGACCGTACGTGAGTCGGGCGAGTGTTTTACGTCCGCGTTAAAAGTTAGCCCTCGCGTTTGGAAGCTCGGCTGATGTCGCGTGTTGGCGGAATTTGACGTGTTTCATTAATTAGGCGATGGGAGAGTGGAAAACTTTGATTTGGGACTTAATTTTCGCTTCTTTAAGAACTTATACGCGATACACTTTCGGAAGATTTTGTTATTTTTACCAGGAAAAATATTTAATCGAGACGTGTATGAGTTAGACGACAATTCCACTTTCGTGAAGTTGATGTTTGCGTTTAAAAGTCAGTCGACGTCGCACGTTTATATTAGAAATTTTACTTTAGAAGTAAAAATCTCTCGCTTGTACGTATTTCAAATATGCATTTTATTATTCTTATTCCAAAAAGATATTTGCTCTTGAGTTTACTTCTTTAATTAAGTAATAATGAAAGCTTCATCTATATTCGTCTTCTAATGAAGATCTATACGATAACAAATGTCGAAATGCGATAAAAAAATGTCAATATTTCAAAGTATCGATCGCACGTCACAGATACTTGTCATTCAGGCAGCCGACGAATGCACATTCGTGTTCACCATCTGCCTTCGTTCCTCTGGAATGTGCCTCCGTTCCGAGGATTACGTATTAGTCCGGCATATATAGCGTCCGGCGTCCTTACAAACGAGTCGAGCCACACGCCGCAACTTTGTAGCTAAGACAGCACGGGAGATAGGCATTCCGGTTCTTCGCTCCCGCCTCCTCTGTCAGAGCCGCCGTGAGTCGGCGAACCGGTTGCTTCTCTTATCGCCACAAATTCGATAAATCCCTGGGAATCGACCGGCGATTCTCGATCGCTGTGCGTCCGCGCTTATTTAACGGGATAAACAGAGCGAAGGTCGCGGAATCGCGTAAATTCGCGAAACGACACCGTGTTTGTTGGAGCTCGCACATCGACGCGAGAAGCAATTATCGCGGCCTCGTAATTTATCGATCTCATATCACGTATAATCGTGAGCTCAACCACGGAAATGAACGATCGATTTATTGAAGCAATTAAAGAAGTTATATCTCGCTTTCGATCTCATAAGAAATCCCAGTGAAAAATATTATGAAATTGTGATTAAACTGTTAATAGCTGAATATATAAAAATAAATAATTCAACTGTTTCAAACGTCTTTGGAAAGTAATCGTGATTAAAATTTTTGCTCAGTGTTTTCAGAATTTATAAGATATTTAGAAAACTTGTGTTTATTATTAATAAATATAATTATATAATTATATAATATATAATAAAGAATATTAATTATTGATAAAAATATTACCTTGTTCAGGGAGACTTTCGTTTCACGATGAACTTTAATCTTGCAAGAACATCTCGTTTTATTATAATTTTATTTCTTTATTAATTAATACTATTATCTAGAAAAAAAACACGAAATTAATTTAATTGTCGTTTTAATTAACATATAAAACTTGCCTTTATAATACAGACAATTGTTTATCTTTTACATACATAGATTCATTGATAAAGAAAATGATCATGTATATAAAGAATATTATTAAATTAGCTTCTTTTTGTTTTTCTAAAGAAATTTCAATTTTATATTTTCTTTCATAATAACATCAATACAAACATATATCAATGTTTCATATTTATTACTTTGAGCATTTGTGTCGATAACTTCCTCTATCAAATATCGATTAATTCACTTTTAGTACCGTTTAGCTTGCAATTTAGCGTACTGTATACTATGAAAATTGGCGAACTGTCTAACGGAGATCTCGATCGGGCTCGCGCGAAAATTGTAGCGGATTAATCGAGCGCAACTCTGTCGAAAGTTGCCGCTAATCGAGCGGCGTGCGAGGCTAGCTTAAAGGGCCGACGGTGAAGGTAATCAGCCCACTCTACCGGCTAATGTAAGTGGTGATTTAGCGCGCGCGAAATCGATGAAATTAAAATACACGTTAGTTAAACGCCGGCCCGGCCAAATTGTCGTTTAAGTATGGTCCGCGTGTTTGCGATGCCGGCGAAACACGCCAGCCGATTCCGATGAGTCGATCTGCTGGATATACGCGTAAGCTTCGATTGCAATTGCAATCCGATTGCCGATAACGTGATATAATCTCTCATCAATAGTCTCTCATCGATTGAAAGACGATACAAGCTCTGATAACTTACGTTTTACGTGTATTTAAAGCTCATTTAAGATCACAAAAACGCATGAGTACTGATAATATTTTTTACGACATCATATTTGTACATTAAATATATTAAAATGTATATATTTAATCGAATTTGGAATTAATCCGTTTTAACAGATTAATTATTATTTATGATTACTTGCTCAATTGTCGAACATACATACAAATAGCATTGCATTGATTGCTATTGCTACATAGTTTTTTTTTCTGAACACCTTGTATAATGCAAATATCATCGCGATATAGCGCAATGAGTCAGGATACAATCAGCGATCTGTTACAAAGTGGTACATCGGTGTTACCGGCATGACTCGGCGCGAATCGCATCGGCACGATTATCATTCGTGAGAGAGATGAAACGAGAATGAAAGGGAAGGAAAGAAAGAGAGAGATAAATCGACACGTATGTATAGAAGCGGCACGATCATCGAGGCTGATGGAACTTTTTGTGATGCGTCGTACCTCGCAATTTTCACAGAGTTTGTTATAGTCATCGTTTATCGCGCGCGGTTTGTTCTTACCATAAATAGAGGACACGATCTTGGCAAATATCGAGCCTTTCATTATCCCGGTGTGAATTGTCTTAATTAAACATTCACTCCTCCGTTTTGTCCCACGTTAATCGCTGCGATACAGACACCTGATAAGAGATCATTCTTCCGATGCGCCTGAGTTAAACCTCGGATCATAAGCAGTGCAGCTTAGGACAACTAAGTCTTTCGTTAAATCGTGATCATTCAAGTCATTAGTATCGATAAAACATTTTGTTCTTGTAAAAATTGTAATAAAGATTGAAGTTTGTGTTGGACGCCATATGCAATTTTTTCGCAAAATAAAATGTCATGCAGTTCGAAGACACTTTAATCCTCGATTAAATTAGATACATGTTTCAGTAGAAAGTTTCCGTGACAAAAGACTCGATATCACCCTTATCGGTAGACTAAGTTGTCCGATTTTCATACCGAACGACATCATTGCGAGGCATTATCGCTGATCGTAGTTGGTGCACCGATCGGTGCGACTGCGACTGCTATTCCGGTGATGTTGGCGAACGCAATTGTACGCTGACAGTATTCGTATAGATAGCAATCTGGGAATCTCAAGTGTCTGCAGCTAGCTCCGGATACGGTCCGCGCGAAATGAACAGCGGCGATCGAAGTGGTTCGCCGAGCGTCTAAGATGCATCGACAATGTCCGGCGACAGTCCCCTTGTTCATGTTACACGTCGTTCCAAATTATATTGTCATCCAGGATGCGCGACGAAAAGATATATTTAGCTTGCATTAATATTTAGGTCGTGTTTGGAGCCATATTAATTATCAACGTTAATTAACGTTTCTCTAACAATAGTACGGTATAATAATAACGCAACACATGATATTGGTAAACTAAACGGCAGGATAATTGTGAGACAAGTAAACGCAAGAATAATTGAAATCATGCATATATATGTGTAATAGAATATTATATTATAATGATTTTCGAGATATGTGGTTGTGCGACTAATGATGGCGTAGAGGTTTGTTGAATTAGAAATAGGACCATGCCGTATTGATGTTTAATATTAATCTCAAATTTTATTGTTTAAATGTGCTAATTTATGGAAGAATTAAAATATTACTAATCTAATAAAATATTTATCTCATTAAATTTCTCTTGCATAAATTCTTTCCTTACATAACTGAGAATTGCATTTAAAATGCATCTTTTTTTATTTCTGTTTCGTTCTAGAATAAATGGTAAAATTAATATTCTAATGGCACATACCTACTTTGCAATAATAGTGAACTCGTAGACATTATCGATTACAGCATAATATAATTTTACCAGGAGTTCATTGCGAATTTCATTTTAACGAAGAGGAACTTCCTTATCCAGCGGAATGAGGAGCGTTGAGTCAGCCTGTAATCGTAGTCCGTTTAACAAGCAATTCGCCGTCGTAGAGCATACATATCTAGATGAACATACCGAGGTTTGAGGTCCATTCAGCGCAGCCCGAGATCGGTGCACATGCGTATACGCATACCCGCGTTTGCGGTATTACGTGATTAAATCCCGGTAATTCCTGCCACGTCTACATTCCCTCCGACGAATAATCTTTGCACAGACATGTATTTACGAGGATCATATCAGCGCGACAATCCTCCCTGTTTCCTCTAACTTTTGTTTCGTCGGGATTCGTTTTTTTCTATTTATTATTATTATTATTATTACGAATTAAACTCTCGGAATTAACACTGTATCTCGATAACGATTTGGATCATCAAGTGATGATTTCGATAGACAGGCTTTTGTTAATGAAAGCGACTGGAGAAGCGATCTAGTATAGGCAGGAAACTGTCGCAGCCTTTTTCAAGTAAGACACACATGCGTGCTCCGGAGATACAATAAGGTAATTGAATCCAGTATCGATGATCGATAGCTTCAGACGAGATAGGCCCCTACTCTGTCTCTCGGTAACGTTGTCAGAAGGAATCGAAGCAGCCAACGCGTCGCCCACGCGACGCTCCGAAATGAGATTTATTTCAGAAAGCGTTCTACTCACGTAAAAAGGAATGACGGGGTCGCCGCTGAGGGAAAGTCGAACTTTCGACGCTTCTCTTTCCCGCGGATTTCTTCCAATAATACGAGTCGTCGAAAGAATTGTATAGACGGCCGTAGACAGAATTATTGTTTTCATCTATTCAAGTTTTAGTAGTGATCGTTGAATTATTGGCTATTTAGCTAAAATATGCGACGCGATTATATCCAGTTTATTTTTTGAATATTGAATCTTGATTCTATTTAATGAACCTGTATTAAATATATATATGTTAGAAATCAAAATCTCAAATTTTTATTCAAAATAATGCAGGAAATTTTGTAACAAAAATCACATAAAAATGCATTGAGACTTTAAATATAGAAAAAAATTGTGTATATTTACTTCAATAGATAATATAAGAGAATTTGAATATTTTAGAAATTAAAACGATTCAATTTAATAATTTAAAAGAAATAGAAAAAAATATATGTAATTATAAATAAAAAGAGATATAAAAAATTAAAAAATAAAAAGATATACGTACATTCTGCATATATATATTTTAAAAAGATATAATACAATTTTTTATTTTTTTATATAATATAATATAATTAATATTTATATAATATAATATAATTAAATATATAATATAGTTTTGATAATTTTTTATTTTTTTAATATTTTGTTCTAATAGATATACATCTTTCTTTAGGAATATGATTACTTGTATATCACACTGCATCTAAACGACCTTAAATTATGATATGCATATATAAAGTGAGCGCACGGGAAAATGTAATAACGTGTGTAGTAGAACGTTTGTATTTCGCAATTACTCGATATAAAAACGGCGAGCTCGGCTGACATTAGTAATCCTTCATCTCCGTCTCGACGGCGTCTCGACGCCACGAGCGCAGCTGTCGATCTTAATACGCGTCTTTGATCATCGGCGGCGCGACTCTTCGATCTTTCGGCGGGCGCATAAATCGCCGCCGCGCGGAAAATCGAGCGTGCGTCTCAAACGTGATTCGAGCCGACTATCGCGTCTACGGTGATAAATACCGTATGATAAATTTTCATTCCGCGTGATTCACACGTACGAACGCGTACACGCGGCTTTGCACGGCCCCGTTGCAACGGTTCATCAACGCGCCGTGAATACGACGTATTTAAGGTTGTTCGCGCCCTTCATCACCCTCATCCCTTTTCATTCTCCTCTCTCCTTCCACTTCTCTCTTCGTTCGGATAGATGCGCCGTATGCATGCAAGGGCCTCTGCTCCCTCGCTACGTCTCTTTCCGTTCCTTAAAAGTCGCGTCACGCCGAGCAAATGGGATCACCCGTTAACTAAACTGTCAAAGTTTGATGGACTCACATTGAAGAGAATAATACATCCAATTTTTATATACATTTTCAGGATTATGAATTTGCAATAAAATTAACCAACAAGATTGCGAGTTTCTTGCGTACATAGAAGATTTACGAAATTGCTTGTAAACTAATAATAACTTTATATTAAAGCTTATATTCTATGTAAATAATTGATAAAATTTTTCTACGCTCCCATCTCTCATTTAATAAATTTATTACATGTCGCATGTATTTTCGCGGCTGTGTTTTGATATGCGATATAATGCAAAAAGATAATTTGTATGGCGAACGTTAAAAAAACATAATGGAACTCACAACCTCGTGGTTTAATTATCCTGCGCAGACGTAGGAAACGAAATATTTTTTTACTTCTTTTCGTATTTCAATACGAATTTGAAAGCGTCCGTGAGAGAAAAACGGACGGCGAGACAGCCAATGATTACACGTGAAAAATAATAACCACGTTTACACGCTATATTTTGATTCGCGTCATTATTCGTTGCGTAATGCACCCGTATGCGCATGAAAACTTTTTCTCATATCTATAATGTCGAACTGATCGGATTGAGCTTGCTTTTCACATATATTCCATATAAAAATTACGATTTTTTGCAATGTAAATATACATATATATTATGTCGTAAAAATAAATTTACACACACACACACACGTTAATTTATTATAAAACTTTCTCTAGAGAGAATTTTATATAATTTTGTCTATTTTTAGCAAAAACATATTTTACGCTAGGTTGGAAGTATAAATAGCACTGATCGAGGGAATGTATTTTTTTAAACCAGTCCGATTTTAGCATAAGAGAGATCCGTATTTTTCATAATATTAGTAGAATTTTTTTGCTTCCTCTCTCTTTTTTTCTGGCATGCTTATATTATTAAGTTATCAGACGATATATATAAACTGTCGTTATATAATTTTGGCTTTCTGGATATTTCATAACTAGAAACAAATCTTTGAAATGACCAATAAATCAGCACGCTTTGCCCTACTTTTCCAAAGTTTGAAACTCTCCCCGCATCTTCCTTCAGCAGCGAGAGGATGAAATCCTTCGCAAGCTTCGACCGTAACTCAACGGTATCACATTGCAAAGGGCCAATAAGCCATCCGGATGCAGCTGCCGCTCGACCGCAGGAACGGGGGAGACGGATAGCCGTCGGACTTCCGTTTACCCGCTAAATCCTCGTTCTCCGCAGTTTACTCGTGGACGATCCTCGGAATGTTTACATCGTTGCCCGTTACATCGTCGCTAATGGGGTTCGCGCTATCGCCCGCCAGCGATCTCGTCGAATAATCGATTGCGTGCAATGGTGCACGAACTCCGCAGGTCCCGCCAATCGTCGAGGGCGTTAATGGCCGCGTGTCGAAACGGGCCGCAGTTTTTGGTCAGTGTTTTATCATTCGGTAGTGATCTTCCCCCTCGTGATCCTTCGCGCCTTAACTTATTTCGCATGCGACTCTCGCGCGGGTAACGGCGAGATTTCGGGAAGGGAAGGGAAGAGGAGGGATGAGAGGGGTGAGAGATGCGACTGAACGACACGTTGCAAACGGACGGTGTATCCGCTGGATGCATTAAGCTTGTCGTATCTGTCGCGGGAGCGTCGCAAACGACCGATTAATCCGGGATAAGAATCCTGTCGTGTAAACGGATTGAGAAGCGATGCGACTCCTCGGACCGCTTCCTCCTCCGACTGTCGAGAAGCAACCGACATGGGGAAAGGGGGAGGGAAAGGACCTTCTCGAGTTCTAAAGTGTAACGGATGGGATTAAATGTAGCAACGGACTAGGTGCAAGCAGTGATGGCTTCGACCGGAACCTCCTCTCGATATTCGCTCGTGTGAGAGATGAAGCGACGTGAATCAGATTCAATTCGGCGGAGATTAGACCACTCTATGGCCAATCGATCGCTTTTGACTCTCCGATCTTCGGTTATTTGCTTCTTGACTCTGTCTCAATTTTAATTTTATGATTAAACAAAGTAACTGTGGGCGCAAATAACGTAGATACGTACACACGTAACAATGCAGGTAATTTTTTAATCATTATAGGGTCTGTTCTTTTTAGCTGCACTGCTGCACTAGTGCAATAAGTTGGAAAGAGACAAACATACTTTCTTTCACTCTAACTAATTGCACTAGTGCAGCAGTACAGCTAAAAAGAACAGGCCCATAATCTACTATTCTACTCTCGTAATGAATCTTTCGCGTGTTTTGCGTATCGCAAAAGTACATCAAGAGCAATTTCTGCTGGAGCGTGATGTATCCCACGTACTGTATTACTCGCACCGAACATTACTTTTCCACGGTTAACATCGATCGACTCATTAGAGATGGAAACAGGTCGCGGGATCCGTTTGCTCCTTTCCCTATAAAGACGTTTCGACGGTGTCGGGCCGAAAGCCGATCGTCGATGCAACAAATTGTACCCTTACTCACTCGACTTAAGTCGCGCGGCTCGCTTGTTATCGCGCGCGCGTCCATTAACATCCACTTCGGTTGCGGGTGCACAGCATAAAAAAAGGAAGAGAGTAGAGAGAGAGAGAGAGAGAGAGAGAAGGCTCGAGCTCGACTTGCAACAAGGTTTCGCATCGATATCCGACGTTGTTATCGATCTCGGCGCAGTTAAAGCGTGAAGCCACGGACGGATCGGGCCTTAAGTGATAAAACATTGCCCGGAAATGTTGCTGTCCGCCCGGCGCGGCCCAACGTGTCCATTAACGTCTTCGACGACTGCCCGGGCATCGCGCCGGACTCCGAGCTCGGCAACAAAAAAAGGTTCGCATTCCCTGCCGCTTGCAACAAGGATGCGGCCGCAACGACGTCGCGCCGGCAGGCGGCCCGTTGTCGTTTTTGTCCGCGGGAATCATCTTTATCCTCACGGCGGGCCCGCCGTGTCAAACCTGTTGACCGAAACCAGTCAGTTAAGCTCCCGCGATAGAGCGGTTTGGACCGTTTCGGAAGAATTTGCTCTCTCCCTTCCGTCTCTTCTCTTTCTTTCTCGCATCTCTGATCTCATAATATTTGAATACACGACTGTATCGTACAACATTGTGTTTCGTGCATCGTATCGTGAGGTTCTTCAATGTGATCTTTTGGGTGAATTTTATAATACGCTTTATCGCGATAATTTACAATTTATTTTAAAAATATTCAATCTTCTTTAGTATCTAATAATAAGTATCTAATATCTAATTTATTTGATATCTTTAGATATTGCCACATGTGGAAGAATTTTTTCATAAAATTTTACAAGAAAAATTTCTTTATGCAATTTCATTTTAAATGTCAATTATTTTTTTTCTGCATTTATAAAATACATCTCGACATTTCTTATCGGTAGCGATTAACAAAAAATTTCTCCTCTCGGCAAAAACGGGAATTTAATGTAAACATTTCTCTTAAAAATCTCCTGAAAGGTACGCTAGAGATGCTCTCTTATCAAATTATTCGTTCCAAAATGGACGTCTGCTCTTATCCTCTTTGGGTGCAGTATTTTTTATCACTTTCGAGTCGCTTTATCACATCTTGTCGTCGCGACGTAAGGTAACGGAATCTCCTCGCGATGGAAAAGTTTTCACGGGAGTTAATCGCGACGTAACTCTTGGGAACGCTGAAAAATTCGGTGGGCAACGAGGGTGTTTCGCGACGATCCAACCCCCTTTATCTCTCTCTCCCGCTCCTGAGAAGTTTACGTTATCCGATACTCGATGAGTCGGGCAACACAATCTTCTCGAGACGCGATAATCTTATTAAATAGGGCCTCCCTCCTTGTTTTACGATCTTTTTGCGCGGACTTTAAGGCCTTAAGCCTGACGCCTTCGGCTGCTGTTACTGTTGTTGCTACTGCTTCGGGATACATGTCGCCATATATATAGATACGCGCTCTTTCGCCTCTTCGTACCCCACGGGATCAGTCCGAGACGAATCCCGTTTCGCCGCGATATTGAACGCGACGACACCGAAGAGCGAATGTCCGATTATTCTCGCATAAAATGCATGTCGTACCTTCGGATTTTATAATGCCAATAAAATCATCATCTGTATATATGTGACAGAATTAAAAATCGAATTTGATTAATTGATTTATATAACATAACGCGTTGAATTTGGAATAAAAAAATTGTGATTATAAATAGTGACATATATATATATATATATATATATATATATATATATATATATATATATATATATCGATTATCTTGAATATTGTACATATTGTATATGTTATGAAAAATCTTTTCACGTGTCTTTCTAGCATGAAAATTTGCGTTAAATCCGCGCTGAAAGTTTGTGGAAAGTGATAAATTGGCGAAAATGAAAATGATCCTTATTTCGTTCGTATCTCTTCCGTGCGGTAATAAGATTAAGTGGCGAGATATGTTATAGGCTCTCGCGGATGGAGCGTCCGTTCGAGAGGGATCGCATTCCCCGGATTAAAGCGCGTATAGTTTGATGTAAATTTAAGGTAGCTCACGGGAGGGATTCTCGTCGCGTTTCTTTCTTCCCCTTTTTCCTCAACAGAAACATCGCGACACGGTATATGA
Source organism: Camponotus vicinus (assembly GCF_025532165.1). NCBI lineage: Eukaryota > Metazoa > Arthropoda > Insecta > Hymenoptera > Formicidae > Camponotus > Camponotus vicinus. The sequence goes on along the minus strand of NW_028141967.1, from coordinate 17,888,877 downwards.
CTTAAATCAGATTTAAGTCCCCGGTGTCGTAGATGCACGTCGCCTTTTTGCTCTTGCCTCTGCGCAAGGCAGACGAGCTTGCTTTTGTACTTAATTTTTACAATGTTGTGGGATTTGGCGGCGAGTAATGCTGGTTGGTATGAACGTCGTAAAACTCGCGCATACGAATAGATAAAACGCAGTGATGTATACGCGAACATGCTATACTGTAAATTATTTATCTCATGTTAATTATATATTTGACATTACATAAATTTATATTATTATTATTATTAATTTACTTGGTTGAAATAATAAGCATAATAATATTATTGATCTAATTAAAAATTGAAATTGTATAGACGTAAAAATATTTTTCATTGAAATAATATTTTAGTGGATTTTTCGAGGATTTTCATTTAAATACAATAAAAATAGTCTTTGTCATGTATTAATTAACTGTTTTTTGTGTCATTGACGTTCAAGACATTGCACGATAAATATCTCGCGATAGAATCAAATAACTCGATATATTTGAAGATTAAACGGTGATATTCCTAAAGCGTTCAGCCTTGAATTCTTTGGAGAATACACGACAAGTATTTATCCTACGATAGAGGCTTAAGTCTGATTTAAGTCACGTGTATCACATCTTGCCGCGACCGTCGAAAAAAAAAAACGCCGATGAGGACTGCTTGAAATTTACAGCAAACCGTACTCTCTTTAATCCGATAACTCGCAACGCGCGCTCGACACTACGTTATGATTGGCTAAATTAATAATGGAGTTTCAGTGTCGGGTTACCCATCAGCCGTATCTCACCTTTACAATTACCGCACACGTGCCTGCTTTTAAAATGCGACAACAGATAAAGACGATGCTTTGGAGAATCGCGAGACAATCAAAAAAACGTATAACTAGAAGATGTTGTGCATTTAGATACGCTATTTGTACTGTCATTTTCCTTCATTCTTGGAAAAGAAATATAAATTCTAAAAAAGTAAATATAAAATATCGGTTTCTCTCTATCTTCGAAATGGAATAATTGTATAATAATTCAACTTACAACTCGATTCTCTCAAACAGAAGATCAAAAGAGATGGCGAGCAAACATCAGCTTTTAATAAAAAAAATTATTTTTTTTCCAGAAAAGTTATTTTTGTACGGGAATAAAAATTTTCCTCAATTTTACGTATGCGTGCATATGTAAAAATATGTGATATTTCTAGTGTCTCTCATTTCATTTTCTTTCGAAAGACGTACAGCTACAAAATGGACCATGAAACCCGGCTTCTACGTGGCTGCCAATTCTGGAATATTTTGATGGGTACCAAATAAAATATAAATAAGACAATAAATAAAAGGTAGAAAAAAATTTCGTCCATAAATAATCGCATAATGCTAAGAGCGACTTGAAATAAAAAGCGATTTTAAAGTTATTTTGCGATCTTCAATAATTATTTTTTGCGCAAGGATGTTATAGAGAATCTTCGAGAAATGGCATAATGAATTGACATAATATCACTGGATTAGATCCTAAAATATACAGTTGAATGTGATAATATATAGCGCTATTAGTCGATTTTAACAACGAGTGACATTATAAAGATAGTTTTTTTTTAATTTGACATGGAAAGCAAAACGTTAATAAATGACACAAATTTAATATTTATTTTTAATAAATTAAGAGAGGGAGAGAAGGATGACATTTTCTATAATTAAATATTTATTATAGACACAGAAAATAGAAAAAGTATACTCAATTAACAGTGGAATTGAAATGTGTATAATAAAAATAAATGTACGTAGGATTCAGCAAAATGAAAAATGTAAAGAATATAAAAGATATGAGAAATGTTGCAAATTTTTATTTCGTATCGAATTTCCAATCTATAATTTATAGATTGGAATGATAATTTTATTTTTGTTTTGCGGGGAAACCATATTCTCTTATGTTCTTCTAGTATCTTCTTAAAGGATTTAAAGAGTAATTTAACTACTATCCTCTGTAATCTTTGATAATAAATTATTATTTTATGTGAGGATTATTGAGAGCCACAGAAAATCGTTTGCATGACTAAGTAGATACAATATCATTGAATTATTAAATTTGTGGGATTTAATATCATGCTTGGCGGTTCAATAGATAATTAATTCCAATGTTAAAGCATCGTAAGAATGCAATTCATTGTTTTTCTTTTTATCGAGTATGATTGTATATTAATTTATATATATGATAATTTTCGATTTATATTTCTTTATTTGACTGATGATGACACTTTAGAAAAATTTGATCTTAAAACACGTACGTGTTATTCCTTTTACATATACATATATTCGCATTATTGTAAATATATTAGAATTGTCATATTTTCTATTTTCTTGACATTATCTTATCATATTTCCTGAATTATTTGATCTCGCCTGAATTTATAATAATGCTGATTTAAATTATTCATACATGTATTTTCAGGATATGACAGGATATGAGCTTTATCTTTCTTAAATTAAATATTTGGGCATTTTTTATTAACGGTTTTAAATAATAATTACATTACCCTTCGAATTAGAATAATTGAGTTATATAATCACAGTTATCTAATAATGTTCTCGGTATTGAGTGTCGCGATAAATCACTCGCTATTTCTCCTAGAGCGAATACATATGTTACGAGGTGTGAGAAATTCATGGGAATAATGAAATTGCATGTGTAATGACCGATTATCACAACTGATACCGCCAAGGTTACAATTTAAAACGAGGAAGTTGTGTCCTCTGGATTGCAGCCCAGAATGCAGCGTTGCCGTCTCGTCCCACGGTGTAGTGAATTTCTGACGCCGGTATGCACCTAATAAATTAGTCACGTGGGAGCGAGAAAAGGGTACCGTGCTACCGGCGTGCAAGAATGTGCATCATGCCGTGGATGCATCTCATTTTTATAATGTAGCGGCGGTGGCTTCGTGGAGCGGCGATACTTTCCGTAATTGACCCAGGCCAAGTCAACGTTACCTTCGCGTTGCTACCTTCAATTATTATCAGCGTCCGCATGAATTTTCGAAATATTAATTTTGGCTTGTTTCTGCATTTTTCATTCATTTTTTTTATTCGCGAACAACGACATATTGAAGTACAGAACATTAAGCTACAGCATATGGAATATTGAAGATCTCTCTGCAGAGTAAGAGAAGTTTTGATTATAAAATATTAAGGATCAAAGATGTGTGCATGCGTTTTTTGTCATTAAATTTTTTAAAACTGTAAAATAAGAGAAACAAAAATTCTCTTCTGTATTATTGATGAAAATTTAATAACATAATATCTTAAATATGCATCATAAAATGTGATATATTTATATATACATATATATAAGATTTCGAAGATTATATCGATGGGATTTTTGCCTCGGTAATTTATCGGGCAAAGCGAGAAAAAAATAACGATGCCATCACCCGGATGCGGAGATATTCGAGCGATGTGCAAATCGAGTGGTGCAAAACAGTTCGCAAAGTGGTTTACGTATACGTATAAGAGAGTGAACAAATTTAAAAACACATATCTGCCGTCCCGCTCTTCTACGATTTATTCAATCCGCGACACCGTATATAAAGTGTGGAAGCTTTCTGTCCGCCTGGCCAGAAACATTTTCGTGCCGCCGTCATAATTCAGACGGACGCGAGGTGGCCCCCTTGCGATGTCCGCCTTTAATTGCATTTCTCTCGTGCTAAAGTCAGAAAAAGATACCGTCCGACTTAATTCGGCATATGCGCAATGGGCCCAGCAACGAGACGGGTTGGGCCTCGTGACGGGTCCCGGGAATAGGACTGCCATGCCGCCGCTCGCGGCGCGCCAAGAGATGATTCGCTCGTCGATTTATTACTTTTAATTAGTATTAAATTCAATCCTGACCGCGCGTCTCGCTGTAGGTGGCGCGTTTACATCATGTAATTCGTGTCTTCCGTTATGGTCATTTTGCCCGTGGCATGCCCACGCATTATCAAAATGACCGCCCGAGTCGCTGCCGGACTCATTACATCGCCGTCACGAGGTGCTTTTTCGTATTGGAAAATTTTGATTAATGCGAGCGATGAATAAATTCTGTGAATTTATTCATTCCCTTCTATACGCATGAAATTACATGTATGCATACACATGTGTTTTTTCTCTACACATACGCATACGTTAAATGGTACGAATTATTGATAAAAAAATAGCTATTATTATAACATTATTATGATTTTTTTTCTGACAATATTATATATTTTATATTGTAATTTTAATCAATGTTGTTACTATTAACGACGCCTAACGTCAAGAAGGAATAAGCTTTTAACGCGATTGGACTTCAGACGGGCGCGAAGGGCGAAAAAGGCACGTCCTCGCCTGCAACCTCCTCCGAAGAAACGAATGGGATGCCTATGGTGATATTTATTTAACTACCGCACTAAGTCAGCACCCCCCGCGGCGATATATTTCGAGGACGCGATTCTGCCGTAATTGCAGTAAAAAGCGACCTTTCATTTCGGGGCCCGCGGGACGGATGCTGCTCGCGCGGGCAGTTTGCGAAATAAAGGACTCGGGGCCTGTTAAAATCGCGCGAGCCTTTTATTTTTCGCCATTTCGCGCGGACGTCGTCGTGCTCCTTTATCCTCAACCCTAATATTCCGGATTGTGATACAGGGATGATGAGGCTCTTTAATCTCTCCCGATTCCCGATGTTAACCATTCGACCACTGCGAATTTTTTTATTGTGCGTCATATAAGAAATACGTAATCACTATCAGCATAAACGCGTTTACCTATGGACTTTGCAACTCCGCGATTTTACAGACTATTAAACATCGTCGAAAAATTATCTCGCCAACACATGCACTTTTTATGCCACGATGTAATTAATTTGCAGCTTCCCTAAAGAGTTATCTATTGCGAATTAAAAAGGCTTTAAGAATCCGTAATCTTCTCTGTATCTTTTTTGAATCTTTGCTGGACGTTAAATTAGATAGAGATATATTTTATGTTACATAAACTTTACATATGCATGATGTTAAAAATAATTTTTAGCCGGCTATTTATATTCAGATAACATTTAAATAAAATGTAAAAATAACCTTGTAATTATTTAACAATATATCATTATTTTTAACAATAAAATAGAAGAAATAAAATATTTAAAATTTTATTAAATATAATAATTGTAATATTACTTTATAATATATTTAGAATTTATTTAAAAATTCCTGACATACATATACGCGCGCACTCTTTTATATACGGTTTGTCAGTCACTATTAAATCGCTAAACGATAATAGCCGTGGATCAAGAATGATCGAGAGTGACTGGGAGAAAGGAGGAGTGTGAAGAGTGGCGGGCAATTAAAGAGAACAGAAGGGAACAACTGGCTGGTCATGTAAATGATTTCGGGCCTTTCGCAGGACATTAGGTACACACTCCGCCGACTAATTATTAGGGCCCATTACATATTATTTAAAAAAGAAGGCGTTTGGGCCTCCTCGCCCCTGCTCCCTTCCTCTCTCCCTCTCTCATTATAATAGGCTGCAGGTGTTAGGGCCCGCTGTACGATGGCCGTATTCATCCTTCGCGCTTCTCGAAAAGTGCCGCTATTATAATGCGTGGGTCGCGTACGGCAGGGAGAAAAAGCAGGACGCGTAAAAGGAACAACGGACCCCGAGAATCCGCGCCCGAGCAGAAAAGGCCGAGCCTCGCGCGCTGTTCGCTCTCTTCCGCTAATACTGACGTGAGGTAACAATACTCGCCAGCGAGAAAAAACACTCTTTGTGCCATCGAGCAACAAAGGGCCATGCACGAAACGTGTAAACGGTCTGGGAAGAGGTACGCAGCTCGATACGCAGCTCGATTTCTTAACGACTCTTAGCGGCCGGCGACACCGCGAAATTGCGAATTCCAAGAACGTTTATTCATACGTAACGAGTAATTAACACTCTGTATGAGACCTGACGAGTAGTTTACAAGTAACCGAATGTTTCATCGAATTGTATTTTTTTCGAAACCTTGTTAATTTTAAGCGGAATGTACGTGAATCGATTCAAGATGAAAAATGGCTAAAATTATCGAATTATGTCTCGTTCCATTTATCAATTACAATATTTATATGTTTTATTTTGTGTGCGTACCTAGCATTTGTCACAAATTAGATGTCTCGATCATTTTTGATAAGAAATGATTGTGCATGCAACACATAAAGCGATCCAACAGAGGAAACTAACAATAAGAATTCGGGAGAAATGCGGTAGATGCATCCTCGCGATGCACACAACGCTAGTCGTAATACGTATCGTACACGCCTGTCTTTCTCGCGATCTCCTTTTTGTTCGCGTCCCTCGCTGCATGATCGGAGCAACAACCAGTCCTCGTGTGTCCGACGAAATTTACGACGGAGCCTCGCGCACCACTCGGGCTTTATTTTAATACGTCAGGCAGGACCCCTTTCTCTCTTTCTCTCTCTTTTCGGGCCGGGACGCGCTGTCCCGCTGCGCCAAAAATCTTAAATATTCATAATTAAATATGCTAATGAGCGGGCGACTTCGACGGCAAAATGATTATCAAATTACACAATGGTCCGGCTTGAAATATCACGACAGCCGACTGGCATCCGTCCGAAAACACGTGAGTGCATTTTGACTTTGCGACTCTCGGCTGCATAATTAATGAGAGGACGACGATCCTTGCATTGAGATTCTTGGGGAAAGCATGTGTGTTTTCTCATCGTGAATTTCATTCCGTCTTGAATGCATGCATGAGATGAATTCGTCGCTCAACAAGATTATCACGTAATTTGATCTAATTATATTCGCGAAGATGTGGAAGATTTTTTTACATGAACTTGATAAGTAAAATGCTACTTGATGCATCTTAGGAAGAGATCTTTTTTATAAATAATTAGTCAATAATCCAATTAACACGGAATAATAAATTTCAACGATCTAGAAAGAATATGATTTCTCTTATTACGTATTATTGATCATCGAAGTACCATCTGCAGCATCAACCGTCACTCAAAACGGTATCAATTAATTACCATAATTACCAAATTAAGCCGGGAATTAAAATTCCACGTAAGTCATTAATAACACCCGTCGGACCCATCAATAATTCTAATCACCGCGCGTTTCGCGTCATCAATCTTAATTACAATTCCACCGTTTAATCGGCCAACACGCCGCCTAAAAGCGTTAAAAAAAACGTTATCGTGCCCTTTTCGATTTCCTTTCTTGACTGGAAAAAGTTTCTAAGCATCGCGGAGATTTTGAAAATTTAATCATAAAGAAATAAAAAGACACACATTTTAATTATTCTACCTTTAATTATTTCATATTACTTACGCTATATATGTCATGCATTATTTATATATATTGCATATATATATTATTTATATATATTGCATATATATAACTGAAAGAAATAAAATTAATCTGAGCATTTTCATATCAATATATATGTATAGGTATAATTTTCGTTTTCTATAACACATTTCTACAGTTGCCATCTACATTTGTCATTTACATTTCGTTGATTTTAGCAATCTACTGTATATTACTATGAAAAATCTGTGATTGATTGTACTACTTTAGAGGATGAAGAGGGAAAGAGGTAAAACGGGCAATGCACCGTCCCGCTGCGACGGCAAACGCATTGCGCGCGTGCGTGCGAGCGAATGCATCGGAGGATATAGCGTACCGAGTGCACGGCCACAAATCTACAGATCAGTGGTTGGTAGCCGGCGCAAGTAAGCATTCTAAAACATAATGTCAGTAATTAATTGTCTGCCAAGGAATGATGCGGCTATCTCACGCGACCGTACGCGAGGCCCTTCGTGGTTCTCGTCACGCTTTCTTACTCCTACTCCTTTTATCTTGCTCTTTCTCTTTAATTTTTTTTTACTTCTTTTTTGTCGATCGAAATTTTCCTCGTATAATTGGCTCGTGAGGAGTCGTTTTGAGATATTTTACGATTGATATGAAACTTTCAATATTTGATATATTTCTGATTTCTCAATTTTAATAACTGCATAAAAATATAATAAATATCTGTATGCATTCACACACAGCATTAAATCTATTGTGATTTTAATGTATCGAAAATTTCGTAAATTAGATTTATCAATGAATATATTTGGAAGAAAATATATTTTCGAACATTCTTCATGGAGCAATATATTTATATTTTTACTTTTATTAAACACAATCTTTTCCGAACCAACAAATCCTGTAGAAAGACAGCTTTACATCTACATACTTTTAAATGCTCCAAAATTTCCAACCTTGGACTCTCCTAGTTTAAAAGTCTAAGAAACTTGGAAGTTTGAAATTTACAATCCTTAGGTCTGTGGAATCGTCGAACTTTGCTACTTTTTAACTTTGTCATCTTCGAACTGTTTTGATCTGAACTGACAGTTGAATCTATTTGAAAAATCACTCGACTTTTCACATTGTATTGTTCGCGTTAATGCAATTGTTACATCGAGAAAAGTTATCCATGTACAATACGTGCGAGAATTGTTACTTTTATGTATGTTTCTAATAATGGAAAAGTTACGTGATCAATAGATTGGCTTCTCGTCTGTGACGTATGTCGAAAACGCGCGACATCGACAATCAATTAATATAAACTCGATTCGACTACAATCTATCGACTATTGTGAAAGGTTTCGATGAAAGTAGCGGAGGACATGCTCGTCTTTATTCAGGGAAAACGCAGAAAAATTATCTGACGTCAGGGTTCCTCCCATAGTGTATCAATAACAAGCACCGACAATTATTAAGCGACACATTGTTCGCGTTTGATACGCGCATTGTCTCGTCCGGTGATACTTGAATTTCATCAAAGATATGAAGCATGAATAATAATTCCTATGAATGATGCGCGGGATTGAGTGGTTATAAATAAATCACGCACGATGAAATTAATAAAATGTAAAACTGATAAGTCATACAAAAGAATTACACGCACGTAGATAATATTTTTATCTGAAAATGTTGAGATGCAAAAAGAGTTGAATTAAATGTTTGAAAGTGTCAAACATCAATATAGAAAAATGAATTAAATTGAATAAACAAAAATTTATATATTGGATACACATGCATATGGCAATTGTATTTTAATTTTGTGTTGACATTGTCGTTACCATCGCGACGTAAAAGTTTTGACAGAACGCACGTTATTATTCGTGAATTAGTGAAACAGTACACAAACGGTGCCTGATACTAATTGCGACAAAGCGCGAGGTCGTCACAACGCCGGAGCATAAATCAATTAGGCGCGTGTGTACTTTTGTTGTTAACATAGCACGTAACGAAAAGACTTCGTCGTCGACACTTTTTGCCGACGAAAAAAGCTGCTGTAAATTAAAACAAAAGATAATATGTAAAAGCTACACTTATAATTTATTCACGACTAAGAATGATTTGAAAATTAAGGAAAATGTCTAATAATTTAGAGATGTAGTACACCTGAAAAAAATTGTTCATTCTAGTTGAAAATTACATATTACTTTTAAACCAGATAAAAATTTTTCATAGTCCTGGTATGTCTACAATTACCGAAAAATAGTGAAATATGAAAAACAAAGTAAAATTTCTGGCTTTCATAAGCATTGCTTAAATATCGTGTAATACAAGGTTTACCGAATATTTTTTCGAGAATATTATAAAACTAAATATCGAGTGAAACGCGAAATATTTTAATACTAATCGTACGTGGAGCGAAGTTTAATTACATATTATTACTGAAATGCTCGCGAGACGGGGGAGATTAAGAATGACATCAAATGTTAAGGTGGACTGCGGTCGCGTAAAATTATTAAGCGTTATGCAAATTAGTCGCGCGCCGCTTAAAACATAATTTAATCCTTTCCTCGCGTATTAATCTCCGGCATAACCGTCTTCGACGAAATACACATTAATTTCCTCGGTACCTCTCGGCGCGAGCGGCGACTTTTGTCCGCGCCGAAGGTATTCATTTATAAGGCAGGCCATTACTTACTTTGTAAGTAGTACCAACGGTATTTTATTCGCGACGGAGCGAAAAAAGGAAGGATAATACACGCCCGTCGAAAGAAAAATCGAAGGCCGCGCGAGTGTGTCCGATGAAGAGAACAATCGCGATCACGCCGCACTGATAAAGACACGGTGAAGCTGCACTTACAATAATAATATAGCCCATGTAAAAGAAGAATTACGAACGTGGCACCAAAGACCTGTAGATCCGACAACTTACACGAAGAATCTCTTTAATTTTTTTTACTTATGATGTTATCTCTTCATTTTATGATCTTTTACTTTTCGCAAAGAATCATATTTCTTCTAGTTAATCCTTAATTTCGAAAGTAACATAAGTCAGATTTCAAATATCTCGTTGAAAATAATATATCAAGATATACCTATATATTTTTTTTTTAAATAATCATTTCTAGATTTTGTTTATTTAATTTCAGAATCAATTATTTAATTATTTTGTATTATTTTCAATATATCTGAATTGAATTGAATTGTGAATTTGTGGAAGCTACATGAAAATTTTTATAAAAAGAGAAATAATAAGAGAAGGAATTTCCAAATTTCTATAAACTTGAAATAATGATAGCTATCATATTTGATTTTCATTTTTGATAATTTCATAAAATTGGCGCAAAAAAGAACGCTGACGCAAAAGAGTCAAGGTCGATAGACTTGCCAGTGCGTTCTGTTCTTTTATTAGTTCCATTTATTATGTCCATTTAGTATTTTTTATCTTTATAATGCTCTCACCGTGTGCGATCTACGCGAGAATCCTCATATGCAAGACCAAATTCTTGGACAAAAATACCCAGGCGATTCCGGTGCGTTCGTGTAGCGTTGAAAAGCAGCTTCGTGGCATCTTTGTGGTATCTTCGTGGCATATTTTCTTTAAGACGGGATTCGAAACATTTCACCTCGCATATGCGATCTTCGTCCGGGCTAACGAAATTATCTCTCTTTGGCACTAACTGCATCCGATCACGTCGCTGTATTTTTTTCCTTGCTTGAATATATTTAATTAAATTTCTTACGTATCTGTGATTATTTCTGTATCTTTCTCTTCGTGTTTAATTTGTTAAATTTCTCTCTGCTTAATTAATACATGCAAATTGTCGTTTCAATTTTTGTATAATCTTTGCTAATTAATCGTAAATGATGTATATTTATTCACGTTAATAATTTGCATTATTGTCGACTGTGTATTATACCACATTCTATTTATTAAAAAAAACGAACAGAGCAAATTTCTTAAATATAAAACAAAATAAAAAAAGAAATAAATCTCAAAATTCTAATATTATGTTACAATGTTGATCATGTATTGTTTGTTTTAAATTATACGATATTAAATAAATAACAAAAAGCAGTAGAATTTCTAAGAAAAAAATAGCAAGATTCAAAATAAAATATTTTTTTTATTTTCTGTATTTGTAATTTAGCATATACGTAACACGTCAGGCAAGAGAGCAGAATGTCTGCCAGCAATTTCTTGGCAGTTATAAGAAAGGAAAAACACGAGAAAATAAAGTACTGTAAGAAACATCGCAGAATATCTTATCGAGGCACTTGGAAATCTCAAAAAACTGGATCTTTTTCTATATAAAATATATATCTCTCTCTTATTGTATGTGTGTTTTTCTTTCAAGTAGATTAAATACGTTAAGATTAATAATGATTCATTAAAAATAACATAAATAATTTTCTCATCTCATCTATTTACAATGTTTTATTGTATCCTGAAAAGCAAAACTTGTTTGACCTATTCGTCGAATTTTGTTCGTATACCAAGCTGTGAATTAACCATGAAGATAATAACACGAACCCTTACAAAACGCTGCCGTGTCGCGTTCTCGCTCAATCACTTTGTAGATCCGATCGTGAGAGGGGTTTATCCGAGGGCGAACGCACTTCCCCAGGGGATCGGCGGGTGCTCGTAGCGATCGCGCAGACCGTGGTTGAAAGTGGCAGATGCAAAGGACGGTTGACAGGCGAAGGACGCGCGGGTAAAGGGATTAATCTGGTTATGGCATGCGACCTAGTAGTATGAGTCGGGTTGTCTAGATGGACCGCAGTGACTTACGCCGTGGGATTACGCGGAATCACCGAGAAGTCACCGGTGTAAACCTATTGTAAATTTAAATCTATCCGGTCCGTGATGCTGTCACGTGCGTCCCCGTAATCCAACTCTGTTTGAGGCACGAGTCGCTGCTGTTCCATTCTATTAGCGCGTGTAAGAACTAAGTTCTTATTAAGGTATTAACCACATGTAGTCTTGGTTATTCTTTCATTCACAAGGCAATAAAATGTATGTAGGATTTGTGTATCAATGCATAACAACTTTGGAGTCGAGATTCTGTTCTCATTTATTTTATATAAGCTTTATTTAATTTTATACATATTTAAGTTTTAAAATTTTAAATTTAAAATACTAAAATTTAAATTTTAAAATTTTAAATATTAAAATTATTAAATTATTGTATAATGATAATGAATTTTAATTTTTTGTATCATTTTGTATCTTCAATTTGACAATTGAACTTTATGTATGTACAATGATTGCAAAATCTTCTGGGTACAACGAATCCCGATGAAGGTAGCATTAATGATACCGACGCGAGCTCCGGGAGCAAAGCTCATGGCGCGGATTCGACATTCAATCAGCGTGCACTTTTCGCGCGAGTTGAGCGCACAATGTCTCGTTCGGCGAGCGAACCTCCCTCGACGATAGCGTGCGAGCGATGCATTAACGCGCCCGGGTACAATCCGCTAGCAAATGAGAGAGCCTGGCTCTTTCGCGAGCGCCTGAGCAGGTGAGCGTGCGACTTGATGGTCCCTAAACACGCCTACGAAATTTTGCGATTCCGCGAATTTTTTCACTTCCGTGCGGGCGTCGCGACGCCTCCACCGTGCCGCGGCTTACCCTCCGTAAACATAGTCATTACTGATTGCTGTTGATAATTGAACCTTGCGAAATTTCTTACGGGCAAGTACAAAGAAGCCTCTTTTTTGAAATTTAAAATTTCGGCGTTCGATACTCTTTTCGACACTAACGTCAATTGACATTGTTATAAGTGTCAATACCCAGACAGCACAAAAAGGCCAAAAGATGTCTTAAAGACGTCTAGAGGACTTTAAGACGTCTTTAAGTCGTCTTTTAGATATCTTTTGGACATGAGTGCTGTCTGGGTACGTGATACTCGAAAAATAGGCGGTAAGGTATTTTTCATTTTATTTCAGTCTTTTTTTTGAATAAACAATTTAATCTTCGTACGCAGAGAAAAAAATACGCGTAAACAATTTATAGTAGATACGAAATACTAAACTAACATTCTACAACAAGTGATGAAAACTAGTAAAGCTTTATATTCGTTTTTTTGACCATAGAACATTCCCCAACATATTGCTCTCAATTTTGGACATATTCTTCGTCTATAAATCTCTCTATAGGATCCACGCGTGCAATTCATGGCGGAGCCGAGAGTATAACTGGAAACCGTGAATGTTCGATTGTTTTATGTAGTCTCGTTATCGCTTCTCGCGCGTTCGCGCGACGTTTCGCGTCGCGTCGCGTCGCACGCTTTATTAGCGTGACATTAATTATTCGTCACGTCAGAATATTTAAATATTCACGGCCGCGGTATAAGCGCGTGTACGCATCACGCGGCGCCGCGGCGACGCGCAGATTTAAAAAATTGCAGGGGCTACACGAGTCGGGAACAAGCGACCACGCACGGTCGCCGTAAATCATAAAAACGGTGCAATATCATGAAACGCTAATGAGGACACCATTGGGACATTTTATATTCATTTCGTGGAATTAGCCTTTCGGTCGCAAACCGGCGTGACGTGTAGCTATGAGCGATAATAATATCTCGACACGATATGCAAATATTTCTTACATCCATAAAGGTGTATGAAAAACGATGTAAGACGAGTAACATGGCCAAAATAGATTAATATGATAGAATTGTGTGTTTGTACTAATTAATCGCACAAGAGATTACACGTCGAAATGTTTTTGTGTTTTTCGATAATAATATATGAGAAAATTTTTTTCATAAATCGTTATCTTTTGTCAATTTTTGTTTTATTATGAAGGTGATAAATTCGTTTATACATTTATATATTAATTTTGAAAAACAATTTATCTTGCTATTATTTTTCTATTATTTATCATGATATAAATAATTTTAATTTTGTAAATAACACAAAAAAGTTTAATTATATTTAAAGTTGCTATTAAATTACTATTTAATTATATCAAAAATTACTACTTAATTGTATTAAAGTTACTATTTAATTATATGGTTAAATACTTATCCTTTCGCGCGAGACTTATTGTTAGACTTTTATACTTTGCCTGAGAAAGAGGCGACAACAGAAGGAGCTATTAAGGATTGTATGATTGGCCGATTGATCGTTGAAACTATCGGTAGCTCATTCGGTCGGAATCTCGCCACCTCTAGGAAAAGAAAAAGAAAGGAAAAAGAGAAAACCACCGTTTTGCGCCGCCCATGCGGCGAGCAACACAACAGAAGACAGAAAGGTCCGTTCGCGCGCAATCGGCGCGCTCACGTCTCGCTCCACGCCTTTCCTGCGTTTCGTGTAACGCGGCGTTCAATTTTTGCGCCCCGCGGGAAAAAAAGGCCTCGGTTCGATTCTCTTAATCTATAGTGAAAATTACATGCAATTACCGCCGCCACCCAGCGCGCGCCGGCATCTGCGAGTCGGCGGTAGAAGGACGGTGCGCGCTCGCCGTCGCCGCCAATGATCGCGTGATTTCTCGCGTGGCCGGCGAGCGAGCGAGCGAGCCGAATGCGCCCGGTCGCGAGGTATCGGTCCGGTTGAATATTGCGGCGTGTCACGACCGTCGCCTTTTTGTTGCATCGGAAAAAGGCATTAATGATACGCCTGCGAGAGATACTCTCTCACCCTCCCTCTCGTGCACGCGCGCGCTCGCACTCGCGCGAACACGGAATACATTACAATGAATTATTTGCGCCCCGACGCCCATTTTTTTTTCCTTTTTCGAATACGCCAAATTGTTTCTCTCGTTCATTTGGAAGAGCGCCCGCGGAGACGTATTATTTCGGCGCGAATGCGCGGATTGCAAACTGCAGTCGACAAATTGTAGACAGCCGGAGCTGTTAGGCTCGTTTCGGATGAACCGCTTTGCGCAGTATCACCTTGTGAAGGATCTCGTTTGTGTGTATTTCAGAACGTTTTGCCACACACACACGCTATTGTAATATCATTGAATTATAGCTACCGGTGAAAGCGTTTAAGAGCAACGATGTGATGCGACTGGCGCAGACCAGAATTTCGGGCATCACTTTTCGAGATTTAATTAAAAGAAATAATAATGAACGAAATACGATGTTTAGAAAATAATATAGAATTTTCAAAATTATCTCATACGTAGAAAATGATATTTAGAAACTCTGTGATTTTTTATTTTATAATTTTCTAGAAATTAATTCTTAAGATGTTGCATTATTAATTTTGTACCCTATAAATGTTTTTTTTTTGCTGCAAATTATGAATAATTTTAATTTGAACCATCGACGTTTATTTTCAAGGGCAACGACGACATCCCGCTATCGAACCGTGGAATTTTCGCTTTAAGCACTTCTACAACGTAACTTCGTTGTCCGTCCGACATCAAGCACCATCCCGTTACTTCATTCCCCTTGTCCCCTCATCTTACTCCCGCGCGTCTCTTTACGCTGATGAAGGGGTCCGCCTAATGAAAGGGTTGTGTGTTTGATACCCTTAAGAATTGAATTACGGCGAGACTGGGAAAGCCGGTAGCCATTTCGGAAAAGAATGAAACTTGCGCGCTGGTCGAATTTATCTTTCGTGATCTCCCAGTGTTTGTTTTAACGACGTCATTACTGTGCCGTTCGTATTTCAACAGTAATAACTGCCGGTTCCGGGAAATATTCAAATTTCAAGAAATGAAAAGTACCTCAGAGCGATTTGAAATTGAAACCTTGATTTTAATCAATGCATACAGCAACGAGTGATACAAAAGTTGTCTTTATAGATAATTGTTTGCCGTTTAAAAAACAGTAATTAATACTATTAACATGGAGTACCTGACTGAAAAAATGCAATAAAATTGATATTTTTTTATTTATATTTAGCTTAACATTTTTATGATGCATAATTAAATCGTATTTACATTCGAATTTTATCAATTTCGTGTAAATTTACTTAACATGTTGTATGTTATAAATTTTTTTTTTATCGAGAATATGTATTAGCAATCAATAACGTTGCAACAGATTCACTAAATATCATTTATTGGACGACAAATGAAAATTCTTCGCGAAATTAATGCAGATGAATGTGTCGCAATCCAAGGCGAATCAGAATGCCAAGGAAGGAAACGGCCAATCACGCAAATCAGGATACACAAAGGACACGAAGCTCGCTGTTAATTGGCGTACGTTCGTTAATATGCGGATCTTTGTCGCATTAAGCCGACGCCTATCTCATCTTCGTTGCAACGCAATTTCGAAGAGCTTCGTGACAACGTAATATCGCTCCTACAGTTACACATGCATATCAGAACCCTTTATACTCGCGTCTATAAAGCATCGTTCATCCACCTCTTTTTTTCTATCCAACAAACTATTTTTTTCACAATTTATTAGTGCCGCACAGCATGTAACTGAATAATGTTCTTTAGAAACCTCACATCCGCGGATTCTTTGATCAATTTGGAGTCAATTTTTTCTCTACGGAAATTTGATTTCTAGCATTAAATTTTAAATTTGGAAAATTAAATTTTGCTTGCTAACAACTTGTGTATTTTTTTTAAAAAAACATCGTTATGCTCGCCGATACATTTATCCCAAAGTACGTTGAGTATTTTAAAAGATTGAGAAGGAAAGCGCACAAAGTTACACAGGATGATTTCGTACAATCGTTCTTCGCGAGGAGAGGGCAAGTTTTTATCCGAAGTCGGTGCTCAGATATCGCGAACATTCATGGGTTAATCTGGCCGAGTTTTACGAGACAACGTCGCTAGTAACGCTCGACATATTTCATCGTCCGCGTCGCGTTATACCGAGTAATTTTCTTGGCCAGATCGGTATGTACCTGCATCGCGAGTTATAAGCCCGTCGCTGAAATATCCGATAAACATGTACGACTTAATTAATGCTTTGTCACCCCGCTGTCTTACCTCGCATCCGACCATTCACGCACGCACGACTTCGTCTCGGAAAGTACGAGCGCGCGCTTTAAATCACCATATTAACACGTACACGACGAGCGCGCATGAAAACGCGTTCGTTCCGAGGAGAGGTGAAAGACTAATGAGATACATTTCTGAAATATCTACCGGTGTAGGATGAATTTATTACTTATTAATTTATCCTCTATAAATTTCACGCGTGTACAAGGGACGTGACTATTTTCATCTTTCACGGATCTTCAACAACTTTATTCCCGCGATGCTCGCTTAAAAAAATTCGTAATTATTAAAGGGATATCTCCGTGCGATATTCCCGTTTTTTGCGCATCCAGACCGACTCAACGCGCCACAAATCACAAACCTAACACGCGCCTCTGCTCGCGAGATATATTCCCGCGACGCGAGAAATGATAAATCCCGGGCGTTACAGAAACGCGCGCGCATCCGGTAACCGAGAATAAATGCCGAAACGTTAAATCGGAGAAAAAGCCAGCCAGGACCAAAACAGGGTCCTTCATGAAATACCGATGCCGCAACGGCAGAATCAAAAAAGCGACGACCACGCGCGCGCCAAAGCGGTGCGTCTGCATTCAGAACCACCGAATGCATAACCGATAAGCTGCGTTCGCATGCGTTGTGTTTATAAAATGCATCCCAAGTATTCATTGAGTATTTACGACGCGAATGAAAATGTGTGTGTGCGCGCAGTCATCCATCATTCGCTCAAATATTTTTACAATCGTTCGAGTAGTTTATCTCCAACTTTTTTAAAGTTCAACGATGTATTCTTCTAATCATACAACCTCATTACTTATCGATCTTCGAGAAAATCTAGATAGATAAATAGTAGCGACTTTTTTAAATTTTGTACTCCACAATCATAGCTGTTTATTTTTTACAATTTTAGATTGTAGATTGCAACGTGTTCAAGCCGATTTAATCGTTTCTAATCCGTTCATGCGACCTTCTTAATCCCTTCATAACTACGACTGCGCATGAAGTGATAAACGCGACACACACATGTATACATGGGCATAAAAATGAGACTTAATTGTGCTTTAAAACCAGTCACAATTCATTGTCTCACCTGACGTGGATATCCCGATGCACGTGAGCGATGCATACATCACGATCTCGTGGAGGGTGGCACTTTGAGGCGATCAAAAGGGTTGCTCGGTCGACCGGGGTTTCTCTTCCTCTCTCTTTCTCTCTTCTACTTCCTATTCGATCTCTCGGGACATTAACGTCGCGCCAAGCCGAATTTAATGCAGCTTCGGAATGTGTGACGTGCTGCAGGTGTTAAGAGCATTTTCGAGCGCTTTAACGAGCGCGCGAGCGCAATACGGCCGAACGAATTACGAGGGTAATACGTAAAAGCTTCGACGAAGTAAAAGATCGTAAGGGTTCGCGTGAGTGAGAAGACTCATGAATGCTGCCGATTTTCACGTTTTACCATCGTCTTTATCGTAGTAATCGTTACTCGAGAAATTTCGTTATGATTGATACGAAAGTAATGCCTTTTATTTATCCGGGAAATAAAAGTAGTAACTTGTAATTGTGTGCGATTGTATTATGTTGCGAAACCACAGAGTTCCATACTAATATTGAGGAAAGAAATATCCTTAGAATGTTGTTCACGCGTTCTTAATATTATACTTAAGAGAAATATTCCTTAAGTGTTTTTAAGGATACTTTCAGTTGTCATTTGTCACCAAGTATTCCCGGAGTAATATCTGCCAACTATTCTCATATTGTAACAATTTAGAAACGTAAGATTAACTTACCAAAGTTATTTAATTATGAATAATAATAAAAAGTACAGAACAAGAAAAAGAAATTATGAAAGTATGGTACATGATGGAACGATCAGAAGGAAAGTTGCGTAGAAAATATAAAGACTAATTTTTAGTTATGACGTCGGGGAAACTTTAGAATACTCGGGAAATTGGCTTTACAAGTCTCGAGAAACTTAAGAATCGTGTTCGACTCCGCGGACCCCGCGCGTACAAGAACGTCGACAACGGCGTGAATCGCCGGTTACGCGACCGTCCCAGTTTTCAAAGCGATTTTGCAAGTTTTGCGTCATAAAATATCGCACGTGCGCGCTAGATACGCCAAAATACGCGCTTGAACCCAACCGCGCGCACATATTCCATACGAGGAATTTTACGAGAACAATAAAAACTAAACGGAATTTTTCCCCGTTGATCCTTGCGTAGCCGCGACCGCGCGGCAATTTCGCATTAAAAAAAAAAACAATATAAATCCGCGAGCACAAATATCCGTGAGACGTTTACAAAACGCGCAATTCCTTCGATTGCCATTAGTACCAAATTATATTTTCATGTATAAATTACTGAGCTTTCGAGGATGTTCTCTAGCAATCTTGCGTATGTAAAGGAGTTAGAGAAGTTCGGGAGGAAATAGAAATTTCAATTTAAATTTACTTGCAAATTATAAAATGGGCGCGTTAAAATTCCGCAAGCTCGGCGAAGCTCGCCTCGGTTGTTGTCGTCTCTCGAGAGGCACAAATCCTTCCTTCGTCGCGATGCGACGTCGGCAAAAAGCCGAATACCGCCGAAAAAAACGTTGGTTCTAATTAGCGAGGAGCTAATTACTTCTACGCTGGCGCGTGAGATCGCTCTGGACGAGAATACCGTTGAGAGATAATCGCGATAGAAATGTCTTAATACCTACCGCGACGTGCCGTAATAACCAGGCGGCTAATTACGATTTCCTGTTTCTTGTGCCGAGTTGAAAGCGATTGCGGGATCGGTTAGTCGAAGGCGGACATTGCGACGAGGCTACCGCGTGCTTTACAATGATCGCATTGAATCGCTCATTATAAGTTCAGCGATCGCTCGCAAATAAATGCCTTCCCGGTGTAAGGAGTGAGTGAAACGATTATACGCGGAATTGCATTGTGAAATTTGTTGACAGATTTTATGGTAAATTTTTAATAAATTAAATGACAAGAAAAAATAATTCAGAATTATTTCTTTTATTTCTGTATATATGTATATATTTTTATATTTATATATATTTTATATATATTTTAAATGTGACATCTAAGTTTAAAATTTTATTAAACGAAAGCTTTATAAAAGTATAATTTTCTCGAAAAAATGTCTAAGAAAGTTAAATATAAATTCGTAAATTAATTACATTCACAATTTACCGTATGAAATATGTATATAGAACCATATTATATACATGTATATATCAATTTCTAAAAATTTCGAAGGTAATTCTATAAATCTATTTAGAAGCTAAAGAATTAAGCCAACATCAATTTACGCAAGCAAAGAATAAACAAGAAAAGAAATTACAAGACTAATATTACGATTCGATCAATTAAAAAAATCTAATGATTAAACAATTATTCTTGTAGTTCTTGGCATCTAAGACTTGCGTGCAATCGCAAATAAAGATGTACACTCATATAATGCTAAGCAGACAAGCTCGGAAGAAAATAGAAGCGGAAAAAGCAGTGAGCTCGTTTTGCTTGCCTAATACGTTGTAAAGAACGTGCGTGCGGGGTTTCTTGAAACAGCCAGGAACGTATTCAGATTAACATAATATGGCCGTGAAAGCATGGTTGTCTTATTGCCCACAATAGGGATATTAGCCCTTTAATATTACAGTATTTGTAACTCTAGTCTGTAAAATGTTAAGAAAATTCTTTATTTAAGATTTTTACGTCAAGAATAAAAAAACTATAATAAATGATAAATTGATATTTTTAATAACTTTTAATTCAGATTGAAAATTTATTTTTGATGTTTCATGTGCTTTGTGTTCCGAATTATTTAAGATAGCTTACTCGTCAACACACATTCGTAAAGCTCCGTTTTATATATTATATTTTTGTTTAGAATTACCCATTTTTTCTCGCAATCAATGTTTTTTATTGGTGAATTTTCAAGGGCTTCAATCAATAAAAGGATGTTCTTGAACGGAATGGCTCCATCGCGATAATAAGTCCGAGCGAGTCGCTGTTCTTTTGGACAAGCGACAAATTTGATTATAATCGCCGGTGGTGTTTCCTGCATACACGGATCGCGCGGTGCCAAAAATGCAAATGCGAGAATTACAATAACGATTAAGAGCTCACTGCGAGGCGCAACATGCGAATCAATCAAAATCGTGCCCACGAGAGGTGAGAGCTGTGTTTACGGCCGCGCGTTTGATTCTCTTGGGAGACAGATATAGATGACGAGCGAGGTGCACGTGACAATTAGCGCTGCACAGCAGGGCGGAATGCACCCCTTCGTTCACCTTGCTTCCCCCCTTTTCACACGCGCAAAGAAGATGGAGACAAGAACAGACAGAGGATCAGAAAAGAAAGAGAAATATTATTTATTGCAGAGTCTGGAAATAAGTTCCTCAAAAATACATTATTATACACATTGTAGAGCGAGATTAAAAATTGTTAAATTTTATATGCAAAGATACCTGTTAGATTATGTAAATTAAAGATTATATGAAATAAAAAGTTATATGCACTCGTATTATTAAATTGCAGGCATAGATAGATTTGTAATTTCTCTTCAAAAATTTCAAATTATGAGAATAGGAACGACATTGGATGACAATTATTGAGTAGAAGTTAGAGGAGTTTTTATGATTTGATCTGATCAGGTTTAATACGATCAGAAAATTCGAATAACTGTAAAATATGACCGTGGATACGAGAAATGTATGGAAAAAGTGTGACGTACATACGAATACGTGAGTTTTATAAAACTTATCGGGAAGTCCTCCACATCCCTCATGTCAGAGTGAACAGAAAAAAAAACAGAGAGTGAAAGAACAGCCGCGTCAGATAGACACTTTAATAGACGTAATGAGGGTAATTGAGTTTTCAAATCATTCGTTTTGATTATATCTACGCGCGGGGCCCGGTGGGCGAAGCATAGGGTAGGTAATTACGAACCGCCCAGTCCCAAAAGAGCAGGTGCCTTTCTCCTGGCCAAGGGATCGAGGTGTGAGGTTCAAATACTTGGACCGCCCTAATAGCCTCGAGGTTACGGGGCCCTTCGAGAACCGGAGAAACCGGGCATGAGGGGAGAGAGGTAAAACAGGAAGAGCGAGCAACAATGCGCCGCATCGGACGAATATCGTACCAACATGGTGTGGTTATAACGCCTGCAGAATATTTTGGACGTCCTATATAGCGAGCGGAATATTTTTTTTTATTTTATACAAATAAAAAGTTCAGCGTCAGTTTTAATTATTTCGCGTTGAACATATTTCAAGAGCTCTCACGAGATATTTATAAAACAAAATTAAATGCTCTACTCACTCACGCACGTACACACGCACATCTTTTATAATTTGGAGTAATTTAGAAAACCACAATCAATAATGAAAAAAATATAATCATATATATTTTGAAATATTAATTCCTTGTGAAATTTAATTCCATGTATAAAATAAGATATTTTACAGTAATGATAGAAAAACTTTATGGCAAGAAACTTAACTATTGAGAGATTAACATTGATTTAATATTTTTTTGGATGAATTTACTAACACTCGCGCAATAATTTCGCACGTGATCGTACATATGCCGTATCACACGTGTACTGTGTAAATAGTCGTCATCGACGTCCGCGACGGCCACGTGTATACCGAGCTTAGCGAGATATTCCGCATCGGTTTCGCGTCAGGATAACGGCAATACGCCTCGAATTGATAGGCTTTAATTAATACGGTCGGCGTGCAGTTCGTCGCGACACCGACTCCGTAATGCCGGGTTTACGAGGGTTTTAGCCGGAGCGTGTCACTTCCAAAGCCTGACTACCTTCAATCACGCGTGTCCGTGCATCAGTATGCGTATCCTGGCGGTTCCACGAAGACGTTTTTATTCATATGTGCATGCGCGTGCGTCTACGTTGCACACTTATGTGGTCACTCGATGGTCTTATAAAGGCGATTATAGGTGCGAGTATATTTTTTGCATTTTTGCAAGTCGCTGCGCACAGAGATAAAACTTTATCTCTGCATTACAAGAGTTTCTTATTTATATAATTATATATTATATTTTTTTATTATAATATATTATAATAAAAAGTAATATTATTTTTTAATATTATTTTTAATATTAGAATAGTAGAATATTATTTCACTTTGCGATTAGCTGTCAATTTTTGAGAAAGAGAAGAATAAAAGTAGAATAAAAGTAGAATACGCGACATGATTGAAATATATTTTATCCGAAAAGCGCATTTTCATACTTTAGAGACTTGAGAAACATATGTTTACTTGCGTGAAAAAAATATTTGTATAATCAAGAAGATATATAGTTCAAAATTTAATATTTGATGTACATGTATCAAATTTGTCGAAATTCTTAAAAGATTTGAAAAATCCTTGCTTTATAATTATTTTATCGTTGATATTAAAATTAATCGAAGCACGAATGCATTCACACAGGAGGAAACGCGATTCGACATGACAGTACAACGCGATTTATATCATCGATCTAAGACTCGCCAATGCACCAATATTTTTCCGTGCTTATTCTCGATGCGAAGTAGCTTCTCATCCAGACTCCCTAAGACGACCGTAAGCATAAGACGAGCAATGCGATGTTGAGCACGATGGGCCGTAAGGAATGTTTACTTTCGGTGATTCATTACGGGCTCGCTCCAAGAGTGACTTATGACGGAAGAGGCACGGCCGGTAGTGAAAAATAACAAATTATTGCAATATCCTTCAGGTAAGTCGACGGATCGTGCACGAGCGAGTGAGGGGGGGAAGAAAGAGAGAAAGAGAAACAGAAAAGCCGCGAGAGAACGAACGATCAGCTTGCACCGGTAACTTCTCTCTCGGTTCGTTTTCTTCGCTTTTCCGTGCACGGTGGATGCCCGTACGCGAAGGGGTAATCAATAATGACTTAATGTCCTCCAATAACGGACACCATGGGTGGTTCCCGCGGAGTCCTCGCTCCCTCTGGAGGCCTCCAAGAGATCACTCGGCGCAGTTCTTGTCCCTCTTGCTTTCTTTTTACGCCCGGCGTTATTTGCCTGTCTCGCTCCTTCCTTTTTCTTCGTCCTCCTCCGTCTCCGCACTCCTTTCACCTCTCTCTACCACGGCTAATATACACCCACGTTCCCGTTGTTGATCGTTAAAACCGGGCATACTTTCACACACGCGGGGATTATTCGCTCTCTTCCCGTCCCTTTCCTTCTCTCGCGGGCCCCGAGACTTTGCGCTGCCCCCACGAGACCGCCGGGCCATTAACCGGCCCGCGAGGTTTCCTCCGCTTGTAATCTACACGGTGGACAACAGAGATAAATTAAAATATAGCCCGGCCGCGAATGACGACGGCGACGGTGCGCGTCGTCTTGCTAATTTCGTTTTATTGGCTCGCGGGGATTTTTATCGAAGTCGATCTCTCCCGGATGACCATTTTCGGTTCTTTGCGAAAGCATCTTCGAGAACAAAATATGAATTGGGATATTATTAGTGTGAGAATTTTGGTAAATCACTGTCGATAAACTGCAAACATGAAGGAGATGCTAATAAAAAATGGAAAAGTCGAAAATATATTAATTAATTTTCGATTCGTTTTTTATTTGTATAAATATTTTAGAAATTTCGAAATACATTTGTAGTCATCTATAATTACTTTTAGTTAATTTTTAATTTGTACTCTATCACGCTTTCTTTTGGGACCATATCTCATATTGCATAAAATGTTTAAGAAGCCTTTATTATTCATATTTTATAATAAATGTCAAGATAGTAAAGTATCAAGTATGGCAAACAATTCGCGCGGTATAATAATAACTATCACGAAGAGGATTAAGAAACCATGCCTCTCATAAACATTCTTATTACCATTGCTATGCTGAGCCATTCGTGTCGACTTGCATTTCTCCACCGAATTTGCGTACCCAGCAGGATGTAAGAAAGGATTAAGCTGCACGTAAAGCACGTACTAAATCTCGAATCTCGCTTTCTGGAACGGCATGAGAGAAATAAGGATAGATTCATACTCTAAGGGTAAAAATGGCCCGCTACAAGAACACTCACAAAATTATATGTTGTTACTTTACGCTGAATTTACATAATTAACTTTTGATGATAATTTCTGAATCAATTAAGTTTCATTTGGGAATAAAAAGGCAAATCATCTAATAGATTTCAATATAACGTTTCAGACAACGTTTATGACTTTTTATTTACGTAATTGCTGCAGTATTTAAGGGCTATATGTGTATATGGGATATGAATCTAAAATTTCTGTTAAATTGTTAGAACATATGTTTATGTTCAAAGTTATAATTCGAAGTTAAAGTTTGTTTTTGTAAGTACACTCTTAGGCAAACGCTATAGAAACGTATGAATAAAAAAAGACATTTTACTTCCTGAAAGCAAATATATAGTTAGCTCAATTCATAACTTTGTTTTACGTTACTTTTTGATATAACGGCATTTATTTATGTATTTACATTTCTGTGAAAACTCTTATACTTTTAATACGTACTAAAATTTTTAACAAATTGTAAATTGTATTTATTATAATTTTCTTTATTTTGAAAATGGATAATTCTTATAAAAATTTTAATTTTAATCTTAATTTAATTTTAATTTTAATTTAATCTTATAAAAATTAAATTTTATATTTCTTGAAAGTTAAATTTTTCTGTTGTAAAATATTAATCTCTTACAAAAAGGTTTTTAATCTTTTTTAAAGTACCAAAGTAAGCCGGCTTTTTATAAAAAAATTTAGTGAAGAGATTTTTTTCCGTGAAAAGACTGAAGTTACAAAGAACTGGCACGACATGTTATGATATCAAAGATATTTTCACAAGTACTTACATTTTAAGATACTTATTCACTATCCAAAGTTTGTAGTATACGTTATTTTTTTTAGAAAAAATTGAAATTGCTTAGAGAGATGTTTATCTTCATCGTGATGACGTATAAATAATTATAACTATAGCGCAAAATTATGATACATTTATCGATTCTTATTAAGTAGATATAGTAGTAAGTGTAATAGTGATCATTACATCGTAATCGCCTATTTTGATATTCACCAAAATAATGATGATTCGGCTGGCAGTTTTTGCGTGAAATTTCGTTCGGTAATTTTCAGTTTGTGGCAACGGCCCAAAATAACCCGATCGATTTTGTACGTTATCATTTCACTTGTATTTTGTTTCTCCGTCGATCCGCTTTACCATATTTTTCTGCGAGACGATCCGAGATTTCGACGCAATTCCGTACCGCTTTTCTCTCCGGCTGTTTCTTCGTCCGCGAGACGTTTTATCATACTGTTTTTATACAGAGAGATAGGTTTTTCGCGGTGAAGAGAAATGCACGAGACGTTGCTCGGTTGAAATATATGAAGATAGCGTGTAAAGTTATGATCGCAAAGGGACGTACGTGAGAAAAATGTGTCCCGGCGGCAAAATAAATAATAGGATTCGAAATATAATATCTAAATGAGCTTTAATTAAGCTTAATATTATTATACAATGTGAGATTTTTAATGAAATGTTATATATTTCGGTATTCCAAAAAATGCAAATAAGTATTTATATTTTTCCAACATTGTTTCATTTTACTTAAAGAATAATACATCACATTTTTCCAATAAATTTATTCACATTATTCAACTTTTTACATTTAAGCATATTAATCGTAATTAAAGTATATTTTTTAAATATAATTATATATATTATGTATTAATTTCTTTATAGTAATAATTCTATATTCTGTATAATAGTATGTATTGTATATATATTCTTTATATTTTTATTCACAGTATTATTTTATTCATCGCTTTATAATATTAAAATATTAATTTTCTTTATGAATATACATTTAATTAATTAATTAATATATATAATATACATAATATAAAATATAATTTTATTCTATATTTTTATAGCAACAACAAGGAGATCGAAGAGCGCAAGAGGGAAATCAATCCAGCCTAAGGGGGAAAAGGTCAATGGATATACGCACGATCATTTAACTTCAGTACATAGATCCTTTCGGCTTTGCCAAGTTCCGCCAGTGGCACATTGTATGTGTATGTTTCCCGCTCCGACAATAGATTCAAGTGAGTATACATTCGGTGACACCGTGGGAGCCGCCGGATGCTCGAAAAGTCGTGAGCGCGACGGAAAAGTTCCACGTGCACACGAACGCTCCGTAATCGCGCGTGCATGTTTCATTGTTTTTCACTCGCGTTTCGCGTGTCGGTGAAAATTCGTAAGCTCACGTATCTACGCGAAGGTTTCGTAGCGTGCGAACAAAAGTTCGTAAACGTAATTCGCAATTGTCATATACTAGGCAAATAACTACGAGCTTAGCTGCAGCAATGGACATTTCCGGGTTGTAGTTTGTCTTATTTAAAACTATACGCAACTTTTCCAGAAGACGAGAATGAAAACTCAACTTATTAATGCCAGCAATAAATTTAATGAAAAATTTTATGGAAAATTCTCGAGAGATATGACTGAATATTGCGTAATATAATTCGGTTACATTCGAATTATAATCATGAGTACTATAGCTGATCTATAATTGAATTAATTTTATATTTCTATAGTTGAATTAAATTTATATTATTTTTCTATATTTTTCATATATGTATACACAAAATATAACTTTGGATCATATATATATATTAATTTCAACAAAATTTTGTCTTTTAATAATCATTAAAACATTACCGAGTTTCTTATGCATGAAATGTAATAAACTTCGGTAGAAAGAATTGGTAAATTGCCAATAATATCCCGCATTCCAACACTGTTAATTCTTCTCCCTTCAGGATGCATAATTCCAATTATTATAAAGTCCGCGAGTATATAGTTCTGCTTTTCGAAACGCGAAATGCGCAAGGTAAAGTTTCAGCCATTGTGTTGTCCGCAACGCTCGTTTGTGCTAACAATAGACAGGAACATTAAACACATATTCAAACGATGAGATCTACCGAGTGTACGCGGGGCCAATTCAGGAAAACGCGGCCTTCCAGATGATTTACGTGCGGTAGAACTGCTCGTTCCCGGACACGGCGATTGCGCTCGGATCATGTTGGTATTGTTCTCAGCCCTAAAATTATACTTTAAGGACTAATAATGCACTTCGCACATTTCTCATAGTATTTTTAGTCGATCGATTCAACGAGACCCTGAGATTCCTGTGTTATATTTCTAAATATTTATTGTCATAATTAATCTCTGTTTTATAATCAAAATAAAAGAATCTCAGAAATTTATAATCAAAAATATAAAATGAATAGTAGAGGTTTTAACATTTTTATATTGTCATATCTCTCTTATAATATAATTTTAGTTTTTTTCTCACTTCAACATTGGAGTTAATTTTTACGACGTTATTTAACATGATAAAAGTCGCAGAAGTAATGCCATGTTCATGAGAGATCGCACAAATATTTTATTAACTCCGCAATAGCTTTTTTATACTGATCGTTTTACGCGTTCGTTGAGAAACTTAAATGGATATCCATAAAAGCGCGTACGTCTCTTTACACGGAAGTAAGTCGGTGGATAAGTCCGTGGAAAGGGTGGCAAAGGGTGGTAGCATAAAAATAGAAATGGAAGCGACATAAAGTGGGAAACCTGAGCGCCTCCCTTACATAGCGAGAATAATATCGGTCGACGGGAAGGATTTTTGTTCAGAAACTCTTGCATGAGAAACGTATTTTGTATCACGGATAAGCGCAATAAAATTTTTTGGCCGAAGAAAAAGGTCGACGTCTTGCAGACGGAGGCAATATACTTGTTGTATACTTGTTACTTCCCGATAATGTGATGCGTTTGTTCCAAAGTATAGGAATTTTGATTGATACGTACTCAGAATTTCATCGTTTTACATAAATTACTTTTACCTTTACTATTACCTTTTTACATAAATTACTTTTACCTTTACTATTACCTTTTTACTGTTGCAAGAAAATAAGATGTTTATTTGAAGTTAATAATAGAACCTCTCTTTTTCTTATAATTTCTTTATTTTTATTATTTTCCTTATAATTGTGACACATTATTTATATGAAAATCACATTGAAAATTTTTTGGACATAGCACATCATAGTATATTATTACAACGTTAATAAACAATGATTAAACAGCAAAAATTATTAGCTGAATTTAACCAGAATCTCTAGAAGTTTGATATTTTCTTCAATTGCATATAATTTCACATTATATGTATTTTTTCATATTATTCCATTCCTCTCGTTCTTAATATTTTTTACCATTCTCTCTTATTTTCTTAGCAACATTTAATTATTTCAAAGAGGAACTTTGCTACACAAAGAATTAAATAATTGAAAGCAGGTCGCTCTCTTTGATTATGCCCGATGCCGCTCGCTTATCACGGAATTCAGACACGCATGTCGAATCATACCTTTTCCTGAAACACGTGCGAGCCCTCGCGCACATCCGGTCGGATCCCACGTATCGGGTACCGTCCACGTACTATATACGTACACGTACATTTAGCCTCTAGAGGAATTGACCGTCACGCTATTTCCTCGGCGAACGCCGATGCACTCTCTTTATAGCTGCGCATCGATATTTCATCGACGTGCATTAGCACCCCGTTTTCTCCCGCGTCTCAAGGATATCCAGCATCCGGCACATCCTTCGACTTTCCGACGCTGTGGAATTCCGCCGCTCTCCTTTCAGATCATGCTTAACTCGTAATATACGACTTATAACCGAGGCGTGAATGTCGTGAAAATTGATACACATTTGTAAGTATTTTTCTTCAGCTGTCTACTTTTCTTTCTAATTTTTTTAATAAGTAATACGTAGTCTCTAATGCAACTAGAATGTTAAGTCGTACTTTAAAAATGAAGAAATAATATTTTGTTCTTCAATCGAGCCTTTAAAAGTTGGGTATTAAATTTTTAAGTATCTAAATTTTATTCTAAATGAACTTTTGCCTTTAATGAATTCTATTTTACACTTAGGAAGATAAAATGCTTTTTATTTCTACATTATACATTATGCTACTAAAATACTGCGGATAGAACTTAGCATTTCATGGAATCGCTGATGGGCGATCGTCCTGACGACGCGCGTAATTATCTCGGCTCGATTGACAGAATTATATCGTGTATCTCAGGTATTCCCAACCGAGCTAGATATTGTTATACATTTTCATCGATGCGTTACTCAGGAAGGGCAGATTACTATAATGAGCTGTAACGGTGCCCCTAAGCATGGTTCGATGACTCGGAATACGGATAAGCAGCTCTCGCCTACTCGATTTGTCCTCCCTCGCATATCTTCTTAGACCGTTCTTTCTCTGATTTTTATCCCTTTCGTCTATCGGGTACATCTCGTTATTGACGGTTTCAGAATTTCGACATTTTATTCGTCGAATAATAGATGTTTTAAATACTTAAATAGTTAAAAAGTATTATATAATTATTATCACGTTTAAAAATTTGTACAATCAAATCAAATAAATACACATCACTATCTCGATAGTTTATGTTGCATTACTATCACACCTTTCGTGCAACGTAATCTATCGCATTTCGATGCACTAACGGTATTGGCCCGACTCAGCTTTAATAGGACTATCAGTGGGACCAGGTGGACCACACTGACACGACAGTGACGCCTCACTGACGTGTGAGTTAGGCGGGGAGCCTTTAATCAACTGCCATTCAAATTCCACGCGGCGCCCAACAGTCCCCATCAATATCCCCGTGCTTTCCACGCGTTCCATCCAACTTGGTGCAGTCCAGATATACCGCAGGTAGCTACTCCATTTCCACGGAGACTTCCCTCCTACTTTCTTGTCACCACCCCCTCAACAGCTTTCACCCTCTTTCTCTCTCTGTTTACGGGTCGACATTGAGTCCATTAATAAAGCTCGAGACGGATACACGCGGGAACTCCACGAGCTTTTAATTCCGCGGTGAACGTATATGTCAGGAGAGTCGTAGCGGAACCGCAGGGAAGCGATTCTCGTCCCTTCCACTTCTCTACTTCCTCCCGTGGAACCTTCTTTCTCGCCCCATCCGACCAACCTCTGGTTCTTCGAGTAGTCGTGGGAGTCTTTAATAAAGTGAACTTTAAGACTCTTGCTCGCACGAAGATAAAGTTTAACGTGAGCCACCGTTCGCTGGGCTCGTGCCACCTCTGGTGTAAAGGGGGTTAAGAAGAATAAAGCGGGAGAAGGGGGAGAGAGGGGCGAAGAGGAACAGCGCGGGGATTGAAGGGGGTTGAAGAACGCGGTGGCAAGTTCTCAACAAAGTTCGCAAGGGCTTCCTTCGGACTCGAGGCGTGAAAGAGAGGAAGGAGACAGCGGAATAGTTTTCTGTTAGTTATACCGCGGCTGACCTCGACGGGCGTTCGTTATGTGGACCGGAACGGCTTCCGAAAAGTAACTTCCGGAGTTTAACGCGCTTTCCTTTTTCCCAACGCGCTCTGAAATTATCCCCGAAAAATGCTGCGACAAATAATCTGCATCACGCGCGTTGCCGCGGTAAATTTCGCGGTTATTTCTTATGAATAATTGATCCGGAGAGAAAGAGAAAAAATTTCAAGCGGAATAATAAATCGTTGAAAGTTTGTTAGGTGAGGGTGGAGATATTTTATAATTTTATATATAAGTTATAAGTAAAAATATATTGAGAGCTTAATATCAACGATCTTTATATCAATCTTGATATGAGATTTGTATTTATTTTAGTTTTTCACTTTTATTATATATCTCATTTCTCCCTGAATAACTTTATGAGCGAAAGTAAACATATTACAAAGTACCCCTAGCAATACAAAAGCTTTACAAAAAAAAAAGGTATAGATCGATGAAATACTCTTCGCAAATACACCACACTGACGTTCCCGCGTTTCTATCCCGCTCGGACGTAATCGGGGGATGTGAGTTAGGCAAGGGGGAGAGAGGGAGAGCGGTTTAATATTAAAACCCTTCAAGCGGAAGTATCTCGAGGCGAAACGGCCGACCGGAGTCATTTCGATCCGGCTTACGCATCGAGTCGAGTCAATGCGTTTCCAGTGCGCCGCGCCGGGCCTATTACCATACAAGGGCCAGTTCAAACAGACGTAGACTGATGTATGCGCGGTTCGTCAGCATATTCGAATTTTGTATTCAAATGGCGCGTCTCCTCCTAGAATCCGGACGATAGCCGTCGATGGAAGACAAAGATGGGGAAGACGAAAGTCTGCCGGAAAGGGTGGGGTATCGATATAGACTTCATTTCGACATCAATAGACGTCGAATCTTAATGTATTTGGTTGCTCGAATCGAAAGAACGTATGCATTTCGTTGTGCCTTTCTCATCGTACTAAAATACAAAGTAAATATATTATAAATGTGTAATATATATAAATATTTTTTACATGTATGAAAAGAAAGTATTGACGTATTTAGTACCAGAAGGAGGATAATTTAAAATGTTGATGTCAATTTTGAATTTTATCTATTATTATCTATTTTAGAGCTCTGTTGAAATAATGGAAAAAGAATCGTTGCTCTTAATTTGCTTTTGATAAAAGCGTATTGAAAAAGAATTTGAGGACATTTTGTATTAATCCTTGTTTAAGAATTAAATTATTAAAGTTTTTGCATTAGAGAACAATTATTTTTAAATTTTCAGACGCTTTTTATATATCCTTTGTATTTGTATATTATTTGAAAAAAATGAGAAATTGTCATCATTGGCACAAAAATTGTACAGATGTTGGAATCAATATCATCATCGAGAAGGACGCAATGCTTGCGATTATACATTCTATTTATATTAATTTTTAACAGCGTGATGTGCAAATGCAAACTATAAAAGAAAGAAACAGAAGGAAAGAAAGCAGGAGGATGATAATGGTTACCGATGGTCTCTTCAGCTTAGTCCCTTCAATGCTTGTTTCGCGACACCCTCGGAATATTCAGCAATTTACAGTGCAAAAATGCGCATGCACGTTTTGAGCGCAAATGCATGTTAACTGACTACAGAAAATTTATTCGTAAATGAATGTCCCATAATGGTATTGTCTATGCCAAATTTGTACAAATATTTCGATTTATATTAATTTAGTAGCAATTATCGCGATGGACCATAAATATCAGAATAAAATGAAGTAATCTGCTTATATCGCACTATTACATCTCGTAACTTACGTTTAACAACGATTGACATTAATATAAATTTTATTGCACGATAAGATTATTGTAAAAATAACTTTGCGCTAATTAAAATTTATACCATCGTTTAATATGCAAAAGAATAATCTTTCCACTTTTTATAGTAAAATTAGAAATTATGAGTTATTAATTAAATATTGAGTTATTATTAAATATAAATAATGAGATATTTATTTTATATGTGATATATGTATAACTAGCTTTTAAATATATAAAACAGTCATTTACCATTTATCATTTACCGAATGAAAGAGTCATTGCATGGTAATAAATTAAAATATTTACAAATATAAAATATAATAAAATTTAATTGTATTATCTATTCTTAAAATGTCATTCTCAATATAAATAGCTCAAGTTAATATTTGACAGTCTCTTTTATATTTGTTTTCAGTTGCCAATTTTTTATATGAAAATTTGTGTTTCATATTTATACTACAATATTATTCTCAACGTTACATATAATTTGTAACAAATATTAAAGTTATAATTTTTAATCTTGTGATATTTCAAGATTTGTTAGTAATGCGAGATATTTGTATGGCTTCCATTTTCAATGTTATAGTTACATAAATATGTCACGTTCCCAGTGTCGCTAAATGTAGATACTAGTTTGGTGAGTTTACGATATCGAAATTTGAACTCGTCGAAATTACACCGGTTTCTGTATTTAATTATTTCGCGTAACAGCCAACATCGCGGGAATCTGATTGAAGCTCGTCTTGCGTTGAATTTCGCCCACGAAACTGAAGCTCTCCTTCAAAGCTAAGCAAATGTATTCGAAATGTAAGGACCAAGTTCTTACACGCGGCCGCGCGCCCACGTTCTCGCATTTCGCAAGCCTCACGCCATCGAGCGAGGAGTCGATCTATCGCGTGAGAGCCCGCTCGAGCAAAAAGCCAAGTCGAATGTGAAATTTCGAGGGCAACTCTCATTCTTTCTTTCTCTCTCTCCCTTTCACTTTGTCTCTTCCCCTCTCACGAGGTAGGATTTAGCGATTGAGCGCGTCGGGGTCGGGTCGTGCACGCTTGATCCTGATGGCAGGGGTGCAGGGGAAGATGGAAGCCGGGATGGGAAAAAGGATGTCGCGGCGGTGGTGGAGAATACGAGTGGTCCGAGGGTACGGAAAATGAGAGAGGGAGGTGACGCGGTGAACGCGCGGAGCAAACTTTAAATGACTTTCACTGTTTTCAAAAGTTGAGCTACCAAAGGGACTCTCCGGGACGACGCGTCTACTCCCCTCTGCCCATACCCTTTTCTCATCCCAGTCGCGTCACGCTGTTTCCATCCCTCGAATCACCTTCGACACCTTCCATCGAGCCCTGATGTGCTGTTTACAAACCTTGCGCGACTCGTAATGGAACTTCTTTCGAGTTATTTCTCAACCAGAGAACTGTGTTTCCGTGGCCGAAGTGCCAGCGTAAACGACGGTGTTTGTATGCTGCAACGAGTCTTTATGAATTTTAGATGCGCGATTACCTTGTGATGGAGAGAAAAGTCATATATATAAGTCGAAAGTAACGATTCTTCTTTCGGCAGCAGAATTTATATCGTTTAAGCACTCGAATATTAATCGAAAAGATAATAGCTATAATTTTAATATTTTCTACGAATGAAAATAATAATATAAAAAAATAAATGAATATAAAAATAATAACTATATTTTTTAAATATTACAAAGTGATGTCATGAATTTTTATTCTTTTTTTGTCAGAATTGTGTTGGATGTATGTTTGTTTGAATTAGATTTTTATTCATTATAATGATATATTGCGTGATGTAAATGAATTGCTATTACGATTGATGAAACTTGTAAAGATAAACATTTGAAAAGAGATAAATCTGTGCCCTACGATTTTAATGAGTAATCTTTTATTTTATCGCATACACACAATATGACGCTCAATAGATGCGTCAGTCGAATTACATTTCCATTTTACCACGCCTGGCACAGTATCGAGCTGTCACGATAAAATATGCATCGCGCGCTTCCGTCATGACACTTCCGTTCGAATAAAATAAATCACGAGCATCGAAATGTGTTTAACGAACAATACGCTTCAACATCGCGCCGCTCATTTTCGCGGTGAAATATCGTTAGAAAGTGGAGCGAAATTTAAAACATGAGAAATACGTGGCAAGAACTGTCATTGAAATCGAAATTTACATTTTCGTTGCAGTAATATTTTTGATTCTAAAAACTGGTGAGAACAAAGAGAGAACAGATTGGTGAACGTTTTATCTGTAGAAACACACGCAGAAAGATTTTGTTTATTTTTTTAACTAATACACATTAATTAATAATTTATTTAATAGTCGTGTGATAATAAAATAATAATTAGCAATTAAGCAGAGGAATTTTTACTTTCTTATTATCATTAGCAATTATAATTACATGAACGTATATTGCGCGTTTGGCCATCTTATTTACGATTATAATTATATTTATACGATTCCCTCTCCTTCTCTCTCTTCGTCGGCATTTCTCCCGCTTGATCTAACCGTCCTCGAGGATCGTGAAAATTCACCTCGGAAGGGGGTGCCGTTTTACGGGATGGGGATGCGCGTGGGCTTTTAATGAGAATTGAGGGAAAGTTTCCCGGGGCTTTCCAACGTAGTCGAGAGTACGTCGCGCGCATTATCCTTGGGGACGAGGCGACGTGTCGCGGCGGCGACGACGGCATCCACCTCCGTAACCCGACTCGTCCTTTCTCTCTTTCGCTCTTCCTCCCCTTCCTCCGCTCTCGCAGTGCCATTTTCATTTACGAGGACCTCTCGGACGACGTTAAGTTATTAGCCATGCGGAGTGCCGGCATTAACCGGACGTGGAGGGCCCTCCGCGTGCGAGTGGTATGCCGCCTCGCCGATCAAGATTACTCGCTATGCTAATTATAAGGAATTGCGGACGGCGGAATAAAGGCCTGACGGAATTAGTGGTCGCTTGGTAAATAATTACTTCTCTCATGTGCACTTTGGCCTTGTACGA
Source organism: Camponotus vicinus (assembly GCF_025532165.1). NCBI lineage: Eukaryota > Metazoa > Arthropoda > Insecta > Hymenoptera > Formicidae > Camponotus > Camponotus vicinus. Next base: position 17,852,500 of record NW_028141967.1, on the reverse strand, counting down.
GCGCACCTTCGACTCGCTGTCATTTTATATAGCGGTTAAAAATAACTCGCATATAAGTTTTAAGTAAAGTTCTTAACTGAACTCTTAGACGAGCTCTCAATCAGTGATTGAAAACAGAACAGAATAAACTCTGGTTTATTTATTAGAGAGATTTAATCTTAATATTTTATTGCAGGTGGAATTAGCTTTATTTAAAGAATAAATTTGTTTATTAAAAGATTCAAAGATATTTTTCTTTTAATTTTTCTTACATAAAGTCTAATAGATTAAGATTATTTATTTCTATCTGCGATAGAGAGAGAATCTAAAAATGAAGACGTGCATCAATGCATGTAACATTTTTATTATCTCTTAATAACAGTCGGTACATATTATGTTTGTCATATATTTGTTATCTGATAGACTTTTCTTTTATATTATTTAAACAAAAATGTTGCTCGCGTATATTTCTTCTCAAAATTACGACTCAGCAATTTTCTTACGTGCTCGTGCCGCAAATAAATCGTAAGTGAATGCACACAATCATACATGACGGGAATGTATTTTAATGCATTTATGATGCATTTGTTAGCAAGAATTTCTTCTACCCGACGATACGGCATGTCTCGAAGGGGATACGCAAAATGTGCTTTTTCGCTTCTCTTTTCGTGTTTTCCGCCGCGGGAAAGGAGATGGAGATCGAGCACGAGCAGGCAATGACAAGGAGAGTGGAAGATAGGCGCGCTCGGCTGTGTAGTAAATTTTTGTTATTCATGGAATAGCGATTGCTTCCGTTGCTGCAACGAGCACCAACAACCGACGACTAGCGAAGAATACACTAATTTTACCAGCATCGTCATTTTTTCTTTTGCGTCTTTTTTAGCCTTCATCTATTTTCCTCCTCTTCAAATGAAATCGTACTTTTTTAACAATGTCAACATTATCTCTACTCCTCGTCGGATGTTTGATACACAAATTACACGTGTATTCAAAAGAATCTTGAGAAATTGAATTCTTAATAATGTACAATATTTTATCCTTTACTTTTTTTTTCGTATAAAATATCTTTACATTTCCGCGAGTTTCTTAACTTTTATAATAATATTTTATTGTTTGCTCTTTCTATCATAATTTTATTAAATTCTTAAGCATTCTTTTTTTAATGATGTTAATATCAACCTTTTTGCCAAATTTGTAATTGTCGCGAATATCGGAGAGAAGAACTGAAATGAAACCCTTAATAAACAATTTTCTTGCTCCCCCTTTTCATTGCTTGAGAATGTCGACAAGAAGGGTGCGCCGTCCATCCGGTAAACCTTCCCTCACCCAATCATTATCCGATTCCATTAAGCTACCGTTTAGCTTAAGACACGATCAGGGACGGTAAGGAAAGGCGCCTCTCAAGGTATCCTCCGACGGCAACGCCGAGGACTTCTTAATCCCTCTTAAATAAGTGCGCGCATCGGCAAAGATGCCGGACGTTTGTCACGCGGTGCTTCGTCGAGGCGCCTTGAGGGTTGCAACGAGGACCATTGGATTAAAACAGATCGCATCGATCTCGAAGCGGCAGTGGACGATGCCAGGGACGGCGGGAGAGAAGAAGCGATGAGAAGAGTTTCTCTCTCACTTTCCCTTTTCCCTCTCGCACGCGTCTCCTCTCGTCGAATGTTCTATTAATTCCGCTTATTCGTTAGTAATGGAAATTATTCTAGCTCTGCGCTGGCGCGCAAACACCTCGACGCGCTTTATCGCCATTTTAATCAGCGAGTACTTTAATTAATTGTCCGTTACATAATTCATAGCGACGCGTCGTTCTGTACGCGGTAGCGTTCGCGATCGCGAACTATGAGCAATTCATAGCATGCCGAATTGGCCGCGGAAGTTCGCGTAATAACGGCAATAGCGAACGTATACGTAGCTAAAAAGAATCATGAACGAACGAAATTGAATGCGTGAAAATAAGAAGCATTTAATTTGCAAAACAATGTTTCCTCAATGTTTCTATAATGCTACAATCATTACTACCGCGTAGCTCTTGGAATCTACGATCATTAGCACGAAGTTGATCGCTTCTTAACTAAGCTTCCGCTATCTAATTGCTATTTATTCCCATAAGTAATGGGAATAAATTGTAGAAAATATTGGTGTTTTGTTTGATATAAAGTGGATCATAATCTTTTTGCTTGAGATCTCTGTGGCTTCCTAAAGAAAGATCTAAATTAGTGTAGTAGCAAATAGTTTTGCGACAAAATGTCAGAAATATTATAAACATTTGATAAAAAATTAAAATAATTTTTAAAAAATAGGCAAATTTTTATTATATTTTTATAATCTAATTAAAAAAAGGGATATATAAAGGGATGCACATTGAATCAATATCTAGACATAATTTGAAAATAATAAATTTAATTAACCTATATTGTGTCTGTGAAAATATTACCGACAATCATGAGCGAGTTTTCTATATAGGTAAAAACAAAATAATTTGCAAGCTCAGTAGAAAAATAATTGTTTATTGTGTGTGTAACGGTAAAAGTAAATTGAATGTGTATTGTTAATTGGATCAGATATAATGGCGATAGTCGAGAGATACATAATAATAATATAATATAATATAATATAATAATATAATAATAATAATAGTAACAGCGTTTTATTGAGTTTGGTAATATATAGCATGCAAAATAAAATGAATGCGTTGTACAATTATTTAAAATTTCTCTGTTTTGCAATATTTCATATTTTATATATTTATATAGAACAAAATAGTATTATAATAATAGTGTAACGTAGAAAAAATCTATCGAATTTTTTTAAGGAATGATAGGTGACCATCATTTAATAATGCAACTTTAACAGTTGTTAAGGTAATTATTAAATATTTGGAAAAAATATTCTTGAGTACTTTTTTTGCTCTTTTTTTCTGATATTGTATTCTTTGATAAATGGTATATAAAATTAATTTTCTTTTAAACTTAAGCTTGTAATATTTGGATATTATGATTTTTTTTGTATTGATAATCTTTTTTCTCTATATATTTTTTACATATGTTTACTTGATCATATTTTTTGACGAATTTGCGAAACATAGCGTGGATTGACATTGATAGAAAAAGAAGCTAATAACGATCGAAAAAATAATTAATGCAAAAGGAGAAGGGGACGGAAAAATAATTCCTATCGGCCGAGCGAGATCGCGATATATAAATTCGACGTCGAAAATGATTACCGCGCGATACTTTGCAATAAATCTTTCTCGGTAATAATCGACAGCGCGAGAGTCTCAATTTAATGTCGACGCGCCGAATGTGCCTGTATGAAAATTTAATTATTTATTTGATCTGACGTAATAATACGGGGGCCATTGGAATTAATAAAACGCGGACGGGTGGTATACGGCTGGTGCGTTTTAAACATTGAGATGCATTAAATCCCTTTAAAACCGGTCATCGTTCATTTATTTAATTAAAACGCCCGGCTCGTTGCGCCGCTTTTCACAATTTAACATATTTAGTTTGAAGAATGCTAAACATGATACTTCGTTATGCGGCGAATTAAAAGAAACGGTAATTTCGCGAATAAATGTCGATGCGAACGAGCATTGATCGATCTTGCCGCGCGGACTGTTAATAACAAATTTCCGATAAAAGCGCCAATACAATGGCGGCAGTAATAAATTTACTGAAATTCGCGCGATATCCGCCCACGAATTGCTGCAGAACGTTGGAATATGCCGCGTCTTTCAAAAGCGCAACACATGCGAGCGAATCATCGATTTTAAATGGAATCGTGTTTAAACATTCTGACTCCTGTGAAAATTAAAATAACATATTCGATAAAATATTAATTGCATAATTGAAGTCGGAAAGTTTCAAACAAAATCATTATTTGACTTTTATTGTTCACATACAGGCTACTGCATAGTACATAAAATTTATGTATTATAATATTATTAATTATTTTGTATATTAAAAAGTCTTTTACAAAATATTTTTTTAAATATTTTTTTTTTAATCCATTCATTTATCACGATTGTCATTTGAAGTAAGCTTCAATAATTGATTAGTTGCTTCCGCGTTCTATTATCGCGTAATAATATATATTATAGTTAAAATTGAAAATGCAATTGTAACATTTACTATAGCATTAAATATGTTCAGTAATATCTAATTTTATTTTTTGCAAGCGTTACATAGTAATTATGAAATTGAAATTTGTTAGAAAAACGAGAGCTTCTTCCTTAGCACAGTGATGTTTGGTGATACTTAAATAACTGTCCGTGGCATATAATTAAAGGCTATTTTCAGATTAATATAAGAGGATTTAGAGAATTACGAAAGAAAGCGTCGCGTCACACTTTCCAACTTGCGCGAAAATCGCTTTAACTCTGTTCCGAAACTTTAATCTTCTTTCAGTTCGCGGAAAACTGAAGTTTAGGATATAAAACGATAGATGCAGCCGTCTTGCATTTTGATAAGATATCGGCCGGTGAAAAACGCGATTATGTGAAATTTATTCAAGAAGTAGTTTCCAAGAATTGTCATGTTGAATGCGGAATTCATTAATTTTGTGATAGCATCATACATCATTCAGCGTATGTCATTCTTTATATCATATTATCCAGTATATTATTAGTTATTAAAATAAAATATTTAATTACTATTCTAACTGTATTTATAAAAATTATTATATACTATTTATAAATTTGCTCATATAATTTTTTTTACACACATAAAGCAAACAAGCAAAATTATTCTATTAAAATTTAACATGAAAAACATCAAGATCAATTTATAATGATTTACATAAAACTTACACACATAAACGCTCTCTTTTTCTTTTTCTACATTAAAAATATAAGTGCAAAAAAAAATCATAATTCTTCTCATATACAATACATATATACGCTCGCACGACAGATCAAATTTTTATTTGCCACAATTGTTTAACAATGTTTTAACACAATAATATGCAACTTCGAGATGGTTGAAAATGCGCTTTAATAATTTTTAATCGAAGTGACGCGTCAGCTGATACGTCATTTTAGCTTTCTCTTGTGTGCATCTGCCATGTTTACGGATGGTTCGTCAGCGAGCTCTGCTGCGGCTTTAAAGCTGGCTGCCGGTGTTTGATGATCCCCGACGACGACATCGCTTCTGGACGACTAAGGTCACTCTCGAGGCCGACGCCCGTCAATCAGAATCGTTTCCCCTGGATCAACGTGTCCTCGCTGGACAGGAGACGGAGGATAAGGAGGAGGCAGATGCCTTTCTATTTGAACAAAGATCACGGATTGTCTCGTAGGCTAATGAGATTCTCCTTGTCTCCGCGATCTACGCGATACTACAACGACGAAGACAACGAAGGATTTCGCGAGGGGGAGAAACTTGATCCTTGTTAGCGAGGCTTTGTACGGGCGCAGATAATGGCAGGTGTCAATTTTTTGACGAGATCAAAGCTTATCCTTTTGACGTCTATTAATCCTTAGGCTTCCGACGAATTTCATGTGTCAACTTTACAGTTGACCGACTTTCGTCATATTTTGAACGAAAGATTTAGGTAGTTTAAAGAGTATATTTAAATAATTGTATATATAATGTATGTATAATGCTTTCTCGCGAAACCATTTTTAAATTTAATAGTAAAAAGTATTTTTATGTAAATTAGTAAGAGGAAATTAGATTAATTAAAAGATTCCCGATTCCCGAAATGAAACTAAGTTATAAATTTTATAAAAACTAAAATATGAATTTTTAGAGAATTTGATCTTTAAATTTTTTGCTTTCATGCTTATCTGTGTAACATATTCCTAGATACTGAAAAGAAAGAAAGAAAATACGAATATAAAATAACGAAAATACTTTATACTCTGTACATGTTAGCTCGAATGAATAAAATATAAAAAATGCTTTGCAGTCAAAATAATTATTAGTAAACTTAAAAGAAAGATAAAAATATATAAATATCTCTTTCTATCTATTTTTTTCTCTCGAATGAGTTTGTCAGTTTTAAATCGGCCACTATATGTTGAAGACTAAATAATAAATGATAATTAGTATATCATATAATAATAAGAAGCCCTTTTCGAAATTATTTTTTGAAAGTTTAACTCTTTCGTTAATTCTTGTCCTTAATTTTCACAATTATAAATATCCAATTACAAAGCCACACATATGCACAGATAGTGAATACACGTTCTGATCTCTTCGCTATTAAAAGTGCAAATACACGTCAACCTGGGACTTAACGATAACAAACTATAAATAACTCTGTTTTACAGAACAAAAATAAAACATTTTTAGACGACGAACATATCGGAAAGGGATAATCGAATATAGAGAAAAAATATAGACGTCGCGGACGAACTTTGCGCACGCACAAACGCCAGGACAAACAAAACCAATCAAGTTACATCCCCGACGCGCCTTACAAATTGCAAAGTGAGAACGCCACCGACTGGCGCGAGTAAACGAACTGAAGCGACGCTTCTTTTCCCGAGGGAGCACCCGGAGGATAAATAAGGATCAAGGTTCTTCGCGTGGCCAGGATCTGCGAGAAACGATGGATGGGTCCTCGTCGTTGTCGGTGCACGAAGCTCGTGTTTTCTTCGACTTTTCATCAGCCGCGAGAATGGTTTTCCATTAAGGCGTTCGAATTGGCGGAAGAAATGAAGACGGGACGAACTCGGCCGAGGATGCGGAAACGGGGACGTGGAACGAACTCGCTGGGGACAAGTGGTTAATTACGGTCGTCGGCTATAAGCCAAGTTCTCGTTTTAAATCGCCAACCGGGGCTCAACTAGCTCGCGAGAGCTACTCGTCGCGACTCTCGCGCTTTAAAGGCAAAGCCAATTAAATATAGCGATCTTTGTAAACGGTCGCGTTGCGCTACTTTATATCCTTTATACAAAAGCAGGTATAAATAAAACGAAGGATAAACATCGCACAATACATGGACGGATATCTTATAAAGTCGAGCGGTAAATTTGCATTCGACATTAAAATCTGACTCGATTATCGGTGTCTATCAATTTATTGGATATTCAAATAATATCTAAAAATTTTATGCTTTTAAAATGATATCTCTCTCGAAAGATAATTAAATATTATTAAATATAACACACATGATGTAATTTTTCATAGCTGACTAGTAAGAGATATCTTCTTTGCCGATTATGTTTACTGCAGATATTTAGTTCACACTTCATTCATCGTGTGTGAATTAGGTTCTCGAAATTAATTATATCGATTAATGTAAGTAGAATACTGTGACCAAAGTGGAGTGAATAAACGAGGAAGAGGACAACGACGTGTTCGACGCCGCGTTCGATCACCAATTAGCGGCGGTTCCTTTTCGGCGGCTTTTCTTTTTCCCCGCTTGCATCTAGATAGTGGGATCATAACGAATCGTCCGTCGATGTCCGCCGCGAGGTATCATCGGAGAAAGAAAGAGAGAAAGAGAGAGAAAGACGAACTCGGGAGGAGAAAAGAGAACCAGTTTAGGACCGGTCGCGAAGAGATGGAACGGCCAAGCGTATCCACCGATCGGATTCAAAATTGATATTCCTTTCGTGGGCTGACCGACTGCGATCTCTCGAAAAAATCGCAGAAGACTTTGGTGCGCGTCCCTCTCTCTCTCTCTCGCTCCCTCTTTCTCTCTCCCTTTCTCCTTCCCCCTTCTGGCAAACGACAGCTGCTGCGACCGCTGCCAAGACGCATCGTTACCACGAGCGATAACACAATGGCCGCCGTTCTTCCTACGCGGTTATCACGCGCCGATCGCCGAGAGCGCCGATCCTCGGGAAATTATGGACTGTCACGATGCGCTCTCGATAACTGGCCTGAGGACGTCCGCGGATACACCCGGCTATCCCCGTGTCGTCCCGAGATTTCGTCGCGCGACGATTCTTCGATAAACCGCTTTTGGCGCGGCCTTGCACGGCCGAGCGAAGCGAAACGGCGGGGAACTTTCGTTATGCGGAACTTCTCGAATTTCAGATCCCACTCCTTAAGTACTGGAGACCTCTAAAAATATTTTGAGAAACTTGTCATAAAGTTTAATAAATTTCCGAAACCTAATAATGGCATTTGACAAGATTATAATTTTTAATCATATATTATTACATTATAAATAATCAAATAATAATAATAATATAAGAACCCGTGAAAAATTTAATACTTCAAGATTAATTTAATTAAAAATTTAATACAAACACGAGATTATATTTTCGCGTTTCGTGCAATATTTGAAATTATAATAATACGATATTAATATTCGCGCCAGATTTGACTTGTATATCACACGATCTGGAAAAGAAGGACTTGCGAATACATATGATGTCCTAAAACGGAAATATCGAGCCGAAAGAATTATTATGACGATTTCTTAGAAGACGTTAATTCTTCCAACTAGCGCACCTTTTATCTTTATACATCCAACATAATTTTAATAGCATACCATCGTTCGCTCTCGTGGTATTTTAATTTTAATTTTGAGCGTGCCGAGATGTGTTTGCACAACATTTTAATTGGCTTCGATTAATTGTCGAACAGAGGAGAAGCGCTTGATAATTACGAGAGGCGGATTTATTTATTAATTGTTTACATACCTGAATGAGTTTTCTCGATTGACTCTCGCTTTGTTCCATTGTCGATAATTCTAATAGTAATTATATATACAATTATAGGTACTTAGAAGACTGTGTGTGTGTTTCTCTAATTTTAAGTTCTTAAATTTTAGTTGCTGAAATTTTCCTTAAAAAAGTTTATGTCAGAATATATGTACACACACACAAACACGTAAAAATTCCTTCTTAATTTTAGAATTTTATCTCCACATGCCTCAGTGCATGCAATTTAAATTTCTCATTAAAAGAAATTATGTGACAAACTAAATATCTCTTTCAAGAAGACACGAAAGCATCCTTCTGAAAGCATCTCAAAAAACTCATATTTTTGAAGACGTATCTCGTGTAATTTACGATTGACAGTTGAGATATTCGAATCCCAACGGGACATATGTATCCTTTGACGTGCATCGATGAACATCCACCTTGCGGCCCTTCGCTCTTGGTCCCATTGACTTATTTCACGATATCGTCGGAATTCCATCATCACGTTTCCACTTTTACTCGTGTGGCACTCAGACTTGATATTTAATTAACGACAGGCCAGCGCGATTCGAGAATGATATATGTATAAAAGGCGTCTCTGGAAATTTGCATCTCCATTCAAGTCACGTCGCGTGTGGCTCTTACCCACACCCTTGTCTATGGTCACCATTCGTACGCGTTAAGTCCCGATGGTCAATACTTAACGAACGATATCGTAAAATTCCGATCACCGTTCGCCGGATCAGAATACGTCAGACCGGCTTAAATGGAAATACTCGTGATTAAAGAACGAGACAAAGAACAGCCGCCAAAAAGAAACGTCATTTGTTCAATGAACTCGTATATTTCTACAAAAATGTATCGTCTGTACGCTACATTTTATTTCATATGTTATATTTTTGTAAAATAAAAAAACGATTTTTTAAATCTTTATTAACGATTGGATCGAATTAGATCAATAATTAAGAAGATTAACACAAAATTAGAGCAAATGAATTTATTCACAAACTTTGTTTGTGGATAACGTACTGACATTCTAAAAATACTTTAGAAAAATATTATATAACATATTTTTTCTAATCTAATAAACTACAGTAACAAGATGAAGAATCGAACGTCTGTAAAGGAAAACTTGAATTCGACGAAGAATTTACCATTAAGATTTTATATACGGCGAAGAAATGTGACGTCAATATATTTTTGTCTTACATTACATCTTTCGTTTTCGGAGATTTGAGCAGCCCATTTACTTTATGGACGTACAAACGAAGGGATCGTAAAGTCACGCGGACGTCACATTGACTCGCTGGCTCGCTCGCGCGAAGAACGTCGGAGCGACAAAATCGTAATCTCGGCGACACGTCGGATAATTATTCGGATATCCCCGAGAGAAGAATGCCCGAGGTATCTAGATACCTTTAATGGGGCAAGCTTTCAGCCGCTTATCTGGCCAAGGCTCACTCAGGCTTTTACCCAGTCCCGCTCTCACCCGCACAGATAAAATACACTCGTAACACATCCTCTTCCACTTCTCCCCACTTGTCTTTTCCTGCCGCCGATATAATTAACCGCTATCACCACGAGAGCGAACGGTCCCCGTTTTTCTGCCTTTTTTTCGCCGGATCGAAATTCCATTACGAACCATTTATTTTATGCGTGCGTGATCGTCGTCCTTACGAGGAGAGAGCGGACGCGGTCCCGATAAGGGACGTCGGCTACGCCCTGGACTAACGTCGTTACGTTTGCGAATGAACGTCGCGAGAGGAGAAACGGTAAAGTTCTGGTAAATGGGAAATGCCCGGGGAATTGAAGCCCAAGGGTCTTCTCTTACGGTGATTGTCATCTTAAGTTTGAGAAAATCGTGATGCTTTCGAAAATGCAGCTCATCACACTCTCTATTCGCTTATAGAATACATAAGAAAGACTTTTGAACAAGTAAGATTTTTAACGTCACCTTTCAATTACCGTATGAGGGAAATTAGTCTTAATTATTAGAATAAATATTTTTAACAAAGGGAAGCTAAAACTCATTTTCACAATTTAATTTTTCTGTGACATCTTTATAATTTTATAATGGTATCATTTTTTGTTCTCTATTTTGAAAGCAAGTAATGATTGATAGAAGTGTCATTCCATAATTAATAATGAAAGAAATTAAATAGGAAAATAAAATAACAATGATGTAGCGATAATTCATAACTAATTACAATTTTAAATTGCGAAGCTACATTACGACGCACAGGGATAAATTACGTAAATTATCTTAATGCTGTATCAATACAGTATTGTATGGCAAAGTTATTACGTCAGGAATTTACTCCAATATTGTGTACATGTAAATTAATTAAAACGGATTGACAGGACGCGAGATTGTTCGCTGGGCAGCTCGATTTCCACATTCGCCGCGGCTAATAAACCTTAATTAACGATCGCTATCTCGGATAATTTTCCTGGCGCATACCGATCGCGGGACTTCAACGTAAGTTAATCAACGTTCTGTTGGTAATAAAAATCGCGATTTTTCCACGCTGACGAGGAAATGACCTTCATCGCACACACATAACGCGAGAATCCTTCGACGGTGTGGTTCGACCATTTCATTTCAAAATAGGAAAATATAATAAGCTGATGCTCGGAAATGCGTAATTTAATATTTTTAACCGGTCGAGAGCCAACTCGGAGTGACTCGCACAGTCCATCCGTCTCCGGGAGTTCATCAATCTCATGGGAACACGGCTAATCCTACGGGATTATGTAACGCCGCAGTGTTTAAGCGCCGAGCCTCTAAAACTCCGCTATGTCCGCCTAGATTTAGTAAATTCCCGCGACTTATCTAGTACATTTTTATCTATTTTTATTTATTAGATTCGCATGTTTGCAGTTCATTGCTTATTTGCTGTCGATGAATTTATAGCTAGTAATAAATAATTAGTAATCGATTAATTAACTTCAAATTTACATGTTTATGAAATGTTTTACAATTTTCAATATATATTTTTGCGAAGATATTTTTTGTATTACATGTGCATTAAATCATATACTTAATTATACATATAATCTTGACTACAAGAATACGTAAAATATTCTCAATAAATTGTAATATATAAAAGTAGTGTTTAAAAAATAAAAATAAAAGATACAAAGATTTTAAATTTTTACACTGAAATATAATAGAGATACTGAAATAAATATTAATGTATTTTAAAAACTGATTACAATAAATAAATTTTATTATGATTTACGTTATCATCAGGAGCTTTACGAATTAATAGATATTGTATTATTTCGTTCACTATATCACTAGAGAAAGAGATCGATGTATGCTCGATAAATATATGCTGCACCATCTTGTCAGATGCATATTATCATGTCAATTTGAAAAATCTTGATACAATGAGGATTATACTGTTGAACCAATTTTAAGTAGTCGTTTTATATCTTAGAAATTTTCTGCGCATGAAATTTAATTGACAGGAATCGTTTAAAAGACTGCAAAAAGAAAAGAATATTTTGTAATGATATTATTTTTAAAAAAACTACAATTTTTTCAAATACCTTTTTTTCTTTCCTTGACATTTCAGAGAAAAACGCATTTTTCAACATTACTCTAATTATTTAAATTCATAAAGCAATTTTCTATAAAAGCACTTGTCATAAGAAACAGCATTTTATCTCTCAAATAACAGCGTATATCATAAAAATTTCTGCTCTTTATTAAAATCAAATAGACTAGAGGCACCCGTATCCTTATAATAATAACCAGATGCAATATAATATTTATTATATAACTACTATATGAAGATATTTATATATTACTGCTACTGCTACTTTTATGCATTGTTATATCATTATTTCGTGGTTGTAACATAAGATACTCTCTTTTTCTTTCCTCGCTATCTTGCTGTGAAGCATGTATTATTTCAGTCAGAGCCATTCATGAAATGATGAATCTTTTCAGATATACTCCTTTTATTTATTGTCTCTACAATATCTCCGCAGTACGCAAGCTGTTACTCTGCTTCCGGCGCCGATCGGAATGTTTCTGCATGCTTTGTAAGACCGGTCTTCCGCATAGGAGCTTCGGTATCTCGTGGTTACCTGTAAAAAAAAAGAGTATAGATATGCCGATTGCGGTTTATATCCGCCGCGGTGCGAAACGTCTTCGCCGCTCTTATCCTCCCTAGCAAACTAGAAAGTATCAGAAGCAACGGCCCTTATCGACTTCCTGGAACTCATTAATGTCTAGTGATACTAATTAAAGAGACGCGCGGGCATTTTGTCATTGTTTGTACGTTTCCGGTGAATTTTCCGGTAATCTGCTGCATCGCAATTCCAACTATCTGCACTGAAAGAGATAAAATCCTGTTGTGACGCTATCTTTGTGCTAAATAAGACGATCGAGATTCATAATTAATGCGCGGTATCGGTCGAGGAAAATCCAAGAAAAGTGAACTTTCCACATTGAAATCCAGCTGCATTGATTTGCATGTCGATATTGAGCAAAAATACAATTGTAGAATACAAACGAAAATATTGTCGAAAACAACGTGAAGTTAAAACTAACAATAAGACAACAAACAATGTTCGAGTCATTTCTGGCATTTCCAGGAATTATTTATGTAGTATATTTTAATAATTCGTATAATAATTTAGGAAATAAAGATAGTTTTATATTATATACTCTCTCTCTGTTAAGTGCAAAAAGATTATATCAATGTGTTAGAAGATTGTGAAAAAGACAAATCTCTTTTAATTTTCTTTAGAAGTCGTAACTTGAATTTTCAACATTAAAATGTATAGAAAAATATATTCATCAAATATAAAGTAAAATCACACATATAATAATGTTTATGCTGAAAATATTCCAGTTTCTAATATAAAGTCATCTTTTAATAGAATTATTCTTTTCTTAAACGTGTAACTTTCTCCAATAATTATTCGCTATTCCACTCGCTTTAGTCTCTCCCAATTTCAATGATCGCAGAGGTTACCGAGATTCCCGGAGTCAAGCTGGCTTCGGTCCACGGAAGGCATGTCTCAATATTTGGGAAGATATAATCGGCTTATAGTCTCGAGCCGGTAACTTAGGATCGGACCCTACCTGTTCGCATTCGTATTCCACCAACTTGACACGTGAACGGTCCGGATATCTTTCCAGGAGAATAAGTAAGAGGAAGAGTTAGAGAAGGAGATAAGGGAGAGAAAGGGAGAGAGAGAGGAAGAGATGAAGAAGGGGAGAGAACACGAGAAAGGGGTGAAAGGGGGAAAGAAAGAGAGAGGCGGTAGGAATGAGGGCCCCGAACGTCGTATCGACTCGGTAAGGAACACGAGATTTCAATTACTCGGCTACCATTTCATCAAACCAGGACTTTAGCTCTCCCTCGTGCCCGCAGAATCCTCCGGAGAAGCCGCCATGTCACCTTTAACGAACGACGAACGATGGACGAGACTGCATACCGGACGATTTCGTTCTTCTCTCCCCTCTTTCCTCTTCCTCCCCCTTTTCCTTAGCCCTTCTTCTTTGTCGGTTTCTGAGACCTTATGGAGATTATTCGAGGAACTCGTAAATTTATTTTTCTTTTTTTTGAGCCACGTAATTTCCGGATAGAGGACGTTTCAAGCGTGCTAAACTTTTTTGACTTCTTAAAAGATTTATTTCTTTGATGGATTTTACTTTTCGAAATTAAGTTTTTTCTAAATACATTTTATCGTTGAATATTTATTAAAAATTCCATGCTTTATTAAAAGCCTGATATGTAATCCGCAGAAATTATTTAATATTCTAGCAGTGTCAGTTCGAGTTCTACAATCGTAACTGTGAATTGCACGGCTTTAGTTAAGTTATAAATGAAATAAAGCGGAGAATCTCGAACTCTGCCATAATTAACAAATTATAACAAAAAGCTAACATGTCGACGTATAGTGACAGGTATAACTGTCATGTTAAAATCCATTTTGCGAAATTCGCATATCCGATTATGTTCGTTTTTAATAAGTTGGTTACTATGCTATATATTTTTAATTTTCAGTCGTGGAAAGACTTTAAGCATTTGAGCACATTTCAAGTTTTATTCACATTCTAACAAAAAATGTTATATGAAATAAAATACTGTTAGATGTAGTGCTTTTCCATTTAATTTTCGTAATTGTTCGTCAACGTATTAGAATCGTTTCCGTGAAGAGAGATCTCATTCATTACCTGATTTGGTTTCAACTCGAAGAGTTTTTTTATTTTGCAACTTCTGTTGTAGATAACCGATCGTAAACCCCACTTCCGTTATCTGGCAGGAAAGTTTTGCGGGATATTATTATTACGCTCTAGTCCAAAACTGGGTGAAATTAAAGAAAAACAACGTCGGCCATAGTTTAAATGTGCTATCGATAAACCCGCGGATTGGACTTATTACTTTTTAATTAACGGTCAACCCATTTGAGGTTAGTCCTTATAGATGGACGAATCATTTTCCTATTTTCTTTTTTTATCTTTGTCTTTTTATTACTAGTTAAACGATGAAAGGAAGGACATAATTTCGGAAATCATCATTTTTTTAAAATAGAATATTGTGTAAGAGAAAAATTATATACATAATTTAGTAAAATTAAATTAGTAATTTTCATGCAATCGCATCAACAGAAATATTTAAAAAGAAATCTCATATTTCTTATTTTCTTCAGTTATGCATATAATGATAAAATTTCACAGTAAACAAAAAAATACAATACTAGATGGTGTTTGAAAACAAAATATTTTTATATTTAAAAATTAATAGATTAATAGAAATTTTTAAAGTGGAAAAGAAATAATGTACTGTCTTACGGATTGTCTCATCCATAGATTCTCTGCTGAATATCTAATTCTTATAGATCATCCATGCGTTTCCTTTTTCACAAATCGCATCGAGATGTAATAATAAATTTATCGAGTCTGACGGAAATGTATTGCATCTATTAAAGTGCATCCTGCGATATATAAATTGTCGAACCAGATAAAATCAATTCGCAAACCATAATAAAATCATAATGAGATTGTGTGAATGGAGTAACGTGGGCCTCAATTATTTCGACGAGGTACTCCGGAGAAAGGGGTAATTTTTGCGGAGGAGGGAAAAGCTAGCGTTGTGGATTTAAAGCGACAGCATCGGAGGTTTTTTATACCTGGAATTATTTTACAATTTTAGAGAAAGAGACCGCGTTTCCACGGTTTGAATTTTATAAAGGACATACGTATCCCACCTCTCTCTTATCCTCCCAGTGCTGTTACACCTCGGTATAATCTCTAGAAAGAAAAAAATGTGCACCTATTCCGTGGGTATTTGGTTCGCGAATACGCGTCTCATCGATGATTAATCGCGAATTAACTACGTGGATTCGAGCTCGTTCCCTTCGCGAATGAGTGCGAAATTAAAAGTATGCAATGTTTATTAAGCCAATTTGTATGCATATTTGTGTATTGTGTATTGAATATATGAATCTGTACTTTGAATATTTATTCACTCATGCATTAATAATTCTTAAACATCATAAGGTTAATCCGTTGTTGACAATCGATATGGTGTTACTGTAGATAATGTTTCACATACATTTGAAAACTATAGTAATAATATTTAATTATTATTTGCTTTTATATCAAACAAATATTGCGATATATCAAATTGTATTAGTTAAATATTTGTATATTTATATGTATCATTTTTTTATAATGAATTTAATGTAACATCCTTTTTTTTGTCAAATAATATATGTTAGTTTAATGTTGTACAGAATAAGATGCGACTAACGCAATAGCGTTTTTAAAAGTTTGTTCTCTTAATTAACGATTTGTTTGTTGAGTACCGGTTATGATAGCGTCATTCTTATGAAAAGCGCATCAACCCGGTAATATCCTCAGTATTCTCGCGAAATATAATTGCCGGTGGAGATATTTAAGACGTCGTTTTCTTTTTGAAGCACATGCATCCTTTCTCTTTTCTCTGGTCTTTTCTCTCATCCGCCCGGTCTCCACCATAATAATTACAACGACCAGAACGACGAATGCAGAGTCATCCTCTCCACACGCTGTTACATGTTTCAGCAATGAAATAATCAGTTAATTTCACGACGAACCGCTCTCACCCTTTTTATAACGGACTTTAAATACTTCATTATTGTACATACGCCAATAAACAAATATGTTATTTACTTGCATTCATCGTTCACTTTTAATTTAAGTTGGTTAGTACATGTAGTTTGTTGGATATTTATTTATGGAGAAAATAGCTTTAATTAATATATAAACTGCTCATTATATGAATAGTCGATATATGTTACGTAACATTTATTATACACATTTATGCATCTTCCTAGTTTAATAATACATATATATATATATATATATATATATATATATATATATATATGTGTGTGGAAATGAACACGAATAACTATTTCAATGTATTTAATAGTTACTGATGCGCCAAGTTTCCTATTATTGTTTCAATATACGAGTAATATAGCATAGACTGGATTGATGTCGATTAGTTAAATAATATTTAATTGATTCTCTGTCGCAGATAATCTCTTGTTGTTGTTGATACCTCTGTTGCAGATAATAATACTGATTATAATATACATAAATAAATATAATTTATATATTTGTCTAGGTATATTATAATCAATATTATATATACATACATGTATTGAGATAGATTGTAATTGAATATATTTTATTTTGAATATTAAAAAATACAATTTTTTTTATAATATCACATATTTAGAAATTCAAGAGAAAAATGCATTTCTAATATATATCTTGCGATATCGAAACAAATTCGAATATATCGCTATACGTTTTGCCAGATCTTGTGACCCACCGTGTCCTTGTGCATTTCGCGAATCGTCAACAAGAGAACAGTTCTGCGGGTTCGAAACGAAGGGCCTTCTCGCTCTCCCGCGACGATGACGAATTTTACCGGTCGGACAAAATTTAACTGTCATTCCAAATAACTATTTACAACTTGCTCGCAAGAAGTCAAAACGGATTCTTGCATATGTAAGTACGTGCGTCGGCTTCTGTCTGTTTACCTGGCCCAAGCTCGCCGGAGAGAGGGACCCCGATGGAGTTTGGGCCCGCCTGCATTTCGCCTGCAGGGCGGTCTGCCCTCATTAGACACCGCTCGCTCGCGCACGGACACGTACACGCGTCCCTCAGCGTGCAATCATCCTCCGAGATCTCCGTCATTCCCTCGAATGACTTTTCGCCTTTCGTGCTGCGCGGAGGCCGGTACCCGCCCTCAGTTGGACTCGATGGTTGCACCCTAATCTGTCCCCTTCGCCTTCCTGCCTCGTCGTTCGCCGACGATTGTATTTCGCGAGAAAGATAAAAAGAAAAGGGAAGAGAACAAGAAAGAAACAATCATTACAACTATAAAATTATTATTTAAAAATCTATTTAAAAATATATATATACAGTATAATAGGTATGCATATTTTTCGGATTTAAAATTTTTATTTTAGTTAAATAATATCTAGAAAATTAAATTAAATTTTATTAAAATATTTGATTTAAATTTTATTAAAATATTCACGTGTATGTAAATTTGTTTGCAGTTCAGTGCGGATTTTAGTTTACTTCCTTGAAATTAAGAGCTAGTAAACTTGGCGTCTGAAAGGCCTAAATGCGTGTTGAATACAAGATCGCGTCTAATTTTTCTTGTCGGAACGATCCACATGACACGACGACTAATTCCGGAGATCGTTACATGGAGTTCCAGAGAGAGTCGACGGGAGTAGACAGGCGCATTCAAAACGACCAGGATCGGACGAGAATCTGGTGTTCCGCGTCCCTGCGCGTACGCAATCTCTCCCGCGCGTTCCTTTTTAATTCATCCTACCTTCTCTCATCGTGTTCTTTCTTAGGTTGTCTCTTCGGTCGACCGTTCATTCGGATATTGCCAAATATCTCGGGCAGATAAGGCAGCAGAGCCGTCTCCATGGCGCTTTGTCCGATGTGCACAATGGCGCACGATGGGAGAATAATAAGAAACTGGTGAATTCTCGATACAACGGGCGGAGGAAATCGTAGAGGGAAGAGAGAGACAAATAAAGATAGAGAGAGAAGAGTGGATGCTTTAGAGATTGCGAGAGACAAAAGGTAAACTCGGCAGATTCTGCGATACGATCCGCTAAATCTACGTTTATATATTCCTATCTTGCCTCTTCGATCTTTTCGTGCGTTGGCTGGGTCTCTCAAAAGGAAAAGAAAAAATTGTGATCGAATAATACGCCAAAATATTTTAATTAATCCGTGTTTTAATAACTGTTTAATTTTGTCTTCGCTTCAATTTATTTAATTTTATCGGAAAAATACATTCTTATTTGACGCGATCCTGATAATTTGTATACGTCACGAAGAAGATATATCCTTCAGAACTACCGTGCTTACGCAAAATCGCCGGCATGCCTGTCAGAATGCATCAGATTCACGATTCTAACTCGACGAATCTAACGGCACGTATCGACGCGCCAATCATAATATATGTATGAATGTTCACACACACATACACAACCTGTCGGAATCTCTCTTAGTGACAAGAAACGCCTCTCTCCAACGCGCGATCAAACCCTGCGGCTACCTCCGACATCCATAATTGGAATCGTTCTTCGATGACGTCAGTGACTAGGCAGCGACAGTGTGACGTTGACGGCGTGCACTCTCTGTAATCATATATAATTTTCCTTTTGTTATACGCAATTTTAATTCTTACGTTAATATTCTAGTATACTTTAGAGATTAACAAATAATGGAAATAATGTCTTATAAATTTTTATTTTTAAGCATTTTGATAATTAAAAAATTTTTAATTAAAATAAAATAAAATAAAATTTCTTCTACTAAAATAAAATTTATTTTTTTTAGATATATCTTCCAGTTTTTTTGACTGATTATATTTTTTAATTTTAAATGGATCTCTTTATATACGTGTAACAACAGGATTTATATTTAGAACATGAATTGCTTCACTAAACTACTGATCTTAGACTTTATATTTCGAGTTGAATGCAATGCCATTTACAATGTCATGTACTAATTGCTTTATAACGAAAGATGAGATAATTATGCATAATCTTCAAAGGTTAGTCATTCAAGTATGTGAGACATGCAGTCTAGGAATATGCGATGATGGGTAGTTAAAGTGTCTGATGTACAACGAGTTGTCATTTTAGATATGAATAGAAACTTTCGTCATTATCTAGTCGTCAATGATGTGATTAAACACTATTATTAACTTTGTAATTACTTAAGTATGTCGAGCTATTATAAATATGACGAACATACTTATTGAAGCATTAAATCTCTATAAAAATTGGAGAGAGCAGAATATTTTTATTTTTTATCTGCTAATTCAATATACACACGTGTACTAATTAATCGCCTTTCAACATAATAAATCATTTTTTACAGCATCCAAAAAGCTTGAAAGTTACGTTCTTTCGGGCAGTTTAACAAAAATGCATATATGTCTTAATAAATTCGTGAATCATTTCCTACGCCACAAAGTTCTTAACTTTGATTAAAACAGTAAAGAATGGTTATGTTACCGAATCAACCGCGTAATGACTCTTTCAAATCTTGCAAAACCACACACGAAAACGGTTTCCCACATTCACGCGAACTCACGCCGCGCAGAGAGAGAACCGCGCGTTCTCTATAAACCCGGCAGAGAAAATCACAGTAAAAAACATCACAAAGCGACTTTGTAATACATGGGAGTCCATTTCAGTTTGGCGAAATGCATCCCAACACAACACAGTCGATATTCCGCAGTTACGAGCACGTAACCTCTGTCCGTAATAACTCTCTCGATCTCTTTTTTTCCTTTGTCCTTCGTTCCCTCCCTCCCTGCCTTTTCTCGCTCTCGTTCTCTTCAGAGGTTCGAGAGAACCAGCTCTACTGGTCGGTCCACCGATGCTTCTTCGTAGTGGACTCCTCTGTTCGTCTACCGTTTACATGAGCAACACACCGTTCCGGTCCCTTACCGATCTTGTTGTTGCGATAGCATCGCCGAACATACGTGGACACGTTTTGTCTTCTAATGATCCAAATAGAAATTATTCTCGGCCGCCTACGGAGCTCGACCCACAACGATGTCTCCTCTGATCCCCGTTCAAAAATACATTCCTTGATGCGTGCTTGAGAATGTTTGTCAGAGTGCCAGTTAGTACTAATAATTTTTCAATGTGTGGAATGATTAAATTTTACTTAAACTTAATTTAATTTTACCTAATTTTACTTACTAGATTTCTTCGTCTTTTCAGTTATAAGTTACTCAAATACTTTTAAGTATTTATCGTAAAAAATATACTCTCATTAATAACATGTTACTATTGTCAAATTTAAAAAAAAATTTATAAAATAAAATAAATAAAATTTATTAAAATATGTGGAAGTGTCATGTGTGAGTAAAATTTATAGAAAAAATTTGTATAATAAAAAATAATATTTAATACAAAATAAAATTATAAAAGAGATAGAAACAAATATTTGTAAAATATTTCATGATTTATCGAACAATATAAATAAATACAAAGATTATTTCTATGAAATAAATATTTTTATAACAAATCAGATAATATGAATATATAAATTAAAGGAGACATATCAAAGTAGGAATATTGCAAACTTTTTTTTCTTATGTGACAATTTTTTTCTGATGATCTTTAATTCACATTTATGTATATGTATGCATGTGTATGAATATATATCAGTAACGTCTATTCGAAGTGACATCACCACGTCAACCATTAATCCATTTGATTGAGCTTCCTTTCTCGTAGCACTTAACCGCAAAGAAATCCCAGTTGTCCCTAGTAGCGGAGAAGCAAATATCGAGTGTTTTTCGAAATTTATGAGAATTTCGAACGTCGTCCTCTTCTCATAAATCGGCGCGCTTCTTCTCAGGAGACAAAACAAACCGGCGACACGTGAAAAAGCAAACGAGAGAAAAAGAACGAATGAGAAAGGGACCATCCTGAAACGGCGTAGTGTCGAGAGGCGTCGAGACGCTAAAGTGTTGCAGAGGGGGAGAGGTTTAACGGTTCGCGTTTACGGAACAAGTGGAGAGACGAGTCTGGAGACTCGGCGCGAGGATCGAAAAAATCATCGTAAATTTAAAACAGTCCGTTAGCACGCGTGCCGCCCTGTCTGGCAATCGGAAGCAATTCAACATACGGTCTTATAGAGCGTGCGATGGAAAGGACACCCACGAGCGTGCATACGCACTTTTTTGGACCACACTAGTAGGTGATTTATTTCACTGCGTCGCGACTCTCTCTCTCTTTTTCGTCGAAAATTGTTAATCAATTTATACAAATCGGATGAAAATCATAATAAATTACATTTATGTACGCATAAAATGGATTATAATGAAATTATTAAGAGACATAGTCATATCGAATCGAAGGTAATTAAACATGCTATCATTATTTCCCATTTCGGAAAATCATAATCGTCTACTCCCGCCCGAATATGTACGAAATAATTTATGACAACGTAGGAAAATACGCAGACCATTATAGAGATACGCATAATTACTAAACTAACTCGAGCATTAAGGAGAACACGCAGGATATTTTTCAAATTTCACGCAACGCTTATTTGCGACGCACTAAAAGTCCGCGAAACGTCGACTAAAAAGACAGAACTGTCGAGCAAACTGTCATAAATTTAAAGCAGACTGCACGTATGCACGTACGCACGCACGCACGCACGCGGCTCTCTTGTTGGTCCTCCCCCCTCGCATCGGAAGCAATTTACAAACACGTCCCCGCGCGCCACGTGGCAGGAAAGGGATTCGCATTACAAAAATCTGCCCGATTTTTCTACGTCAATGCTATTTCTTGGCACACGCCTGGTTTAGCACCGTCATAAATAATCGTATAATTCATCGAGCCCGGTCGAACGCATCGCTCGCTACTTTGTTGGTATAATATCTTCCGGTCTAATCTCGTTACTATTATTTTGATGTATGACAGGAGAGCAACGAAGAAACAGTCAGAGAGAGAGAGAGAGAGAGAGATAGAGAGAAGAAGCCAGATCCTATTACACGGAACACGAGTCGCGATTGTATTTGTGAAACAATACGAATGTTATCGTAAATTACGAGCACTTGAAACGCAACGGGATAAGAGTTGAGGAGAGACGAGACGAGTGGTGCGGAAATAGAAAAAAATCGTGAAGGGTCGTAAAAGCGGTAACTAGAATAGCAATGTGTAGAGCACTATCGCGCTGTGTTGGATCACAATCGAAAAAATAATAAAAAGAAATCGAAATCATAAAGCGAATCCGCTATAAAAATGAACAATGTACTAAAAATGGAATATTTTCCAATATTTCATGTATTCTATAATGTCACTGAGAAAGTGCGTAATTAAATTAATTCATATTGTCTACTTTAATACATCAACAATGCATCAAATTTTAAATCTTAATAAAACATTCGATTTTTTTCTCAGTGTTTACACTCGTTTAAATTATACGTTTTTCAGAATTTGATACGATATTATTATTATTCCAACTCATATTGAGACAACATGAGAGATCTTAAATTCTCTTGTGACTATTGTGTGGGAGATTCCGCAAATTTCGTTCGCTTTCAAAGCATAACGAAAACGACGAAGCGGTTTAAACGGCGGAAAGCGACATCCGTCAGGGTCGATTCTCAACTGGACAGAGATGAATAGAGGTATAAATGTTTGGCGTGCTTCTGCATCGTGCTTTGTATCCGTGCACACGCACGCCGCACGTGCGTGTAGCATCCATGGTCGACGCAGCGTGCAACGGACATACATACTGGCGTATTGATCTACACTCGTGTGTTGTATGACACATTGAATGTATACGGCCCCAATATTTGTATCATCCACGTGGACGTCGCGTTCCCTTCGCACGGTAGGATCAACGGTAAGCATGATTCATTCTCCTCTCGATCATCGGAAAGCACAATAGAATGAGCTTATTAGCAATTCAGCAAACGAAGAATAATAAACAAATTGAAAATGATAATAAATCTGTCTTATTAAAATGCTAAAGTAACGGGTAAAATAAAAAAGAATTTATTTTAAATCAAATACTATTCACATTGGATGGATATATATTTTTTGCACGGTTTTGCTTTAATTAATTAATGGAAGGCTATAATAATATATTTACTTAATGATGCGGAAATATAATTGATACTTTCTAATATGATTTTAATAATGTAAAATATCAAGATTCGCTATTACTATCATATTAAGTTACATATATAATAAAAAATATTAATAAAAGGAATAGGAAAGTAAGACATTCTAATGAATAAAAATTATGAAAATTAATGAATATATGATGGAGTGTAAGTTTCACCGTGAAACAAAGGCAATCGTTCGTTGCGAAATGTTTCAGCGTGGGAATCACAGATGTTACACGATGCCTTCCACTGAGAAACGATTTCCGGACAACGAAAGTGATCTCATGCGATGGTAGATTTTAATTCCATTAACCTTGGCCCGGGAAAACGACCCGCGGCACCCGGTTTAATTATCGTGTGGCCCATGATTACGTGATTACCAACAGAAATAATCTTGAGCACCGCGTGGCATCGCGATGGTATTTCGAGCAATAGTTTTTTCTTCAACATTGTATGCCGAGATATACCCGGTAAATTGAGAATGAAATCAAGAAACGGAAATTCTTACACACACATCGTGCTGGATCATCATAGGAATCGAGCGATTAATCTCTGATAACCTGCACTTTGCATGCGTCTTATTATATTTTTCATTCTCTTCATTGTGAATCCAGGAATTTATGCATGCTTATTTAAATACGTGCACAATTATGCTATCGCATTGATTTGCTAAAACCATGCAAAATGGTTAGGTAATGAGATGGGATCTATTTTTAGTAACACATTTTACTAATATTATAGTTCATTTAATTACAATTATGCTGTCATTATTGATAAATAATTCCAAGAAAATATTATATATACATATAATAAGTAACAAAATTATTATATTTTATAAAGAAATATAATATTACTATAAATATATTTAATATACGTACACATACACATATATGATATTAGCGCGAGTGCTTTAATTATTTTTTATCCAAGAATAAATAATTTTAGGAGCCTGTTTTTAATGCAGCTCGGTTCATAGGAAGTGAGGTTGAGACTGAAGATATCCTGTGTTTTTCCTAGCTTCATCATATTAAAGAAAACGATACGTGATATTTTAGGGCGCGGAAGAATTCGCTACGCGTGACATAATCACGCGGCGTTCGTTCAACCGCTATAAAGAGCGCGTTTTTATTATTATTACCGACGATTAAATAACTTAAGTACCGCGTAATTACGCTAACATACTGGCGATTTTTGTGCAATATTCCGCCTGGCCGGTCGATCAGCGTATTTTTTTTTTACAGAAATTACACGAGATCGAATCCGGCCGGCCGTTTGCATCCATGTGTGTAAAGTACATGCGAGACAAGAGACTTAATTGTCAGATGTATTCTAATGATGACGACAATTATGCGCTTTGATGCGGCCTGAACTGACGCACGCGTCGGCACGCACTCTGATCGAAGATATCGTTGCGGAAGAGAAAAGAGAGAATCGTTAAAGAAATCATTTTACGTCGGACAATTTTATCTTGCCTTGAGGACCATGTCATTTATTTATTTAATTACTTAGCACATTCCTACCCAAAGGCTAAAATAATCTCAAAATGCGAAGAGTTGTTATTGCGAAATAATTTTCATGGACATTAATTTATGTTCATTGCATTACACATAATCTATTATTAAATTACTATATATAATTAGTTAAAATACTTACTTTAAATATTTTGATAATTTCAAGATGTAAAATTATTGTTCTGATTGTATTGAATAAATTGTTTTATTTTTCAATATTACATAGTAGCTTATTTATATGCATAATTTTTGCTATAAATAATCGGTTAAATAATTATTGTAAGAAAAAATATCATTGAAGAAAATTCAAAAAGTGAATTAAATGTTCTTGTGACTATCGTTTTATCAGAAATATTTTTGCATTTATATTAGCGTTTTTGGAGTTTTAATCAATATTCTTCTTCTTATCGCGATTTTTAAATAGTCATAATTAAAAATATTACAATGTATACTGATATTACTATTCAATAATTATTTAAAAAAATATGCAATTTAATAAGAAAAGCGCGATATTATATAGTTCTTTACATAAATTTTAAAGAAGAATTTTTAAAAAGTTATTAATTAATCTAAGAAAAAATCTTTTTACAGATTCTTGGAACATCCATAGAGCATTTGAATTGGCATATATATAAGCCGTACTTTGCAAACTGTCATCGAACTCACATACTGCATAAGTAAGTATTTCAAAGTTCAATTTACGAGTAAATCTTCTTTCGCCCACAAAAACTTTTGACTTCATTTAAGTTGTTTCATTTCCACTGCAGCACTCAAGTTGCTTCTTGAAACATTGCTCCGAATGCCGTTTACTACCGTGTTCTAAATTTCGTCGAATATTCAAGCGAAACTCAGATCTACACACGTTGCTGTAATTTCGTAAATTAATGTTTTCGATACTCGAATTCTCCACATAAACAAGATAACTTAGTCATCAAATCTCAGATAATAATAAAATATAAATTGATGAGATATTATTAAATTGATAGCAAAATTTCTATAAGATTTAGACCATCGTTTACTTGCGTTTTTTTTTAAATCTATATTGATTAAAAAACGAAAATCTTTTGTGCAATCAATTTTTATTGTTTCGAGAGAAATACAGTATGGTTTTTCGAATTTATGATCAAATGTGAGGATTTTTACGTGACACATAAATTCAGAAATATAAGTCACAATATTTATGGAACGTTAAATATATATATCGAAATATTATGAATGGATAACATTAAAATAAATTTAGAAAATAATCTAAATTATATATATACAGATCAAGATATCGCACGTTTCCACAGATTTCATATTTCCTGTCGAATTATTTTACATAATATATAATTTAAAGAGAAATATATGTATAAAATTCTTATTATTCATTTTTTTATTATTATTTACTATTATTTATTTAAAAGTTATCAATTTTTATTTTTTCTTAATCTCAAGTTTCCAAAAAAGTTGAATTTATTTAAAATACTAAAATTATCTCTCAAGATCACATCAATCTATCGCTACGAAAAGATAGTTTAAAAATATATCACGATCATATGGGACAGAATATATAAGTATAAAGGAAAATCGAATGCGTATGCTGTAAATAAAAAATTAACTTCTCGAACTTCTCTATAAGTTTCTCGAGCAATGGTTCCGTATTCATTCGAGGTTTCTGTTCAAGCAAGGAAAACTCGTTTTCTGTGCGTCGAATGGTCAATCGAAAGACATGTTATCTTGACAGTAAGTTGGGAAAAAAGAGTATGCTGACATATAACGTGAGAAATACGCGGCTGCAAAAAGAAAAGACGACTTCATGATCCTACTGCTGTCGCGTCTATATCTTGCTCTCGATTATACTTCATATAACACTTGTGACACTAATGCCTAGTGTGTTGCATCATTTTATAAATGTTTATGATTAAAATCTGTCGATGATATAAAGAAATATGATAGAATCTTAAAAAAACTAGTATAAGTGATGAATAATATGATATAATAAATTTTCAATTATGAAAATAATCAAGAATGTTTGTCGAGGAAAAATTTTTATCATGTACTTTATTTGTGTGTGCTAAAAATATACTATATAGAATCTAATTTTAAAAAGTCTTGACATTTGTTTGTTATAAGAGCAATATTATTATTATCTAAAGATAACTGACGAAATTCAAAATATTATCATTTTACAAACATTCTCTTCTCTTTCTTGATTCGCGTTTCGATTTTGTTCGCATGTTTACTACCTTTATCCGCGATTCACGGATCAGAATTGAGATTGCAAGCACAAATTTAATCGTGAACTTAGCAAAGCGGTGAAGAATTAAACAGAAATGGTGATGCAGTTTGAATATCGCTCAAATCAATCAACTGTTGTAAAGGAAATTCAAATTGATATGAAGAAATTTTGAAAAATTTATCATGCAAGATAATTTCAAACGTTTTTTAGAGAAATACATACGATTACAAATATTATCCCTTTCACATACATATTTAAAAATGTAACATTTATTGCAAAAAAACTCGAAATTTTAATTAATCTTTGCAAATCACACTTTATATTTATCAAATTGCATTTGTCAAATTACATTCTGGAGAATATATACGAAAAATATAAATTATTAAAATTTAAAATAAATTATTATACGATAAATTGATGCTTTATATACATACATCATTTGAGAAATATTTAAATTTCTACATAAATATTTAAATTAATTAATTAAATTCACTTGGTATTTTTTTCAAATACAATATGAGCTTATTATAATATAATAATTACAGAGCAAAATCTTGCGATCATCGTTTTTACAATATTTCCGCGTTTATCGTGATTTGTATCCGAGATTCGCATATGCGGCATGCATTTGTTTGCTGTCCCATGTCCTGTATTTATTGTAGACGAGCCTTTACACGAATAGCGACTTGCTGCAGATTCATCAAGCGGAATGTTGTGCCGGCAATTTCTGGAAGATAAATTACGTCTGCATACGCTCCGTGGATTCCTATTTGCGATGCCGCCTTGCTACAAGATTTCGCGGTTTGCTTGCATGTATTTGCAACGTCGAAGTTCGCTTCCGATGCGAACAAATACATCCGTCGGTTATATAAATCAGTTGTACTACGTTAATTGGCAACTGTTTAACTTTTGCCTCAGTAAAAATATACCGCAACGTAATCTGATTTGATGAATCCTTGATGCGTTGTTTCTAGTGCAAATTTCTTTACAAAGATTCAACGTTAGGTTAATAATGAATTCTGTTCTAAACATATCTAGTACATATAACAATTTGCTATTTTATTACATAGTTATATATATAGTATATAAATTGATTTCTTATTGTACTCAAGTATCTTTAGTTTGCTTATCAAATTGTATTATTTTTTCGTTTTCGCGTTCTTCCTTTTTTAAAATAATTTAAACACGACGAGCATTGGATTTTCATCCTTATCCAGATTAGAGCTCGTTGAACGAAACGGATGCATCTGTTTATCCGTTTCTTAAATTACCGGAGCTCGACCGTTTGCGGAATTTATAGTGAATCACCGATAGTCGGGATGCGAATCGATTCGGATGCGAATTTCGTTTTAAACTGCGGCGCGAACGAGATCTCGGATGCTCGTATTTCCGCTTTCAAACGATCTCAACGAGCTATCGAGATGCGATAACTGAAAAAGAAGATTCTTTTTGAGTTGATAAATGGAATACAGTAAAAATGAATGTATAAAGAGATCAATGTGTGAAAAGCGGATAATAGTTATATCTTATTGTATAAAAGGAGTTTTAGCGACAATGGCCGTTTACTAAGATCTGATTATATAATTTAAAAAAATCTTTAAATTTGAATATAAAATATTTTATATGATTTAAAAAAAAAAAATATATATATATATATATATATATATATATATATATATATGTATATAAAATAATTGATATTGTTAAAGTAAATACATAACAGTATATGTGTACGATATAAAACCTAGTAGAATAAATAAAAATTAATTTTTTTTTATTAAAGACATGGTATATCCCAAAATAATGTCACTCGACGACATCTAATTTTCCGATTCTACACGTTGTGACATTGTACAAGATTACTATTGGTCCGCTCGTAAAACATCGTGAGATTTCCCATGATCCGTTCTTGCCATCGTATAAACTAAACGAGAGGGACACAGTAAAGATAAAAGCCTATGCCGCTATATCGATCTATCTTAAGACCGATCTTACTCTTCCATTGATAAACATTGATTTTCATCGCGCATAAAGACTCAAAAGTATCAAAATATGAAATGATTAAAATTGAAAAAATTGACTAAACAATTTTAATTATTTAAATAAACGATCTTTATTATTATATTTAAATTAGAAACTTAAGAATAAAATTATCCCTCCGCAATTATTACCGTTTAAAAAAAAATTAGATTTTATTATTCAATACATAATTGATGATAAGATATTGATGTTTTAAAATTATAAAATTATAAGAAATAAGAGAGAAATGATATACTTAAGCACTCATCAAACATATATAATATATTTAAAACGATAGTGCAAGATTACATCATATTCGCTCATATAACATCGAGTCCTTTATTTCGATCTCGCAGGATCTTTCGGACTCTCGACTCTCAATATAAAGCGCACAGTCATTCAGGACGATAGTTGACAGAGCGGCTTTGATATTATTATCCTTTAACGTTAGCCCGTGTCAGGCATTACGTGAACCGACGATTGCGGCGGTTCCGAACGATTAAGTAATAAACTATTTAATCTCCCATCTCTCTCTGCGCAACGTTGGATAAGAATTCCGCGCAAACAATCGGCCGGCATCAGCTGATGGGCAACGGCCTTCCACCTTGGTCCGTGGCGGCCGCATTTGCCAGACCGGGCCCGGCTCGGTCGGTCGGTCGGTTTCCCAGCGTCGACGATTGCACGCAACCGGGACCCTGTGCCGGGCCTCGGGTTCGATCGCTTAGTGTAATCCGGTCGGTATAGTGTAAGTGGTTCACCTTGATAGGGCCTCCTTTACCTCGGGGCCCTCTTCCTTTTCTTCCCCTCCGCCCTCGCCCTCGAGATCCCACCGTTGCTAGCTTCTACCATCGGATCCCGTTCCCCAACGTCTCGCCTCCCCCTCCTCTCCCCGCCACTTATTCCTTCTCCCCCTATCCCTTGTTCCCTCACTCTTCCTCTCACGCGTCCTTCTCGCATCCGGAGGGTCTCGGCAGGGCCGTGCGTTTTCTCCCCGTGACCCGAGGGCACCACGGGCTGGCCCGCCCATTTGTAGCGCCCATGTCTGCGACCAGCCGCCCGCGGAGCGATACATGATTCGTCTGCATGTGTGCGTACGTGTGGGAATGTATGAGCCGGGTATAGGCCGCAGCGATGAATAAATCCTCGAAGTTTTTGGCTAATTATATATCAATGTGTTTAGCATAGCGGTCAAATTTCAGCTCGATTAACTGTTCAGATAATAGAAAATTATCCGAAAGAAATAGTATCATGTTTAGATTTAAAATGGTAAGAATAATGATTTTTAATTATTAGAATTCTTATTTTTTTCAAGAATTATATATTTTATTAGTAAAGTCTAAGAGAGCAAAAATATTTAATTTTTGGGGAATTTATAATAATTTGTGTGCTTCTCGTACACGCACGCAAAATACACACATATGCTTTTTTTAGAACTCTAAAATTAGAAACATATATAGTGATCTTCGAAGCCTAGAATCTTCATGGTATTAAAAAATCTTAATCTTTCAAACTCTTATCTCATTGTATTTTTAGATATTTTATTTTTCAACAATTATATAAATAATATAACAATTATATAAACAATAGCCGTCTAGTTTTTCTCGAAATTTTTGACGCGTAATGGAATTTAAAAAACAAAGTCATTTGAAAAAATGTGTAATCAATTTCAGGCATCTTCATCCTTCTACCGTTAGAGAGATGATCATGCGACGTGTACGCATCCGCAAGTGGCGGAGCGTGTATGTATGTAAACGCGCATTATAAATGCATGTTCATACGTGCCGCTGTAACTTTCTCGTGCTATTGCTGTCGGAAAGAAGGAGAAAGAAAGAGAGAGAAAGAGAAAAGGAGAGCGAGAAGGGAGTAACGGAAAGAGTGAGATCGAAGATGTAAAATGTCGTGCGCACACGCCCTGCCGTAATTGCAGTTTGCGTTTCTCACGCGAGAATCTTGGACGTGATCTTCGGCTTCGTATGAAGCTGCCGCTGCAGAAGACGATAATTTCTGATGCGCGATAAAACCATTCGATTTATGTCGCGGAATTGAGACGGCGATTCCGACGGATTTTGGCAAAGGACCGAGTTCAATCTCTTTCGTAATAATATCGGAGGAACGACATTGCGATTATGCCGTCGGCGATTACGAGATTAATCTCAAATGGTGTAATTTCTGCGCGATAAAATCAAGATCGAGGCTAACATACACTAATCGCTATTTCATCATTGTTGTCCATTTTTAATTATCGATTTAATTATAGATAATCAACAATATCACTGATACGTCAATAATCTCGTGAACAACCGATCGAATCGATTGTAAATTATCGTAGTGTACGATTGTTGATGTCGATCGATGCAATCGATAGTAGCGATGAGTTGTGCAACATCAACATGCATTACTCGTATGCATTGATGAAATACACTTAAAGAGATAAAATGACATAAATTGAATATAATGATATAAATTAAACATAAAAAATTAAACATAATGGATATCAAAGATATTTCGATTAATAAACAAGTTGAATCTCGTTCAGAACAAAAATATAATGTACTCAAAAAAATACTCAAAACATTCTCTCTCAAACACTATTTTAAAAAATGTCTAAATTTATTACTAGGATAAATTTATATTCAGAATAAATTATAAAATTATAAAATTAATTATTATAAAACTATTATTATATATTATTATTTATTAATATTTTGATGAATTTCTTAATTCTTTCCTCGGTCGATCAATATCGTAACATTAGTAATTAGTTTTTCCATCGAAATAATACAAAAACCAGATATCATTATAAGTGACATATCGATGACATTTATTATTTCATCGAACACGTGTGTTGAATATAATTTAAAACGAAAATTAAAGAATAAATCTACATTTATTAAATAGTTTGATGATAAAAGTATAAATAAAAATTTATTTAAGCAATGCATTCTTTAAATATGATTCATTTTCAAAATGATGAGAAATAAAAATGTCTAAACGAATCATAATGCAAGCTTGCAATTGCTTAAATTGACTAGTTGTGGTCTCGTTAATAATTTGTTAACCAGAATTATTGACCGCGAAAACAAGATAAATGTTACATTTGTAAAAAAACAGCTTTAATAAATCAGTTATAATCGAAGACATTTATCCGTCGTATATTTCCAAAGACAGGGATCACGACACGTTATATCGATTGCAAAATAAATTTCGCGGAATACCGGAAACGGTGATTATTGATCACTTCGAAGGGCATAAGACGATCGGCTTCTTGACAAGACCGCTTGACAATAGCGAAAGAAAACATAAAACAAGGGAGCAGTTATTGCGGTAAATTACGTGTACGTGCGCGGAAGCGAGAGAAATCGATCGTTGTTATAAAAGTTTTAATCGCACCGCCGGTCGCTGACAAAAAGCATTTCCGCCGTCTTCTCTTTCGAGTTGTCGAGGTGTGCCCGATGGTGGACGTGCGGGGTCACCGCGGAGAGAGGCCAGGTTGATAGGTAGGTAAGAGTAACGCCTGGTTTGAGCCCACCGCTAAAGATTAATGGCCGCGTTTTTCGCCGCGAAAATAAATCGCCGCTTTGCAGAGACGTCGATCTGTCTATCGGCCGCGACTGATCCCGAGATCGAGCGTGTCGCCGATTGTACGCGTCGGAATTTCACTAGTTATAGTCGGTTAGCCATCTGCTTGTTTTGTTGATTGAGTCGTCAATTGTACGTGTATGTTAAATGATACAAGACGACTTGATATAGATTATTTTGTGAAACCGGTATCTGATAACTTGACGAAGTGAATTAATGTGCATGATATGTTACGTGCAACGGAATTAAAACTGATTTTAGAGAATTTTAATAAAAATTTAAATCACTGATTATTTTTGGATAAAACAATTATTTTATATTAGATTTTGTTCCTGAGAATTTAGCCCCTTTAAAAATTTTCTTTAATAGCTTTCTCTTTATATATCATAATGTATACTTCTTTGCATTAAATTATCAACTTAAATTTTCTTTAATAGCTTTCTCTTTATATATCATAATGTATACTTCTTTGCATTAAATTATCAACTTAAATTTCCACGCGATATTATATCATTCATCATCGTGGAATTTTATTAGATTGCATAGAGATGTATTAAGTTAATATTAATTGATGATTTTTTTAAGTTAAATATGATTAAAAAGAATATTCGATATATTCCACTTTATTATTTTAGTGTTTGTTAGGGACAGATACAACTGGATAATCTAAATATAACGTTATTTCGATTGCTATCGATATTGTATAGGTGAAAAAGAAAGGCGAGCAAATGGAGTTCTAAACTATTTTCGAATTAATTAGCGAAGTTCTGAAATAGCCGATAAAACCATTATACAAACAATATTTACAGAGGGCCATCCGCCCTCTTGCTTTCTCCTCCCTTTTCTCGTATTTCTTCACGCGAGTTCGCTCTGATGTGATTCTTTTTGCATGACAGTGAACGGCGCGAAAGCACGACGATAAAGAAATAATTGGTCCCCACGGGAACATGGCGGAACAGAGGTATAAATTGATTTCGATTTCATCACGTCACTGAATTCTCGCGGATAGAATCTGATTCGGAAAAACAATATGTTTTACCGAAAGGTTAGATAGCTTAAAAGAGTGATATAAAGCTTATTAAAAGTCCGTGGTTAGAATTGACAGATTAATGACTTTCTTGTGATTTTACATGATATTTTTCTATACACAAATTCAATGCTAGAAATAATTTTTTTTTTAATAATTTGCAGGAATTATAAAAATTTATTTATCATGTTATTTATTTTTTATCATTATTATGTTAATTAAACAATGTTTTCTGCTTTTTTTTACATATATATTACATTTATTTCCTCTAGAATTTTGTCAAGATTTCAAAACTTAAAATTTCTTTGAAGATTTTTATTCGAAAACAATGTATGTATTGTCGCGAAGGATTATCGCGGCGAGACCTCACCGTGTTTCATCCTTAAGAAGAAACGAGTTGGTTTGAAACGAAACGTTGCTCGTTGGATTGAATTATTTCATGCCACCGTCGTCGTCCTTCTCCGAACGGACGTATTGGAAGCCACCGATGGCAGCAAAGGAGAATGATGAGGAGGAGGAGAAGGAGAAGGAGAAACAAGGAATAAAAGAAGGATCACTGGATGGTCTATACCTCCGGCTACTGCATACGCATTTATTATAATCCACGAAATCCCGAAGAGAAGATTCCGCGGGTTATCCTCCGCGCTACGGACGGGATCGAAGCGGCTGATAGAGAGAGGAGGGGGCGAGTGGGGGCGAGAAGCCGAAGAGGAGGGTTCTCTCTCCTGATACGAAGAGAAAATATATCGTCGAAACAAAAACAAGATGAGCCTTCCTTCGTATGAGTAAAGACGGAGAGCGAAGCCGGCGAGGACGAGGAAAGGGTTGAGAAGATGAAAGAGAGGACGGGAGAGATTGGGGGGGAAAGAAGATGGCCGGGTCGAGAAGATAGCTCCCTCTCTGCGGTAACCTCAATTTTTGAGCATAACTCATGCGTGAGCGAGCCGCGTTTAAATCTTCTGTCCGAATAATAAGAGGAGCGCATTTACTTCGAGGCTACTGCAGTGACAACCTATCTGGAGCCCGTCGATGCACCACGACGAAGGGGTATAAGGATGAGAAAGGAGGAGGAGGAGGGCACGTGGAAGGGCACGTTTGGCAAGGCCGAAGGAATCGTTATTCTTTGCCGGGTTGCCAATCCGCGAGATGGTCCTTTGATTTCACCGATCTCGAAGACAGCCAGACCGGTCGTTTCGACATCGAAAAGTCGAATCTAAAGAATGCTTATATCTGGATGCTTCCCGAATGTCTATATGAGACAATTATATTTATTTTTTTATAAATCAAAATTTGTTATAAATATGTTATTGATATTTTATAATTTTATATAATTTTAATTTTAATTTTAATTTATTTAATATAATTTTATAATCAAGTAAGTTTTTCAAATTTTATTATGAATTTTATTCATAATTAAAAAAAAAATACTTATGCTAAATACTTGCAATCAAGAATGATCGATTTGGAATAAGACGAATCCTTAAATATCCGGTTTAATGCATATTTTCTTGAAACCAATTCATCTCGTTACGTTCATTGCTTTAAAACTCATGCTATTAATTATTCCACATTCCCATCTAAACATAAATGTCTTATTTACGACTCTCGCAATTTTTCAAATGTCCGTTAATGTGCTAATACTTATTAGTTTCCATATTTCATTAGCTTCCATCAGATAAAACTCGTGCAAGATTCTCGCTTTACGAGATATTAACATAATGCGTCGTGAGTACTCCATCAAGAACTGACGTCAATTAATACGAAATCATTCGCCAAGTGCTCGCATGGAAATGGATTCTGCCGGGAACTCGAATTACCAGTTCTTTTAATGGCGCGACAAAATAAGAATCAAGTTAGTTGCTCGCGTCTCGTTTATGTATATGTACATATATATTCGCTATAATAATATTATTATTCTTCCTATGACAAGACTTCTTCTGGCAAAGACAAACGTACAATGTTGGCGACTTGGTCATACATTAGTAATGTCAATGCACCCGTGCGCATATCAATGTCTTTCGGCAAAAGTGCACGTCCATGGTGCGTTGAGTAACGAGATAATCAAGCGGCCTCGATTGCACGTCCGGTTTGCGAGCTCGAGAACTTATCTCGTTACGCGCGCAAAGTATTTAAAGACGTACGAACCGCTCCTATACAACCGATCTAATTAAGATCGGAATAGAGCGTGCGGACGCAGAGCAACCATATGTATATATGTATATATTTTTAAATCCCGAGGTTCTTTAAATTTCCGTATTAAATAATACATATTCAGGAATATGCATGTATATCAATACAGTTTCGAAAATATTAAATTTAAGGGGATGGGAAAAATAGAAAATTTTTATAAATTTTTATTGTCTCTCATATATAAATTATTTTGAAATTATAATACCAAGAAGTACACAAAGTATAAAAAGTTGGAATAAATAAATAATGCTCTCCTATGAAATAAGTGCATAAATATTTAAAAATTCAAACAATTATTAATTAAAAAATATTGAAATAAAGAGATAGAAATGTCAGATATTAACAAAGAACTCGAAAATCTCGAAATTATTCATATTCATATTTTTAATTTTATTAAAAATAATATCATTATTTTTTCAATATTTTAAATGAAATATTTATAAGAGCGACATCCGTATATATGTTTACATTTACGATACGATAATTATTCAGTATGTCAAGATGTACTACTAGCAAAATGTTGCGTCACGTATCATGGGAATATAGCAAATATCGAGCTCTCTAACCCAGCGATCGAATCGAAATTAATCGACACACGAAACCGGTTACGCAATCCTATCGCCTTCCGTGAAAGTGAAGCGAATCGAGATTTACGGGGAAACCAATAACCCGTTGCTTTTTCGCATTTTTTTATCTCGATATCTTTACGCATACATAACGTGCCAATAATCGCGAATAATTACTAGTACTGACCAAGAGATTGCGTTGTCCGGTCAGATCTCTAAAAGCCAGCTCTACGCACGAAAAATATAGGCTTAGGTATTATTAAGTATTATAAATATCCCTTACCCGAATGGACTCTCAAAAAATTTGCTGTTACATTATATGATTGAAATATTTCAATGAAAATATCAGTATGACTAATTCATTATTAACTTCATAGCCGAGAATGGTCGAAATTTCTGCAAATAAAAGAATATTCTAACATAGTAGAGCTTAACGTTACATTAATACAAGCACGCTAAAGTCGTCAGCGTTCATCTCCACCATGACAGCGCGATATTTGATCACGATTTGGTACGATATCGAGGGACACGCGGCGCGGTATCGGCCTCGCTTGGTTTTCCAAAAAAAAAAAAAAACGCAACCTAAACGCGCGCGAAAGAGAAGAGAGACGGTCGACTTTTTAATTTCCCGCAAAATAGAGTTCTTCTCGCGCGCGCCAGCGCGCTCCACGCCCATCCCTTGTCCCGCGCAGTGATAAAGCAAATAGAGCCGCTGCCGTCGTGCCGCAATAAACTCCACCACCCCCTCCTCCCCCCCGCTCGTCCCCGTCCACTCCCGAAATCGCGCAATTTAAATAAATTTACATCCGTTTGTGTACGCGAATAAATTTCACTTCGTTCTTGGCGCCTCTTTCTCTTTCTCGCTTCCTCGCTTCTCCTCGCTTCGCGCCTCCCCGTCCGGCTCCTTGTCCCCTTGCTCGGCGCGCGAAAATCATTTCGGGCCAGTCCCCGTCCCTGCGGTTTCTCCTTTGCCATCGTCGATGAATAATCAAAAAGGGGCGTCTTTCGCGGCCGACCGCCGGTTGATAGCTGCTGCCCGACCGAATGTCGTGCATACAGCCGCCGATAAACGAATGCATAGTCGCTCGCGACGAATTTGTCGCAGAGTTGCATTCCTGCCTTTTGATAATTTTGATTCCCCTCCCTCTTTTGCGCGAGAGAAAAGACTAGGAGAGAGGCTTCGCTGGGATCGAAAAGCAGAGAACGCCCGATACTTTGATTCAAGATTTTAAATGGATCGTGATTAGTAGGTAATTTATGATAGGGACGGAGAAAAAATTGCGTGGTAAACGTGATAATGTTTTTTTTTCCTTCAAATCGCACGAAAAAAAAATAGCAGCATAATTGCCTGCGCCTGTTAGCTCGCTCGATCACGTCCCGATGCTTGTTTTTTGCACTTATCGCGATACTTGACACATACAAGTCACGTTTTAATTACGTACTCGTTTATTCTCGATTAGCTACGTCGGCGTGAAAAAATCTTTCGCTCGTCGTTTTAAACTAATGACTTGCACGACGATACGTAATAAAAAAGGATTTCATAGCTTGAACGTGATCTTGCGCTGTTCTATTTGCGATTCTGACGTTCCGCTGATAGGATTCTCTCGCGGGACCATTGTTCTGCGTGATGAGCTTTTTAAATTTCCTCGCAAAAAGATACGAACACGTCACAGTGTTTGTATAGGATGTCAAAAAACACATAGCAGTTATTTAAAATGTGTAATGATTTTTAAAGAATCTTTATATCTCAAGAAGCAATCTCTCTCCTCTTCTCGTCGTAATTGCGACCATTCGCTAATAGTGACGGTATACGTTGGCGCGAGAGCATGATAGATATTGAAAGGGTTAAAGAAATGTCAGTCAAGCGACTATGAATCGCGTCGCAGCCCACGACAGCTGAGATAAGAAACGTCGCGCAGCGGGAAAACCGAGGAAAGCTTCGAGAGGAAGGAGACAACGGTCGTATTCTACCTACCAGACGCATTGTCTGCCGGCATGCGTACGCCGGGCACGCGTGTGCATCCATCCACACACGCGCGTGAATACATAATACGCGCGCGAAATCAATGGCGTTCTCGGGGATGAAATACGACGCGTAGACGCGAAATAGCGTTCGCTCTTTCTGTTAACCCTATCGCGCGGGTCGCGGAGGCGCATCCGGGGCGTGTAATAAAGCCGATAATAACACCGAGCCGCGGATATTTAGTACTAGCTGTAAATCTTGGGGCAAATCGACGCCGTCACCGCCGCAGTAATGGCATTCGTCTGAATGCCATTACTGCGGCGGCAGCGAGCTACACCGCGTATTAACATGCGGTAGTTTCCTCGGGATAGAGTTGGACAGCTTGAGACTGGATTTAGAAATATACAATTTGCTTAAATTTTTTGTGATTCACCTTTTCGTGATTTATTTTTTTGCGACTTTGTACTTTCATTAGGGATAAATAATAGTTCATATTAGTAAAAAATTAAAGAGAAATCGTAGGATTTCATACACAGAAAAAAAGGACATTCTTGTTTTGAAAATATATTTATTTTTAACATGGAAATCTTGAAATGAGATTATATTGCGTTAATTAAAGAAAAATATAATTGCTTGAATAATTGCTTACTTAAATGAAGCCATTTTATATAGTTCAATCAAGAAAAATATATTCTTATGATTTAAGATTTAATTTTGAATGAAAAAGAAACAATGTTAGATAGAAAATAACATTTTTAAATCAAAGATTATAATTTTTTTAAAGTAGAATTAAATAATTATATATTCTTGAGGTGATAATTACAATATTAAAATAAGACTATAATATTGTTGAAATTTAAAATTATTAAACTCTTCTAAGAAGATTATAAATTGTTGCGTATATACGAAACGATGAATGCGTTAGTTTAAGTATATAAGTTTTGATTTGACACTTATTTTTTTTCCGTGTATGAATGATCCTTTGAAAGTGAATTAATTTGTGTCTTAAATTTGTCACATACTTTAGTTGATTTTCTGTCTCTCTTTTATAGATCACAAGGATAATATAGACGGAAAGAGAAAAAATTTAATTATAAGTATCTATTAATACAAAGAGAGGAAAGATCATTCCTTGAATAGAGCGGCAAATTAACTTGTATGTACTGGTCACGCTTCGGAAAAACGTCGTCATAGTTTCGCGGCGAACTTGTTAGATGCATATTTCAGTAAATCGAATTATGTAAACCGCACGAGAAAACTCTCGCTATCGACGACATTATTCGTTGATGCGTACGAATCTGTGGAATTTGTGTCAAAGGTACGAAGCGTTTAAAAGCACTCGACATATTTATTCCATTAGCGATACCATTCGACATTAAACATGCTTGATTTTCGTGCATTATGCAAATGACATCGTTTCGTAAACAAATAATATATATATACATTGATTCATTAAACAACAAACTATTGTCGAGCACATTGTTTCGACGCATGTTATATACAACATGTTGGCTGTCCGTTTAAACGAGCTGCCACCGTCTAATTACAAAAGGAGTAATCATCGCTTTTAGATAAGGACCGGCAAGTAGTATCGTTTCTC
The DNA here is from genome assembly GCF_025532165.1 of Camponotus vicinus. Lineage (NCBI taxonomy): Eukaryota > Metazoa > Arthropoda > Insecta > Hymenoptera > Formicidae > Camponotus > Camponotus vicinus. The sequence goes on along the minus strand of NW_028141967.1, from coordinate 17,812,031 downwards.
GGCGCTTCGAAAGTTAATGATTATCATTATCAGCAGAGAAGCCAATTTATACGACTCACGTATTCTCGCTAATCGAATCTAGTTACTGTTAATTTGTAATTTTCTTTCACGAGATCGTGATATGATATAATCTAACACGACTCGCCAGATATGTTTTATGGATTTTTAAACTTGGGTTGATCCTGAAAAAGGATGTTATTTCCAGAAAACACTGTTATTTATGTTCTTGGAGATTTTAATTACATTATAAAAACCTGTTTATCTTTCTCGAAAGTCGATTAGATCACTTCATTAAATATTAATATATAAATATATATAAATTGTATCATAAATCGCGCGTTTAAATTATATACTGAATTTTCAAAAATATCTTCTGATATTCGTTTAATTTTTTTAATTTAAAATAATTTATTTTCATATAAGATAAAATATACAGATATGTTTAGTGCGTTGAAGCAGAATATGTATACATATATTTCACGATTACATGCGATGTATCAGATATGTATACATGTATACAATGAACAGGGATGTCCTTAATGCAGGGATGTTTCGATTTAATCGGTTTGGGTGTTAGACGACGCCTACAGAACTTACCTAAAGCTTAAGAGGAGATCGACCGTTCGCGAACAGCTGCTCATTATTCCATCTGTCTAGAACGTGTATCCGTACGCAAAAGGAGTCTAACACTGCCTTTCAATCAGGCTACTCTTACAGTATAATTATAGCAACGCACATATGGCACAAACAGCGAAAGTTAATGACAGTCGCTAAACTAGAGAGAACAAGTGGCCGCGAGGTACGTTAAGTTTCGATATACAAGATATCGCCCACTTCTACTGTATTAAGGTTTTAATGATAGGCTTCTTCGTCTCCCGATATAGTATCGAATTTTGCTTCAACAAAAGTATCGCATCGATACATTTACAATTAGAATTAATATTTAAGAAAATATATAAAGCGGAGTTTGTTTGAGATTTAATAAAGATTTAATAAAGTAAAGATTTAATGGGAGTAAAGTAAAAAAATAAAACATACACATTTCTCTGAATTATAATTTCAAGTAGGCTTTGCTTCTGTAAAATTTGTGTTTTTACAGAAAAATCAAAATTTTCAATTTTTTAATTATTATATAAAAGAAATTTATAATATAAATTCTCACTCTATCTTCTTATAAATTAATTATGATATACTTTCTCTAAAGACAGTAAGTGAGTAAAGTGAGTAAGACAATTAAGCGAAATTATCTTTGACAACAATATATAAGAAAATATAGTTATTTTGGTGCAATAAATCGGGCTATTGTTAAATTAAGGCGCGTTTAACTCTTTATTACGAGGAATTTCATGGTTCGACGTCGTTTAATAACGAGACACCAATTTCACCATCGCTGCCGTCGTCGGAGTACATGGTTGGGGGATGAGATAGTGTTCGAGGGCGCGCAGTTTACGAATATCTCCTCGCTCGCCGAGGGATGCGTTCCTTTGGCGGGGCATTTTCTGGAGCAGGGACGATGCGCATTAGCATTTCCGTTACCGTTACCTTCCTCGTGGGTATCGTCCACGGAAATTTCTGTCGTGAAGCCGGCGATGGAGCCGCGAATATATACTGCACGAACTTACAGTGCCCGCAGCGTAACGTATGGAAACACCGGGCTCTCGACCGATGCACTTTAATGTCCAAGAGATGGATGTGTTAACTTAACAAGTTACACAAGCGAGTCACTCGGACAGTGTTCAACAATTCGACGGAAAGTTCCCACGCAGAGAAAAATGTACACTGTATTCAAGTAAATATTATTTATTTTAAGTATATCATAAGTTTGTATATTAAATATATCATAAGTTCACCACAAGCATTAAATTTAATTAAATATATTTTGAATTTTAGTAAATATTTTAGTCAAGAATATTAAATTAAAACAAAAATTTGCTTACTACATAGAATTGGCGTAAAATAAGTGTGATTTTTCTTTGATATAACTTTACAATATTCTTGAAGAGAAAATAAATTCTTCCTTTGAGTACACGATAATGAAATTTTCTAACACTTGCGATGAGTATATTTTAAGACTATTATCAAGAATATATTCTTTGTTGAAAAAAACGATTACTTAAAAAAAGAAAAATAAACTGATTAATCGCTTTTCTTGACATAGAATGATATTTTTCTCTGTGCAATAATTCTGCAAGGATCCGAACAAGTGAGTTTTGTCTTTAATATTCAATTTTGATTCAATTGATTCTATAATGACACAAGAACATATAATATTATTAATAAACTCGGATACTTCCTGGTCATACCAGGAAGTATGAGGATTCAGAAGCTCGATAATTCCTAACGGGATCCCCGGCCGTTCTGCCCGACATCCGTGCGGAATCGGCGAATTATTATTAAATGCCGTCAAAACAGCGAATTTATTTCGATGCGGTGTCTTATTGATGTAGCAACAGGAACCTTGGTCCACGCCGCGGGAGGCGACCTGGGGCCCCATCGGGTACCACAAGGATCATAAATTTCATCGGGCCCGATATCATGCCTGCAATTCTTTAAGTGTTTAACCTCGTGCCGGCGTGGCCTATCGTCGCGAGATTATTTTCATGCCGGCCGCCAAATATCAATCAGGCCCGTTCCGTGGCCGCCACGAGCCTCGGCCGATGGATTCGAGCGATCGATCGTACGGTCGCACGATCCGCGCGCGTCGAATGTTGCACGCCCGCGCTGTTTTATTTCCGGGCGTATTACCCGAATAAAAATAACGGATTACGCAGTGTCGAGTAACGGGTCGGCAGAAAAAAAAAATTCCTCGAAATTCTATTCGGAGCCCGCGAGATATTCCGCTGCATTCGGTTTGCATTCCATAGCCCGCCGAATCGAGATACCGGGCTATATGTATTTCACGGCTGATTGATAGCAGAATTTCTACAACGTCCGTTGAAATATGATGCGATAAAAAGCAAAATGAAATTGCGACATTATGAATTGTATATGTGGCGTTGTGATATTCTACAACAGGGCTCGCTCCCAAAAGGCACCCTCACATTCATTCATTTTTACGGAAAAAGAAAAGGTCACTCAGTGCTGTATGTGATAGGCGCTTATTTGTGTAATGCGTATGGGAATTCGTTGTTAAAATAAATTCGAGTAAAACGTATCAAATGCCATTTCCAGACAATATGTGTACTTGACGCCAAAAGGCACCAAATCAAATTTTATGTGCCCTTTGAGTCTATATTAAAAAAATAAAAATAAAAAACGTCATATTTGTTTTCGCAATTAATTCTATTTTTGATAATAATTATTTACATCTCTAATGTTGTATTAAATGTGTAATATGAATATATATTGGAAATTAAGTTATTTAATAAAACCGTAAAAGTTTAATACATAAAGTGCAAATTGTTTTGTTAATTATTTGGATAAAATTTACACAAATATATGTACATATTGGACATGTGTGAAAAGCTGGAAGCGTGTTCGATAGAAAAGGGAAACATGTCCCTTGGTGTTTCTGAATAATCAAAAAGGCTGAGTGCACGTTCCTATTTATGTTCGGATATCTTAAACATGTTACATATAAAGATACGTAAATTACCGAACAAGCAGTCCCAAAATGGCTCTCAAGAAATAATAAATCAAAATGAATATGAATTTATCCGTTATACTTAATAATTGTTTGTTACATGATCGGTTTTATGTTTACGAAATAAAGGTTTTCATTTTGTAATTATTATGTAATGAATTATCAAATATGCACATTTATCAATAATTTTAATAACATCTTAATATCTTATAAAATGTTTTTAAATTCCCTAGTGCATGCATACATTCAATACGCAATTTATATGATACATATAAAGTTTTTAATATTTTGATAACTTTTATGTTTTTGATATACTCAAAACATTTTTGTAACAAAGCATAAATTTGCAAGAAAAATTCAACAAACATACTATGCCGTCGAATTGGTAAAGTGTCGATGAAATATAAAATCTCGATCAATATCGATATGCAAATATACTCGATGCAACAGGCATGAGGCAAAAAAAAGGATGAGAGACGCGCGCATAGTTTGCTTTGCATATCTATGAATTATGAAGACGAGGCCAACGTGTGTAGTCGCCTAGTCAAACTCTACAGTCACTTTAATCCGGCTTTGTGTCACTCGCTGCAAAGACATATCGAAAACATTTATGAGTCGCTTCGCTTATCGATAATATTCATATTGGTCATATATCAGTAAAATAACTTTAATGCAGAACTAATCCTTTTCACTTTTAATATCGATTAACATAATTCACGGTTGAATAGATTGATCATTCAGGAATATAAAATTACGCAGTTTAGAATCACTAAAACCAATTTCCATTATTTATTTTAAAAAAATTTAATTTCATTATTTTAACAAATAAAAAAATTCTATTTTTCTCTGTATTAATGATAAAAATATAATCCATTAATATTACAATCTTTAAGTTCATTCGTAATTTTAATTTGAATTTTACATAAGTTAAAAAAAATTGATTTAAAATATTTATAATTGTCTATAAACATACTTAAATATAGATGCTTATAAATTCTAAAAATGTATTTCACATGATTGATTGATATTGAAATTAATTTCTAGCTTAAATTTTCCGATATTAAAAGTCACAAATATTAAATAGTCAACAGAATCTCTTATTTGATCATGACAGCATTCGATCACGCGCATATTTAAATCGATCACAACAATCATAATAAAAATTAAAGCTCCAAAACTGGCCAGAAATTAATCGAAAAAATATCAACGCAAATTTTGACGATCCAATATTAAATATATGATCGATACTCCTCTTTTAAGCGTCATACAACAGAAAAAGTAAGAGCTATCCGAGAAGAGAAATCTCTCGAATATCCGCTGAATGTTTTAGCTGGCGTTCGAAGCCTGCCGTGCATTCATTCTCGGCAATTTTTCTTTCTCTCTCTCCCTCCTTCTCCGCGGCATCTAATTTTTTTTCTTTCTCTGTCAATGACCCGCGCGGGTCAGCACGCCGCTCTTTCTTTTCTCCCGGGTGTCCCGCGTTCCTGCGGCATCCACGTCCTCCACCTCCTCCTCATCCGGGGCGAATCGCGGTACGTGAAAGACGCGCGCTGCGAGAGAGCGTGTGGCCGACCGTAGAATAATAATAACTCGCCGATAATGACCGGACGAACGAACGGACGGACGGACGGACGGAGTCGCGCGCTGCACCGCCCGTCTCGGCCGGTGCAACATGCGACACGACCGTGCAGATGCAATCTGCGCCTCTTTCCGTCCCCCTTTCCCTCGGTCTCGGGGCGCGGAGCCGGCGCTATCGCAGAAAAATCGGCGCGTATGACGAATGAAGTTCGCCCGCACACGCGGTGATGCAATCGCCGGGTGATGTATATGGGCTTGCTGATGGCGCTGATACTATGGCGACCGTGTCGATGCGAAATAAACTTTAAGATAAGCAATTGAAATCTGAATTTCAGAATGTCCTTCCTGCGTTGTCGATATGCCGTCATAAATTTAGATCGAGAACAGTGGGCGTTTGCATGTAAACAGCATTTTTTTTTTCATATTGGTGCCTTTGGAGACTACTTCTTGATAGTCTGCATTTAATGAGTTATGTAAATTGACATTTTATGCGCATAACTACTTATTTAGTTATTGATATAATTTATATACAGATGACAATTATACAATAGTTGTGCTTCTTTCAACGCAAGATCTCTCTATATTTACAAATTAAATTTATTATTTTAATTATTCCTTCACGATATTATTTCTAAAATAATTTACAAAAATCGCGAAAAATTAGTTACAATTCTTAATTGCAACTTTGACTTACTTTTTAAAAAGTCCATAATTTATTTATCTGATCATTTTTTCTTTGAGTTTAATGTGTCATATCAATTTTTGCGAAATAATGTATGAGCGAAGACAATTGATCGCGAATTTCTCCTGTCTATATTACTTTCCGCGACACTCGATGTTTAAATATTAATCGTCTTTAGCTTGTTTCTAATTTTCTTTTTGTACTGACACTTTCGATAACGAGAACGCGGGATAGTGTTTTTTACATTGGAAACGCTGGTGTTTTCATCGCGAGGCAAGTTTCGCGGAACGATAAACTTTGCGGCGGTCGCATACAATCGATACATGATCATACGTTAGCATTATCGTGAGTGTGGGTGCACATGGCTATCTGTAACGCGCGCGTGTACTTAGGCTCCTTTAATTTTTAATAACTACGGATGACGTACCATATCTCGTAGTGGAGAACGCGTACGCCGCGAATAATAGCGGCCTTTGACTCGGCCGGCCACCCACGCGCCCTAATGACAGTTCCATTATCGAGACGACAGTTTGCTTCTTTGTTCGTAAACTTGCAAGCAATCGTTGCGCAGAAAATACATCATGTGCTTGTATCGACATCTAGACGATTGCCTCTATTAGGAAATAATTCGTGAAATCGATTCCTTTGGGATATTCCTTCACAGAATTCGCATAAGTTTTCTATATAAAATTGCTGATTTATACGACAATCTCGAGGGTATTAAATCGAGATAATATCTCGAGAGCATTATAAAAAATAAAATTATACAATATGTTGCTGAAAGAGAAAAAGAGAAAATAAAATTAAAATTATTTTATATGTTTTAATGTTATAAAAATATGATATAAAAGTATTATAAACATAAAAATCCTAAAAATAATGTTATGTTTGTTTTACGAACTTAATTAATGTACAATGTATTTTATATTTCTATTATAACATTTATGTAAAATTATTTTCTATGAAAGTTTTTGATAAACTTAAAAATTTTTTACGCGTAAAGAGAGAACAAAATTTTATCATATACAAAATAATTCTTTTCTTTGTACACAATAAAACCTAAGAATAATGAATAGATCGGCAAAATAACATCATAAAGTGAATAGAAATTAGAATCTAGTGCTCGAAAAAGATATTTAGCAAGAAGAAGTCAAACTATTACGTTTCTTATCGTTAGATATTCAAGAATAGAAAGATTGGAAAATCACTCAGGTAAATAAAGATTTTTTTTTAATTTGCAACGCCCGTGGATGATGGCGTGGATTACACGAGGTGACGCGACGCATGGCATTGAATGTCAGGTATGCGGCATTTGCAACGTCGTGGTTTTGCAAACAACGCGGTTCCACGAAAGCGCCAATTAGCTAACGACGAAAGTTTCGAGACATCGTCGGAGAGCTAATCAAGATCCTACGGATACCATAATCTCCGATGATACCACCGTAAGATATCTTCGAGACGTCGTCGTCGTTGACGTCGCGTCATACAGTCAAATCGACAAGAAAGCGACAAATCGCGATTCCAAAATAGTTTGTCATTACATAATATTCAGATTTCATCGTTTTTATTTTAAACCTATTAGGAGATTTCATTTTTAATATTTTTTTAAAAATTTAATAATTTCCTTTATGTGATTTATGTATTAATATCTTGTTTAAATTACGAGTGACTTATGTTTCTTATATTTTGGTCCCTCAGAAAGATAAATTATATACGAAAGAGAATAGCTCTATTTCAGATCATTTAATGTATATTACAAATATCAGCGCATTATCGAGAGTGTAAAAAAGTTTATATAGGATGAAATCTAATTCCTCTCGATGCTATTTTTGCTTTTGAACCAACCATTCGGTTTTTAACCGAGTCATCCAAACCAGCATAATTTTTCATCGTAAATCAAAGCATCGGCTATTAATTTCGGCTGTCTTTCCGTGGCAACTCGGGTTTAATTGTACCTTTTCTCGTTTTTAATTGCACCTTTCGAAAATTATAAACGGCGATTGCACATGCGATGTTATCGATTTTTAATACGCGAGAGCAGGGATATATCGGCGTATCGCGGATATTCAGGGGACGAATATCTCGGTAGCGAAATTTTTTTATCATGCCCGCGCGGAATGGCAGGTAAATTGATTTGTGATTGGATCACGATACCGACCCCGGCTCAAAGTCGGGTTTTATGGGCGATTGTCGGCCGTGAGACCCCGGACAGCATGCTCCTCGTGTAGCGGGCCGGGCGTTTTTGTCGCGACGATCGTGCGATCGAAGCTCTGTCGCGATAGTGTCGGGACTTCATCATCCGTCATACCGAGATGCGCGACACACGCCACGCGCAAGAAAGACTTGAGTTTTGTAAACTGCACTGCATTTCGATAACGGTGACTGGACATAAATCACATGAACTGTCATAAACTGAGAAGTAGATATTTAATAGAATTAGTTAATCACGTTGTCGATTAACACATTTTGATAACTTTATTTTAATTCTTTTGGTCATTATTAATAAGTATATTACTAAGAAAGTAGAAGGAAAATTAAATTTTCAATTTCTGAAAGAAACTTCGCATTTTTAAATAAAAGTTGAACTTTGATTTAAAATTAAGTTTTATATCGATTTGCAAGTTTGTTTCAGAGATAACTTTTTCTTAAGAACGCATTTTTGTGTTTGAAATATTTATTTATAATATTTATACTATATATTTTTTATATTAGTAATAAACGTGTGTAATATTTATACTATATACTTTTTATATTAATAACAAACATGTGCGAGCAACGCTGACGTTGTTTGCTTTATTAATGATTTTGCTGACATACAATATAAAATATGCACGCGAGTTTATTATCGCTCACGGATATTTTAATCTTCATGTAACTATTGTTCACCAGTAACGTGATTGAAATCCACATACGGCGAATTTCTTTCACGGAAAGTCAGGAAAAATTAGAAACGTACATTGAACGTGTTTCGAAAATACATTCGCGATTTTCTCTCGATATCAGGATATATTCTTGTATCCACAATTTGATTGTGTAAATCTCGAGTGTATCAAGTAATCGATATTGCAAATACAGACCGATACAAATACATTCTCTTTCACGAGAAAAAAGAATTTTTGTCAATATTTTATATATTTTTTTAATATTAAAAAGAGTGGCATTGTATAACAAAATTACGCGCTCATATTTTCTATCTCTGTCAACAATTTTTTAATTTTCCAGTAACCTGGATAGTTACAATTATATTTAACTGAATTTAATTAATATTGAAAAGCGAATTGCGCGCAATTCTCGGTTCAGTACAAAATTGTCTTTTAAGTCATTAACAATATTTAATTAAAAAAGCGAGCTTTGTTGTTACATGTACATTATAAAATGACAAAAATGATTAATTGATTAAATTTTATATTTAGATCGCACACACATACACAGAGCTAATATTTCAAATCAAATTATCTATAACATCTACAAAAAAAATTTAATAAAAATTCGTCCAACCTTTTTCTTTAGCAGAATGGTAATAAAAAAAACAAGCAGTAGTTTAATATTTATACGGGTGCATTTCGACACGCGTTCGGCATCTTTAACTTCGCTTCATCGACAACTCAATCGTAATGTTTTCGCTATCCGTGGATCGCTTGATACTCCGTAAATCCAGCCGCGAGTCCGGCTTCTTTCGCGCGGAAGAAAAAAGGAGTACGTCGTACGTGTCGTGTATCGGCAACTCACCGTCTCGAATCCGCGCACATGCAGCTGTACACATATAGTTGAACAGCATCTACAGGAACGCACGTGCTTTTTCTGACAAACACAGGATTATCTTTGCACATGGGACTGTCTATCATGCTTCGCAAATGTATATTGTACTATTTATTGATTTGTAATATATGTAGAAAATTGAGTTTTGATAAAAAAATGTTCACACACACACACACACCCTTTATAAATGCATATTAATATATAAGAAATTTTTAGCAATATTCAATAGCGAAAAAAATATATAAATATAATTAAATTAAAAATCATCTTTCACAGACGCAATTTTCTGTAAATCTGTATTAATCTGAAAATAAAATAAAATAAAATATTCATGCGTGAAATATCGTGACGACTTCTTACAACCTCGTGATTCTATTTGTCCTTATTTATCGACCAGGAGCATGTGAGTTTTTCTTCAATTCTCGATAAATTACCTTGATTGATTACCTGTTACGACACTGATTTATATTCCCGATTGCTTTCTGGCGGACGAAACGAAGCTAGAACATTCGATATATCAAAAAAAGAACATTCCTTTAATACTTTAATGATGAGTCTTTTTCAATATATCGTTTATTCTCATGTCATTTATAACAGAAATTGTGAATATTTTATATAAAAGTGTCTTTTTATAATTAGCTTCTGTTTTTATAACTTTCATGCATATTTAAGTATTTATTATTGCTTGACTACGAAATTGTCATAATTTATGTAAATTATGTGTTTTAATTTAATTTATGATCATATATTTATCATTTATAAATATTACTCTTTTAAACAAATATATTTAAGATTATGAAGTACAATTAATAAGATCAAATATTTTTTTATCTATATGTTAATATCACCAAATCATTAACATGTTATCTTGTCTAGTAATTTGTATCGTAGCATTTTATTTCTCTTCTATTTTAACAAACATTTGCTATAAAAATTGATTTAGAGTGTTTATTCTATAAATTAAGAAGCAAGGAAAATGGATTAAAAACTTTTAAATTTTAAATTTTGTAATGATAATATATGCAGCAACGCTATAATAAATTCTACATTATAAAATGCGCATACACATTCAGCTAGAACATAAATTTAAAATATAAATCATATTATTTGTGCAAAGCGGTATCTATTTTTTTAAACTCTTTTTCGTAGATATAATAACTAAAAACGAATGTGAAGAGGCTTATATATTTCGTAATGTATTTTTCACAATTGAATTAAACCTTTGAGTGCCAAAATAGCTGCGAGCGACGCGAGAAATCGATTAAAATTACCAGTCTCGTCAAAAGCGATGCGGAAAAAATCCGTTCGAAAATTTCATGGTTACAGAGTGCTCAAAATTTGTTTAAGCTGCGAAAAACAATATAGCTCTTAATATTGTATCGACATACGTTTTCAGGTAGAAAAAAACACACGTTTGGCTTCTGCAATTGCTGTATTATCGCTTGTCGAATATAAACAATAAATAAGAGAATAAATAAACATTTGTGTCCCTGTGCATTTTGTGCCACGAATATTTGCGAGTTGCTAACGGCAATAAATAAAAATATAGTTTAGGGATATTTGGAAAGGATACATGTCAGAGACAATGGCGAAAATGCAGTGTCTCGCGATGCGTTGAAATATGACATTTCTGAAATATTTTTTTCTGACCGTATCTACCGCGACCGAGGATATATCGAAAATGAAGAACTCATCAAAAAGCAATTTTCGGTCGCCTCCGCACTGCGGGTGCGAAGTGAACGCGCCATCCTGGTATTTCGACATGCATTTCGTTTTCGCGGAAATCGAAAGCAATGCAATTGTCTGCCATTACTCATCCCCCCTCCTTTCCTAGCGTCAATCTCAAAAACGCATTTTATATAAATATAAATATAAATAGTAAATATAAATATATAAATATATACTATATATGTACATACTATAAACACTTGTGCACATATCAATTCGGTCATTGCGCAATTTAATTTCGCGCGAGTAGCAAAAATATCGCGCGATAATTTAATTAGAAAGATTTCGCGATGTTGCTTTTTTCGAATTTTTTTTCTCTCTTTCTTGCTTTTCCGCTCTCTTTTTGCTTTTTCCTGCAATTTTATATTGCTGCATTAAATAACTTTCTATTTTTATACATTATAAATATTTCTCTATTCATCATACATTATTTTTAACAATAAATTTCAGTTTGAAAATATAATTAAAAATAATATATTTATTGAATTTAAAGATCAACTTCAAAATATATCTAAATAAGTTTAACTTAATCACCAAACTATTTTTATTATATTTCCAAAAGTTAAAACATAAATATATTATCTTTTAATTAATGTATTGTGTTGAATTATATAATTAGTAATTACTATTAGTAATTACTATTGTCGGAATGATAAATTCTAACAAGAATTCAAATTAATATATTTTATTATTTTTTTCGTTTTTATGAGTTTTTAAGACGCACAAGTGTATTTTCATTGCGTTCATTGAATAGTCGGTCATGTTATTATCGACTACAAGCTGTGTAACTCTAACTATTCCGTTAGCAGAAGCGTAACTATCTTGTTACGACAACCGATAGACCGCTAAATTAAGTATACTACTGACACAGTTGTTGCACACTTGTTGTTTGTTAACTGAAGTGCACGTAGACGCTAACAACGCGGATTACCATAAACCTGCTTTGTTGCCCTCATAAAGGACGATCGCATTTGCAGTTTAATTTAAAATTTGCACAATGTGCACAATCCGATTTAAGCTAAACGTGTGAATCTTGCTGATCAGTTATGCACGGCAAGGAAATTAGGACATTTATATATGACGATAAAATCGTATGAAATGGATAAAAGTTTTTAGAAATTTTTATGTACAAGATAATGTTATTTTTTATGCAATCAGAAAAAAGTATTAAAATAGAAAGAATAAAAAATACGCAATTTCTGAAATATATTCACAATGTATTACAATTCAATGGCATGAAATGCCATTTGTAAGATATAAAATAAATTCCTCTCATTATCGCGTCTGATATTATTTCCAACAACGCTTTAATTTAAATCAATATACTTCTTGCGTTAAGTTTCTTGGCTTTCCACCGGCGATGTTTATCTGTTTTTACGATGTTTCCGAATGTAGCTTAATTAACAGGCCACCGACTAATTAAAGTCCGTTCGGGACTTTTACGAATCTTATCTGCGAGTGCAATGACGAGCTTAGATAAGGACGATCAGCAGCGGGACGGTAATGTCACGACGGAATGAACGTCGGCATTCGTTTCCTTTGAATTCTTAATATCCTAATCAGAAAACCGCGCTCGCCGAGAAATGTCATGCATTAGGCAAGATCACAGAGAGCCTTCCAGAAAGAGACCAAACATAAACGTAATGTTGCAACCGGCCAGGAAGAAGCACTTGTTTCTTTCATACGTTGTCTTACTTGTTCGCGTTGAATCGATTTAATTTAATAAAATCTAAAAATATTTAATCACTCTTAAAGGTCCCTTACGAGTGAATACCTAAGTGGCTCCAAATATGATAATTTTCTCATGACCATGTCGATAACTGATACGCGACCAAAATTATTCTGACAATAAACCTGTATCTTTGTGTGTTTTAAATCTTCATGGGAAAAAGAATCCTCATATGTATCTCGTGACGCGGATGCAACTTGCACCGATCGATCGCATCCACATCGAACATTGCCGAGGATCGACAGGACGATTCCTCCTCGACTGATAATGCCATCCAGCACGAAAAGCAGCGAAGATGAGGATGAGGGGAAACGGCAGCGGTTAAACGGCCGGCGTTGCGTATCGAGATATCGAAGCCCAAGCTCCGCCCGTTCCGCAGGAGCCCAGGGTCCACCAATGAAGATCTGAAACCACCAGCCAGCACGCGACCAGTTGGGCTAAGGGCAAACGTAAAACTCACCGATCGGCAAGATAACTGGTGTTTAACACGCGAGCCGAACCGGCATTAAGCCCGGCCCACCGTGCGATTTCCGCGCGCTCGTTCGCTCTTCTCTGTCTCGCGGCGATTGATTTACAGCCCCGCACCGGCTCTTCTTCCCGCGAAAAGAGAAGAAGACGAAGCGGGAAGGACGGGGACGAGGGACACACGAACACACGTGTGCGCGGCATCCGGCTCTCGGGGGAAGAAAGGTGCTTTCTCGCCGCGCGTTACTCGTGCAACGCCAGAGTTCGTTGCACCGGACTGACATGAGCGCGGTCCACGTGAAGCCTCTCCTCGTTCGCCGGATACTCGACAGATTCCCGCAGCATTTTGCACTTACAAGAATTCAGTGCGAGCAAGCATATGTATCTTTAAACAGACCCATCGGCGGAGGAGGTGCCCTTTGTTAAAATGTTTCCGTGGGAATATCATTATGTTCGGCTCATTTCCAATCGCACATGCGCTCATTCGCAGGAAGTGCATGTCAATTGTTACATCAATGATGGCTACAATCATTGGGGGTATGTATATCCAGCGATTGCCCATTGTTCCAACATTAACCCCCTTTGGCCATCTAATATATCAGCGGTAGCTATGCGGATATGCCCAATGACTGTTGATATATTCGACGATAGTTTGAATAATCCTAGATGCTAGGGGGGCAGCTTTGAGCACATTTATCCAATAAAGAAGATAATTTCAACTATTTGCATTTTATGCAAAATTCAAGTATTAAAATAATCTTCAGTGCATTAATCAAAAACCTCACAGGGTGAGTAAATAAAAATTGAGGAAATAAACAGATCTCTTTAATTTTGCTATTAATCGCGACAAGTTACCGGAGAATCGAAGGCTTACTTTATAATGCTCATTATGCGTTCACACCTCAAAAGCGATCGGGCAACAACAGTTTTGCGAAACGATCGCCGTCTTATTTTGCAGAAATGTGGCGACGGATAAGTATCGCGCATCTACAAAGCGATGGTTAAAATTCAGTCGCGGCCCGAAGCCGCCCCCTCATAAAGGAAGCGTCGGTTCATAAATTGCCCCCTCCCCTTCCATGTCCTTCTCTCTTCCCTTCCACCTCACCCACAGCGCAACGATCTCAATTTTGAGGGTGCCAGCAGGAAACTACCACCCTCGACAAAACTTACTGAATTCATTATAGGACGAACAAAGGCACCACCGAGAAGCCTCGGGCGACGTGCTCGTCGCGCGCCGTTGTAGGACGATGTAGTGTTGGGCCCCGATGTGTTGGGAAGGGCCAATCGGGACCCTTCGTGGCGTAGGGAACCCTACTTGTGACGCCGCGACGCTAATAAGTGACAATTGCCTGCCATTAAAAGTGTCGGTCATTGCGCCGCGGGAATGGACGTCGTGCTTTTTCTGAATACAATGGAAGTTGTACATGGCGGAGAAGTGAAACGTAACCGACGAAAAATGCCAAGAGAAAGAATAAGTAACTATAGCCAACGTGACTTAAAAACGACGTGGTATTCTTGATTCAATTTTTAATCGTGAATCATTTTTATTACTATTAGAATTTCTAATATTATGTATTTTTTTTATAAAAATTCTTCGGTAAAATTGAAATCATGTCAATTTTCATTTTCACTATGGGATCTTAACATTAAAAAAATTTTAAGTGTTTCTCAAGTTATATAGAACTCTTTGTGCTTGTCAAAATTTCTTTAATAATATGTAGAAATAAATATATTTTGTCTGTTTTTTTTTCTTAATATGTATGTATTTTTGAAAATTATTTTATATTACAATTTCTTTAATTAACATAAAAAACTTATAGCGAGATATTATTTTCAAATCACATTAGAGAGATCGCGGAAAAATCAATATGCATGTTACAAAGGCAAATCAATAAGAATATTTACGTTTCATCGAATTCGATTAAATGGGCATTATTTTACGTGAAATTCTTGGCCGGATTTCATTCCATTCCCGATTTGTGGAATTTGATTCTGCGGGAGGTATGCGCACGAAATCGGCATAATCGTGTTTGTTTCGCATTACCTATCCTCGCGGGCGAGCAACGCCGGTGCAGGAATGCGGTCCGATTATTCGGAGGAAGCCGTAGGATCCGTTCCGAGATCTTCGTAACGATCGAGACGTCAGAATCGCCGATAACGCCGTTCGAAAAACCCGTCATGAATTCTTCATGTCACACCTCGCGCCGAAAAACTCTGCGACGAATCCGAAAACCTTCGGTCTGATCGACAAAAAATTGATGACGCAGAGATGTGTTTATCGATTATTATACATCCAACATATATCTAATTACGATTCATAAATTTGATGATTTAAGTTGGATCAAATTTTCGTTCAAAAAAAAAATTATAATCGCGTTAAGGGATTTGATAAAAATAATTAATTAGAAAAAAATGTGATAATTAGCATAAATGTAATAATAAGACAAGTCTTTCTTTTTGCTATGTTTCTTCCTGTTTACAAGTTTCTTCAACGTACTGACGTGTACGATTACATCGGAAGCCCCTTTGGCACCATTTTTTCAATGTAAAATAATAATGGCCGGTGAACGAGAGCAACAGGCACCAAGGAAAAAACCGACTTTTCACGCCCGTAAGGCGTAACTCGTCGCGCGCCGACAGGTGTGTAAAATCATTTAAATCGCCGGATCAAATTCGGTCATGATCGAGCTGAAATACATGCGGAGGCGCGCGAGCAGGTGTTGTGATCGAAGAGAATGAGAAACTACTTTATTGTTCCTGCGAAAGAATAAAAAACCATCAAAAATACCATCCGAATAATTTTAATTTAATAAAGTAACTTGCATCGATACCCAATATAATTCCTACATCATGTTTAACAGAATAACTTCAGCAGATTAATTGCACAGTCTGCATTACTTATCGATTGAAAAGAATTTTACATATATATATTTGCAAAAACTTTGATATTTAAAAAATCGCTATATTATATATGAGAAGCACTATAAAAAATCGCTATACGATATATAAATATCAATGTAAAATGAAATACAATCATTAATCTTTTCTGCCATAAATTCCGAATGCTACTTTGTATTGATCAGCTGAAAATGACAGGAAAGGATCAATTCTTCCAAAATATTCAAAGGAGGCCGAAAAGTTTGGGAACCCCTGGATTGAAGGAGCCTTGCCTTCGCCAGCGTCCCTCTCCCTGTCGAACACGCCTACCGTCTGATCTTGTAACACCACGAATTCGATCGAATTTCACGGCGTCAGGCGGCACGAAGAGATCTCACGAAGTAGGCCATCTTTTTTATCGCACATCTTTTAAACGCCCGCCGTGGATCCCAGCTGCGGATGAGGTCGCAACGATCCATCGACTGACCTCACTCTCTTTGACAGGCCATTTCTAGTCTTTAACTCTGGGAAAAAAGTACAAGAAAGGAATTGGACATATCTTTTTCGTAATGAGCCTTGTCAGCGCTTTGTGTATTTTCTTTCTAGACTATTTAGATAATATGCACTTTTCTTTCTAGACTATTTAGATAATATACACTTTTTCCCTTTTGTCTTTCTATCTTTAAAAGCTATTTGTTATCTTACTTCAAGTGTATACGAAAATAAATGTCGTTTAAGAAAGAATAAATTTGATTATTCTACAAGTGATGCATGCATATGTTGTATATTGCAGGATTTATCTTATATATTTAATCATGTATATGTATTATATGTGTAAAATTTTTGTTTGTCATATGAATCTTATATAAAAGATGATGTAATTAAATAATCTAAAATATCTGTAATAATATTCTAGATAATTTTATGCTTACAAAATGAGATATTATTTTTAAAAATGAGCAAAAATTTTATTCTAATCAAGCGTTAAAAAAAAGAGGGTATATACAAGTAACGCCCTTGTGTTTGTATCTTCGCGTATAGTCTGGTTAGCGAAATTTATTCTTGCGAGAAAAACAGCACTAGAGGAACGCACGTGACTCAAGAGTTCGCTCGGAATGCTTAGCTGCAGAATCCTCGTGGAATCCACACGAGCAAATTTCCTATTTCCACAATGCTGTCGGACCGCCGTTCCTTCACACACCCGGCGTTTATCGTCCGCCAAAGCTACACGAAAGACACACACATACTTGCACAGCTACTTAGGCCGATATTACACTGTCTGCATGCCGGGTACTATAAGGTTGGCAGATTATTGATGAAGCCGCGGCCGCGCGAGGCACCGCACACATCCTGCTCGCGAGGATACAGTTATGATTGCTACAAGCAACGCCGGAGCGTTGCTAACGTTATTAACGTGAGAAAACGTGACTACCTTCCTCTCTCTGTTCTCTCTTCTCTCCTCCTGGCATCTCGAAGCTCGGCACTTGACATTATTTTGCACGTAATACTGGCGGTAATTGCGAATCCATTTAGAGAAAGTAGTAAAGCAGGGTGCATACTTTTCGAAAGGAGGGTAGAATTTGACAAATATATTTTGAGAAAACAATAATTTCCCAAGTTTTAAATGTAGCATTTATGATCAAAACCGCTAATATTTTATTAATTTTATGTGTATAAAAATCTTACATATATTCCTTAATTTTGAAGCTATAAAAAAGCAATAAATGATGCATCGTTAATAACATCTTGTCTCTAGAGGAATACGTGGAAAGAGGAAAAATACTATAGCAGATGCATTAAACGAGGATTTCTTTCGATTAGCGCGCGACCGATCGTATAATAAAATTAATTTCCGCCCAGGTGGTTGACACGACGCGGCCGTTTGTTTCCGGTTGCATACGGTCGAGTATAAACGGCCGGATGACAAGGGAGCCTATCGATGAACCGGGAGAGGACAGTGGGGCCGCATTCCATCGGGTTAAGATTTATTTGCCGAATAAATGTTGAAGAGGTATTTTTAATGGCCGACAATAGCGGCCCGATAGTGATCTGAGAAACGTATTGTCGCTGGACGTCGTATATAATCCCAGAGGCATCGACGCGACCAACACAAAAAACGGACGCATATCGCCCTCCCCCTCTTTTCTTTCACCCATTCGCTCTCGCCAGGATCTCACCTTCCCTCGAAGAACGTGTCTCTCTTTTTCTTTCTCCTTTCTTTCTGACTTATCGGTTCTAAAAGCGAATTTACACGATTTACATTCTTGATGATCAAATTTTTTATTCAAACCATATTAAATTACCTGATGTAATCCGATGCATTCTTATTCTTGACTTTATAAATGATGCAAAGTGACGAGGACACGTGACTACTTTCTCTTTAGAATGTATTGCATTAAATGACAATACTAATCATTGATATATTATTCTAGAATATCTATTCTATTAAACTACGTTTGATGCGATAATTTTTTAATATCTCTTAAGATTATGATATATTAAATTAATCCGTATTCTTTAACATTAAGAGTCATAAAAAATTGTAAAAATATTTTACATATATTATGTTCTCACATACTTCAGGAAATAGTTTAGAGCTTATGTGTTTTACTTTTTGCACGATCATCGGGTCATCATTTAAATACGAGCAAAAATAGAATTTTAAACATTTTTGCGGAAACGCTATTTTTCCACGATTCACTTTCTTTCGCTGCAAGAAAGACTCATTCGGAATGATCATCCAGAGTGAATCGTATAAATTTGCCTTAAGAGAGAATCTTTCGCGCTCTCGTCGCACCATGATCTTTCCTTGTTCTCGTTCCCTTGATCCACGTTTATTCTATCTATGCCTCTCTCTTTATTTCTTTTTTTGCTTGCTCACTCCTGTCTTTTTCCTCGTCTCTTTCTTTTCATTGCCTCACGAGCAACGACGACGCGCGTCGCCAAGTAAAGCCTTTGAAGTCGATTCTTTTGTAAATCGACGTTATTATTGTAATTGAATACTTGTCTCCCAGAGGGGTATCCTTTCGGTTCGCGTACTTATGACGCGGGGATCAAATCGGATCTAACGCCAAGAGCAAAGAACGGAGTCGGTAGTTGAAGTTCCATGCGAATCATGCTTCCACTTCAGAGCTTCCAATTTAGAGCGAATAACTATCGTGATTTTTTTTCGAAAAAATAAATATCACATTTAATGGTAATATTCTGATGTTAATCTCTTTTTTCAGATTCAAATTTCGCTTGCAAACAATTAAAAAAAAAGAACAAAGTTGCTTTTGGGAAGAACTTATTTGTGAATAATTATTCATTTCGCGGATCGAAAAATCAGTTTTTTTTTTGAGTCAATCTTATTATTTATCATTGTATTATTTGACAATCTATTGTGCAAGGAAATTTCAAAATTTCTGTAAGTTCCATCGATTTCACAATTATTTCCTGTTCCCGTCTAACGCGCGTATAATTCGCGACATCGCTGTCTTTTCTCTCCTTCTTTCTCTCGAGCAGACCGGAACTTACAAGCGCATTAGCGTACACGCAGCGAACGCGTCTTGTTCGAAAGTTAGAAATATCCGTTTTCCCGGCGAGAAGAGAGAGAGAGAGAAAGCGAATCTAGACGCAATTATGGGACGGCGTCGCGCAGAAGCTGCGTTTAATTGGACGACTTCCAGGCGCCACTAGGATATTAGGAGCGGCAACATCTCTGGAACAGAGGAGGGTCGAGCCGTCAGGATCGTGTATCGACTAATGTCGCTTTAATATTGTACCGAATTATCAGTCGCCGCGCCAGACCAACCGGATTAATTAAGCTAATTATTGCTTATGCTCGGATGCACCCGACCGAGCCGTTTCGCACGGCTGCAGACGCGTTTCGAAAGCGCGCGTATAAGATCCGCGATTATTGCACGGATGGACGGTTCGCACGCGACAAACATCAGCGAGAAGCGCGCTCGCGAATTTCCGACCAAAGCTGCCGACATTCGGCAAACTGAAGCTCCCAATAAATCGGGTTTCCGCGTGAGTTTCCAGTAACGAAATTTGTTCGAATTAATACCTAACACTTTTCTTTCCGTCGAGAGGATTGTATACGTGAGCAGTTGTTTTATACATGTATATTATAAATAAGTGCTTTGTCAACGCGCGAATAAGATTAAATTTTAATATACTTAATATGCAAAATCTGCCCATCACTGGAAAATTATATAATCTCGATTAATATCAATGTTAAATCGTCGATATTGATAGATTTTCTATATTAAAATAAATCTAATATTAAATATTTTAATAGGTTAAATTAAATTATTAATTAAAACTTATCTAACCGCGTATTTGATTAATTCGAAAATGAGACGATTTGAAATGATTATATATAATACTAATTAATATTCGCGTTATTAATTTCCTCGTCTTTAATAATGAAAATAATGTACGCGATAATTATCGTAGATCAGCTGTTTATCGGTATCAATATTCCGCGAAGTCACATATGCGCGTTGCACTTGCACTTTCCTTCATCATCGACGATTTCGATGTATACGGCTGCTTGCGCATCGTATTTATCGAGCTGATCTCTGTCGATGCTGTTTTTCTTGTTATTCCGACGATCGTTACCGTTATTGTAGCGACGCTCGCCGGGTGCAAAGACGATGGTGAAATGCACTTATATCGCAGTCGAGAGATACGCGTTTTGGCGCAATACGCGCCGAGCGTATCGCATTCGACACGAGTAAATTTTGCGCTCGCGTTCTCCCTAAGTTGCACCTTAAGGATTATGCGCTGAAAGGTACTGAAGGAATCTCGAGGCAGCATCGAAGTTACGCTGGTGCAAATATCCACGCTTGAACGCGCACGCATGTCCCTGTATTCTTCGCTAAATGCGTATTTTATCGTAACTAATACATTTCCCCCCAGCGATGTTCAAGACAAATATTTATTTTCGCGATTCTAACTTAATTTTGCGCAAATAAGATTATACTGCTGATTTTATTTTTGTACCTCTCGTGACATATTTTTTCACTGCTTTATAGAAAATGTATATCTTGCAAAAGTAACAGATAATTTATTTATTATCTTAGTTTATCGAAAATGTATTAAAAGTGTTATAAAAAATATCTATATACATACTTTTAGCTCGCTTTTTTACTCTCTTCTAAAAATTATTCTCAAATTATCGACATTTAATTAAGCAAACGTTTATTTGTCAAATAATTTAATATGTCGTTCTTGCATTTTGTGTAAAATCTTTTTCAAAGAGGATTCTTGAACGTTTTCGTAGATAGATAGACACTGCTCTATCAATATTTACTAATTCAAACGGTTATTGAACTTCTCGTAAAGTCCAACAACATGGCGAAACTAATTGCATATCGATCTTAATATCGATTTATTGCCTAGATAATTGTATAATCGGCTTGCGTGCATTTCGCTGTTTAGCACGTTAAGCAGATCGATGATATTTTGCAACGCGCATCATCATCCGTGAATTTGCTCGCGCATCTGCCATAAACGACGTTGTTGCAATTTCGACTCGGGACATTGCCCCTCTTCCATTGCAAAATTTCCAAAGGACCAATGAGACCGTCATAATTTCCCAGGCATATTATTTCGACAAACATTTCTCGGCGCTCTAACCGACGCGGCGTGGTATCGGTTTATTTTTGCGCGTAATGAATTCCGGTTCGACGAATTTGCCGTTTTATACACTGTATTTGAGGTAAAATATTTAATTGCAATGAAGTAACTTACTGCGCGGAATTAAATTATTCCGGCACGCTTGGGTTTTTAAATCCGCTCAGCTGCGTTTCATCACAATGATTTGCGCATCTTTTTTACGCCAAAAATACATGCGTCAATATTTATCACCTAAAATAAATCTCAAAATTAATATTTGTATACGAATAATTAAAAAAGAAAATTTAATATAAATAAGACTTTTTTTAAAAACAGTATAAATATTATTTTATTTATAATATAATATTTCTAAATAAAATATTTTTTCATACAGTATTGCTGCTCTTATATACACATTTTGTTGTATTAGAAAAATAATATTTTGAGAATATAGTATTTTTTGTAGACTTCATTTGAAACTTATTTTTGTAATTGTAATAGAGTTGTAACGGTGTTCGCGCCTTTTTAGACACGACGAATTTTTGTTTAGCATGAAATCGATGCTACAAGCACGAGCAATGATTCGACGAGCGAAATGGCGATTAATCTTGTCGCCGCCCTTAGCTTCTCCTTTTCCATCGTGAGCATAATCCACGATGCTGCTTCACGTTCCACAAGGAAACCATAGATCCTCTCTCTCACCGCCATGTCTGCCGTCCTCTCACCTTGTTCGAAACAAGACGGGCTTACACGCGTATTTATGTATAACCCGCGTCTTATGCTCGAAAGCCCGATGTACAAATTTCGAGCCCTTCCGGGCGAGGAAAGCGTCAGAGCGGGAGATAAATTCCTCTCAAGAATTAAAAGATGTAAAACAAGAATCCATCGTTCTTGATTATTATCAGATTACAATCTTATAAAAAATGATAGAAAGACATCGATTTTATTTTATAATCGGATTTTATTCTGACAAAAGAATTTATTAATCGTTTCATTTATTCACACATCCAAAAATAAGTTTATTCGATTTGACAAAATAAAAAAAATAAATTTAAAATTACGCGTTAGGTTAAAACATATTGACTTTTAAAAATGACATGTTATGTCATTATACATGTTCAATGTTCTAGTTTTTAAAAAAATAATTATATGAACATGTAATAATTATATAAAATTATATAAACATATGATGAATATGAACATATGATGAAACATCATGACAAATGTGGGAAAAACTAATTTGCAATTGTTTAATTTAATGTGTTAGATTATTAAAATTTTCAATTACAATTTTACATCGTAATATTATTATGCGATATGTAAAAGTAATTATCATAGGTGCAGGCAGTGTTGATATGACCAATATCGCTTGCAATTTCCTCGGACGAGCGTATCACGTACCATCTAGAAATTATCACAGCGCGACGTCGCTCCATACGCAGTTGCAATCTCTGGGATGTAACTGCGCGCATATATGCGCCGTGCACGGTATAGTAATCGGATCATAATGTAATCTGCGATTGGATATAGCGGCCACTCGCTCGTGTGTTAAGCAATCGTGTAATCGATCCAATCGATTACGTGAGAGGGGAGAATAAATGCAGGAATTTGGAAATTTTTTTTTTTCAAAGGCTACGCGAGATAAAATCCAACAACGATAGAAAATTAACCCAACGCAAGAATTTGATATTCGCAGGATTTGAGAATCGTGAACTTAATTATGCAGGCGTCTAAAAATCAACATCTCACAATAGCGTCGAGAAATTACATGGCCGCGACACGCGAACTCTACGCGAAATTATGCGCTGTTACATCGCTGCACGCAGTTACAATTTCTAAAATGTAAGCGCGGGCGTCGTGCCCGGTATAGTAATCGGGTCATAATGCAATCCGCGCCGATGGATATATTCGACGACCGCTCACGTACTCCGGAATCGTGTAACTTTATTGGAAGACGACGAGGGACTTCCGTCCGGTTATCTCTTCGAGCCGACATGGCCGCTCGTGGATCCTGAAGGGACGCGGACAGGGCGCAAGGGGTTGGCACTAATAGCCCTTAAGTTGGATGAAGTTCGCCATTGTGCGAGCCGTCTGGGCGTACGTGATCAGTTTTACCCTTGGATAATCGCACCACCGGAAGCCTGATCTTCCTATCGTCGTACTTAACTGTAAAGACTTGCACGGGAGACACCATATTCGTAGAATTTCCGTAAAGAAATGCGAAATGTTTTGTAGTTTTTTTTCACCAAGTTTTCTAAAATTGTAAAATTGTTAAAAAATAATAATAATGCAATAATACATTGCGCAATTTTAAAATTATTAATATCTAGAGCCGTGTGATTTATATTGATAGACTTTAATGTCCATTTTTTATACGAGATTAATGTATTCAGATATTTTACGTGCTCAAATCACATTAAAAGAGAGAAATAATTTACATCTATGTGTATAAGCTTAATATTCGAATGATTATTTTTCAAATATCAGTTATGAAATTTTTCTCTTAAATTCTACCTAATTTCGCAATTTAATGACACATATGGAATAAGCGATATCGAGAAAGAATTCCAATAACCAGCTCATCAGAAAAATGACATATTGACTATCATCGCAGATATAAATTATGTTTCGACTATCCGGAAAAGAGTAAAACACTTTGACTTATATGCTCCCTGTTGAGTACCGTACAGAGTTAATCCTTAAGGAATGAATTTATCCTTCTGTCACTCAGCAACCGCGCTGCAGCGTCCAAAGATCAATCTCGTAGCGGTAATCCACGCCGCTACCTACAAATTACTCAAATAGCGACTCGACAACGATACAACGATGTACGTGCCGTTGACTCGACAACAGTACAATCATCATCGCATGATCGTCGATGTCCGGCGCGACGCGATTACACGCGTTTTACAATGACGGAAGTCGCGAAGATGCGCGAAGGGCACGAAGGACAGAGAGGGTAGAGGCGGTAAGTTACGCGAAGAAGCATGCGTTAATGATTTCGGCAAGGTTTGTACACACCGACCACATACATCATAAGGGCCCGTCCACAAAAGAGAGTTAAACTTACCGGCGACGATGACCTCACTGCCAGTCATCGTCGATAATGACCCTTCTCCTCTCATGTGCCTTTCCTCCTCTCTTCCTTTTCCCGCTTCAACAATTCGTTTCCCCTCTCTCTTTTTATCCCCATATCTTTTTATATCGTCGTCTATTAATTGTATATCGTATTCTAGTAAAATAAAATAAATATTGCACACCTCACAATCAGTGATTTTTCCTTGAAAGATCGAAATGTTTTGCATATAATCGCTCATTAATTTATCATTTGATTCGCGTTATTTATTCATTTCAGACTTATCTCTGCATTACTACACTTGGTGCATTTATTTACATTGCTTCCTTCTTATTACTTGTATATTCTCCGCCCTGTATATTTCTTTCGTATATTTGTCAAGAGAGAAGACTCGCCTCTCTTTCTTCTTCCTCGTCTTTCCTCATTCTCTTTTTCTTCTACCGCTATTTCTTCCTCTTCTGCTCTTTCTCCACGCGTTCTTTTTTCGCGAGCGCACATACACGCGTGCCTTAATGACGCGCATGCAATCCGCACGCGTCTCCTAATAACCATCGTCATTAGCGCACGCGGAACCAACGCGCCGCGAGGAGGCGAAATTTTTGGGCGCGGCGACGACGCTTCAACAATACTACCCGTCATTTTCGGCGCGCTCGCGTGGGCACGTCATTAAGGCTTCTTTTATAAACGCATCTTTTGTCGCATCTCCTAACGCGACAATCACAACACATACCGAGGATGAATAGTATCAAATGAATTGATTTATGCACTCGATATCTGATTAATTATACAATAAGGAAACAATGCTTCTTTCATTTTACTTATGAAGCTTGAATCGGTATTACGTTTATTGTAAAATTTTTTATGTTTAATTCTTATTTATTAAAAAATATGAAATTAAAGAAAGGAATAAGGCTTCTATTTTATAACCCAAGAATTATTGTTATTTTTGTTAATCCATTCAAAAAATGGATTCCAAATTTTGACCAAGAAAATCATTCATAAAAGATACACGATTTAATATTATAAGTGTGAGATACATTGAAATCTCTGGGACTCCCTGATAATAATATCCTCAATTTCTCTGATACTTGATACAACTCCTATAATTCACGACATCCAATTTGCGATACAAGCTCTTAAGAGAAATCTAAAGTCCTATAATAATAATTCCATAATCATAGTTACGGAATAATCTCTCTTTAAAAATATTACTCTATTATAGATTTTTTTCGGGGGCATCATGGGTGGTACGAGTTGGTTACATTTAAATGCGAGTTTCGCAAGAGACTAATTTCTAACGTCGTTACGGGATATTAATCATCATCGTGCCTTTCCAACTAGTCTCTTTAAAGTTCGACGCAGCCGACGTTACATCATTACGTTACATCACCGTCAGGTAACTCGTGAAAAGACCGAGGGATCGCAGTAGGAACCGGCTAACGGCTGCTGTCCGGCGATCGGCGTAATTACAACGATAATTCTCGGTCGACGAACATGGAGTCATCGCGACGCTTTGCGTCGCAGCCACTCGATAAAATAACGCATCGCGATTCGCTATATCAGGAAACCGCAATTGCAGTTTGATGTAGAAGCTAACATTAACATGGGAATAAATGTTTCAGGCAAACTGCTGATAGAATAATGCATCGCATTTAATAGCATCACATCGCTATTAAAATGTTACTTCCTCTATATATGAATATATTATACATGTATATCTATGTATATATGAATATAAATTGCAATTTTCTTTTGAAATATATCCGTAATTCATTAATTATAAAAAATACTTCTCAGAATATTACAATTTTGTTTAATTAAACAATTTATAGAGGATCCTTCCAATTTATAGAGGATAGAAAGTTATTAAAAAATTGTTTTTTTTTTCACTTTTTAATCAAATATTTTATTAGATATTTATTTATATTTTGTATACAATGATATATAATTCTTTTTAATTTTTTAAAATTATTTTTTTTAAATATTTTGTCCCATATCGAGATACTTTGCTTGCTAGAGTCGTTCCCATCGAAAAGCGCACGTAGTAAATCGCGGTCCATATAGTTCAGCGAACACGTGAGATCCCCGTAGCACGTTTCGGAACGCCGCCACGCTCGAACCGACGACCTTTCTTCGTAGAGCATTTTGCGCGATCGCAATTGCGATCCAACACGGTACGGCGCGACTGTAAAAATCATTATAGCCGGTATGTATAATTGATAATTGATAGATATATACCAGAGTGGGTAGATTAACTGCTCTGCGAGTTTCTGAAGCGGTCGATATGTATCTATTGTACAAGGTGAACGAGAGCAGTTGCAAGGACAACATATACATACACACACACACAATTGCGAATTTAATAATATTAGATTATTATCTGGAGAGCCATTTTCCTTGAAAGTGTTGATGCATAATATCTAGTTTTTTTATTTAAAGAAAAATTTTTTTCAATCATGTGTTGAATCATCAGTTATATATTCTTCTCGTCTATTCATTTTTGTTTCAATTAATAAGCATGTAGCGTTTTATTCTAATCAATAAGCGAGTATGAATTAATCTATTGCTAATTATTTTTAATATCTATGTAATAATTTTCATAATCATAATCATTTTTATAATCATGATTCTGTCTATATCCACCTGTGTGTTACTTATTTTATAGTTAATCTCGCATTTTTCATTTATTAATCGTTTTATATATAAATCCTTATAATTATGTAATCTCTTATTGCGGTTTTATTCTTCTAAATATTTTTATATAGAAGAGAATAATGTATTTCCTAATTCATTTATAATTATCCCGTTTTGATAAATAGATCCTCTCCCTTCCGGTTCTCAGAAAAACCGTTATATTCCTCTTAATACTATCTCATGACTCATATTTGAAACCGCACTGAACGGAGCACGTACGATAGATTAGCAATTCTTGTTAAGCTAATATCGTGCATGACTCGCTTATGCTTATTACACTTTCGTCACGAGTACATAATTGATTTCCAAAAATAAGTAGTTTACTTTTTGTCAAGGAAATATATCAGAAAAAAATAATTAGACATCGCTACAAATATCATTCGAAATTAAGGATTTTCAGTCATTTACTTAAAAGAAGATTACCTTGAATCAATGCAGATGTAGCGAGAACGTAAGATATAACACTTTGATAGGTTCAACAAATCGAGATTAATAATGACAATAACAGACGGATATTGAATCCAAAGATATTTCATTGTGGAATCGGAAGAATATTCGCTGTGTCGGCGAAATATGGTCGAATTAATCAAATAATGCAAGAAATTTTAGAAGTAATGTTTATTCGTTGGCCGAAAAATTATTTAACCCATTGTTTCTTTGAATTATATCTCGACGGATTTTAAATATGGTGGGCGCGCCTGCAGCCATAAAAGAGTATAGTCATACCGTCTCGCGACTTTATTTCGCGATTTTCGTGAGGAACGAAATGCTTGTTCTCGGTAACTTCGCCAACGCGACGAATAATAGGATCTACGATCCGCCATATAAATCTTCTTAAGATCGGGGACTATGTGTCACATAAAGTACATGTTTTACGCGCAAGACAGAAAAGATACGCCACACAGACAAAAGCGTGTATGTGTATGTCCGCGTGTTCACGTGTACAAATGTCGTCGACAGAAAATCGAGATAAGAATATATCATAAAAGATAATATTACAAAGATATAATATCTATTTAAGAAACCTATTTTTACACATGAAAATTTAAAATTTAAAAACTAAGATTTAAAACCTTATAATAATTATTATTATACAATATTGATTGATATATGTATTTATAGTTCTTTATTCAATCTTTATTGGTGCTAAAATTAATCTCTCGAAATAGTACATGACATATAAAATTTAACAATATATATTGTAAAGTTAAAATACATACATGCACATATATATATATTTTACTTTCTAAAAATGATCACTTATAAAATTCTCAAGATATATACGAATACAAGAAAAAAGTTTATAAGATATTCTCGATCTAGAGCGAGAAAGAAGAAGAAGAGAAGGAAATTCTACATTTAAAATAAAACTACAGATTATATATTTAATAATTAATCTACATGTATTGAATTTTTATCAAATTAATAGAACTGTGGAATATTAAAATATTTTTTACACAATGATTATTTTATATTATACTTTTCATTCGCACTTGGAAAAGTATCATGTTTTTCACGTTACACAATCAAATAATTTAGAATATTAATATTTCTTTCGCCAAACATTTTTCAAAATATATGATTTGTATGATGAATTTTTTATATTACATATATTGATACAAAATAAAATATTTGTTGCGTTGTACAAATTCTGCAAATCGTTCTCGTGTGGAAAACATACGGCGCGCAAACAAGTTCTTATTATTACCTTCGCGATTTTACTTTCGTATTTTTGTTAATGAATCCGGCGGCTTTATTCACTCTGCTCGTCCTAGGATCCTCGGGCCAATCGCGGGACCTGATGGATCACCGATGACCGGATAAACGCGAAATACGGAGCGCGCTTTATTCGTTCGCGTCCCCGAGGCGCGCAGCCGCGAATAACGGTGACTAATGAAAACATGCGTTCCCTCATCTCCTAGACGCGCGCGCGATAAGTTCTCGCATGATTCATTGCGCCATTACATCGCGCGGCCGACGGCTCAATACGCGCTCATTGTGATATCGGCAATTTATTGCGCGGGCGGGGTGGTGGCCGCCGTCGCGGCGGCGGACCTGAGATCGATCGAAACTTTCGCCGCCCGCGAAAGTTTTGTCGTCGCTCAAAGTTCGCCGCCGGGTCTACCTGGCGGGGAAAACACCTCGACGCCTTAAACTGGAACAACTAATGTCTAGTAATCGATCGAGACATTTTAAGTATAGCGTAATCAAAACAAGTTAATACGGCTACGTATCTTTAATATGTTATTGAAATAATTCAAAAGGGAACAAGTTAATGTCCTTTGAATATTTTTGATAGCTAATAGGTAGATATTAATTAAACTCGTAATCAACTTAAAGTGTAACTTAATAAGCGTTAAGTATGGAATGTATTAAAACAATTATAAATTCTTTTATCTTTTAACTCTCTCTTTCGAGATCGATTTTTAATTCGAATTTTTAATCATATATCTGGCTCCTATATAAAAATCTCGGTGATTCTCACTGTTTTCTAATTTGATAAAATCCTAAATGAATTATCTATAAAATATATAAGTAAATGTCAAAAGTTGATTTTCTTCATTCGCGTTAAAGAGGAAGACGTTTCATTTTGTTAAATATTTTTTTCGAAAAATTTCATTTTGCGAATGTTGTCATATTAATAGATTTGATGACAAGATTAATGTCAATCAATGATCAATGATATTTTCGCATTTCTCGCTAACTGGAATGTATACCTAACTTAGCAAGTCAATAAAGCATAGGGAGTTTAAAAATTCATCGCAACGATCAATATTGACTGGTTTATCTCAATGCTCTTTCAATGAAGGTAAATTACTTGTTATAAGATAGAAAATGTCAGCTATCTAATCTCAGCATAAGTTTTTTTTTTAAATTTTTATATACATAGACTAATGCTCCGATCAAAATGAAATATCGACACGCGTAATTGGGGATTTACTAATTATTTTTTATTACATAAAATTGTGTATGCTACACATATATAACATATTTATTGTAATTATTTTAAGCAATAATTTTTTATTAAATTGAATGGCCATGCAATCCGGTTTGTGATATCTCTCATCCTGAATTTTTAAAATGAAAGGATTGTAAAACAGCAATTTTATATTATTTCTATCGTGAAAATATCGTGAAATTAAAGCAAACATTTTGCATTTTATTGTATTATTTTAGGAACAAAAAAGTTGTATTGCATTATAAATGATATAATTGAATTGTGTAATATTAGGCAACTGTATAAATTCTAAGATTATGAAAAGATTTTAATCAATATTTCATCTCGAATATTTGACGTGCTCCATTCGTCACGTCCATAGCTTCGCGGAGGCGATATCTCGCAAGGTAATCTTTAAAGACCCAGTTTGCATACAATTTCGAGTAACGTTCCCGTCGATCACGGGTGACCGATCTCGGAAGTGTTGCATCTCATAATTTGCAAAATTCAACGTAATATACCGCGCTGCCTTTACATTCTCTGTCTCTTTCTCGCGAAGGTGAAGACGTAAAAGCTTATCGCGTACGCCGACGTAGGAGAGATGAGGAAATGCCTGTTTTCGTTAGTCACCGTTATTTTCAACGCGCAAGTGATGCGATGCACCGCACTATACCGTGCAAATGCACCGTTGCTTGTCTGCCTGCTGGGCATGTATCGTATGTGCAAACGCGTATGTGTGTATATCTCGCTTCTATATTTTTCTATATATATATACAGAAAGTTTATCACTTTTAGAAATTTGTCTCCTACATGGACTGCAGAAATAAGAAAACATTTTCACGGGAATGTATCTAGATCCATCTTTCATTTCTGACGTTAAAAAAATTATTAAGAGATAATAAATAGCACATTATATATGTATAATTATAAGCAATGAAGCTAAGCAAATATATTTTTAGATAAAATATATTTTTGCATATAACGGGAAATAAGCTCCCGAAAAAATTTTAAAATTCTACAATATGATTCAAAAGAATTCAAAATTCAAAGATTTAAATCAAGAGATTTTAAAAAAAATCATGAAAGACTGAAAATTCAAAATCTTCGATGCAAAGATGTAGGCGATATAAAGTTCTTCTATATTTTATGTTTTAGAAATCTAAAAATTCTAATATTCACAATGCAAAAATTGCGATATTCAAAAATTTTGATTTTTTATGACAAAAAGATGTAAAAAAAGGAATATGATTTACGATATAAAATTCAAAAAGAATAATTGAATTAAAAAATCAGAAAAGTGTGGAATGCATGTTGGAATTCGGTTTTTCAACCAAACCTTAAACACTCGAAGCCTACGAATCCAAATTTCCATATTCATCATAATTTAACGCATCCATCATAATTAAGGTAACGGACGTTCGCGACGTGGGAAACGCGTTACAACACGCGCAATTATACTGACAACGCATTACGGAATCACGGCGCCGTGACATCGTCGCGGTATCGTCGATTTCTCGCCGCGTATATGGCCGCATCGATTGCGATACGCGGCGAAAGGAGAGAACGGAAAGGGGATGAAGGGGAAAAAAAGGCACAATGAGACGCGTCCCACGCGTCCGCGATACGAGAGGGAATGCGTGTTTTCATTAGTCACCGTTACTCGCGACGCCCTCGCGCGTTGCATCGGCCGTCGCAGCATCCATGCAACGCGTCAATACCGCGCAAGTATGTACTCTCTAAGCACGCCGCGAGGCACTCGGCTCGAGGAGCGCGGCGCATACCAGGATCTTGACTCGGTGGCGAGAGCGTGTTTTGATATCGCGCGGGAGGAGCACGTGAGTGCGCGCCGCATAAGCGAACAGGAATGCCCATACGAGCGGGGAATACGAGAAGAAAAGGAGATAAATAACTGGAATAGCAAGGACATCTCTCTCATAAGCGAGATCGTCCGCGGAGAGCCGGGGTATCGCTCGCTCGGTGACGATAACGCTGGAATGCGCGGTGAGAGCGCGTAGCGAATGCAATTTGTGCACAACTCGAATAATTTAGGATTTTTATCGCAAATTTTTGTGTTTATCTTATATGCGTTTATATAGTATAATATGGATGGATATGATTAATGTAACGTGCGCGGCTCATCGTTTCGCAATGTGTGTAGTTTTTAAAATAGCAATTCTCTCTGGTTATAATAATAATTAAACACTTTCGAAATTTTCGCGAAATCGAATAATTAATATTTCATAATTGAAGAGCGCGAGGTTAACAATATATATATTTTAGATTGTAATTATTAAATTATTATTAAATAATGATTATACACGCGTTTCTTCGCCACATTGTTTAAATAGATCAACATTTATTATCGTTCCCCGTTATGTATAATCTCCGGTGAAAATTTAGTCTTTAATAATAGATATGGCGAAAATTATATATATTGCCGATCCCACGCGGCCGATGAAATACACCTTCCTCGTCGAGAATCGACGTGCAAATCGACGAACAATGCCGATGCCTCTAACCGCGATCATCCAGGCCGACCTTTTGAGGCCGCCATCGGAATCCCGTTAGCGATCGTACTTCATTAAGCGAGTAGGA
Organism: Camponotus vicinus; assembly: GCF_025532165.1. Classification (NCBI taxonomy): domain Eukaryota; kingdom Metazoa; phylum Arthropoda; class Insecta; order Hymenoptera; family Formicidae; genus Camponotus; species Camponotus vicinus. The sequence continues at coordinate 17,778,720 of NW_028141967.1, read as the reverse complement.
AGTGTATCGTTTAGTAGGCGTGTATTATAATTTACAAGGATAGAGCCGCGCGTGCGATCGGTCCCGATTAATTGCGGGATCGATAGAAGGCGAGCCGATAAAAGGCGAATGCTTACGCGCGCGATCGTCTGGCACGATTGTCCCGATCCTCCCGATCCTCCCGATCTTCTCGATCCTCGAGGCACCGATTCGCCAATCGATTCGCAATTTTCATCCCGAAGACCGTTAGCCTCGCGAATAGTTCGCAGATTTGCGCGAATGCGTGCGAGCGAGGATCGGATCGACGCGCGTTATCTAAAGCGCGAAAGCGCGAAGATTCTCGCGTACCACGCCTTTTCCGATGCACCCTGCGAACCGTTACCGATGAAACAATCAGAAAATTACCTGGTTTGTCTGAAAATTATTGATGAAAGTAGCGGGTTTTGAAACGTAGAACTCGTCAATTATAAAACGTTTATACTAGAGGAAAGTGTGAAAAGTAATATTATATATAATCTAAATAAAATTGACATTAAGTGTTCAAAATTTGTTGAGTCATTAAGAAAAGATTGAAAAATTGGGAGAGAATCATTTTACCTTGGTAATATTATAATTATAAAATTTTTATATGTATGTACTACGTGTCAGACAGATTGTATAATTTAAAATTTTGTTCTGTATTCCGTATAAATGTTTTATAATTCAGATTATAATTCATATTTTATATTTATATTATTTATAAAATTATATATTATAAGTATTTTATTTATTTAAGTGGAATGAATTATGTGTGTGTAAAATTAATTTCATAATTTCAAATAATTTTTAAGTCGTTTCTTATTCTTGCGAGGATCAAAATATCGTGAGAAGTTTTTTTTTTCACTTATTACTGCGAGAAAATTCATAGAAAATTAACTCGAAAATGTTATTATATATATTGAAATTTCAATTTTATACAGACTGGAGTTATCATAATAAAATATGTTTAAAATTTCGTCCAATATTATAATTCCGCTTAATATTTATTAACAAATTTGTAATATTACAGCTGCCACCAAAGTTTAAATATTAGATTGCGATAATTAATTAATTCGTATTCATCAATTTTTCATTGGATTATTTTAATGTTCGGATCGATTCTTGTTATCGGTTGCAATTGGATGTACATATAATTTTGTGTGTGAATTCTAGTATAAAATATATTGTATATAGAATTTGATCACGCCCAACGGCACCTGTATCGATTATCGTTTGACCAACTAAAGTACAAGGATGTCGGTTTAATGAATAACGGCGTATCCAGCGACACGATGCAGCACATACAAACCCATATACGCGCGCATATGTAAAATCGATTTGATCGACGAACCATTGTCCATATTTGACGAAGCGAAACGAATGGCGAAGTGGCACGAATTCGGTTTTCGCATTCGCTATTCGAGTTATATATTCGATGGAAATATTGCTAATCGCCGTTTCTCTGACAAGCTCAATATCGACGACATTTGACTTTCGAAAGAAATATCAATTAGCGTAATTTGCTTTAAGCTTTAATAAAGAGATTGTACGAGTAAAAATTTTTATTGTTAAAAAATTACAGCAAATTATTTACGTCAATTATTGTGTTTAAATATATATAATCTCTTTGTTTTAATTAAACAAATTATATAAAAAATATATATATAAGAGAGAGAGAGTGTATATATTAAAAAGTTTATATTTCTATTATTCGTAATATTATTAATACCTGTTTTTATTAACCAATTTCTTTTGTATTATATAATTTTTAAGTAAAAATCTTCCGCGAAAGATATATATAATGTAATATTTATTGATAATAATTAAATATATTTTATAAATAATTTTTAGATATTGAAGAACACATCAATTTTCTAGATGTTAACATTTTATATATATGTATGTTATTGTGTTTTATTATATATTTAGTGAATTTCGATATCAAACATTGAATAAACTTCAGTCAATTGCATTACAGAGTTTATTCATGTGCACTATTCGGATTAAATTTTTTATATTTATTTGCATCTGACATGCTGAAAGCAAGTATAATTAGTAATCAAATATATAGAAACACCTTTACAGATGGCTCGGGGTCGCGTTTGTGTATGTCTGTCCACTTTCACTGGCCGGTTAAAATTGTCTTTGTATCGAATCTATGGTCGGTTGATTATTATCCTATTTCTATAGACCATGATGGCCTCCTGACAGTAACTCTGTTCCCTGTCTCCTATAATGCCCGTACTACTTATGGAATTGTGCTTACGGAGAATAGTGGCCCATAGAAGGGAAGTAGAAATGTCCGATGCTCTTGACAGGTGTTCGCGTATTCACAGACAGACAGCTCTTCGTTGCTAATACATCAATCGCTATATATATGTTTAAGATGTATATGCAATCAATGTCTATACGTAAATCGTATAATCGAGTCGATACGTAAGCACCTCCTTCTCGTTATTGTTTAAAGTACTTATAGGAGAATAGAAGTCCACCGTATGCTGTTTATAAATTCATAATAAAATCATGTGAAGTAGTTTTCGCATCACATTCCTGTGCGCATTCTTTTATTCATATCTTAATTTAATTGTACTCAAAAAACGGAAGTTTTACAATTGCAATCACAAATTTCAGATATATAAATATTTATATTGAATAAAACAAATTTTTAATTTTTAATAATCGAAACTAAATATCGAGACTTTAATATAATCGAAAATATGTACATAATAAGAATCTATGAGAGATATACATTGGGAAAACAGTCCAACTAGTTTGATTAGAACTTGGATAATATGTGGCCCGAGCATAGTCAGCAATTTACAAGATTACGATGTACTTTCACTCTATCCGTTTACGCGCGCTTCAAATTACTTATCGAACAGTGTCGTGAGTATCGAGAGTAGAAAGGGAACAGACAGCAAGCTGTCTGATGTACTTGACAGGTGCCAGCTATTCATAGACAGACAGTCCTTCACTTTCAATGCATCAATCTGTACATCCCATATTGCAAGCTCCAGACATATATATGTAGACATATGAGATCAAATATATCGCTGCCGTAGATTTATTGCTAAAAAAACTGTACTTAAATAAAGATTAAATAAAGATGACTGTGCACTCAGCAATATAATACTTGAAATTTTCAATCCAAAAAATTAACGTTATTAATGAATTATTTAAAATTAATAATGGAAAGTATATATAATACACAAATGCGCGTATTAAATGCATTGAACTTGAGACTTAAATTGACATTTGGTATTCTAATCATTATCTCTAGTTAAGATGCAAAATAAAATCGCGATTAATTTTTTAAGCTGAATAATATTCCGTGGTAAAGAGATTGCATTCATGGATAATATGCAAATACGTTGGATTACTTATTGAATTGCGCCTTATTTTATCGAGAGCATGAACGGGACAGACAGGAAGCTGAAATGTTCAATGTATTTGACAGGTGTCCGTGCATTCGCATATCCTCAGTCCTTCACTCCTCTCTCTCTGTCTCTCTCTGTCTCTCTTCCTCCCTCCCTTCCTCCCTCTCTCACTCTTTCTCCTCTCCCTGACACATCAATCTCCATATATACATTTGAAACTACAATCGGACCGTGTCGGTGTCATAGATTGGACGATACATTCGTATCAGTCAAGCGCATCTACATTTTCATTTTTTGTCACCGATTACTTGCGAACTCTCCGTACTTTCGATTGTTCTTCTGGTATCTAGTATTATAAAATGCAATTTGATTTCTGAAAATATGCTTATATATATAACATATACATATATAACTACAGATATGAAAAAAGATATTAGCAAAGAAGAAAATATAATAAGCGATAAATAAATTTTTTATGAATTTATATTTCTAAATAAACAAAGTAAAATTATCTGTATTAAATTTTATAACTGTAAGACTCATTCACATAATTTAGAATAGATGTGAAATATAAATTATCCTCTATCGAGCTATTTTTCAATTAAATTTATCTGGTATCAATTAAAATATGATACATATTATTAAATTTCAAAATTAATAAAAAGAAATTATTTCTACACATATTCCATAATAATATTCATTCACTAATTGTGCGACATAAATAATTTACCTTACTTACGTGATACTAGTAAGAATTTCATTTTATTCATATAAGTGAGCAATGATTTTATCAAATAATACGATTATTTATAAATAAACATGTGACAAATATAAGCAACTCTTGTCAGCTTTAAATAAAAAGACTGATAGAATGCGATGTTGTGTATATTTTGCAAATTACTTATTGAATCAGATTATATGTATGAGCTAGACACAGGAAGTGGCCGATGCGCTCGTCAAATGTTCGTATTTACATGCAGCAGCCTGTGCTTTTACCGTATCGATCGCTATGTATGTATTTAAAGTTATGATCGAATTATGCCCGTTCATCGATCGTACGGTTTATATGAACGTGAAACACCCAGGTAGACTTGTCGATTATCTTTTTTCGATTAATAGTTACCATCAATAGAACTAGCATCTAAAATGACATGCAAAATTTTGTATAATCATCAAAATGTAACATAAGCTTGCTCAGAAAATATTTGATAAAATATATTCCATCTATTTATGTTTGCTAGTTATTAATATTAAAACACTTAACTATGCCTAATGTTGTAATCATTATTGAAAATCATAGTTATATTATCAAATGTATTTATCAAAAATCGATTAAGCACACAATTATATTGTTCTTTTTCTTTATATAAACTTGTTCGATAGCTCCGTCATTATTTTTATCGAAAATTTGATAGAGACATATTACTTTATTTTCTTTTTAAAATATGTTTTTTAATATCGGTGTAATTAATTATTGAAATAAAATCTCGTTAAAATTAAAAAATTCAAAATATTAAATGTAAGGAATAAATTTTGAGTATACATTAAACATCTATTGCTAGAAAAAAATACGATAAATCTGGAACACATATTTCTTATAAATTAAGCGCAAAAACACAATTGCTGTAATCCACATCAATATGTCAATTGCTATTGTATATACCCGACGCCTTCGTCATCGGATGACATTTGAGGCAATGCACATTCGCGACCACTACAGTGACGTCTATGCAAACTCAAATTGCCCAATTGTCCTGCCATAACTACCTTGCTGAGATCGACCGAGGGAACGAGAGGAACAGGATGACAGTCAGGAAATCAGGAAACGCTCCATGTGCTTGACAAGCTCCATGCCGTCGATCTCTATATCTCCTTCGATACGTGCGAATACGTCTGTCGATCTAATCGCATTTACAAATCGATGGCGATAGATTGATTGAATATCCCGTAATTCGGCCACATGATGATAGTACACATAATCATCGTAATAATAACGATCATGATGACGAATTTGTAAAGAGTTACGTTGCGTTTCGCCAAGTAATGTAGACTTTGTTTCATTGTTGGTGACCACACGCGGTGCAATCGATGCGCAGGATCATCGCGACATCATTTTGATGAACATTTCGCTGAACGAATGCTTTGTTTCAGTTTGCGAACGCTGAATAATCGCGTCTTTGTAAGATCGGCAATAGTCTAATTAAATAATGCGAGATATGTGAATTATTTTATAAAGTAGTAATTTAAGGTCCCAGTTGAATATTACCAATAATCGACAAATTATATATATTGTCATCATCATAATTATTAGACAAATTATTGGACAAATCTCTTAAATTATAGTATTCATATATATATATATGTAATAGAGTAAAATATTACTTAGATTGGGATGTGATCCAAATATGACACATTTTTGTTCTAATTTAAGCAAAATTGATGGCGTCCTACTTTTAGAAAGAAAGATATTAGAATATCAATAAAGTTATTAAAATTGACTATTCGATAGCGTTTTTACAATTTCCACATTTGATAATATATATCAAATATAATATATAAAGATTCAAGGGTTCCACTCTTTCTCTCTTTTTCTTCTTTTCCGTATCCTCAATATTAAATATTAAAACAGGTCATATGCGGAAAGTACAGTAAAAGTATTATGTTAAAGTAAAAGTAATTAGCAACGTCACTCATAAAAAAATTAATATAGTCTACTCAGAGTGAAAACAGAATATGGAAAGTTCATCCTTGTACTGGCAAACATCCGCTACGGAAACGGGTGAAAATTAACTTCTGTTCAAACATCGGCAGATTAAACGGACGGTTGGATAAAAAGAGTTCTCCGCAGGAAATAGATATCGATCTTATGGAATCGATTGTAATTAATTTATTGTTTATTAATACGTTATTCTACGTCGCTGAAATTCAATATTTTAACGCGTTTTGTTTTGTTCAATTTCTTGAATATCGTCGCACAGTGAAACGTTGCGACGGTAAAAGAGAGCAAATTAATTATTAACAATTTTATTAATCGACACGACAACAAGGTGTCACATAAGAAATTTTTACCTGTACACATATATGTTTATTCGTCTTTTTCTATGAATATTTTATCTGCTTTTGAAGATAAAAAAACAGAGAATATAATTTTTTACTCTTTCGTTTAATTTTCCGGAAATCCTTTTTAAACAGAATTTCAAAGTTAATTAATCTAAAAAATCTATATATAATTAGATTTTACAGACCGCGTGGTTAAGTACGATCAATCAACTAAAGTAGGAGCACTTGTTGAATTTAACAATCTGCTACATATGTGTGTACATGTTTAACGTTTCCGCAGAATCTATTACGAAAGAGTGCTCTTCTTGATATTTAATTACCAGCGACTGATATGATTGGGAATTGCAAATTACGGGGAAATGTACGGACAGCGTCGAGGAACTGTACTCTCGCGTTTACGCGTTGACGCGTAACTCTCTATCCGACAAGCGCGAATACGCCCGTCGTCATCGCAAACGCGGCGTAAACGCGCAGCCCCCCGCGGCGCGGCAGGGACGGGGTGCGGGGGCGGGGGCGGGGGCCGCGGCGCGCGGCAAAGGCCGGTCAGGGGCCGCGATTACGCCACCGCCGACGATTGCCGCTCACGCGGGGAATTCCGACGCTCCGCGCCGGTCGGCCACGGCCACCTGCCGCCGACATTTACTTTGTGGAAATCCATCGACATGGCCCAAACAATCCTATGGCGTCTGTTCGAACATCAAAGTGGACAACGTCCATAATCCCACCTGGCCTGGCGCGATTCAAAGGATGCAAACACGCGCGCACGTGAGACTGACTGTTCGCGTATATTCGAGATACGAATACAGTGTCTCTGTGCGCAAATACACTTTCTTGCGATGACAGCAGCAACTGGAGGGAAAGCGAGCTAACGTTAGGACTTTGATAGTTGAATGAAAGATAAGATTATTTGATGCTCAATCATATGTCATAGGAGAAGTGGTACTTTAATGGAAAGGTAATTAAAATAAAAGATATATAAAAGGAGTGCGTGCTATCTTTTATTCGTGGCACCGATGGAGCTTAAGCAATCACGTTAAAATGGCGTGTGTGATTATGAATTTGTCCAAACGGTACGTGTGCCGTTCGGAAGCATTAAAATCGTAATTGCTTTCAAGCATTTCATCATAATTGTCGTGTAGTATCTAGCGTTGAAAGGAAATGCTATTATAACACCCTGTGTATACGTATACGTACCGTAGAAAGGAATATTATGTGGCATAGTATTACTGCGAAATATTCCCTTGCCGTGAATTACAAGACGTTTTAACTACCGCGGTTGTTTGCTGCAAGGTGGGATTAACGGCGGAATTTTCATAAAATTACGTAGATGGTTGCTTTATTTATTACACACACGCGCGATTACTTCAGCTCTTAGTTACGTGATAAAGTAGATAAAAATCTTACTAATAGCGCACAATCAATCCACCTGGGGAGCAAAATAATATATCATATTGTTTTGATTTTTCTTCCATTTAAAAAACATTAACATAATTTTAGTAACCTAATTAATAGTTGTGTTGCAAAAATCACATTCATATTTTTTTAACTCAATATAAATATTATATATTTTAAATATCGGTATTTTAATCTTTTTCTCTCACATTTATTTTTATATTCATAGAAATGTTAAATTCTCTTATGCTTTTATCGCGGTTAAATGTCATAAAATTGATATTTTATGTAAATAAAATAGAAAAAGGTACCTGGTATAATTTTAGTCTTCTATTTTAATATCTTTTTCTCTATTTTATTAAGAACTACTCTCTAGAAAAGCATTTCTTGCATCTCCTTGACATTCATGCCGTCATGATATACATGTGAGATTTCATCACATATCATTGTCGATTTAAAATTAGCTTCCAAATGTGACAAGCGGTCAACCGGTGCAGCAAAGTTCCTCTGTCTCGAGTCACAGCGTCGTATATACATGATTTACCGAAATCAGTGATCGACCCTGCCTCTAGCCACCTCCAGGGAAATGTCGGAGTCGTGTCGCGTCTCTCGGATTGGACCTGAACAGCATCCAACACGGTGGTAAGAAGAAAAAGAAGGATACGTAAGAAGAAAAAAGACGAAGGAGAAGGAAAAGAAAAAGAATAGCGGGATGCGAACGGACGAGAGAAGGACGAAAGCGGCCTCGCGGCGAGCCGGTCGCGCGCAGGATGCGGGAGGAGGATGCGCTGAAGAGAAAATAAAGGAAAAAGGAGGCCGAAGTCGTTACGAGAAAATAGAGTGGCCCGGTGACACGTGGGAAATCCTGGCGAGGCGCCGTAGGTGCGCCGTCTATTTTGTCGCGAATTCGAGCACAAAGACGAGCCGAGACACGTGTTGGAACTACTCGAGTCAGCGAATCAGGGTGGTTCTGCAGGACTATAGCCGCAGCTGCCGCAGTCCTCTGCATGCTCGCACATGCAGATTGGCTCGGTAATACCGAAATTCTCTCCCGCATCAGCACATCAGAGGTAAATTGTTAACAAATAAATTCTTTGTAAGAGAGGCATCTGATTAAAGGATAAAAGAGAGAGTGATGGGGCAAAATTATAATATCGCATTGTTACTTCCATAAAGATAATTAATTAATGAAGAGAGGTGTAATAACCCACGGCTATTTTAATAATTGCCTTCGCAAAGAAGTTGGAATCGCGCTCGTACGTTCATATGGAGTATGGGAATACGAATAGAATCCGTCAAAGGAATATGTAGGCGACGCAACGACGCCATTATTTATATATTTATACGCGCTCTGACAATCAGACGCGCGATTTCGCCAGCAAGTATCCGGCTGGATTTTATCGCCGTCGCCAGAGACGAGTTTTCTTTGCCCGGAATAGGATATTTCTCGCGCGTCTCTTTTCGCACCGTGGACAATGGTCAAGTTGTCGATACACCGAAGGGCCCAAGGCGCCGATGATGATCTAGGAAGGCATAAAGGCAGTCCGGTAGTGACTCGTGGCAATATACAACGAGTTATACATTCGCCACGTGTCGCCACGTTTTTCTCGGCTCTTGCTCGCCGAATATAGCGTCGATGAAACGAATGTCCGGGACTTTATGATCGCCAATGCGGGCCGAGATGCGAACCGGAGAGAAAATTTCGATGCTCGATCGAAGAGCTCGCGAAAAAGCAAATATAACATATATAATATAAAATTTATATACGAGCAAATTAAAAATATATTTAAAATTGCGACTTTATTAAGTGACAAAATATTGTAATTGTAAAAAAAATTTACTTATTCTCTCTTAATTATAATTACTTTATAATTATGAGCATTATATGTATTTTTTGACCCAAATAGTGACAGACTGCTAAAGCTGTCCCTAACTCAAATTGAATAATTTCCCTCAAGAATTACTACCGATAAATTGTAAAATCCAAATAGGCGTTAAAGTAATATTTTATCCCGCCCGATCTTTGCTCCAGGCTCCTATTACACACTTCGCGTAAAACTATAATATCCACGGCAGAATAGCACATTGTTGCACGCCGATCGTTAAACACTACGAGGTAACGCTTCTATGGGGATCGATCGAGCGTAAAGGTAGACGAATCGCGAGAGAGAAGGAGAGTAGGACCGAGAGAAATCCATTTACTACGGAGAAACAGGGGGAGAGAGAGCGAGAGAGACAGAGAAGGAAATAGCGGATCGATCGGCAAACACGTCCGCTTAGAAATGCGATCGCGCAATTATTGCCAGCGAGCTCATATCGCCCATTTAGAATCCGGGTAACGAGTTAATATGCGCGCCAAACAATAGCGCGCGAAAATAGATTTACGAGGCGCACGTCGATTCACTAGGAAACGCATATAATTGTTTCACGGCTGAATGCCGGCGCATAATATTGCGCATTGTAACACGCCGAGCGGAATCGCGAAACGCCCGCGCGTTTACGTGCCCCGAATCGCGGCTGATAAATGCCGGGCGTACGCGGAATTCGTGCGTTTTATCGCGAAACGTGACACCTGTTACGGCACGCGAGATACGAAACCGATCGCGCAACGTTCTCGCGGGACGCATCCCAATGTGTGTTGTCCCGCGATTATTCCTCGCGAGACCGATAGCGATTACTTTCCCCAGGATTGGGGAAAATTAATGCCCCCTTGTACTTTCGTCGTTAGAATTATACTGTTCCTACAATTTAATTTTTTCTAGTTTCTTACGTTTCTTTAGAGAAATCTCGGAATTCTGCATCAGCAGGTATACAAGATGTTTTTTAATAAGTACGAAAAATTTTAGGAGATGATTCTTTATCGAAAATTAAGGGGGGTTTTTCACATAAATATTAAAAAGTTCTAATAAAAAATTGAATAGGGGTTGCTCGTTTCATTCCCTTATAACAATACGGGAGGCTGAAAAAAATATTAATAAATAACCTTTTTACTAATAAAAAATATCCACTTAATTTCATTTCTTTAACTTGTCCCAAATTTGAGAAAAAAATAAAAACCTAATTTTTACTCCCATTTTTGGAGAAGTGTAACTGTCCACAGGGAGGGATTTAGGAGTATATGTTTATATAAAAAACCGTCTTTAATTTTCGAAAAATAATCATCTAAAATTTTTCGCACTTATTAAGAAACATTCTGTATATTTTTATTTTTAATTTTTTCGTCATTTTATTATTATTCTTATTACTATTATTTCTTCTTCTTATTATTATTCTTGTTCTGTGTATTATTTTCTTGTATTAAATCCGTACTATTGTTATATTACTTAATTCTGGCCGAATGATTAAAATTCCAATCAATCCGATCGTTTGAAACCAATCCATGTTAAAACTTTTGTTATATGTATTTTACAATCTCTGAATTTTTCCGGTAAGGTTTAACCCTATTAAATTTTTAACACACTTCTCAAAAATGTATAATAATTTGTAGAAGAAAAATAATGAAGAAGATATCACGTAAAGGGCTAAATATCAGACAATCGAGTAAAGCGATATCGCTGTATCTTCTTGGAACAGCTATAGACGGTTGCTATTTTTGAAATGGAATAAAATATCCATACTTCATTTTTCTTCTGTCTCGCATATTGGCAAGTTGCAATTGAGAGAGAAGCGCAACGACAGACGCACCGATTGCAGGATTTCGGTTTATGCGAAGATATCACTGCATCGATTGGCGGGGCAGACCGCGCCAAGTTCGAGTCAACTGAATTATGTTCCGTCTATGTCGATTTGCACGCCATTTCTGCATTAGCTATTGGCAACGGATCATAACTGCCTCCGGCCGGTTCGCTGCGCGCTGCAAATCGCTTCCGTTACACTTTCGTGAGAATTTATATCGGAAGTACGCGGAGGAAGGAACCACCCCAGCCGTTCCTCCCTCTCCCACTCTCTCTTTAGTATTCTCGCGACCGATGGTAATTGGAATAATCGCGCGCAAATTAGGAGACGTTCCAATTTTGCGTCTGTAAAAACAATGCACAACTCGATGAGATCGCGAAATGACAAGGACGATGCGGCTGCCGCGTTCATGTCTCTGCTCGAAAAATAAGTTCCATTCGTTTGTATTGGAAAATCGATACGCAACATGGGTAAATGTATTCTCCTGTCTTCGTTCGAGCGAAGTTTGCGGACGATAAATGATAAACAGTATGGAGCGAGTATAACAATGTTCCCTTCATAGCACGATCGATAAGATGAGGCAAACGAGCAACGATGCAATATACGAGACTTTAATCGAGTGATCGTTCGCATAAGCGTTCAATTATTGGATGTATGATATAAGTATACAAAATTTTTTTGTCGTTAGGAAGATATAAGGAAATTGGCTGAGTATAACTTGGAAATATTTTTTAAATATAATGTTGAAATTGTCTCTCGTGTTATTTTTTGATATAAAGGTTTAAATATTTATCTAATATTATGTTCTCCTCTATTAAAATTTTTAATATATATTCAATATTGGATTAGTATATAAAATGATATAAATTATATAGAAAAGATCGATTTATAAAATTTCATCAATGAAAAGCTTAATTGAAACGATTGTCGGATTGCCACACCCGGTGTTCTTACATGATGGCTGTGCGAACATTCACAAATTGCTGATCTGTCGGCAAATGACGCGCGCTTGTAAACACCAGGCAAGGCGGATCGATGAGCAGAACCAGCAAGGCGAGTGTAAGACGAGTAAACTGCACAGCCTTAACGTGTACATAGACGTGTTTGCGAGCAAATATAGCAGAGCACCTGCAAAATTGAGCGCTAGCAGGATGTGCATACAACATCCGGCGCGGCCTGCAGATACTGTATCTGAAATTTAAACCGTCTCATTTATTTTAGACCCTTTCCCCCTTCCTCACCGTGTTTCCAAGATTTGTACTTTCAACAGTATTGTTCGATGTAAAGTATTGTACTAGTCAATTCATGTAAAATTCTTCGTTAGGGATTTTTTTTGATAATTAATATGTTATGGACATCAAGTGGACTAATAATGTACAAAAATATATATTATAATTAAATATTTATTACCGTAAAATATTATTTTATATTTATTGCTTTGCCTCTTTGGTTGAACTGTGCTGTGACTGTATTAATTAGATTATATAAATACTATGTAATTATATTGATTATATAAATGCATTATAATACGTACCCCTCTTTCCCTTGCATTTCAAATATATGTATAAATAATTTGATTTAGAGTGTAATTCAATATCTATTAATAATTAATTAGTCATATTTAGTTAATATTTTTCATCGCTAGTCATTATTGACTCGTCGATTCATCAGGATTATCATAATACAATTTATGCGATACAATCCTGTCATGACGCAAATATTTATCTCCAATGCGCAGATATTTTTTTCCAATAAAACTGTAATAGCAAAGCATTTCAACGATTTAAAGTCGCGGAGTATCAGGAAACCTTTTAATAAAAATATTCACATTTTGCATTTTAAATTTTAATTAAAATATTTAATGTTTTAGTATTTCATATATTAAAAAAAAATCTAGTTAAAAAGGATGACAGAACGGCGCATAGTTCACGAACAATCACGATGTTCTCTCCTGCGGTTCCTGCTTCGTCGTTGCACAATTCCGTCAGAGCAGTCGCGAAACACGAGTACTTGGAGCGACGTCGTAACAAAGCGTGCGCGGTAAATCGCTGGAAACGTTCGCATCGTCCTAAATTATGCCCATCGACCACGGGATCTCATAAAGATTGACAGTGACCGACCGCAAGCGTTCATCGAAAGTGGCCGGTCGATCTTCTCCGCGTCGTCATCTTTCTTAAATGAAATTCTGGCATGACGAAACCAAGTTACAGTTAAATCGAAATCCCTTGTAATGTTGAAGACTGACAAACATAAATTCGACAACTATTAAAAATAACTATATGAAATTTAAAAGAAAAATAAAGCAAATAATAAAGTTTCCATCATAGAAAGACAGCAGTATCAAAAGTTATTGGCCATCAAAAATTATATTTCAATTATTCAAATTTATTGTAATTTATATAGACTATGGAATCGTAAAATTATAATACAAATGCTACAATTATCGTACGATTGTAAACGCTGCTAGTGCATATATCGCTAGAGACGATTCACCGCGCGCTTTATGCTTGCGTAAAACGTAGTTCTCTCGTAAAAAGGGACGCTTACCAGACGAGCACGCGCGCGAAATTGTGGAAAGGGTGCACGAGGGCCCGATACGGTGAGCCTTTATGGATTTCTTAACAGCAGCGGCTTCGTGAAAAAGCCGTAATGCTCGCATCGATCTTTCTATGAAGGAATAAAAGAGTTCAACTATCCTAATGCTAGCGAACTTATTAATCCTCCTGTATGATTGAATCGAGTCTTATAACTGCCAAACGAAGGACTTTTACAATATATTAAATTTAGAATAACAAAATAATATATGAAAAAAATATTGTTTTCTAGATATCAAACGCAAATATTTTCCAAATAATCAAATTTATTATGCTATTAAACAAATGTAACAAATTATTTATGAGTGATAATTTTAATTAAATGCTGTTTTTTATTCTTTAGGAGAACTTTTGTTGAAAAACTCTTTTTCTCTCTCTGTCTAATTATAAACTTGTACAGAATTGATTGCAAATTCTTTTACATGTATTATACATTATTTAATGGAATATTAGAAAGTAACATGCGTAACATGTATTAAAAAATTTAATTGTCACAATGACATGTGTTTCTATCATGCAAGGAAAAATAAATCCAAATAAATTGAAATAATGCTTAAGGCAATAAACGACACTGCAAATTTCATTTTTATAATTGCATCTCCAACTTAACTACAACTTTTAATTACATTCTAACCTTTGTTTGATCGCAAACGATTGAAGAAAAATTGAGTACATGTAATACATAAAACGCCAAACTAATTAAATATACTATTTTTTCAAATATATATTTGAACAGTTTTTTAATGTATAATGTTACATTTTTCTATCAAATGTATGAATGTTTTTAATATATGAAATTGTTAATTTCAGTTTATATAAGCATGTACGCTTGAACCATACAATACGATAAAATAAATATGAAATTTCTAGATTTCAAAACTTCTCTTTTTTGATAAATTCATACTTTTATAAAACATTGTCATAAATGAATAATTGTTTTATAATTTTAATAAAGTAATTCAATATATGTATAATGCAACAAAAGTGCTTTGACATCAAAATTCCAAGAGAGAATTTCCATTAAAAATATTTATACATTTTAAAATAAAAATGCCAATATATTTAGTAGTTGCGCAATACTTGACATACATCTGTATGCGTGGTGCGTTATATGTATATGCAATGTATCATTTAAAATTAAAAGTCTCTGTACTTTTTTGCGCGATATTTGACATACATCTATCTACGTGTTCGTTGTGTGTATACACAATATGTGTATCATTTAAAATTAAAAATCTTTGTAAGTTTTTCGCGATAGCATAATATAATGCATAAAGTTTTCTTCACAATATCGAATACCATTACTTTGTCTTGATTATTGCAATTTTGCCGAGACCAAAGAATATCGTTTGTCCGGCGTTTTCAGTAGCCGATGGCGATATGTAACACTTTTGTTAATGCCGCGAAAAGCGAGAATCGAGCGATACAAGGCATTCCCGAGATAGCGTAATTGCCAACGCGAACAGAATCTTGTAAGGCATGCGCCATCCGCTCGAATGACAGTGCTCGATCACTGTCACCCGGACGCCGGGATACCAGCATGCCGCAAGAAGAGGCTCTTTAGAGGACGAGAAAAAGAGGGAGAGACCGAGGACTCGGAGAGTCGACGACACCGGGATCAATCATTGCTTACGTTTACGCGAGAATAGGCCAGACGGAGATAATAACGCTGATTTTCCTTTTATCGCGAGTAATTCTCGATTAATGCGGTTAATGATCTTTAGGAGTGAATCCTTTCTTTGTATTGCGAAACTTGCTACACACAGCTACATGTTACAGTAATATATAATTTTACATTGTAAAAATATATCTTAAATGATAGTGAATGATTGATAAGAAAATTAATATGTATATTAATATATATATATATTTTTCTTGAGTGCAATTTTTTATATTTATGTAGTTTTAAACTAACTTATTTTTTTGTGTTTATTGATACTAATCTTAAAAATTATATGACTACATTTTACGATGGATTTTTAGAAAATAAAAAAACAAGATTGAAACGAAAATATTTAAATTTACAGATTTTTTTAAGAACCTAATTTTGTTAAACACACTCACAAATCTTTCTCGAGAAAATGAGAGAAAAATAATTTCGAAAAGAAAATAATTAAATTGGCTTCTATCTTTTCAAAATATTTAAACACTTTGAAGTACATAAGCGCTATAAAATTTACTGGATTAAAAAAATAATCTGTGTAAAAATAGCAAATTCAAAAATTTATAATTACGTATCCATTTTTGCCAACAACTTGTGACAAACGAGCTAAAAAGATAACTTTCCTGTTAAATTTTTCTCGAATAACGAGAAAATATCACCCCCCCGGCACTGGAAGATCCTTTTAAGCCCGCTACTCTTCGGGCAAACAAAGTTTACAAACGAACGAAAATTCGATTTAGACTCCCATACATCATACGACGCTCTTCTCCTCTCTCTCTTCTCGCCGTTCCCCTAGTGTGTCGTCATTTCACCTAGGAAATTCACGGCATAGTCCCGAATCTCGACGACAGACAACGGATATCTAATTTTTCTGTTTCGTAAAGTTTGTGGAGCGAGTGCCGATCGTCGCAACATTCCGCGAATTCCTCGCGAATTCGTCGCGCTGAAAGTCGAGTGGAGTTGATCGTTTCTGTATTTCCGCCGGAAGATTCTGACAAATCACGTTTCGGGAAAGTCATTTTGCAGAATGTCGAGGAATGTCGTTCGTTTTTCGCCCACGCGATTTTTTCGACGCGATAGATGAATCACCAGAATTTTAGGCAAGTATATTTGCAATACATAGATGTGACGAAAGAAGGAGAAATTAGATAAATACTTTATAAATAAACGAAATTTTTACTAGAGATTTTAATGGTCAATTATTTAAATTATTGTGTGATTCGCGCAAAATGTTACTATAGAATGTCTAGAATTGTGTGATAATGTGTGTGAAAAACATGTGGAATTTGTTAATAAATTATACACGCAATATACATGCAAGAGGATAATCTTATTAATTTTTTTGGTGGCGGATATTATTTTATTTGTATTTAGATCTAGCAATGACATGCCAATTTACATATGTACGAGAGAAATCATTTTAAAAATGTGCATTATCTCGCACAAAAAATTAATTTATAAGGAGGTCCTTCTTTCATAATTGCATGCTTGTATTTACACTTATTGAGACAACCACATGAACCGGTCGATCTTGTTGTCCGTTTTTATCACTTACGTCAGGTATACAACCGGCTCATAGCACGCGATGGCGACTCTCCCTATATCATCTTTTTTTCATGCCTTTCAACCTCTGTGTTTCTTGCGAATTTCCCTAATCTCTAGTCCCTTTCGAAAATCCGAATCGTTATTTCACTGTTTCGGACTCCATCATTAGCAATTTTGCACATATATAATTCAGATTTATTAATTAGCAAAAAACCAAGGTTAATAAAAGTAAATTTTTTGGCTGGAAAATATCATCGTTTGATGAATTAAATAATATTATTTAAACGAGCAGGAATTTAATTAACTTACATGTATATATTTGAATATAATTTATTTATAATTTATATATCTGTTTGTTTTAACTTAAAAAAAAAGTTTTTAAATACATTTATATTTGATGTCAATATAAATAGCCACCGACACTTAAAAATCTCATATTTTTATCTTTAATAGTGAAAAAATATAATACAATTTTTCTTATCACTTACAGAGCATTAATGTTTAGCTCTTTTCTCTTTCTTTCTGTACTATATAGTGTGTTAATTGATTTAAAAAGTTCTATTAGAATTGATCATTTTGTGATTGTTGGCTAAACAAATTTAAATTGGAATCACTTTGCGCTTCAAACTTCAAACGCCTATATAAGCTTTTGACAATTTCAATTTAACATATTTTTCTTCCGACGCCTGCGTCGACAAGATGAAAGCGATTTCGGCGGTAGGGCTAATCACAAAGCGCTTTTCAGTTTATATGAACATGCACGTCGTCGCCAGGATCAAAAGCTATGCGGGAGATCGACAAGTCGATCGCTTCACAAGGTATTAATTTTCTAAGGGAACGCATTTTTTTTAACCATTCCAAATTAATTTCCGTTGTTGGCAAATTTATCTTGGATACATTGTAATTTTGAATTTCGTTAGCCTAATTAATGTAATTAATTAAATTAATCTAAAATAAGCCATAGATAGATCTTCAAGATTATATGTACAGAAAAGAGGTCGCACATATAAAAATTAATGATACCGTTGGAATGGCGGAGAGAAATACCATTGCAAGTAAATTACTACAATGTACTCAAGGACACTTGATGGAACTCGCATGGAACCATCGGCTTACTCATTCGCGAGCCCCGATCGTGAGTATACGTAAGTGCACTGGCGTGTTCCCCTTCGTTTTCCTTCTCCCTCTTACTTTAACTGATGTATTAATTATCGTGAAACGCATCGTGCAAGTATAGTAATGGCGGTGAGACCGGGTGAGGTGGACGGCTCTTAATGGCGCGAAAGGATGCAAAAGCGTGGCGCGGCATGTCGCTCCGGAGGACGCGGGATTAGGGGGAGGACATGGCGCGGGGGGAGAGGGAGGGAAACGTGTACACGAGGAGGGATGATAAGAACCCACCGTACACGTCAAACCGCAATCACTAATAGTACACCTCCGGTCGGAGATAATTATCGGGCCGGTCGCGAGAAGCTGCACTCGTGAGCCGGTGGCGCACGAAGGTGTTTGCCGAGAATAAAGGTGCATCCGGATCGTCTTTAAGACTCCTTCTATGCAGCAAGTTGACGCATATATTCGCTGCTTAATTTATTAGCACGAAATTAATTATATTTCGCTTATATTTCGCTAATTTTTAATTTTAGCGATATACGCATGTAATCGATTACCATTCTCACTTTTTGAAGTTTGACAGCTTACCATGCTCGACTTTTATATTCCCAAGCTACGGGGACGACTTTATGAAAATGTAACCAAGCATCCTTTGTGTCATTCTTGTGTTAAAACATAGGTTTCTGAAGTTTATCCTTTAGAATAAAAGGATACATAAGCATTTTATACGTGTCATTATAACTTTACGTTATAATAACATAAGGCTTAAAACTCTACGTCAATAGGATTTCAATATTAAAAGGATGACTAAAGGTAAAAAGTTTGGAAACCGCTGATCTGCGTAATAAACATAAAATTGTGTCGCGCGAGATATAATCTCCACAAAATTATAGTATAAAGAACTATTTCCATCACCTTTTGTGACTAATAGAAGAAGGACTCTCTGTGAGAAGCTCTCAGCATGAGAAAACGACGTCTACATGTTTTATACGAAAAACTAAGAGAGGGATAATAAAGGCGGAGCGGCGTGAAATAAAACACAGCATTGAATAAACGGTGGAATACGGGATACGCTGTTTTCATGTCAGCCATTATTCGTTCAGCGTACGTTCTTTTTCAGCGGCGCGGCCATTAAAGCATGTAGCTGCTTTAAGATTTAGAACGAGCACGATGTCCCCGTTCGTTCTTAAGCGGGTCTGCGCTTTCGTCAATGAAAATTTCATTTCACCATGGGAATTGCCGTCTGTAGCTTTACGATTCCCGCGGGTAAGTTACATTAAGCAAAGCGATGAAACGACGGAATTAAAAAAACTGATTTGGATAGCCGACCGCGCTCTCGCCATAAAAGCGCAAGTCCTCGAAGCAATTACATTGCCGAGGATTAAGAAGCGAATGCACGCACCTTGGAATTTCGCATTGTTAAAAGATTCTCGCCATTCCTTTTGCGAGAAAATCCTAAAAGAAACTAGTTGTTTATATTTTATCGTCGCAATCTCGAAATTTGTTCAGTTTGCGATTTTCTGTAATTTATTTCCTTAATATCGAAAATCTTCTTTAATATCTACGTTACTTTTAGAAGATAAAATTACAAAAATTAATATGCCTTTTTATTTTAATTAAAAACTTTTATTTCTGTATGCTTAGATTTTAAGAAAATTAATATATTAATCATTTTTCGTGTAAATATTCATATTATCGAGTCTGATAAGAAGAGACTAACGCATCTATCTTATAGATAAAAGAAATCTGTTGAATGAATATATATTTCTTTTATTACCCATTAAACTGTGCTTAAACTTTTCTCGTTATGGCAGGGATGTAGATTAGGCTATCCTGAATTCTTCAGGTTCTTCAGATTGCGAGAGACAAGCAATTTATCTAATCTAAGATTAAATATAGTTTAATCTTAAAGTATATCATCCTATGATGGAGAGGAAAAAGAGGGAAGAAGATATCATTCGCGTGAATGTTGACCTCTCGAATATTGATTGACAATAATTAATAACTTATTAACGAACACATTAAGTTATCATTGTTGAAGAATATATTATTGACGCTTGATGTCGTCATACTTAGCGAATTCGGCCAGCATGTTGCACCGTTCGAGTTTTACGCCGGAACTAATTCTCGAGCAATTAATGTTACCGTTACTCCGGTGTAATGCATACTTTAGTAAGGCGCGACACGTGTTTGCTGTTGTACGTAAATGCTACTCCAGGCTGATTCTGTGAGAACGCGCACACGTGACACGTGTTGTTACTATTTCGTTGCTACATGGGAAAAGGAGAGGGTTGCGAAGTATATTTCTCTGTTAATTGTAGACGTGATATCTTTGCGAACTCACGATGCTTAATTCTCCTGCTCTTTGAGAAAATTTCCTCTCGTAATCGGAAAATGATTTATTCTAAAATAAATCTTCTATTCCATAGAAATTTTAAATTTTACATATTTTAATCTGCACATTTTTAAAAAATATGTCTTAATTTTTTATTTCAATAAAGTAAATTAAATTAAATTTAAAAAAACAATTTAATATGTTTTAATTTCTTTTCCACTGTACCTTTTTAATTAATCGACATACATATGTGCATAAAAAATATAATTTTGTCATCGTAAGGACACTCTCTTTGATAAGTTTATAACATCTCATTTCCTATCATCCTCTTTCTCGTGTTTCGATATATAACAACGAAGAATCGCTTTATCGCACAGCGTTATTCGGCGATTAAATACGTCATTAAATCACTTCTGCTCGATTAGGAAGCGCGGGAAATTTATTTCGCGACGAGAATGCGCAATTTATGCGATAACGAACGACCGAACGATTAATGCAGTCTATCGGGATTCCTTTCTGACGTCGCGCCGGGCATAAAGTAACTCCGGCGGCTCGCGTTCCGTTCCGCTTTACTCGATTGTTGTCAGAGTGAAAGGAATTGAATTTTCGGATAATATTCATCCACTGCCGATAACGACGTTAAAGTGTCGCGAGATAACGACGTTGCCGGGGCAAATTGCATCGCCATGCGAATAAGAAAGCGGAAGCATCATTTTCTTTATTCCGCACTTTCCGCTTATCGAGCTAAACGCACTGATTAAAAAAGGGATGCGATACACTCATCGCTCAAATTTTTAATAAAATTCCAAATAACTAAATTATGATTGATTAATCTCATGTTTGAAAAATGGTATTGCTTATTATTATTATTATTGAAGCGGTTGTATCAATTAAGACTCTTGCAGCTGAAAAAGGTACTCATATAAATTATATATTCCTGTTATTTTTGTAGATTAGTAGATGATATAATACACTGATAAAATAGAGAATACGATATACTGATTTCACGTTTTATGTATCTCATAATACGTCATTACTTAATCTTCAACGATTGTTCAGCTTTTTCGCGAAGCAAGACGCGCGACAAAGGGCGACGTTGGTAGGCCGGTTTAAATTGTACATGAATAAATCCAATCTTCCATCAGGAGAGCATGCTAATCTCGCGCAACAAAAGCTCTCGGATTCCGGAAGCTGTACCAGTCCGTACGTAGCCATCTACATAACACGTGGCCACTCGAATCCGCTCGCATTCAAAGTTTATTTCGTTTCAGACGCGAGGAACTCGCGTCATAAAACTCTCGCGAGAGTCGCAGCCGAGAAAGAGAGCGATGGGGAGAGAGAGAGAGAGATAAAAGATCGTGTCATAGACGCAAAAAGTTTCGAAATATTAGTTCCGTAGACAAACGCCGGAAGTTGGAAACTGTCCGAAATTGACTACGTTACTGGCGAGCACGGTGACGCGCGCGCACGAACGAATGGTAATTCTGTTTTCGTAACAACGCTGATCAAAGCGTCACGATCAAACGGACTTCTGTAATATGGTGCCCGTCCTAATCGCGCGGCTTAATCGAGAAGCGAGTGTGAGCTTGTGAGCTAGAATGTATACCGCTCGCCTGGCAAGCGAGTTCACTCTCTGGCTGACGTCGCTTTAAAATTGTAATGTATTGTAATGCGGTATCGCCAACTCTTTCCTCTTTATTTCAGACAGGTGTCAAAGGTTCGCTGAATTTTTACCAACGATTTCGAATCTGGATGATATAATGAGAATTAATAGTGTTGCGAAAAGAAATTTCAAAGCAGGAAATAAAGGAAAAATACAAATGTAAGTTCTTAATTTAACAAGACTTATCGATATTTTAAATTGCAAGTAAAAAAATGATATGATAAATGTCAAGCATCCGTTGAATCATTAAAAACAAAAACATTAAAATTAATAATAATCTATTATAAGTAATTTAATATATAAGTACGATTTAGAAAAACATTACTAAAAATAAGATATAAAAAACCTATCATGTTGAATTTAATTTGTGTTAATATGTACGTATCTGAATCAGAATTCAGATAAGCAGGAAACAATTTTTTCCTCCTCTGGATTGAAAATTATTGGTCGATGACACAGTAACACTTTTAATTAATGATTTCCTGCCAGTCTTTTTAAACATTCCTGAAGATATACTCAGCGGAACACACAAGCCGAATCCGTTTGTGGTTGGCAATCGAATTCCGACATCGGATTTACCTGGAATCGTTTCCGGAACGGTAATGAAGCTCGAAGACTAATTAGGCAAAAGCGAGTCATCTTCCTTCACATGAAAATTATCGACTCGATTTAAGATCACGAAACTGCGCAAATCGCTCAATATATAAAATTCTGAAATAATGACTATCATTTATTTCCATAGAAATTTTAATGCGTTCATTATTTCTTCGTAATTAACAAGAATTGAATCGTGAGAAAAAATAAATAGTACAATCTTGTAAAAATTGCTTAGTGTGATAATTTTCAGAAAATTGTTTCTGTAAAGCTCCTTTTTATTCATTTAAAATATAATAATTGATAAATAATTGGAAAAATAAATCCCTTTTTTTACGAGAACAAAGTCGAATAACCGAAGACGCATTCGCATACATGCGTGTGCTTCAGAGAAGCACAGACATAGCATTAAATCCCCTTTCTAGGCTTCGGAAACCTCCGCGGCAAGTGCATTTTGTTGTGCGCCCAGAAATCTGTTATTCAATTTGAAATGGCTTTATCGTGCGTCTGAAACCAACCCCAGATTTCGCATTGATGCCAAACTACATGGACTATGAAATCCGTCCTTCGCACACACTCAGCACGCAGAGGCACGCACATAGCCGCATACTCATACGCACGCGTAGGCGCTTCCCTCCGCAGTTCTCTCTGGTGAACTACCAACAATAATGGTGAGACTGAGTGCTCGAAACTTTCGAGCGTTCTTCCAACGACACTTTCAGCGTTTTCTTTCGAGTACGCGGGGTAGAAAAGGCCACGATCAGAAAGTAAAATACATCGCATTGGCGAAAAATAAATAATCCCAAAGCACACCGAAGTGTAATATAAGCGAGAAAATATAAGCCTGCGAGAAATCATGCAATTTTATTTAATATAAATGTGCAAAATGGTACAATCCCCTTTTCGATATTTTTATCATCAATTTATTATGTGTGTACGCAAATATTATTTTGTTAATAAATAATGTAACTGTGAAATCTAATATATTAAATCGTTTTTTACATTTTTTTCTGAAATTGTCAATATCGTAATTCTGCAATTTTACATATTTCTGTAAATAATTTAATATCTTTGAACGTATATGAGAATTTTATTATTTTGTACAAAATAACTGTTATTATATATGCATAAAAGTTTTTTCTGTTTCTAATTTATATATGTTGTATATAAATAAAATATTTCAAGCAATATTTGAAAAATAATATTTGTGATGCGATGATATTTATTTGACGAAGTAAAATAATATTTTATGTTTGTAAGAAACACATACTCATATATGTATATAAAAAGTCGATAATTTAATTTAAAATAAGTAGATATTCTAGAGAGAGAGATATTTTTATTTGTAAACAATTAGTGTTTAAAATCATTATTTATTAATTAAAAAGTTCACGAGCGAAATTTGATAATAATTTTACCGGTTGAAAATGAGGCTTGAAATATATATTGACAGTACGGATAATCTAATATTATTTATATCCGATTCAAATATATTTTAAGCTTTACAGAGAGTCTGACGCTTCTATGTGGCAAGTAATTTTCGTCAAAAGTGTCAGCTGTCAAGTTTTTCACGTGCGTGCTTATCAATTGCTAGTGCTCCTGTTCACTCGGTATGACAGCTACTTGTAAAAGCTGCATACAGCTGATAGATATACACCGCGACACACTTTTGGATGCTGGATACGATGCGCTCACAAAAAGTATTCACAAATACGAAGAATCCCGTAAAGGCATGTGCATTCGCAGGATAACGAAGCGTACAAAACGGTGCATATCCATCCATACGTCGTATACGACATCCGATAACATCCATGCAAGCAAGTGCATGCGGGAAGCACAGGTAACATTCTCGATAAGAACACGGTAATTCTACATTTTTATATCTCACCGAGTAGGGAATAAAAAGGGGAAAACAGGGAAAAAAATACAACAAAGAAATCTGCAGTTATTCCGGTTTTAGATATCTCACCTCGTATCTGCTAATCCGAATATGCACGAAATTAGCGGCGCGAAGCGAGGATCGTAAAACGTTAACCCATTTTCATCCTATCGATCCGTTCTCGGGTCGAACGGGGAGGCAAGAGGAGGAGAGACCAACGAAGAGAAAGGGACAGCCGGGAATAATGCCAGACTAGTCGTTAAACGAATGCTTAAAAGCGCTTAGATTGGTGTCTACCAATTAGGGCAGGCGTAAAATCGAAACGACGCGTACGATTCCATCGAATGTGCTATTCGGATCAATTTGACTAATCCGCCGTATTATTGCTGGAAAAGATGCGGTAGAAATAGAATTTTTAAGTTCATGCAAAATAAATTATCGTTTTTTTTATTGTCATTAAGGAATTTTGTACAACGATAAGTGTTTATTTTTTTTGTCAAAGTGAATGAAAAACGATTGAAATAAATTGAAGAAAATTTTAAAGCGATTGATGAAATTTAATCGAATTAATTGTTTATAATAAAATTAAATCCGCGGAAATAATTAACATGTGAGAGGATCATTGTTATAAAAATCGCATAAAATATCGTTTAATGATTTATATAACAGCAAAATATGTAAATGACAAGAAACTCACTTTTCCTAAGTGTCTGTCAGATGAAACGATTTCTACTAACAATTACGTTTCGCGACAGAGTTTTCCCAAAATCGCCAAGTTGCAAGTTTCCAACAAACGCTACCCCTTTCCCCTCTCTCAAGGACAAATGCGCGTGCATATACCTCACTCTCACCAACACACGTACCACGTACATACAATCACACAGACAGGGATGTGCGTGCGCGCGCGCGCGCGCAGTCGAGATTCAGGCCGGGAAGGCAGAGGTGGGTTCACCTCTTGCAGGCTCGCAGGTACGTGCACGTAGGTATACGCGCACTCGATTGGCGTCGACCGGCGTCCCGGGAGGGGCGCGACGCCAGCCAAGAACGGACGTTGATACTAAACCGCGGCCCGAGCTGCTCCGAACGACAGTTCAACGAGCGTGTGTTCCGAGGCCGGATCACGGTGGTCCATCCGAGCGGGCCCGGTCGCGCAAATCGATTCCCTTGATCGATCATTACCGCCGCGTTACGTCATTCCGCGAGCGGGAAAAGATCGTGACCGACAAATTTACTCGTGAATCTTTGTAGTTGACAGACGTTCGAGATTATGATCTAGGATTATTATGCCGATTGACTCGCAATGTCATCGTCGTCGTCATCGTGACAACATCGGGACGGTGAACTAGTCACGTGACTCTCCTGAAGGGGATCAACCGGCGCGCTCGATCCTTTCGACGAATTCTAGAGACGGATCTTCTCGCAGGACGCACGAGGACGTTGGATAGTTCTCGTACGTATTGATATATGTGTGTATCGCGCGTGTTTGGAAGTGTCATCTGTTGTGTGTTGATTGAGTCGCAGTGCTGTTCGGTGGCGCGCGCTACCGAACGTGATCCAGCGGGTGAGTGCGACAGGAGTGCATTCGCGGGAAAAGGGGAGAGGGAGAATGCGAGATTAGAACTCTTAAGTGCGTGTCACTTCCGGCCAACCGGAAGCCTGCGTGCGAATGCCCCCGAGAGATGCGTCCAGCGGTGCGGTCGCCACGAATGATCGCGATAGCGCAGCATCCACTGCTGCGATCTACTTGGCCGAACGAATTCCGGCTACTGATTAATCCACCGATATAGTTAATCCAACTTGTCTCGCTCGTCGGCGACCTTGTTTCCGCCGAGACCCTTGCCCTCCAGGTTCGTAAATTAGTGACCCTGTGAAGCTGACGAGAGGATCCTGAATTCGAAAAAGTAATAAGGAAGACAGAAAATGAGACACGACTTAATCGAACAGATAATTACTTTATTTATCTAAAAATTGTGCAGATCATAAATAATGATCAGAGAATGATGAATAAATTAAAAAACTTACGTAAGAGTGATTTGAAGATTAAGAATTAAATTTGACTTGACACGTTATAAATAGTGATTAACACTGCCTGTTTGTCACTTTTGTATTCTTTATGAGACAATTCGAAACTCTTGGTTAAAAAGTGAGTTAGTGAACCGAGGCTAAGAGCGCAAGATTTATTTCAATTCGATTACTACTTCCCGAGGGAACGTTCAAACTCTGTGTCCCAATTCGTCAGTGAATCGGAAATGGAAAGTGAAGTCTGACTTAACTCAACATACGAGTCTACATTGTCGTTGCTTTTACAGAACATACGATACGAAATTCCTGTTCTACAGAAACAGTGATCTAAGAAAAACTGAAGGATTTTATTTTAAATAAATCTCTATCTTCTTCTATTTTTTACACGCTCATTCAAACTTCGTAACTTTATTCAATAAAGCGATTCTCTTGGATAGGACACGAAGTTTAATTTAACTTAGGAGCGCATTGGCTTTATTCTATTTGCTTCAATTCATTTATTCTTTCATAGAATTATCAGTTCACATTCTGATTTATAAAGGATCGTTCGTGTGAAAAATGAGTATTTAAAGGGATTATTCCAAAATCGATGGCTCCACTCATAAAGAAAGATTCTAGAATGCAAGGTAAAATTTGACTCAATATATATCGAAACTATCGCTTTTCGATTCCTGAGAAATATCCGATGACAATTAAATATCGGATCACCGGTTCTAATTAATCGACGACCCTGAAAGCGCCGACAAGCGTTTGCGTCGATTACTCACTTTGCGAATGAATTTTTAAAGCAGAAGAAACGTAAGGGGGTACGATCGTTACTTCGCGGATGAATATTTCAAGGACACGCCGGTGATGTTTAATGCGTAGCGAGTATAAGCAAGCTTCGAGATAGCATGTGCAAGTTGAGGAAAAAATTGATTATAAATGAAAGTTGATTAGTTGACTATAAAAAGAAACGGGAAATACGAGAAACTTGATTGTTGCTTTCGTTTTGTTTCTTCCGAGAAGATTTCAGATTGCGAAAGTTCCGAACTGATTTCCGATCGTAAACAAGACCGATGCATTAAGGATTTTCATTTGTCGACAGTGGCATGAATGTTGTATGAACGTGATTTCTTGACAAGAGGATCTTCCTTTGGAAGGTGATCGTGAACGTCGAACTGGAATATTGAATAGACGATCAAACATAGAAAGTTTACATGTTTGATGGATGAATTATTTGATAAATGCGAATGATTGCAACGATTAATTGTCAGGATAACAGTGTGTTATAACCATTAACAGATTGCGCGAGTGCGATTCTCTCTCTACTACTTCGGAATGATAACTCTCCGAAGTATTATAATAGAGGAACGATTAAAAAATGAATCGCACAGTGACAGAAATGACAATTGTGAAAGTGATTAATTAATATCTAGATAATTAGCACATATCAAGAATTACGCT
This sequence comes from Camponotus vicinus, assembly GCF_025532165.1. Lineage (NCBI taxonomy): Eukaryota > Metazoa > Arthropoda > Insecta > Hymenoptera > Formicidae > Camponotus > Camponotus vicinus. The sequence continues at coordinate 17,750,368 of NW_028141967.1, read as the reverse complement.
TCTGTGAAAGTATCGATAGGACGAAGAATCTACGCTATGTGCTACATCAAAGGAACGTTTGACAAGTGACTAGAACTAGTGCATCGCTGCAACTCATTAATATTCATTAACATTAATTAATGCTGCTTGAACTAATTCGTAAAATTGCATGTGTTTCAATCGTCGACAAAGGATACGTATATCGAAAGAAGTATTAAACAGTACATCTAAAGGATAATCTGAGCATCGCTAATTAATAAGAATAATTAATGACGGATTCACGTTCTTTCGATTCCGACAATCCGAATCCCGATTAAAACCGACAGAACTAGGACACACGAGTGCGATTAAGACCTAGATTTTAGTTAATGAATCGTCGCACGATCGCTAATAGTCTCATAAATGCTTCGTAATACAAATTATACTGAATTACATATCACTCGTAACTGCCACTCTCTCTTCAAAGGATCAAAACAGGCGCAGTGACTGCCAAGCTCAGGTTCTGATTAATCAGACTAATTAACTCTATGTGCCATAGTGTACACGACCTTTTAGCCTTTGACAACATCTTGTCCTCGCACGTGTGACACATTTGCGTACGATCGAAACGCGATTTAGGAATAAACGCAGCGTGCTGTTTATCTACAGGAATAATTAGGACGATCTAAGGACAGTCGCGAGATAGCGAAAACGCGCAACGGGGACATCTTCATTGACGAATCGTTTGACGAACAACATCTTAATTAATAATCACGCAAAGCCATTGAGATTCGTGTGCCGTTTCGCATAATAAGGGAAGCGATCGGTAGAGAGAAGAGGAAAGCGAGATCGAGAAAGAGAGTGAGAACGATAGGAAGGAAGAGAGACAAGGAGTCGCGGACAGAAAGAAAAGGCAGACGAACAGAGAAAGAAAGAGACTCCCGGTGCTACTTCGCCCTCCTCTTTCACGTCTACTTTTTATCGTTTCGCGAAGGCCCGAAAAAGAGTTCTCACGCCGCACGCGAGAGAGACCCCGAACACGCACGCAGGCACGCACGCACGCACGCACTCGCCCCTCCGAGAGAATCAGAGAGCCCGCGGCGCGCGAGGGATCTTGATTTCTTCCTGCTCGTCGATTTTTTCCCCCCTCTCGGATCTCGCCGGCCGTGCCGAGGACTGCCGGTGCAACGCGCGAAGGTGAGTTCTTTTAGTCCTGCAACGACGGGATATGACTACCACCACTATGATAAGAAACGCGATTGAAACCATAGTTCCAGTCTAGTTCGCCTTTTTTTTTAATTTTAGCGAAACAATAAAGATGATGTTTTCGACGTTTTTTTATTTATTTTGTAAACAAAGGATTATCGTGCGCTTTAGAAATTTATTTTGACAACCGTGAATAAATTGTTTATTCGAAAAATTCGATATTATTAGGACTTTCACCAGAGATACCCTTCCAAGATACCAGGGGACAAGAAAAATATACTCTTCTGCACGTATCTATCTATTTATATTATCATGTTGCTATTATATATTGTGTAATTTTTAGGAAATCTATGTAATAAGAATATATTTAAAGAATATATATATATTTGAAAATGAAATCCACACAGAGGTAACTGTGATGAATTGCGCAAATAATAGCAGAATAATTACCAACTACGAATGTTAGTCCACATACCATGTACTTGTTTGTGTGCGACTCAGAGGCGAATCTATGTTAGGGAACTAGGAAACCGCCCGAGGCGTTGCATGTGCAAGGACCTCGTTAGGTTATAACTCTGACGCGCTATCCGGGTTGATCATCATATACATAGGTCTCTTTCATTCAATCTGATATCGTGTACGAGATTTCGAGCATTGCTCGAATTCTGACTCCTGTGAAAGCGTAATAATTTTATTAGAGACTTTTATTACAAGATGATCGCGCACAGGATAATTCTTTCTAAGAACAAATATCATTATTTTCGGTCATCGTAATTTTTATAATACATTTTTTACTCCTTTTTATAACAATTATACATCAAATTATTTTGAAGGAACGTCCTGCTGAGCGCGTATATATCTGATATTCTAAATATCTCTCGACAAAAGCTTGCTAAATATATAATAAAAATTGCAGGACGTAGAATTCTTACGTATAAGAGTTCCCGCTTATAAGTCCCTGAATAAATATAACGCGGCACGTGAAGGCCCGCCGCTTAAATTACGGTCGCGAAGATATTACACTTGTTCCGGCGTTGCGCCGGAGAGACAAAAATGCGCCATTTTCCGGAACAAATGGTCCCTACATGTGGAAGCAATACGCACCTCCGTGTACCCATCCGTTCGGTACGAAATTATAACGGATATATCGCAACTTCCGCCCTATAATGCGCACTCGCGCATGTACATGCATAATAGTAGATAATACGCTTCGACGTAAATGATTTGCCCGAGTTATTGCGAAAGTAAGAAGCGGAGAATTATCAAGCATAATTCCGATATCGATCGATATCGATTAGCGACAGCAAAATTCGTTAATCTATCGCATAATATATCACTTCTCTCTGCAAAGGCTATTTTTAATACAAATAAAATCAATAAAAAATATAAAGATATAATAAAATAGAAAATATCTCTAATAAATAATATCGCAAATGTCAATGACATTAAATGTTACGACATTAAATCAAAACTTGGGAAAATGCTATAATGTTTCAGATTGTGACTATTCGCTTGTAATATTATTCCTTAAGTTTTATTGCTATTTTATATGCTATTTAATACTATGTTAGTCGACATCGCAATTCTTACTTCTCTCTCTTATGATCGTGATATAATTGCACGAATTACTGTTTCTGCAATACTCTTTGGTTAGAAAGCTTGTAGTTTAGATTGCAGTCAATAAAATTGGCAGTCATTATTCTCAATTATTTATGTTATTTATTATACAAACGACCATATTATGTCTTTAACGATTATACGATCATTATTCATCACATTCAAAAATATTTCCCATATATTCTACAATTACGTTAATTGGCAGTATTTCTCTCTCTCGGTAATATATGACATAAATCTGATATTTATAGTAAATTAAATTGCCATTTTCTCTTTTTCGATGTCATAAATATTTTTCAAAACCGTATAAATTAAAGGATTTTCATAGCCCAGCAAGCTCGATTCGATGCATGGATTTTCAAATTGTCTCCTCTCGCATCTTACTCTTACTTTAATTACGTCCGGGCCGTAACGCTCTCCGGAAAGAGGCATTAATTAAGCGGAAACGTGACGCAACGATGCCGCTGCGCGATCGGGTCCGACAATGCAACGATGCTATGCCTCCCGGTGTTAAATGCGCCCGGGGCACCATGCTCTCTCTCTCTCTCTCTCTCTTTCTCTCTCCGGAGAACCAAAGACGAGCCCACCTCTCGTCCACAGAGGTACAAACTGGTTTCGGAAGAGAGACGCCGTCTCTTGCCTCCTATGCCTTCGTCCTCGCTGCCCCGCGTGCTCATCGCCGATCTCCCCGCCCCCTCATTCTCTTTCTCACACGCCGGAGCGGAGTCGATCAAGCCTCTCGCTCGAGCCGGGACCGCTCGTCTTATTCTTCGGGTTCTCTATCTCGGCGAAAAATCTATGTCAACCGACATGTTGACACGTGTTCAAACGTTACGGGCGCGCGAGCTCGCGCGGAAAGAAGCGAGGAGGGAACCTGGGAGGAGGCCTGGAAGTCGGGTTACTGGTATGCAGTGTCGGATTTCGCCGTGTTCCTCGGAGAGAGCGAAGGGGGATCGCGCAGAGAGGAACGCACACCACGAGATGCAACGTAGGAGAGCGTACACGTATATGCGTCTACACACGAGACACGCACGCCCAGCCGTCTCATGAATCAAAACTATTCGTGACGGGAGGGGGCGGACAGAGACAGAAGGAGGGAGGACATACGTGTTTGCTTACAATAAGCGGGAGGTCATGTCGCGGTAGCTATCGCGTTGCCCTGATCCGAGATATGAATTTAATTTTATTATGACGTGAGTGGGTCGGTTATCTTCGAATCGCGCCATCGTTCCCGCGGGGGAAAGGGGGAGAGGCGAGGAAGGAGAGAGAAAGAGCGATACGTAGAACGATGATGAGAAGAGATAGGACCGGGCGACCTATTTTAATGTACCGACTGACCTTTTGGAAATGTTGCGCTCGGGAAAAAAGGCAGAGACGTGTAATTGTTCGGTTGGAGAACGTTTGATCGACGTGGAATCTGGAAACAATATAAACGGGTAATGGTGAACGATGAATACTACTGCGCGAATCTCGCCAAGTTTCATTCCCTTGTAATCTTGCGCAGCCAGTTTGCTGGAATTGCATGCGCTAAGTCACTCCCAGGTGTTTCATGAAATAAGTGCTTGCATAAAATCTATAATCATTTTCAGATATCCTGTAGTGTTGCTACAGAGTCGTGAAAATTTAGACAGAATCGAACTGAAGAGTGCAATATAAAGAAAGAGAAAGATATATATAAGCTTTTTATAAGCTTTGTGAAATATAAATAAAACACACTAACTGTATTAAATAAAAATTGAAAAAAATAATTATCGCACTGAATAATAAAGTAATAACATTCACATAAACGTACTAATTAAAGTTCTGCGAATAAAGGGACGATTGCGTGATCAGAATAATGAAAGGTACAGAAACTCAAAACTCGATCATGAATTAAGAAAGGGAATTAAAAATTATATCAGAATTAAAAATCGGAGTATTATCTTGATACGAATCAAAGATTCCGCAAAATTGCACAAAATTGCACGGCGCAATTTATATTAACGGGCTAATTAAAGTGACAATGATATTCTCGTTGATTTTTATTGCCGCCTAGCATGACTGCATTTCGCGTATGCGTGCACGCGTGAAACCATGACGTGCGCACCATCACGAGCAGCAGACAAACGCGGTTCGGTACTTTGCGCGCCGGTAAATTAATATTCGCGAGTGGGCGGCGCGCGTATAAATATTCAAAAGTAGGCACGTTCGGCCGTCTCGTCTGACTCATTGGATCGCCGGCTGAGTCTCCCTGTCCGTTTTCACTTTCTGAACGTTTTCGCTTTTCAGCGCATCGTGGCTTACACACCCATAAACCGGATAACGTACACATGGCGAGGGTTCGCGAAAAACGCATAAACGCAATTTAGCTGGCACGATATATAGCTGGTGGCTATATTTAATTGTCGCAATTAGCGCGAAGAATTTATTTCATAAAAACGACAATTTCTCTGCTGAATAAATTAATAAATATGAATACAAAAAGATTATTCGAGATTTTTCGATATTTATAAGAGTGTATTTTTAGATGAAATATCTATTGCTATGATTTCTACTATCTTTTCAATATGTGATTCTAGAAATAAAATGAAAGAGATACATCTTAATCTTAAGAAATACATACATATATAAAATAAAAAAATAAATTATTAAATTATATAAATTGCATTACATTATGAATTAATTGGCTTGTTAAGATTTAAGAAATATTTCAAATATGAAATATTTTATTGAGATACTTTAACATAAATATAAAATAAAAAATAAAGTGTAGTAATGATACTCTTGTTTACAGGTTTAACTCGACATGATCATCTTTTAATCCCATGTAGTTATCGTTCATTTATATTATATATGTATATAGAAAAAAATGAATTTTGCATACTGGGATTAATGGGATGGAGTCATCGCGGTTCGAGAAATTAATTGCATCGCGTGGATAATTAATGATTCCAAATCGATGATGGCGTTTGAATCAAAATTGATAGAAATGTAATGTGCCACTCGATTTATGAATCGTACTCAATTGGTGCATATTTCAATAATGCAAACGTGATTCATGTGATATATTTATTTCAGTACGTGAATAATCATCGATGTTAAGTAGACAGTGCTATTTCAATCGCGGGTTATAAAAATGTGTGTAACGCGCAGATGATTTTAAATAAATATTTTTCATAGATAAAAAATGTGTTTTCAAATAATATAATTCTCGAAAGTATTATATATATAATGGCCTACATTTGATTGTACAAGCTATTTTCTCGGATAGTGACAACATATGATAAATCGAAATACAGGTCACAAGATTTTTCAAGTCCATAAATATTACACTGAGAAAAAGGAATTGTTGAATTAAATAAATAACTTTAGTTGACTTCTATTTTGTTAATTCAATACTAAAATTGTCTAAATAACAAAAAATGTGTTTTAATTAACAAAATAAGTGATTGAGACACTTGAATCAATTATTTGAATGGATATAATTGCATGAACACCATTATGTGTTACTAGAACTAAAAAGATATGTTGAATGAACTGAATCAAAATCTGAGTAACTGCACATATTGTTAAACTAAAAAATTTGGAAAAACAATTTTGATGGTTTGAAACAATCAAATATTCCATTTTATTAATCTTGTTCGCATGTTACGATGAACTAAATCTTCAGTTAGATACAAGATATATTACAACTAATAGTCTGAACTTGATGTAACAAAATAATGATTTGAGAGAAATCATAAAACAATTAAATATAATTTATACATTTAGTTAATTGAATCAATTATTGTATTGAATTTTCTCGACATTGTATCATTTCAAGACCAAAATTAATTGAATTAAATACGATAATATTCATATACTTCCACGAGCTTCACGCCTCGCCTCTAGGTGGCGAAAAGGAAAACGCCTAACCCGAAAGTGACATTCATTTAAGACAGTAATATAAGGCCGCGACACAAGTCCCACGAATCACGGCTTATCAATTAAAGAGCGATATTATAGCCGCATCTCTTATAGCTTTTGCAAGGAGCTCTAGAGCTCCATGTAATTAACAGCAGACGGTTAATTTTTTTTAATTCCATCATATATGTATCTATATACAGAGAACATTAAATCGATCAAGTTTTTGAGAAATGACATTAAAATAAAAATTTAGTAGTTAGCTAACTTGACGAAAAATTATTCTGTTTTTAATGGATATATTGTCATAAGGATTATATATTCGCTCAAAACATTGAAACATATACACAGAAGAACAACTCATTTACTTCGCCCAAACATATTTCTAGTTCTCACTATATCTATTTCAGTTGATTTAAAATAATATTTAGTTCAATTAACTACTTTTCATTATTTCAAACAATTATGTAATCTTGTTATTCGGCCTGTATATGCTGTTGGCAGCCCGTGACCGCCGGATTTAATTTATTCAACAAAATTTTCAATGTTTTTACAAAATTTTTTTCTCAGTGTACTTTAGAATAGAATTTTAATCCTTGCACAGGATACACACAATTAACAAAGATACTTTAAAGTTTGAAAATTGAATTGGAACAAGAAGAGAGAATATTCAGTTAAATTTTTATCAAGGAAAAATGCTTTATTGACATATGCAGAAAGAATAATACGCTTCTGTATATAAACTTTGATATAAATCTTCATAATGCATATTTTGTTTGACATAAATACAAAGCTAAGTTCTGTATGCATATAACGTATGCATAAATTATTTATAAGACATACTTAGAATTACATTATAAAATAATTATTAAATATTTCACATTATCGAATTACCATTAATTAAATTGGTGTAAATTAGTGTAAACAGTAGCGAATCTCTAGCATCTTTGATAAAACATAATTATTAACTTATTAATGAGATTTTGAACTTTCATTAATTTCAAGTAACCTCCTTTTCTATAAGCAGAATCTTAATTTACAATTCGAATGTCGCGTGCGCGCGTACATTTTGTTACACGTCGCCTCATCAAGCGGCACGTAAAGAGCGTGCTCGTACCCCCCGATTCTCGACAATCTTTTTTCAAAAGGGCGATGTGGGCGCGCATAACAAAGATGAGTTTACTGGGATGAAAGTCATCCGAAGCCGGGGAGCTATCTCTATTCACATAGCAAAGAGAGTGACGCGCCGGGGTCAGGTCGCGAGAGTAACTAGATACTTCAGGAACTCTCATTACGATGATCCACTGGTGCAATAGTCGCGCTCTGTAAACCAATATTAAGAAAGCATTGTCGCGTGTCTATCGGTGAATCACTTCCACGCATACAAGGCTGTCGAACAATGGGCCGGTCGTCGAATTATTAGCCTTTGCACCGATTGAGTGACGAGTCTCCTGCCTCGATCGTCGTTTCAAGAGTATTTCGATCTGCTGTTCCGTGGTAATAATTAGCGGACTCTTAATGAATTTTTCATTCTATGTTGTTGGATTAATGATAAAATTTCATCGGAAGATAAAAATGAATCACATAAAATCTTGGAAACAATAGTATTTAATTAATTTTGGAAATAATAGTAAAAAGTTAGAAACATAGTAGCTTTTCTATGTTTTTAAATAATTTTCCGAAATTTATATGGAATTAGTGAAAATTTTTAAACTTAATGTATATTGCTCTTGTGAAACTTATAAGACTGCAATAGGAACGTTTGACGATCGCACGGGAATAACGGTGGTAGAATAAACTGCCATCTTTATCGTGATATGAATTGAATTTAAATGAAAAGTATTTTCTCTTTAAATTCTGAGTGTCATTCATTACAGTATTTTCAAAACTATGAATTTCTTGGAAAATATGACATTTCCATATTATTTATCAACTTCGACATTTCATAAAAGATCGACTATCCCTGTGCGATTCGCGAATTAAATACAGTCGCTATTTGATGCATTTATTTGTACACGTTTATCTTTGTTCATTGAAAAAAAAAATGAATCTGAAAGACAAATAACCTAATTTTTAAAAAATACTTTATGTATATTTTCTGCCCCGCAGAATTTATACTTATTTTAATTGCAGCAATGATATATGATGAATTCAATGTGCAAATAATTATGAAATTGCGCTGACATGACGAGAAACATTAGCGACGCCATATCGGCGATTTTTTTTCGTGTCACAACGAGACGTTACGACCTACTTGAATGTTAATAGCCATGCAATTAAAAACAGCCGACCGCGCCTAATCGTTAGATGGAATTAGTTGCATACATTACATTTACACATGAGGTAATCAATCTAAAATTTTTATTATGGACGTCTTTAAATTGCTCTATGCGATGCCTCAAGTTTATTCGCTTGAACAAAGAAGATAAGACGTGTTCAAGAATTGTTTCGAAAAATGTCTATGAATGTCGTTATACGCTACTATTCAAACTTTAGCAATTAAGCTAGATGAATGTACTTTAAATGACTTTGACTTTGCTTAATCAACATTATAATTTCATTATAAAATCTACTTCATAATCGAGTCTTAAGTATTCCAATAGTCATTTCTATTCCATCAAGATCATCGTTTTCCATTAATGCCATCAAATGAATTTTCGTTAAAATCGATATTAAATTCATCCATCTCTAATTGAATATCAATGCCATATGCAATTTTAATTCATTATCGAATTTTAACCGTTGCATTAAGTTTGAATCAACAAATATATCATTCATTCATGTCACCAACAGGAGCGAAAATAATCCATCGATAATCTCGACAGTCTTCTGCGATAAAAAGATAATAAAATAAAAAATTATGATTTATATTTCAATTATATAGAATAGTTATAATATCGCGCACGTTGTTGCGGGATGAGATTATAATACCGCGATTATATAATTGCAGTATACCCTTAATAATGCCACGCAAGCTGGTTTTCAGCTGGACCATGTCGCGGCGAAAGGGTTAATGAAGGCGCAGTCGTGGTCATTGCGGGACCATAAGCGGCATTAGCTTTATTAAATAAAATCGCATCAAGAGGATCGTATAGGACAGAGTTAATTGAATGATTGGGCCTTGTACGCTCACTGGGCGCGTCGCATACCAAGACACACAGGCACACACACAGACAAGGTATATATATATACGCGTTTGGCCTCTATTCAGCGCGCGTTCGTTCATACGTCGTAAAACACTTTGGTGTATTTCGTTTGACGCAGTTTGCGCATTAGTAATGCAAATTCCACACCGGCTGGCCGACCGGCCGGCTTTGGCAGCGTGGATTTTCAGAGATACCGATGCGCTCGCTGCCTTTTCAGCCGTTCGAGAGGGATGGAAATTCCGCATCGCCAAGGGCGCGTTAATTTTGATATGTACGTCCGCAACCGCCGGGCGAATTACACCGCCGCCATGCATAACGCATGGCAGCCGAATGGAAATCGACTGCATCACGGTGGAAGACAGAGAGAAAGCGAGAAAGAAAAAAAAAGGAAGCGCCAAACTATAGTAGTCGACGTTGCTCTTTTTCTTCTTTTTTCTTCTCTTAGCTGTCTAGCGATATTCCATGCTTCGCGATTCGCTGTCTGAGAAGGAAACATTCAATCCTCTCTATTTTCCCGCAACGTTGCTACGGTAAATATTAATAAAAGTTGTTTTTAATTTTAGATTCCCCCGATACTATTCTTAAAGCTGGAATGATATCATGTAGGATCGAAATCTGGGATGATATATGCGTCAAGAAAAAGAAGAGAGTTACTATGTTTTTCTTAACTGATAGATTGCTTGTTATCGCAAGTATTGAATCTCTTAAAATAATATATATTGTCGCTATTATAAATATTAAAATTTATTTTTCTTTGGAAGAATAATTCAGAGAATTACTTCAATTTAATGCATTTATGCGATGTATATCGCGATGCGCCAAAACCGTATATTAATGGATCATTAATTTCACTATAATTATGAAGCCACATACCAGTGTTAAGATAATGAACAATTAATTTGTAGGACAAAATGTACTCTATATTGCTAGATTCCTGTAATGTTATTTCATCGCCAGAAGGTGTACACGACTCCTTCATCATGTTACACGTTCGTGTAAAGTAAACGTTAAGACAAATCACGATTACTTGTCGACAATTATCCTAGACGAAGCTTCTAAAATGAAAGAAGAGTGTATCATAAATAATGATAATCTTTTATTGTTGAAACTCATTTCAATAACTATGTTTGAAACAATTCTTTAAAAATTATTACTTATTAATTCGATCACTATATTGTTGGCGCAGTTCGCCTTTTGTCATTTTTATCTGAAAGAAAAGTGATGTTTCCTTGGAACGGGAAAATATATATGTTTTCCTTAGCAAATTTTATCCGAGATAACTATCAAAACAGCAGGCAACATTTTGATCTTTTGCTATTTGTACCGTCGACCCTCGCACTCTCTCAAAATGTTACTTCACATCGCTCTGTACAGTTTTGGTTTGTAAAATCGTCCCATCTGATCATCTACTTTTCTTCTTTCTCGTTACTTCGTTTCTCGCAAGACGCGTTTATTTTTGGCATAGTTTCGCAGACATGAAGGGTGCTTGGTTTGCAATCTTTGCGGGTGCTTTCGCAAAGATATCAAGGGTCACTGCGAGCGCGCAAATTGCGGCGACGGGTCACGCATATACAAGGTTTGGTGGACTCTTGGGGCAAATGCAAATGATGGCCGAGCAAGTTCGCTGTTTCCTTTGATCTTCCTGAGCATCATTTCTGAGATATTCACTTCTCACATCACTTTAATATTTCGTGAACGTATCTGCATATCAGTATACATCAGAAGTGCATTTTTTACTCCTACTTTACACGTTACTTTTTACCAATAATTTCTAGTGCGTTTTATAAACATAACATGGTAAAATGTACATGCAAAGTTGTAAAAATATATTAAATATATTAAAGTATTAAATAAATTATTTGTTAACTGAAGGAAAATCAATTTTTTTATAATGAAAAAAATTCATAATTATAGCGAAGAATATAAGTATACTTTCGTGGAATTATATAATGCAGAATATTATTGTTATGCAATTTGTTATGTGATTTATTACAAGCTTCTTTTCTTTGATCGAACAAGAAATATTTGAATTTTAGTTTTTAAAATAACTAATATATATAATTTGGAAAATATAAATTTAATATTTTTTCTACGATTCAGAATCTACAAGCATTTAACATATATATGCGTCATAATTCGTACTTTTTTTAAATCAACGATTCTGCGATAAAATGTGCGACATTCGTGCGACGTGTAGATGTTATTATCACGAACAGAGACTATACGAGAGTTTCTGCTTCGATCAATCGGGATCTCTCGGATTACGTTCTACACGCTGGCCGATCCAATTCTGTTGCTACCCGGCCCGTTATCTACCTAATTAAACGAAACTAATACTGACATTGCACGTAGCAGAGTTAAAAACGAACCCATACAAACGAAATTGCGTAAACGAATTTGCCGAGTCTATTTTTTTTCGCACACCTATACAAGAACAAGTAATTTTCGTTTAGCTGAAAGTTTTTATTATTTATGAAAAAGAAAAAGGATATTTCTTCGCAAGTTTTAGCATATATATATAAAAAAAATATTTATAAATAAATCTCGATTTTTCGCGCTACCGTTTGCAATCAAGATAATGGACCCATCATTTTTCAAAAGCGTCGAGCTCGAAGATACACTAATCAGCGGGTTAATCGTCTAGGGGAACAGCCTGTAGCTGCACGCAAAGAGGCGGTAACCTCGCGCAAAGATACGCAAAGGACATCTATTAGATGCGATTGATCTCGCAGGATTCTCCAACGAGCGGCATTATTTAACTCTTAATGCCTCGTCCGAGGAGCGATCGAGTTTAATCTCGCAGAAGCTACGTGCCACACGACAGAATGCAGTAGCTTTCGCATGCCTTTCTTTCCTCTTCCTTCTTTCCCCCCTCTCGCCTCTGCTCCCCCCTTCCCGAGTCTTTCTCACCGCAGGATGCAGCTACCAGGCAGATGAATAGATAGCGGCTAATTTTCAGCGTTCATTAGAGCTGCGGGTCTCCGTACGCGTGTATTCTCGTTGCGCTCGCGCGACACTTACTGCCGGACTCGTACTTGCACACAGGGCCGCAACGAAATCCCTTTAATGCATCTGCAACTGCAACGCGAACAAGCCATCTCGGTGACGTTATTAATGTTTCACGAAACTGAACATGTTACGTGAAAATCAATTATTTCTTTACAAAGATCGGAAATTACATCAATGAAATTATGTGATGCTGACAACGAAGACAAACCTCTGTAATTAATCGCGATGATTTACTATTCTAAATAAACAAGGAACTTTTAACAATATCTTAAATAATTTTACTGCACACTAATGAAACGAAATGAATAAATTCTCCATGAGAAGGTATTACGCTGCAGTTGAGACTCGCTTGCGCGTCTCATTCAGGCAAAGTGGATGCATCATCTCTGAAACGATTTAGCGGATGCAGCCCTGGTTGCGCGATGCGAAGGTCGCTCGCGGAGCAACCGGTACACATTACGTACATGTACATACGTGTGTCTCTACCGGTGGTGGCGGCGAAGAGATCGCAGCAGGGAACATACAGGCACGCCAAGAGAGCAAATAAAGAGATCCGGCATCCCGGAGAAATCTAATTCCTAATTGGTGCTTCGCTCTGTACTCTGCTCGTGTCGGTTATCTACTGCTATCGAAGCGCACGACTGGACTTTGTACCACTGCTGCTGCTTGCAGAAAGGATACTGTCGAAGAGAGAAAGAGAGAGAGAAAGAAATGGAGAGCGAGCACGACAGAACAAGACGAAAAGAGCGAGAGGGGGCGGGGGAGAATAATGGCTGCGGTTTAACTGTCAGATACAAAGGGGGTCGAAACTGCCGAATCCATACGAGGAGCGAGAGGGTGAGAAAGCGCGAGAGAGCCCTCCCGGGCTCGATTACAAAAATTGAATGTAGCCTCACCTGTCAGTCGGCAGGACGGACGCGTGCGTTATCGTGTTAAGTGTAGTGTGCGCTTTATACCACCGTCGGGTATTGGTCGTTGAAAGATAGCCCGTAAATAAATAAATAAATAAATAAATATATATATATATATATATATATATATATATATATATATATTAATCCCATAAGACGTGAGCAGATGAAAGTCAAGTCGGATTCTTAGCTTGAGTTATTCCCATGGATAAATTATTTCCCATTGTGTTTAACGCGCCGGGGATCTATCGCGTGAATAGTGATTGAGAGGGCAAGTGAATGGAAGAGGTCTATATGTCACGCTCTTAAACTGTATATGGTATAACAATGTATGGCTTATAGTCATAAATTGTTCTTCCTCACCGAGTCATGCATACCATCGATTAGCATAACGACATTACATCCTTTTATAAGTATTATCAATTGAAAAGCGCCGAATAACATTTATCATAATTGATGAGTTATCGATGAATAAACTACATTTCAAATCGAATCACATAATACATATTATAAGTTTTTTATTTGAAAATCGATAACTTTTAGATAATAGAAATGTAATGATCTTTATTTGACGTTTCTAATAATGGATCAAGAGAAGGTCGAAATTAAAGAGCATCCAATAAAAATTATTATATGGACAAGCCATGCCATGAATTTAACATGTAAGATAGAAGAACTACTTTGCATTTTTGTATAGCAATTAAAGATAAAATTTTTTATGTAAAAGCTTTCCTTTCCTATCCATACATTTTTGTTCCTTATCAATGTGGTCGTGAGTAGCAACGTAAACGTCGTAATAAATTCGCAAATAATTCGACTTAAAAGGAGAAGAATCTCAAAGATAATTGTGTTCCTTTCGTTCAAGGATCAAACTTTCTTCTCATATCGTCGAAATAAAATTGACGAAGATGCGCCGAAGCGCTGTCGAAGGGTTAAGCACCACGCGGCCTTGAATGCGGATTTTTCTCACAGGAGTTAACTCGGCATAAAATAGAGCCGTGTCCGACGCACGCATCGCATCGCATACACTCATTCACTCACACTCTCGCGCGATTGCATTTACATCGTGTTGTTGTGTGTTTGCGAGAGAAGAAAGGCAGAGTAGCTAGCTCGCGCAATTTAACAGCGGCTCGTTCGTTAACCCTTCAATAGTTGCACAGGTAATTGTAACGGCATGGTTGCGTGAATGATGAAAATCGCTTACCAAAAATTTTGCATTTTTATTATAAAACCTTCGCTGTTGCAAAAAACGCTCGCAACAAAATGGAGAAATTTTTCAATATTCTGTAATAATTTTCTACATATATAATAATTTTCAATATTCTTATATAAATCATGGAATATTTTTGAAATTTATTTTAAGAAATATAATAAGACAAGAGAGAAGGTATCGTATAATAGCAGCAATGAAGAGGGCAATAATGAGACGCATTTTACAAGAAGTAACAACGAGTTACTGTCAACTGCACAAATCGGCAGTCGGCCGCACGTGGAAAATCCGTGTCAACCCAAAGCAACGGCGTCGACGGTTCCTTTAGCATAAGAATGTCAGGATGTACCACGAGATATTCGCGCATTGTTCGGCGAAAGAAAAATACGTGGCGGCAGCGTCTGGCGAGTGATCGAGTGCAGTTATGACGCCCCGGACGGCGCACTCGTATTCGAATAAAAGCCGAGCGTGGGAGGTGAAAGAGTGAATAATAACTGTGAGAGTAACGTCCGCCACGCTCTCGGGGAGGCCTGGACTCGCTGTGACTACTCTCGCATCTCAATTCGTTCGTTTCACGCTCTCGATCGTAGGGGTATATTGTTTTTTACATGATATTTTTTTTTATGCACATACAAACCGTTTCAAAACTACAGCGTTCTCTTTTATGAATTTACCCTTCGAAATTGAAATCGATCATTCTTCGGATATTTGATCAAAGATTCATTTACAAGTTAAATGCTCCAAATTAAATCTCGAATTAAGTCTATATGAAAATAAATATGAAACTAAAAAGACAAGCTTATTGCTTTGCATTGCAACGTTTTAGATAAAAAAATATGATCTTTTAATAATTTAGTGAAAGCCATGTATAATTGTTATAGTTAATTTTCTTAAATTAAAAGTGGCTACTGGTCTATAGTAAATTATTAAAAATATTTCATAAGCCATCGTATAAAAATTATTTTCCTATTTATTAATAAATTAACGTTACATGATTGGTGATATTATTTTTTTATACACTATTCATACACTATTTATACACTATTTATTAATTTTTTATTTATTTATATATTTACTTTTTCCTTAACTTAAATTAAATTTTTATTCTCAATCTTTAATTAACCTAAATTTTATAATTTTATTTATATTACTCTTTTATACACTATTCGTAAGTAGAAAAGTAGTTTAAAGACGGTGAGTATGATAAATGTAAATTTCGAAATGGCTGCCGTAGGTGATAGCTCGCGACTCATAAGTGTATTGAAGCGTGTCGAAGCAACTTGCTCGTCGTTCGAAAGGAAAAGTAAACGCGGAGGCAAGGCCGGGAGATATAGAGACGAGAAGAAGACGAGGAGCGATATAGTATGCAAAACACGAAGTATCGTCCTGTGAGAAGCGAGCCGCTCTCGGCTGCACCGTAATTGGCCGCGCGCGGTGCATTCTTATCCTCTTCAAGTTGCAACTCGTGTACGGGCACTCTCTTAAATGTTGCGGGCTCTAAGCACCGGATATACGATAATTGCCGGCGGGAGTCGCGAGGGCACCGCGATTGTAAAAACGAGTCTCGCCCAGGGGCGGATTTAAAAACTTTCATAGTATCAAATTGAAAACTAGCATCCTCCGAGATCGTTTTTCTTATCATTGCTGTCCCTTTAGTTCGTTAATTTTCTGTATAAATAATCATATTATATATTGTTAAAAAAACGTACAAGAATAATATTACATATGTTTTATAAAAATATTTTTGAAAAATTCTCCTAAATGTGAATCTGGTCTACCTCCGAAAAGTGCATCAAGCATATTATCTTGAATTCCAGAAGTGGTAATTGCAATTCGAAATAGTTTAGCTCACGCTTTGAGCTCGCGAGACCGAATCGATCAATCGAAATGGAGACCGATGAAATAACGAATATCGAGAATTGCGTTCGCGGGATATTAAAAAAGCGAACTCTATTAGCACACGCGACGCAAGCGGACCAATAAATGAATAACTTTTTCTACGAGACGGAGCAAACTGGTTTTAAATTTTGTGTTAATTTTAAATCGAATATGTTTTGAGAATACATGTATGCTTTTAAAATATTTATCCAAAAGATAAAATGTTATATATTCTTCTTTTGCAATTATATTATTAAATGTAGAGGCGAGTGAATTGATCTTGTTTATTTATGCTATCTATTTATATCAGTATAAAAATATATGGGTTCATTATTTTTAGTTAATCTTTCAACTATTACATTGTAAGTTTAATTACTAATTCTTATTAAAATTAAGATTAGATTAAGATTTATGTTATATAAACGTGTGTGTATTATAAATTTATCCTGTAAAATAATTTTTTCCACGGAATGCAATATATATATTACAATAATATAATTAAATAATAATATAATTTAATAATATAATAATATAATAACTTTTGCAAAAGGATATACTTTTTTATTATATATTTGGTGCGAGCTGCACAATCGCTTTTGATTCTTATGGAAAAAGAACAAAATACTACCCTATATTGTCCTTTACAAAATACTCCAGATGTCTATATTCTCAATTATGATATAGCTTGGTGTCTTTCGTATAAATACCATCGAAACGAAAGTCACGCGAAACGTTTCGAAGGGCTAACTCTTCTTTGAGCGACGACGAATGTGAGGAAATTATACGTTGCGTGTATCTTTGATCGGCGATACGAGGGAGAGAAGGTGTGCGCAACTATGTGTAATGACGTTGATGATGCGCCGGCATAATTGCGGCGATGCCGAGAAGTGTTTAAAGTACATGCGATTGCGGATGCCCGATAATAAGCCATTGTTTGCGGATATTATTCGTATAGTTGCATCATTCCATCTCTGAATTTTTCACACTTAGTTGCAACGAATGTAAATTGCACGCCTTTTCTTCCCTTAAAAAGATACGTGCCAAGTATCGGAAAATACACGAAGATAAATATTATGTTGCGCCAAACATAATTGCTACAAAAAATCCCAAATTCGTGGCAACGCTAAGTATAATATTAGATTTTACTGTTAAATAACAGCAATCATTGAAAGGAGACCTGCAATTTAATGTAATGCTGTCCAAAACGTTTACCATCTTCTCTCTCTCTGAATCCACGAGAAGCCATTCAATCCTCAAAATATCCTTTTATGTTACTATAGCGTCGCAAAAGCCACGTGTTACTCTTAACCTGAGACGCGTGCGGTTCTCGACGAAGGACGACGCAACGGGAGCATTTTCCTCGCGGAGACGAGAAACGTTCGCGTTGACGTCCTCGGGATTCGCGGGCTTCAAGATTACGGCTGCTACGCCTCCGTCGCGGCGAAAGGTTGTCGAGCAGAAAAGAAAAAAAAATCCGTCCTCATGCATTTTGCATGAGGGGAGCGGTTTTGTCAATACCGTTGTTGTGATCGAAAATTGCTCCTGGAAGATACGATTTGAATAAGAGGGCATCGGGGACCGTGCGGTCGCGTCGCGTCGCGTTCAACTTGAATCAGGACCCGGCTGTAACGAATAAATTGCTCGCATTACGCACGTTGCGCAACCTTTTCGCCCCCCCCGAACAGACGAACTTTCACACCCGCACTTTAAGCACAGTGATTTATCTCCGACACTCGCGTCGTCGCATAAATCTATGATACGTACACCAGTCCGGAAGGATGCTTGCTAGGGAACCGCGTCACCATGAGTATTCTTCGAATCCCTCGACGCGCGTGAACACCACGTTTACATACGAATCGCACGTGTCGTCATCATATAATTTTTGGAGGATATAAAAAAATTGTCTGGGACAGTGTTGATGTGAGATGTTTTTTTTTTAAGAGAAAGCATAGGAATTTACTTAGTCGGAGTGCGACATAAATATCTTTGCATTATTAAGAATTTGGATAAAAATAAATAACGATATCAATATCGAAATATTATATTAAATGAATAAAAAATTATGATACGCTAATATTTTGATCGGTGATATCTTCGATCTCTGTTAAGCTAAATTAATGTCGGCTCATCATCGCCGATATTCGCACTCTTTGATAAAGCCAACTCATTAAAAACGGATGAATTACATATCACGTACTGAGTTAAAGGCTTTGAGATTTCGACGATTCGTCGTGCCACTCACATACGGTTCGGTTCGTTTCGCTATTGCAGACGAGTAACAGAATGATAAACTACAGGCATCGCACCAAAACGCAAACGGAGTAACGGTACGTGTTACACTGTTAGCACATTAATACGCGAAACGAACGGAAATCCCCTTGCACGAGGAATGCTTCCATTAGTGAAATAACCGCACGGATGAAAAATCGTTCGTTGCTATTGCGATTAAAAAGTATGATCAGTTGTTAGTAAAAGAAGATATCTTTCGCGGACGAAATTTCTTCCTTTGGTAATTCCTTTGGATTACGTTTATGCGGTTAACTTCAAAGAAAAGATTAGTGTTTGTAATTTTTAATAAAAATTGCATCTTACGAGAATGAAAAACGCGCCAATAGCGTGAAAGAAAAGCTCATTTGCATTTTCATCATTCTATCTTAATTTTTTTATTTCACATCCCTTTCTCCGCTTTGTAAAGAATATCATAGAGTGAACGTTCGCACGTAACGCAAACAATCAAGCCCTGCCTCCGAACATGAGTTGACGCAAAAAGCGTCCAGAATTGCATCCAGACTTTTATTGCTTGTCTTTTGCATTGCATCGATGCCCCGCAGCGCGTTAAAAACGAGCTTTTTAGAAAAAAATATTATGCACTTCGTTAGTCTTTTCATATTTTACAAAAGCCATGCTTTCTACAAAAAAGTAAATTCTCATAATAAGATGAATATTATTAATGGTATTACAATTAACGGATTACATTTCTATTCTTTTATTTTTTTCTCCTTTTATTTCGCTTTATTTTACATTAAAATTTATTTCGTATATATTTATGAGATATATAAAATCAGATTTCACCAAATTGATAATTAAGGATACAATAATGAATAAAAATTTAGATAATCTAATAGCGAACTCTAATCTATTCTTTTTAATATTAAAAAAAAATTATAGTAAAATTAATAAAAATTCATATTTTTTATTGCATGCATTGCATTTTTTTGCGCATGTATAAAAATCATATCATGTAAATCACATAATTGATTTCGCAATTTTTCTTTTTTTATTCCGGTGTATAGTCAATCGCAAATCTAAATTGCGTTTAATCGCACGTTATGACAACGAGAATAAAAATTGCCTGTCCAATCACTCTATTAAAAAACGAGCAGCTTCAGCACTCTACCAAGTTTTACCAGAGGCGTAGAAAGAGAAGGAGAAAGAGAATGTTAAGCCGGCTATTAAAAGCACGTAATATACCTATAGTTAACCATACGCGGGCGCGTTTAGCGCGAAACGCGCAAGTTACGGGCATTATTATCCATCCGCTGCGCTCCCGGCCTTTTTTCATTCGACATGGCAGAATGCGAAGCTACCGTTCCGCCGTAATAAAAGCTATTTCACTTCTTAATCCGCGCCACGGCAATTTTCCGAGTCGAAGCGAAACGTAGAGGCCTTTTTGCCAGTCGTCTCTTGTACCATGCCATCCTCCCGTTCTATTCCGACCGTTTTCTAATGCAATTTTCCTGCCGCTATTCATCAGCGATCGTACTATGCGTTTTTTGTGCTTAGTTTCTCGGTTATTAGAATAGTTGCTTCAGCGATATATCCGAGCAAAAATAACTTAAAGTTCGATTTCCTATTTATCGATGCATTAGTTACAGTCTCGCATATCGATTTTTTATATAAATGTTTCAGCTAATAAAATAGCGATAATATGACAGTAGCGGATAATAAATGTAATTTAATAATAAATAATAGTCGTAAGAACAGTATTGTATCAATAGAACTTCACATGTGTAATTTTGCTATTGATTTTTCGTTGACATTTTTGGAGATGTAAAGAAAATTATAACTTGCATCTACATGTGTATATATATGAAACTACATAGATCGTTTTAATTGATTAAATATAATAAGAGAGTCTCTAAAAAAATTTGTCACACAATTTCCAAATACGTTTTTTTTCTACACATGGTTATCTCTATTTTTAACATGGTTATTTGCTTGTTTCTTTTAAGCTATCTATTATTCCTAATATCGAATCCTGCACATGAGTATATTCGAATTTTCATTTATAAGAAGGCTTGTATTTGAAGAGCAAGATATTTCATGTATCATATATCAGTTCTTTTTTGTATTGCCTTTTTTATCATAAAGAATAATGCACACACATATATGCACATATATGTGTATTATTTCCTATCTATGATAATAAGAAAAAAGGCAATGCGAAAGAGTATAGATATGAATAGATATCTCATTTCAAACATGTGCTTTCGATTAGGCACTTATATTACGCGCTTGTAGTAATATACTCCATTAGGCAAAAATATTCATATGATTTGCATAATGAAAGAGAGCTCGCTCGTCAATCTTGTTTCTGTTCTCCATTCTTCGCGCGTCTCGGTTATTTTGATCATTTGACTTTTACCTCCTCGCGAGCCATATTTACGGAGCGAAGCGTAGCACATCCCCATTATCCGCGAACAAGTCAACTATAGAAAGTTCGCGGAGCGTACGCGTGCAACGAAAAGAAGACAACGAGGGGGAGTCGCGAGGGGAGAGAACGACGTGGTAGGTAATGTTGGATTATAACGATGACGGGTATTGACGTTAACGAGGATTTCCTTACGATAAGCGTCTCGAATAACCCGCGTGCGATCGGTAGCTACACGCGCGTACATTGCAGACGTGTTATTTGCACCAAAGCACGAGCACAGATCGTCTGTCTAACAGCCTGTCGTTACGTTTCGCAACCTTGTCGCATCCTGCCATCAATTAGCAGCCCTATGTCGCTCTAGATCGTCTTAGAAATCCTGTACAGTCGTTGAGACATGCGTCGTATTGCAATAGCTCGATTTTAAATAATAATGGCATAAATCAATGGGAATATTTTTATAAAGAGCCAGATATGCGTATAAAATGCTGAAACTCTTGTGCGTGAAATGTTCTAATGCGAGGGTTGCCAAATCACAAGATAGGATATCTGAAAGACTGCGTGCAAATTTAAAATTGTTCCTCTCAAATACTGCTTTCCAATCGTTTAATTTTCCGTAACGCTGTTAAACTTGTGAAATTCAACTCGCGAATAAAGTATAATTCGCTCAAAAGCTTCGTTTCAAAATCTCACTTGTGTGATACTTTTTTTTTAATTTATTCAAATCTCTAGAATAAATTTTCTTTTCGCTCGTCTTAATTTTATCGGATAACAGGAGAGAGGTAAAAGTGTGAAACACGTCATTTAGTTGAGCGCGCGTACTTGAAACGTCGAGTCTCGGTTCCTTTCTCTCCGGTTGTTTCGCGGAGACCTCACCTGCCACTAGACTACGGAATTCCACTCTTCTCCGCTTCTCATTCTCCTTCTTCCGCTGCCGCATCGGCGAGGAGATAACCGATCGTTTCTTCGATACCGCGCCGGATTCGTTTGTCCGGCCGTTTCGTTAATGGAGCCGTTTCTCAGAATAAGTAGAAGTGCACTCGACACACACACATACACACTCGCTCCTTTTGCGCCGTCCGTCATCGGACTCGATCACCCGCGCTTCCTCTCTCGATTCCGTTCCATCGTATCCTCGCAACCCTTCCTTCGTCTTTGTTACATCGGCCATTCTTCGCACGACGACCGACACGTTAAGCGACGTCCACCCCATTTCCGCACGTGTAATGTCGACACCTATTTCAGGTTCTGTTCACTTCATAATGTTAATTAGAAAATTAAAAAAAAACTTTTCTCTCGCTCTTCTCTTGACTTCACGTTACACATTCTTTTTGTTTTTTCATTACATTATGCGAGTCGCATTCATCCCACCGAGGTAATCGACTTGAAGCTTTTGAACTCGTCGTTTCATTTATCAAACAAGATGCCTCTAAAAGTTTTTTTTTAATAAAATTAAAAATATATATAATTATATAAAATTCGGAAATGTCAAGTCTATATATTCTCATAGTTTTTATAAATAGTATTCCTCAAGTCTATGAAATATACCTTTAATTTCGTCCTTAAAACTCTACAATTCTGCACATTTTTATACGTTGCTAAAAACTTGCCATCGTCTCTCTTTCATATCATATAATATTAATTTGTGTCCACTCTTTTGTACGTCGTGCTTGCTTTTAAAGCCGATATGAAACGATATGAAATTTAAGACGTAGCCGCCGTAGCTCCCTTTCTCTGCCTTTTCCGCCGTATCCCGCGTATCCCTTTTATCGCGCCTCTCGTACGAGGAGCTTCGCGCGACCGCATCCTTCACTCACAGATAATGGAAGTGTGGATCGCGCTTCGTTGCACCTTGGCTTGGCGCGACGCAGCGAACGCGGCGCGCCTGGCGTTCCGACAGGCGAAAGAAAGCGGTCGCTCGTTCGTTTTTCGCGTTCCACGGCGTTTTTTTGCGGGTCTCGAGTGTCAGAACGAACGGGCCGAGATTTGCACGCGGACCTCCGTGCAGGTAGCAATCGGCTTATTTCCAATCGATTCGGTCCGCAGCGAGTTTCTCCTCCTTTTCTCTCTCCTCTCCTTCACCCATTGCCTTCATCTCCCATTCACGTGCACTTTCCGTTCCTCTTCTTCCCCTTTTTTTTTCCC
Source organism: Camponotus vicinus (assembly GCF_025532165.1). Lineage (NCBI taxonomy): Eukaryota > Metazoa > Arthropoda > Insecta > Hymenoptera > Formicidae > Camponotus > Camponotus vicinus. The sequence goes on along the minus strand of NW_028141967.1, from coordinate 17,726,755 downwards.
TCGGTGTTACGCCTCTGTCGCCCTCTCTCCCTCCCCTCTCCTTCTCTCTTCCTCCTTCTCATCCACCTCCTTCGTCGATGCTCCTCGCGTTCCCCTTTTTCTGCCGTTTCTTTTTCACTCGTCGGCTTTTTGCAATCTCGACATGGACGAGATTAAGGAAACCTTGTATTAACCGACCGTATATTGGAGAAACATTTGGCGATTTCGATACGGCGGCAGATCGTTAGGCGCGATAGCGCGAATACAAGTATATCGAATTGACTACCGAATTGGGTTAATTTAAACTTTTAAGCGAACTGCGAGATAACACCGCGATGGATGTAAAACGCATCCTTTGAACGGGCAGGCGACGCGTTTACCACTTTATTTTTTCGATGCCACTTGTGCACAACAAAAGCGATTTTTTCTATTGCTAGTGATAAATTTGTGTGTCATTAATATTAATATTGTTCGAGCATAGAGTATTAATATAAGATTGTGATTTCATTCTTATGTATCATATATTTTAAATAAATTTTAAATATATTTTCATGGCCCGAATTTATTAAGTTTGTTTTAGAGAAAATAAATGTCATGTACACTTTTAGCGCTCTGTCATTTTTAATATATCTCTATTCTGCATGTTTCTCGGTGTTTTGTGTAATGTTTGAAAAATCTTGTCAGCTTTTAAATTCGCAGTTTTCCAAATAAAATAATCCCATCTAGTTTGCGGTATCAAATATAAGGTATTTTTAAAGGGTCAAAGCGTGGAAGACTTAACGTCTCAATGCGACCGCAATGCGGCTTATCTGTTACGGCGGTTATCTGTGCGCAAAATGAATGGCTATGCGCTAAAATCGAAGCCATCTCTACTTGTGGAAATGGTTCGATTCGGCGAGCCTAGCCGACGATACTTTCCGCGAAGAAAACTCGATTTCTCCTTATCTCGATGCGGGGGAATACTTGGAAGAGGAATCCGCCAACTGACCCTTTCGGACTTTCATCGTATTCCCTTTTCCCTCTTCTTTGGTTCTAATCGGACACTAATAGTTCCCTGAGGACGCCCACGCGACTGAGAATTTCAACGCACGATCTCGTCCGCGTCCAATTACGGTTTACAAACATGTATACTGGGTGTGTCAAAGATCATACACTTTCTCCAACTAGATTCTTTCAAGAGATTGGCTTATAAACTCTTCGAATAGATCTTTCCCTTTCGTATCTATTAGTGAATTAAGCTCGGTAAGTTTACAGTATTAATTTACAGTACCAAGATATAAACATATAAAATATCTGATAAATTATGATCGAATCAAATTTTAATTAAAGTTTCAATTACGAGGAATATTGTACATTAAATAATTAGGCGAATGAAAATGAGATACAATGTCATTGTTCTTAAGGAAAAGTCAGTTACATAGAAATCGTTGGACCGATTCAATAACGCAAGATGTATGTATGTGTCTGTATATATGATATTTGCAATTTATATTTCTTTAGTATTTTCAAGGAATTTCAAAGTTTTCTTCAGAAGGAGTTTAATAAATGACATAGTTATTCGAACATTAAGAGAATTCGACGAATTAAGTTTCAAGATTATAAGTGTAGGTTTGTTCCTCGTTCACTCAATGTTAAGTACACTTCATTTTAACAGAAGTTCCATTTAATTACTCGAGATATTCAATGCCAAAAGTTAGGAAAGTTGCAATTAACAACGTGTTCGATGAAATCTCCATCAAAGGAAGCATAATTTCATATTAAGCCAAGAATCATGAGCCGAAAGAAAGAGCGCAAATTTCTGATGCACACTGTACATATGCGATCTCTTTATTCCTTTCGTCCGAGGGCCGCGCCCTTCGTTCCGCCGCGTAGGCAAACGGCCCACGGCCCTTATGCTACATACCGCAACGTAGGAAGAAAATTAGGATATGGATACATCGCGAGATGGAATCGGACGTCAACGCCCGTCCGGTCTCGCAAATGTTTGAATTAATTTAATCTGTTAGACGACTCAGCGTATTTGTCCTGCGTTGTCTTCTCTTGTATTTTCTAATAGAGTTCTCAAATTTTGCATTAGCCAATTATTCCATAAATCCAATTATTCTATAAAGCCAATTATTCTATATATTCACGTAGATAAATAAGTCTAATGGTAATTTTTTTTATACCCAATAGATAAAAAATAAAAAAATTCTAAAAAATAAAAATAACTTTAATTTTGATTGTGAAATTAATCTTTAGGAAAATATATACACATAATATATTTCAGAATATAAAAAGAATTAAACTTACAATTGCTTTCATGAAAATGGCTAACTGCCATTTGTCCGTAAAGTTCATTGACCTATGATACTTTTTAGTTGAATAAACTCTAACAATGAACTATATAAAAATAATCAATAAAACTCAAAATCCTTTTTGAAACCGCTATTGTTTTAGTAAAAACCTTTCAATCGTCCGAATGCAGCGGGTAATACCGACATTTCTATTGGATAAATGATTCGTAAAGTTCGCTAAAGCTATTTTTTTATTTCCGCATTAAATCATGCATGTTTGCATACATTCATACAAAAGGTAGTGTGCATTAATTTCTCTTTTTTATACTTTTACAGTTCAGGCATAATTAGGACAGAAACCCTCAAAGATGAGGGCCTTTTGCCTTCTACCAGCGCTTTCTAATGTAAACACTCTCAGTCTGAAAAGTTTAAATTACCGACTGTACTTTTGTTCTATCTTAAGTAAAGCGGCAAGTTAAATCGTATAGGTATTAAACTAATTAAGGAAAATTATCCCGATAAGCATAATGGGCTTTGTGTAACGAACTTTCGGCAACGTCGTCGCGTTTTTAACCGCATCTCTCGTCTGTGAGAGAGTTAAAAGTGTGTGTTATCCTCACTATTTGATTTAATTAAATCGGGTCCCTGATATTAAATAGCATTTAAGTCGTCGATATCGTCTTTTTCTTTACCGTCTTCTAATTTTGTCATTTAGTAGGTAAGCTATAATGAAATGTCTTTATGCGATGAAGCAAAGATTATAATAATATTTTCTCGATATATATATATATTCGCAGATTAAGCTGTTTTATTATTGCAATATAAATTAAATAGTTCAATATATTCACATCATAGCGATAGTAATATTAGATTATACATATGATTTTGTTACATACAAGCAACACGTACCTATTACTACATCGCTATAATAAATATGTTTCAATATTTAATATATTAAATTAAATAACAGAATATCTTAATCAGGAATCATGAAAAAAATTATAAATTTTAAAATTATCAATATTCATTTAGTGTAAATATTGTTACATGAAATATTCTATTTAATTCGCACTTCTATTTAATTTTATTTATTCTTGATGCTTTCTCATTATTAGTATAAAATAATGTAAAATTAAATAAAAGATGTTTCAAATTTTTCACTGAAAGCACGTCATTAAAAATGTTAAGTATGGCATCGCTGCGAAAAGCGAGATAAACTCGAATATTTCTGGCATTATTAGAATTTCGTAGCGAATTGTATATAAATAAAGGATGCGCGGATCGAGCGGAATCTAACGACGATACACAAAAATGATACGGTAGAGATAGTTGCGCGAATGGTTCATTGATATATAGCGACGAGGCGATATTCCGCGATTAAGTAATTGCGATTCGCGACAAGACAGAAAACACTTCTGATAACGACCTCTAACAGAAATTAATAGCAGGGCGGGGGCGCGTGATTACGTGCCGCGCCATGAATCGACGCTTATTACAGACGTTGAATTTGAAATCAATCTCCATTAATGAGATTTATAATTAGGGACAAGGTCCGCCTGATGATCCGGGTGCGAGAGAGGCGAGAGCCAACGTGCCGCGCCGCATTGCACCGCATCGCGCCGAGTGCCTCTCCTTGAAAGAGCCGCGCGCTGTGAATAGACAATAATTATTCTTTAGTAAATTATCGAGCCTACACAGCGCCACTTTTTCACGGCGATTTAATCGCGCTTAAGATACCTCTCTCGCGAGTTAACTCCGGCGGCAGCGGCGGGATCGGGCGCGAGAAATCGAGCTCTCGCTAGGGATTTATCGACCAAGGCCGTCTTCTTCTTCGGAGCCGGGATCGTCGTTTCTGGGTAATCACCTCGCAACAATGTTTAATCACGGCCGCAAATATGGAGCGTTATAAATCGACCGTGCAATCACACCGAGGCATACGCGCACGCATCCGATGTATGTCCGCAATCGTTTATAACGATTATAATGATGCGAGATCGCGCATAATTAATTGCCCGCAATGATGTACTGAAAGCGAGAATTTTTGCGAATCACGAGTACGAGTAGTCTTGATTACTCGCAGTAGAATGTGATAAATAAAGCATTGGCCTTTTGTAACGTGGCTTACGAAACAAGATACATTTTATATTTTATTTTTAGAATATTAAGATCAAAAGACAAAGAGAAAGAGAAAGAGAGAGAAATATTATATATACATGTTACTCGATGAAAATTCGAAAAGCTATAGCCAAGAATAGCAAGAATATTAAAATATCAGTAAATACAAATATGTCATTATAAATATATTTTGAATTATTGAAATATATATATTTATTGAAATGTGTATGTATTATATATTTACTAAATTACTTTATACTGAATTTTCTATCCTTGGTACTTGGGTTTTATTACATCATACCTCGAATGATGATGACACAAATAAACGAGCCATATGTGCTTTATATTGATGTCGTGTACTTAGCATTCTTACATTATGGACATTGTCTATTTCTTACATTATGGGCATTGTCTACATTGATAAATTGGTAGAACGATTTAGATATAGTGTTCAACAGAAACAAGCAGCATAGTTTTTGTAACGATCGGCTTGACGAATTGTCTGAGAAAAACGCATCTCTCCGAAGCTCCGTTCAAGCATAACAATTTTTTTAGCTACTTAACTCGTACTCGATATCCTCTTTCTCTGTCGCCTTCTCTTTCTCTTTTCTCTTCTGAAAGAACCGTTAAGTTGTTTTACAAGAGTCCGTAATTCCTTCATCGCCTTCTTCTTCAGTGCCACGGCCAAAAACCCAAGAAAGAGAAGGAAGAGGGGAAGAGAGATGGAAGGTCCGGCTCTAATTGACCGCGACAAATAAATCATAATGAGGCAGCTTCTTTCCCATTACTATAGCCGGCACATTATGCTTTTACGCAATCTTCATTACCATTCATCGATTGCGCTCAAGCGAAGTAAGACGATAGGTGGAGAGAGGTTCCAGAATAAATTCCCTCGTCTCCGATGTAATCTGTTTAGTGGCGAATAATTACATGACCCCTTTGTACTGGCGAGAAAATGATCATTTCTCTCATTCATAATCTAGATAATTAGATATTGCTTTTATGAAGCCTCGTATTTCAAAGCGCGTTCGCTATCGCTGAATTATTTAGTTCCCTCGGCAGTCACGACGCAGCATGCGTTTATTCGCGACAGATGTTTCCTCGGAATGCAATATAATGCCAAGTGCGTTCGCCAGGATATGTACTGAGAAAACTATACTACAAAAATGGCAATGTGTCGAGATACTATCTAAAGCTAAGCACATTATCACGGGACCAAAAATGATCGATGCCAATAACAGTGAAAGCATCGTTTAAAGAATTGGAGGTGAATCTATTAAAGAGAAAAGATATAATTTCCGATATTAACATGCACTCTCATAAAAAAGTTGAATTAAATCTTTTTTTTTATAAAAATATAAATTAATTAAAATAAATAAGATTGTAAAAAATTTTAAGAATCGTTTCTGATTATTTACAATTATTCACCAAGTATGCATCGAGAAAATTGTACTATAAAAATAGGAAAATGTCGAGATACTAGCTTTATAGCTAAGCACATTATCACTAATATTTAATAAATCTTAAATAAAAAATCTGAGTAAAAGAGGAGATTGTTAAATACAAGAGCGATAATAAAAAAGCGATAAAGATAATTTCAAGCGCAAGACATGACGCGAAAATACTGTCGCTATTTCGTTACTCGGTTAAGCGCATTATCGTACTTGGTTCAAAACGTAGAAAAAGTGCAGAAAGATTTTTACTGGAGGCGGCAGCTTGTCATTGCAGACCAAGCGGAATATGAGAGAAAGAGAGAAATGAAGGACAGCAAGGAAGGATGGACGACTTTCTCGACGTAAAGGTGGGAACGAAAAATCTTTCAAAAGACGCGACGCTTTAAGGACGTATTAAAAATAGCAGGCGGTAGTGAAGCCTGAGGTGCAGCCCGCAGTTTACTGTGGTATAAATTAGACTTGCTGTTCCAGCATAATCTGATATATTAACGAGTCAAACCTCAGCCCCACGCTCTTCTCCCTCAAACAAGGACGACGAAGAAGCGAAAAGAAATGCACCGGCCATGATGCAAGCAAGAGAGGGATGCGAACGGGAGAGACGAAGGGGCAAGCCCGCGGGACGTATCGTCGATTTTTACTTGCTTAGTATCTGGCTTATAGTCTCGCAATTTTTACGGTTCGGCGATCTTGCCTGGCTTAACACCGTAATTGAAATTGTGGCCTTGCTTATCGGCCTGTCGTAACGCTGAGAAATGGATCTTTATTAGGGAGCCGCGCAGAAGTGGCGATCGCGAGCAAAAGAGGTGGGAAGAAGGGGTAGGCGAGGAGAGAGGATTAAACCCGAAAGACCCTAGAGAACGACTAAGGGCAAGATACGTTTCAGGGATTAAGATAAAGGGAGGAGGAGCACAGTTTCTCGGCAGAAACAAAATATCCGGCCGCGTTCCCCGGGACTTAAATATTCGAAAGCATGAACACGAAATGCGTTCTTATTACGCATTTGCTCTTTTTCTCCCTCTCTCTCTCTCTCTCTCCCTTTCCGAGGTCCTTCAGATCCTGGACTTGTTCGATCACCCTATCGTGGATCCTGAGATTGAAACGATCTAGATGAGTGTGAATATTCGACTAGAATACAGAACTCCAGCGCTTATAAATTGCGATATGTTTACGAAAAAATTATACATTTAGCGCACACGCGACTCTATCATCTCATCTCTTCGTGATAAAATATACGGCTCAAAATTTTAAATTCCCTTCATTGTAGATTGATATTCTTCGAAAATTTAATACAAAGCTACGATATCAATAAACAAGACAAAGAATATGTATCTTGGAAATTATTACAAGTAAATAATATTTATATCATTCGCGGTCTTTCGACTGTTTGATCTTTTATAATCTTTATTTTGACAAGGAATAGAATTCATTTTGGCATTGGATTTTTTAATAGCAAATTCTTTAATAAATATTAATATTTCTTTTAAAAAAATTTAATGAGAAATTATCTTTCTGTCGCAGTTTTTCAATATTTAATATTAATATTTAATATTATAATAATTATCGAGAATTAATATTTAATATTATAATAATTATCAAGATCTTATGAAATTAAATAATAAAAGTGTAAAATCTCCAATCAAAAAGTTTTATTTATTCACATTTCTAAATTTAATTTGTAAGAATTTATTAAAATTGTTTCTATTAATAGCTTCTTAATTAAGGTTTTCTCCAGATAAATTACTAAAACTAATTATATCCTCATCTTTTATCATATGTCAATATGTCATAAGTAACTCAATAAAAAGCATAGAGAAGCTCGTCAATTCTTGTTACAACCACTCATATTTCCATGTAGTGTCAGCGAGCAGCTTTTTTGAATGGAAAAAAGAACATTTGAAAGAGGAAACAATTCCAGAAAAAATAAAATTGCAGAAGTGACAGCCGCGCGTACACGCGATTAAAATAATTGGAAATCTATTGCAAAAAAATATAGCGTCGGTTGCGAAATAATTGATTTCTCCGTGTCGATTCTTTTTCGCGTAATACGGGACATCGAGCCACATTTGAATGATTTATTTGCAGCGTCGGCTTTTTCGAGTGCGCGCCGCCGGTTGATTTGATTGAATTAACATGCGCGCCAAATGGTGCTCGCGTGTTTCGCAGGCATATATATGAATGCATATATGTTTATGATATGCTTGAACACACACGCGCCGACGAGATTATCGGCGGCCCGCGAATAAACTATCCGCTCGACGCTAACTGCAATCCAATTGGCAATCCGCTGTAACTTGTTTCTCTATCAGTTGCAATTCGTATGTATAAACTTGTTGTGGGATAACGCAACCCTGCGAGCTCGTTTCATAGTATGGTGTCGCTGCTTGGTGACGTTAAAGCACGTCAGCATCATTAGAGTGAGTTCTATGCTAAATTATCGTCGTGCATTCCTGATTTTTGGAATTATCTAGATATTATAAGGGAAATATTAGCGAATTGTAAATGAACCGCGAATAATTTTATAAGTCGCTCCTACCTGCACCAGTAATGTATCTTATAAATTAAAATAACAATTTTAAAATTTGGTCCGTAAAATAAAATAAAATTTAAATGTTTTTCCAAATGCTGTTATTTATTTTTGTAAAAAGTGATATTTATTTATTATATTGTATTCTGACTGGAATCATACATTATATTGTATTACATTAGTTCGTTTTGTATGATCGTTTTAAAATATTTTCTTAATTCAGGATCTTGTATAATAGTAGATTACAACAAATTATTAGTCATATTTTAATCAAAACTTGCATACAACTACAAAGTAACAAGTTTCAATTATATACATCTAAATTAATTCGATATTTATTTTGTCCAAAATAAAATTTAAATGTTTTTCCAAATTCTGTTATTTATTTTTGTACAAAGCAATATTTGTTTATTATATTATATCCTGATTAAAATCACACATAGGAAAAGAAAAAAAAAAAAAAAAAATATATATATATATATATATATATATATACACTGTAGTATATATATAAAAAATATTACCTAACAAAATTACTTTAATAAAATTAATTAATTTCATTGAAACAGTCCGGTTAATGGTATCAAAATTGTATAATAATATTGGCCTGTTTTGCATGATCGTCCCTGAAATTATCTATCTCGACTGTAAACAGCATATTGGCTGAACTCGAAAAGGAGTGTCTTTACGTGATTAGAGGAAGTGGCGACCCTTAGCGATGCGACGATACGAGTTCTGGAACAGGTTTAACGTACGTAGGTTCGACACGCGGTCGCGGTATCGATGAGTCTCGGTCGAGTAAGATAAAATCGTCCGGAATAACGTTGGCTGCGACCATTTTTCTTGTGTCGCGACCGATAAACAGTCGACCGTAACGATGTCACAAATTATTGCTCGCAAAAATGCGCTGGCGCATTCAAATGAGAAAGTGGGATGTAATAGGCCGCATAATTATACGCCACGATAAGCTGGTTAAGACGATAATGATAGGCCAGGCGCGCGTTTATGAATTTAGCAGCACTTTCGCGGACACGCAGCGCGGTTCGCAAAATTATTTTAGATAATGTCGCGCGAGAGAGTGCTCTGCGGTCGGCACTTTTTATTAATGCGCGCCATAATGACGAAAAAAATACACTTAAATACACGTTCATATATATGCAGACAAATAATGTGGTCTAAGATTAAAATTTGAATCGTAATTCTCGTATATTTAAATTCTACTCTTTTAAATTTGCGAAACTTCCTAGCATTAATTGCTCAAAACTTTTTAAGGATGTTGCCCCCTTCAAGTATCTACGATCGAATCTCGGCCCTTAACGGAAGAAATCGAATCCACACGAAAGTCGCGTAGAACCGAATTGTTTTTTGATCGATCGCTCAAGTTCATTCTAAGCGTACGACGTAAGCCAAACACTCGTCTTTGATTGGTCGTCATATTCCTATTATCTTTACGGGAAAGCGCCTCTAGGATAAGCCGCTCAAGAAGTATACGATTGGTCAACTTATGGGACACATTATATCTATCTGCAGCAGCGGAAAAGGAAAGGAGCGGGAATGAAGAGAGTTTCCTAATAAGCACAAGAAAATAAGAGAAAACAAGTAAAGAGGATTTGCCGAGATTTCCGATTTTCAGTAAGACCTACTCAGTCTTTGATAAGATTGTAGATATTTTTATACCAACCGAGTAAAAAGATTCTTTGAAATTAATAATTGTTAATTATCACCAGCTTTAATTATACAAATGATTAAAGAGCATTTACTTCGGTCTTTGTTCGTGACGCGACTATAATTTTCCCTGCTGAAACACGAATAAAGATATTTTATCTTCATTTATAACATATATAGTAAGGTTTTAAAAATACATTAATTATGCTTGGGATAACGTTGTTTTAATCTCATTTGCGAGAATTAATGTTGTTCCTGAAGCGAAAAATGCACACATATATTTTCTTTAAAATTGATTGTAGCGATGCAAGTTTTTGCGTTTTGTCAGCGAATTAATGTTAATGCGCTGCAATTTTCGCGGCGAAATATATGTAGATTTTCTGACCAATTACAGCTCTCATATCTCGTTGGTGGTTAAGAATATGTTATTGTCATGTGCACTATACTCGTGTAAACGTATTTCGCGGCAAGAAAGTCCGTACGACGAATCGCGAAGTGTCTGTGCGGCGAGACTTAATGGCTCTGTTAATGTGTACCTCTGGTAATTAGTATAAAATTGCTCGCAATTTATAATTTAATTACGGCCACTCCCACCACCGAAAACATTTATTCACGTTCGCGGATTCGAGTTTGCAACTGGATATTCCCGCCGTGAATGTCAGCCGTCGTTCCACCGCGTCCAATGGAAACAGATTACGTTAATTATCGTCCTCCATATATATTCCTGCTTAACTCCCTTTGTTTTTGCAACTGAAATTATGCTGCCAGCGTACCATCTATTTCGAGGGCTCGACCGAACCAACACCTCTCGTCTAGTTATATATTTCGGAAGATACTACAGATTTAACACCATATTTAACTAACAATAATATCGAGCAAACTTAATATAAAAAGAATTAGAGTAAAATTGAAATTTTAAATAATTTTTAAATATTACAGACTAGAAATTAGGTACCTAAAAGAAACTCTTCTAATATAGAAAAGTAACGTGTACTATAACTCTTACTTTATTCACGCAAAATGCGAACAGATTTCTTTCTCATAGAACGTGTCTTTAAAATTTAGACTACTATCTTTCTCTCAGCTTTCTTATGCAAGTACTGATGAACCAGTTTAAGAAAAGAATATCAGCTCAAGAGGTTCCGACGGACCGTAGTAATTCTTAACGGTTTCAGAAATTATGCGCTCTAATTATGCGAGCTCGAGAAGGCGAGAGAGGAATGAGAGATGGAGGAAAGCTATTTTAGTGTTTTAGAGACCCCACGGAATGACTAATTGCCGCGCTTTGCCAGTTTGATTGCAATTCTTGCGAAGTATCGAAAAAGAAGAATGTGGAATATAAGGTAAAGAAGGGAAGAACGAAAATGGAAGTAGTTATTTAGGGATAATTTTTCATTATCAAGACAAAAAACAAATTGCGGAATAATTATAGGACAAAACAGTTTGCGTATATGTGCGTATATGTATGTGTACAACGCATATTGGTAATGGATAGTTGGTCGCTACCCGTGTGCTCTGTTAGGAAAACTGTTCGAAATTATAACCTCCGCGAATGTTTTATGATGCCGCCGAGTATTGTGTACAAAAGCTCGCTTCCATTTTTCTCGGCAACTCCCGCGTCTCTATTTTTTCGGGACGCAATACCGTCGAGAATTTATGCTTTACTTAAGCCGGGAAACTCGGAGTTCGTGTAACCTTTCGGAAATTTTGGTCAGTTTAATTAATTTATTACCGTGTGTGATGACTTTAGACCAGAAGTTGCTTCAGGTGACCTGATTTCTTGGATCGTTCACGTATGTAATTAAGCGGTGGATTCTAATCAACGTTTGATGTTTTTCAGAAACTGTTTCTCCTGTGATGTTTCTTATCATATTTTTTCGCAAATAATAAAAATAAGAATTGTTATGTAAAATTATAAACGTTGAGCTAATTAATAACATATTTTTCTATAAATTTTTATAATTAGTATTTTTAAATATTTTCTAAAATGTTCACAGATCGTTATGTTTGGGATTAATGGTATTTTTTGTACTATTGTATACGTGTATTTTAATTTATTGAAACACTTTAATTTTCAGTATTTACAATACAATCTTGTAATTATGTCACGATTATCTCTTTTCAAAATAAACTAGCCGAAATGCAATCGTGAAACATATTTTTACTTTCGCTGTAAAATGTAATTACGCACGCAAGTTAATTAACAACTTGTATATAACGTTGATTTTTACTAACTCCACGGAAAGAAATATATTAACTAATTTAAAAATTCATAAATAATAAGATTTTAATATAATAACCGTTTTATTTTTCCTTAAGTATATAAAAACATAAAAACTCTTTTGCGCTTGAAACACGATTAAAGTTCACTAGAAAAACTTTTTAAAAAGCAGAACGCCTAATGCTTTCAAAAATATTCCAAAAATTCTCGTAATAAAAATATGATTCGTAAAATATTTAAATTGTTCTTTTAATGAAGACACTTTTAATGCGGCCCCGAAGGGTTTAATCGTTCGCAAAAATCGCGCGGCTCTTTTCTTTTCAGCAAAGATGCACTCCGGCGCGCACAACGGCTGCATTACAGTGGGTGGCGCATTAAAATGTTTGTTTTTCCTTGGGCAACGTTAACTCACCGGCTTGCGCTTCGCTCCCTAGAAACGCCCGTAAATAACACTTTCTGCGCGGGTGTCACATAACGTCTTCTCGCTACATGGACTTCGTTTCAGGCACGTTTTTGCGGCGACCTGCGACGACGCATCGTCATATTCCTGGCACCGGCGCCAGATTCCCGGCGCTAGTTAATAAACTAAGAGCAAGAGGAATATTAAGCGAAAGAGAGGGAGAGGGCGGTAGAGCGGGAAGAGGAGAGAGAAGCGAATAGAAAACTTGTATTAAAGTGCACGTCAGGATTGGACCCGGCAAACTTGCAGGCTGCGCTGAACTTGGTTTCTCACTTTATGAAATACAACCCGATCTTCGCGGAGCCTCTCCATTTGACGAACTCGACTGCCTCCGAAATGGGAGAAAGAGAAAGAGAGAGGGAGGAGGAGGATCTGTCAAAGCAAGATGAGAAAAAGAGAGGGATGTAGAAGAGAAGCAACGAACACTTGCCACACCCGTAACTCTGAAATCATTTCGTGCTCAGACTTCGAGTAAACTATCTATCTTCGAATAACAAATCGACAAATTCTCCACATAGACAGAATGAGAGAGAGAGAGAGAGAGAAAAAAAGAGAGAACTCACTGCTCTCTTGGCATACATTTCGTACGTTTCGCTTCAGAAAATGCATTCCCTTCTTTACTACTTTTCTTATCTTCCTAGACTCACATATTTTCTCTCATTCTTTTCTCCATGTTCATTTTTTGTTTCACAGTATATAACCGAAACGGACGTGCATCGCGACGAGGTCAGAATTTCCCGTGTTTGGACCGTGTTTTTCGCGAGAGGAAAATTCAATGGAACAGTGAGATCACTAGAATTATGAACGCGCGGGACATTGTTTTCAGTGAATTTTTTTATTTGATTCCACACTTGTCTTTTATACTTGCAAATTTTCGCAAAGACATTGGAGGAATAATAATAATGAGTAAGAAATTTCGAGATAGTATATCGTATTCTCTCTGAAAAAATATTATGAATGATTAATTGTATTTTCTCATCAATTTAACCACGATATTAATATAATAGTAATGCAATGACGTAAACGTCATTGCATTTCGAAGTAGACTTGTGAAATATATGTAAGGGATATCTATATATGTATATTGGCATGTGCGTATGTGTGCGTAATATCTATTAACGATTATTAATTGCGATTAAATTGTGCCAATGTAGAATTAAATGACGTTTATCGTAAACCACGATAAATGCGTGTGTGCATGACATCAAAATTTCAATTGTAAAATGCAGAAGATTTTGCGGTACCGTCACAAAATTCAATAAAATGTCATCCTCTTCCATATCGCAAACAACATTTCATGCAACAATCATGGCGTATCGATTTAATATCGTACGCAGAACTATGATATTTCAACTAATTCACTAGTAACCACATACAGCAGGAGCATTGAATTGATAATATCTATAATATACATTCGGAAATAACCTCTGCAATCGACGGCAGACGCCACCTCGCTCTTTCTCTTTCTCTCTCTGTCTCTCTTTCCCCTCTCTGTCCTTCTCTCTCTGCTATTCCGTGCGGGGGAACTTCGGCAATAATTCAGCGCGCTTTTTGCGCGCGTCGCGAATATAGATCGCAGCCTCCAACGCGCGCGTGCGAATCGATCGCGCGTCGCGCACCGTCGCTTTTTGCGGTCGCGCCAAGCGATGTTCGCGGCGGAGACAAATGAACTCGGGTCATGATCATTTTTCCAATTTCGCTCGGCGACTTCTTGCCGAGCAGTGCGAGCCGGGACGAGCCAGTCAGTTGAAAATAAAAAAAGAGAACGCCAGTTTTCCGCGAGGTGCGGTTTAGGAGCGCCTGATGTGCGAGTGACTTTCCCGATATCTCGGAACGTTTTTTGTGTTTGTCGTGATATGAAGCATGCAGATCGTTCCTTGCCACGTGATTTTCACAAATATTATGTATTTATGCGCCCAGAAATTTGATGGTTTAATCCTTCATGCAACGGATATACGAAATATATATTAGATAAAAATGATTATTAAATAGAATTAGTGTTAACAATACATATATCTCATCATTCGCGTGTCGATGATTTAGCCCAAAATCCCTGCATCGCGAAATTGTCCTTCGAAGAATTCTGAATAAGATAAAATCAACTCACCCGCGTTCATCTGCTATCCCTTTCTACGATCTTCAGTCGACGTTCCTCTTCTTTCTTTATTCTCGTTCACTCTCTCCGATGCTTGCCCTCTCGGATTCCCTTGCCCTGCGGCTTTTCCTCTCTGTTCCTCTTTCTCTTCTATACATCACTCTTTCTATTCATCTCTACCGTCCTTCTTTGATTATTCGTATCTATCCTTCGCTCTCTTTCGCCGAGGCTCTCTCCGGGCAATCTCGCTCGATAGAGCCCGCGTTAATTTGCATAGCCACTTCGAGAGCCGCACGATCAACGGCCGCTGTTACTGTTGTAATATTGTGCTGGTATCAACCTATCGGCCGTCCCTGTAGCCAGGAAGCGATATGACGCTAATATTTTTCTTCCGCCCATCGCACGTTCGTTTGAAACTTCGTATGACATCTTCGCACAGTTCTCTCTTTCTCCAAAAGGATTGCACTTTGTACAATATTTTTTATTGAGCTGAAATAACGATGTGTCACATTAATAATTTATGAATGTCTAAACACATAAACAATATTATGTACATATGAGCATCGTTTATATCGATAGCAATGTATTACGAAGTACGAATTATAAGAAAAAAACGGCAATTGAATGTTTTATGACTTATTATTTCAGCTGCTCTTATTTAGATATTTTATATACGATTTATATATTCTGTTTTTAGTAATTATTAACAGGATACACTTGCTAACAAAATTATTATTAATTTCAGCTTTTTACATTAAGATAATCTTCTCTACCTTACGCTTCGAAAAAAAGTTTAAATCACTTGCAAAAAAAGGTAAATTCCGATTCAAACACTTTATTATTCAGTCATGCCAATTCCCAGGAAAAAGATGTCGCATCGAAACTATCCGAAATTCAAGGCTTTCAATTACTCCCACAGATAAATTAGATCGCGACCGGTAGATTAAACCGGTCCAGCTCGAACGCGGCGGTTATGACTCGTAAAAATCGAGTCGCATCGATCAGACGGTGAGCGAACAGGGGCTCGGAGAGATATATAAATGGCAAGCAGAGAGGGGAAAAGGGGGGAAGGGGGTAGCAGGGGACAAAATATTCCTGGGTCGACGGCTCGAGCCCGATGTCACAACGAATGCCTTATCGATATCATCCTGTCGAACGCTCATACACGAAATATTCCGCATAGCAATGTCTCGGTAATTGGATACACGATCGGACCGCGATAGTTTTCGTGTCGAAACTCGATCCGATTCGCGAACGATGGATCCAGAAATGTCCCGCGCAGGACGCACCTGCCCGTTCGACAGCCTATGATACGAATGACAATAGTATGTGTGTACAGGCGAGTTTACACAACTCACGGTTGTCCCAAATAAGTCGTTCAGGCTGAAGGATAACTGACTTGCCTAAACAAGGTTTTTGTGAAAATCTATCGTCCATTTCAACAATGTGCGAGTTCCTTTGAATAATCTATCAAGAAGCTATCAAATTATACAAAATGGACCTCATAATTAGAAACGTCATAATTTGAGAATAATTTAAAAAATTTTCTCCCTATCAAAATTTCGAGTTTTCTCACGCAATTGCATCTGCACTGAATTTATTTCTCTGACGCGTCCAATCAAAAGTTTGTTCATATATTCGTAGTGAATCATTAATTCAGTATAGAGTCGGTTCTCTTAATATATTCCGTCATGCATGCAAACGTCATCGATTTGCAAGTTTCGACATTGGAAACGACGTCGGGACGTCGCGTCGTTTGCAGATCGCCCGGTGCTCATAAGTTTGCGCAGATGATGCGATAAGTCTCTCGAAATCATCAATACTTTTCACTGTGACCATTTGAATGAAATATCATCGCGAGCAGATGCGTTCTTCCCTGGGCGGGAATGCACTTGCACAGCCTGAAGCGAAATTAATACCCAAACTTCTTCAACAAATACGAAAGTTGGAGGAACGCAACGTTGCACATTTTATTTTAATTTTAATTCCAATATGTTTAAAGTTAATTTTTCTGTTTAAAGCTAATCATGTGTAGAGCAGAAAAAAGAACACGGATTTCATATTAATAGAATTTTCTGTTTATATATAAGATGAAACAAGTGTATGTACATTCACGATTCGCAAAAAGGAAACGAACGTAAAAAGTGCAGCTAAAAAACCGAAACTAGATAAAAAGGAAGATCGAATAACACGCTAGTCTATTTGCAAAAGACGCATTGCATCGAGTTTGTTTCGGTCGAGTAGCAAATCATTTGATCGATATCTGATAATAATTCGCGTCGCCTGTAATAAGCCGATCGCGAAGTAATTAGTAATGTGTGCCGGTGACTGATTCTAGCGGAATTACGCGCCACTGATTAGCGCGGTACCGTAATCCCCGTAAATATGATTACGGAGGAAATGATTATCCGCGTATCGAGCCGACCGATGCATGCCGATCAATAGTTACGGATCCATAAATAGATCCTTCAAGGATTCTGTAAAGCGACCGTGCAGTATCGCGGAAATGATAAAATCGAGCAGATCGAGGAACGGAGGGGATCGAGGATACGTGAGAATATTATTTACATCATTATATCTTATGCGCGAGATCCGAGTGTAATTTAATATCTTGCAGAAAAAAATCTCTGCTATTTTTGATGGAAGAAATTAATATAAAGATATAATTTTTTGCGATAAAATCCAATACATAATACGTATATGTATAATTTGCATTATATAAATATGTTATCACGATACAAATATTAATAATAATGGTGTATCTCTTCCGCTCAACGAAGCAATATTAATGCAGACTGATTAAAATATTAAAATGTCAAAATAAAAAATTAACAAATATATCGATATTTGACAAATTGATATATAATGATTGCATGAATTATTGAATCTGCGGTTTGCAGTCATTTTACAAATCGATAGATCGTTATCCCCGATAATTATTAACTGCGATGCAGATCTATGATGCATACCTTATAATGCGTATAATTAAGAAATTCACTTTAAGAGAATATCGAATTTTATTTTTATCAGTTGCAGATTTTTTTCAAAGTGTTCACCGATACATCGGGGTTATGCATTGCGTCGATAAAATTTGGTGCAAATTTAAATGCGTCGATAAAATTTGGTGCAAATTTAAATGTCCCTCCGTGAGAATGACTTATATAGCCATCAACGATAGTAGCAGATCGGGGATAAAGGGAATCGGCGGTTCGCTGACGTCGTGGGATAGACGCAAATACGAGAAAAACGAGCTCACGACTCGCTATCGTTCAGCCAGATAGACCCTAATGCTTACGCAGGAAATTTGTGACCCATTGGACCGGACTTGTGAGGGTGCAAAGCAAATGTTTTCTTTCGATGTCCTCCCTAATGCACACATTTAAGTGTACTCCGTTCGATCTATAACGGCGGTGGCGGCCGGAGCGCATCCTATCGTGACAATATTATCTCGAAAAATATTTAACACCGATATTTGGGTTTCGATTTTATTTAATATTACGTCCGTGACGCGAGAAACATTCGGCAAATAAAATGGCACAATTGCTACAAGGACGTACAGCGGTTGGTATATGAGATTTCACCTGTTTCGACCAATTTTGATAGATGACAGAAGACTACAGAAGACTACAGAAGACTACAGAAGACTCAAACATTTCTATAAATAAAGACACTCGCGTGCTTTCAGAGATCCTTTATATTAATTTAAGAATGATCTTTCTTGATATGCATTTCATATTTCTAAAATGTCTTTTCATCAAGATGTATTGCTTGCTTTCATTATACCTACATCTCTCCAATAGGTTCTCTCGTAACGAGAATCGTATAAGAGGTTTGTAATGTAACATTGTAGCCAACGTGTGCGAGTATATCGTCGCAGAAAAAAGTTATCCGAGGGAACTTATTTAATCGCGATTACTATCGATTTTCCGTACCAACTTATACACCAGTGGCGCGGGAAGCCATGACGCGAATCGAGATCCTGCAGAAACTGCGATAAGATTTCAATGATGAAGCGGCGAGCTACGCCGATGGCTTCAATCACGTATGAAGTGATCGCAATGAACGTTTACAGTATTGAAAGGCATGCTTCCACGGCGCGGACGCTATAACTCGTACCTTGCCATTAATATAATCTCGTATAGATCGTTTTAAAATTCCATGCTGCAAGATGAAGCGAAGTAAGAGCCGGCTGTTACTGCTGATCTATTCAGCAGTATCGTTCGCGATGCAAATTGATTCGCAATTAATCGCGCCGCTGAGAGATTCAAAGATATTGTATGTGCGCATACGTTTTATAATTCTGCGATATTACATTAGTTTGTAACTTCTCTCTTTGACGCATATATTATTTTTCGATTCACATTTCGAACGCCATTAATTTTACTCGATCGTTATTTAGCAGTATTTAGTCAGGCGATATGAATAACTATGCAATTAATTATATCGCTACAGAATCTAAGGATAGAACATTATACGTACACTTTCCTTATTCAATGTGTTAATGTTTATTTTACATATAATTAAAAAATTATCTTTCTAAATATAATTTTAGAGTTAGAAAGGAAAAGAGAGATTTAGCGTGCCAAAAAAATATACATTTTTTGCTTTTGAAAAAAGTATCCGTACAGTATTATTTTGTTCGCACGCATTAACAGCTTGACACGCAATAGAAACGTGCGGAGAAAATCCGGTGCGTTTTCAGTGGAACGCAGAACGCGTGAATCCAGCGTGATCGCGCGCGATCTCTCGATCCGTAAATGAAAATTCCCGTCTGCATTGATATGCATCTACAAGATTCCGATTGCGCTCGACGCGCTCTCGGCGTTCATTTCGTGCGATTTCAGGACTTTCCGGCGGAATCTCGTAAAAGCGAATTCTTCACGATCGCTTGCATCCACCGTGCTACCCCTTAGAATTGCACCCCTGCATCGTTCGCCTTGATGCTCCTTCAAGACAAGTTTTGAAGCTGCTTATCTTGTTTTTCCACGGCAAATTCACGATAAGAAAATTATTATCGTAGATTCTTGATATGGATGTGAAAGATAAAGATCCAATGTATATAGAGTATACGCTATGGAAGTTTCCTTCGGTTATGCATTTTTTTATGAATTTTGTGATCAATATATTTTTAGCTCAAATAAAAAAGATATGAATTTTCTTATTTAGTACATACATTTAAGTTGGCTTTAAATTATTCTCAATCAGAAGAGAAATTTATATTTAATTTTATTTAACTTAAATTTAATTTAATTTTATTTAACTTAAATTTTATTTTATTTTATTTAACTTAAATTTAATTTAATCAAGTATGCTTTATTGTGTCAACATAGAATGAATGCAAAAATACGAGTCGAATTGTTTTTTACAAAAATATGATATTCCATTTCCATTTCTATGGGAAACAATAATTGTTCAGTTTTTTGGGAAATATTGCTGTTTTATTTGCATTAAATAATAGTCACTTGCTTTTGCGCAGGAATAATTGCCTGTGTAACTTTTTTTTCATAAATAGATATTTCGTTTGTGCTCTCCGGCAAATAATACTCGAATTATTCGACAACGATCGCAGATCGGGAATTTTCGCTAATCGACCACGGGTTTTGTGTGGAGCATTTAATACGCGACTGATCAATTAATTTTAGAGATCCACATCGCTTTTATTTAATAAAAGAGCAAACCGGATCAAAATATGACATCGAGGACCGATAAGTCCAGTTTAAAAAAAGCACGATCGCGAGCAGCGAGGTGTGAAAAAATAATTCGCCGATGTATATTGCGAGCATGCAAATCTCGTTTTTGCTAGCATCATCCGGTACACAAGAAACAATGAATTTCGATGAATCAACTCGAAAAAAAAAAAGAAAAAAATATGAGCTCCGGGGATTAACTAGCGCTCCCGGCTACGGCTGAAAATGAAATCGCTCGCAGGACGATAATTATATAAACGATTTTTGGATTCGACAATTTATGATGAACATAGCTCACCTTAATTACTCCTTTAAATCATTATTTATCGCTATTACCACGTTATAGTGCAATGTAATCGTATTCACTATAAATTCCTCCTGCATCCGATTCAATTAATTTCGAGAATTGGCTAATTATTACACATATTACGCTGTTCTCCATCTCATTCCTCGAATTATGCTACGGCAATATACGATTACGATTATCGATTATTTCAAACTGGCCTTCCTAATTGAGGTTTGGAGGCAAATAAATCGAGAAAAAAAGTATCTCTTCTCAATTTTCGTTTTCCATTGAATTATCGTAATAATTTCTACTACAATTGCTACCCATTATCTCATGTAACACAATTGTAAAAATAATTTTGCAGAAAATGTTTAATTTCCTTTGTGTATAATAGATATATTTATGATTTAGTTCATATTCATTCAACTGCTGTGTCGTCCCTTCAACAATTTTATACACATACAATATTCCCTAAATATTTATTATAAAAATTGTGGATTAACGGAGAAAAAGAAAAAGAAAGAAGATGTTAAAAATTAAAATGTCTTCATAAATTATACGAAAATACAGTAAGCTCTGTGTATTTTATTTATCAGGATGATTCTATCTATTGCCTGATCTATTATTCTGATCACGTGCAGCTCAGAAAAGCTCACTTGTCATTAAATAAAACCCATAGAGTTTTATACCATTACATTTTCGTAATATAATTTGTCAAGATATTTTAACATCTTGTAATTTTTTTCTCTCTAATTTGGCGTAGAAAATTAATTCAATTTTCAACCGTGTAATATCAAGCGACATAACAGTTGTCGTCGTTATTCTAGTATAATGATGCGAGTTATTATGCGACGCCAATTTCCAAAAATGCCGACAAATATCATGTTTATTTATTACATATGACAACGTTGCTGTTTTATGATACTGCGTGTCATTACAATTTGCATGTCAATAAAAAAGATCACATTTTGCTAAAAATTATATGCTTAAATTTCTAGTTTATAAATACAAGATTCAAATTGAGAAATTTTATCAGTTTCGATGTTTATTAATAAGAATAAAATTAAATCTTCTAGTTATTTTCTGTTACATCAATTTAAAATCATTATAAAGTAAATCTCGTTGTGTAAAATAAAAACAGTCAATGTGCATCAAGAATATCAGAGAAATATTTTTCTTGCTATTCAGAAATATTTTTTTAATTCCAAAATTAACTCACAGTTTTGATGTAGAGCGTAATAATTTTTAGATGCACCATGAATTTTAAATAAGAGTGAAAAAAATATAGAGAGAATTGCAAATAACTCTAATAAATATAATTTATCATAAAATTGGACTCAAATATCGCAACAGCTGATTACAATAATTATTTATTGTATGACAGGATATTGATTTTATGACATATATACGTTTTAAAAGGCGAAAACGATGCATTTTATCTTTCGAATTTTATTAATGCACCGAGATTTTCGGGTCGACCTTCTACCTGGAATATAAATTTACTTGGACGTTCCACCTCTTGCCGAAAAATAATTAAAACGTTCGATTAAGATATAAGATGCAGGTATAATTCATGCTTGACAACACGCCGTATTCTCGTGGATGATTTTTAGCGGCGATACAATACGTATATATCTCGCGCAACGTCAGCGATTATGTATTATATGTTGGGTGGTGTCTTCTCGATCGCGATTGGCCGTAAATTATACGGTTGCACGACCGCATATGGCTACGCTGATTGCACTCGCCTCAAGTCGGTCCCGACGGATATGTTTAATTCCATACTCGATAATGCAGCATACGTAATTAAATTGCCGAGTTTCACTGCTAATTAATAACTATTGTGCACACGTGCACATTTGTTGTCATTAACACATATCGCGAGTATTGGAACATAATCAGGTTTCTATTCCCGTTAATAAAGCGTTGTATGTATTTTGTAAGTCCTTTGCCTCGTACAAAGATTAAACTATAACAAATTTATAATTCAGTAATTACACACTTTCAATCACAGATATGTTAAAAAAAGTATTTTTCCTTTCACGCATTCTTTACATAAATTTCTTACTTAAAATGATATCCTCTGTAAACAAGTAGATTTGTTTTTTTTCTCATAAATATATAAAGTTAAAAGATAGTATAAAGATATAAAAATAATTGAATCTTAATAACTGTTGACTAATATTTATGAAAAAAATAAGAGCAAATTATTGTAGTCTTTATCTATGAAATCTACGTTATATTTATTCATCTTAACGAAAGTAAAAGCAATTATTACATAATACAAAGTTACCCTATCAGAAAATTATCTGACGATTGATCAGCGAAAAATTGATAAGCAAAGAAGCGAAGAATACGCCAAAAACAAAAGCCTCAACGTGCGGTCATTATATCGGCTAGTTGAGAAGTTTCCCGACGACAGCCCGATGGAAACCGGGATCATTGTCAATTTATAACGACGTAATCATAAAGCCGATCCACTAACGATCGGATCGTGTTCCCTGGAGATGCCGATCCAGGAACAATGAGACGTGTATTTTCTTTCCGGCCATAATCAAGCAATGGAACTATGGCGGCTCGCTGCAAAACCCGCGGATTATGTCATTCATAAACTTCCTCGACAGCTTTCCTTGTTTGGACACCGTCGTCCCTTTCCTTCCCCATATCGATTCTATTTCTATGCGTGGGAGAGCGCGATTTGTTTCGCGTGACCCTCGAGCTCGTATCGCGACGAATCCTTGAGTTGTTGTACGATTAAAATGAAACAGTTAGACATGTTTGATTTGCCGATATCGAATGAATTTGTCACATGACATGAATTATATGGCAGAAAATAATCACCGTCATTTATTAGTGAAATAAGAGATCGTATGATAGAATAGTGTGATAACTTATCAAATAATAATAGCAATAAAATCTATGATGTAATAGTAATTAATTGCTGTAATAATAAAATTAATCATATCGCACATGACGTAATAAAAAGATACATATCTATAACGTATATATGTATCTCACGTGATATAATAACGTTCATAATTTTACTCCGCGAGTTTCGTTGAAATCTCATCGAGTTGTCTTATCGATGGCGGCGCGGCTTATTACCACTCGGATATATTAGACGAGCGGCGATAACTTACCCGCGGTGAGGGTAGCTATCGGGCACTGTCACTGGTTCACGGTGGTAGGATATTGTTTTTAGGCTGCGGTTTTGCCCCGGTCTCTCTCCCTTCCTCTCCCTCGCTCTCCTCTATCTCTCTCGTATCCTCTTGGGAAATTGGACCTGGAGCGGCGCTGGCAATGCTCTCTCACTCGCCGCTCATTTATTATCGTTGCTTTACCTCTGGGTGGCCAAATTTACCAAACGTTGCGGTCCGGCCTCCGAATGCGCCCGCCGTCGCGGTGGACGACGTCATTCGACGTTATACAGTTGAAAACTGAGCGACGAATTGGCGCATTCTCAGCCGACCCAACTTCACGAGTCAAAAAACATTTCATATTTGCGTGACTTTTTGTCCGACTTCGTATTGTGTAAACTTCGACAAGTGTAAAGAATTTACAGGTAACATTTTCACTGATGATGCCGCTTAATACATTGATCATTCATTTTTAAATATTTAAAAACAAGGGACAAAATTTTTGAAAAAATGATGTGTATGAAAAGCATGTATTAAATAATTGTTTGAATTAGAAATGGATACTTGTACATCAAACGGAATTATTAAATGATGCATTTTGCATATCCTGTATAATACATCCATATATTATACATTGTCTAGATTATGATAATAATTATGTTATAATATACCTATGTTTTATTGTGCATTTATCGATTAGTCTCCGTTTTTTATTCTTTTTATATAGTATAAAAATAATACAATGTACACATATATTGCAGCTGCAAGTCTTAAACTATTGATTAGCAAGAGTCTTGTAGCAGTTATATATAAAGAATTATGCGATATATTTATATTAATGATTATTTATATTTATATTAAAATTGATATAAATCATTTAAACTATTATATGCATACATATAAATTTCTAATTTAATGTTTTAAAATTTTATAGTATTAATAATTGCATTATATATTGTTTGTTGTTATATTCCACAAACTCTGTTAAAACTTATATTTTTTAATATAATTTGATATTCTCGTATGTATTTCAATTTTTCGTATTTTTGACATTATTTTGCCAAGTGTAATAACATACAAAGAAGACTTGCACGCATTTGTTTCGACTTGAATTTTCGCCTAACACGGAAAAATATCAAGAGTCTCACAAAGGTAAAAACGTTGGCAAACATGGGAAAAATGTAGCTCGCGCGAAGCTGCGGTGCACGAAGATGAGAACATCAGCGATGTATCTTCATCGTCGTTTTCGCTCTTTCGCGAATCTACTCTGCGTCTTCCAATCATGGAATCACGAAGAATAAGAAGGTGACGCCAAGTCGTACTTTCGGAGATGCATCTTGCTTATTCAACCAACAAATGCACACCTACCATTTGCAGTTATTTATACGACTTATATAATTCATCTTAATATAATTCAGTAGATTCAAATAAGTTTCTCTCTTCTTCTCTCTAAAGTAAATTAATTTAAGAATCATTGAGCTCGCGTGAGATAAATATTGAAACATAAAATATAATATTCAATAGACTATTAAAGAGTCCAATAAATGTCGTGGGAAAGATTGTTGATAAAATAATATATTATAAATATATTAAAATAATTTATTCTCTTTTTTGCGTACAATTATGCTCAATGTGTTGCAGATTCGCGGATTAATATTGAGAAAAAAAGACAGCCGAAAGAAAATAGAAATAGACGAAACACGTATCGGAAGTTGTCGAGCGATTGTTTGTAAGATCGACAGCAAACTTGTCCAAAATAAGGACAAGTGGTTCTGCTTATACCAACCGTAATTCACCTGTATGTTTATTTTCCTCTCTTCCACCGCATTTTATATTCTCCTCGCGCGGCAAAAATGGACCGGGAAAATATGACGGTCGATGGAAGATGAACGTAAGCACGGGTAACAAACCGGGTTCTTGAACATGAAGACGGCCACAACGGATACGATCGAGTAGTTCCAAGACCGCGGAGCGATCAAACACATGCGTGTTCCTGTGAATATCTTGATGTAACTGACTATGCTTTTCTTGTACAAAAAGAAAAGAGAAAGAAATATCTACACAGTTTCTCTTATAAAATTCAGTGGTAAATTTTTTATACTTTCTCTGTATATATGTAATTTATATTGTAGAATACAATTTCTAGATAAGATCAGAGAGCCTTATATTGTATAAAATATGTTAATTTGTCGAAAAAAACCAGACTATTATATATTTTTGAACAAACAAAGTAAAATGTACAATAATTTAACATACAACATTAAAAAATTATAAAAAAGAATCTATTCAAAAAATTATTTTAATGTTACGTTATTATTTCTTTCGATTTTCTTCATACTACTTTCAGTTGATTCAATGATCTCGAGTACTCTGGTTTCTATCGTACAAAATTCTTCTTATCAATAAAGCTTTACAATTTTTTATTTCATTTAGATAATTTTCTAAGAAAACAGCGAATCGTATTATCGAATTTCTAATGAAATGAAATATTAACGTATTCATCCATTAATCCTTTGAAGTTTGAAACGAGATTTCTGATTTTTAGTGTGTAAATTAAATGGGAGGTACAGTAAATAAGAAGTGCGGAAAAAATACAGCGACAGTACACGAAACGCAGATATGAAATGCTTAGTTATGTTTTCTTTTATTAAAAATAGCTGGTGAATTCCTGATATTACGCTTTTACATCTATACATAAAGTTAGTCCAATCTCGATTCTAGGGAAAGAAAATATTTCTCAATGTGAGAATATATTGAAACAAAAATACCAACCAATAACACATTATAACTTTTTTACATTTTCTGTTTTTTATTCCCAGGTTATAATAATATGGCATAGTGATATATAAATAAGCTCATTTATATTTAAATTTGTATAAGCTTGTATAAATTTTACCATAAACTAATATAAATAATATTCTCATATCACACTTCAATTACACAAAATTAATATATAACATCATGCTATATATTTATGTTTGGGAAACTTTTCAAATTTAAAATAAAATTTCAAGATATTTCTCAGAGAATTACACGTGTGAAAAATTTACATTCACACAACAAATATTTATTCATTGCAGTGTCGATGTAATCAAAATATGATCGTAACACTTTCTCACGAGGATAAATCGGACACTGTGTAGCGAGTTCTCGCAGGTGGAAAAGGGCTGACCTGCGGTCAAGGGTTATTGAGGGGCTCGAACGACGCAAGAGGGTGGTCCGGGAAAAAAATACAGCGACAGTTCACGAAACGTAGATAGCGACCGGCTTCACCTATCGCTCGCTTGTACTCGCGAGCTATAACGCGAAGAAGGGTGACTGAGAGAGAGGTTTATCCGTGTCAGAGAGAAAAGAAACAGTGAGAACGAGCCGTGAAGAGAAAGAGAGAAGGTGGTCTACGAGAGAAATAGCGAGTGAAAGATATACGATCTCATAATTCGCTTCTAAACATCGCTAATTGCAGCGCTGACCCTCTAAATCTTTTGGGATGCTATCTGCTCGCTCGAAAATGATCTTTCTCTCTTTCTCGATCCCTCCTTCTCTCGTTGCCTCTTCTTCTTCGTTGCTCTTGCACAACCGTCGAGCCGGTACTCGACATCTTGCTTTTACACGCTCTCCCTTCATCGTGGCTCGTCCATTTTTCAAATCGATGCAAAATATTACATATCCAATGTTTTCTCAAGATGGAATGGAAAAAAGATTGTTTCATCGATAATGATTTGTTATATGATACATATTGTTATTTTCATGCAAATAGATTATTAGTCTATTAAGTGTGCGTCTACATATTATATCAATGATTCTAATAAATGAGAATATAATTAATCGATAGATTATTAAATAATTGCGCTTCTTTAATTCAACATTAGTAGGATTTTTCGGATAAATTCTTCGAAAAATTACATGACAAAACATGCTGCTATAGATTAATAATCTCTTATTAATAATATATACTGTGATTCATCAATAATATATATAATAATATATACAGTAATTGAATCTTTTAATAACAAAATCATGAAATTATAATAATATTATTTCAATAAGTAATAACTTTGATAATATTAATTTTCTAATGATCCATTTAATTTCCATTTAATCTAAAATTAGTTAATTATGTGCAATAAAATTTTAAATTTATGATTATCCAATATTTTATTCGCAATATATGATAAATATAACAATAAAATATAAAAGTAAAATATAAAAAAATTTCAATATATATATAACATTATATGTATTGTAGAAAAAAATTTATAAAGCGAATAATATACTGAATAATTATGATCTTCAAATGCATCAGAGAGTAAATCGGAGAGTCAAATGACTCATCTGTTTTCTGGGATAGAGAAATATCCTGAATTTTTATATTTTCTCGTTATAATTGCGAACTGTTAGACGTAACTGTTCCGGTCCGCTATTACGAAATTGCAGCATCGAATATTTAACGCAGTATCGCGTTTAATTCGTCGCGCTCTCTTGCGCACGAGAGCGATATCGAGATAATTTCGCCGCGGCCGGATGTTTCTTTAATGGAGAGGAACGATCTATGCGTTGTAG
Organism: Camponotus vicinus; assembly: GCF_025532165.1. NCBI lineage: Eukaryota > Metazoa > Arthropoda > Insecta > Hymenoptera > Formicidae > Camponotus > Camponotus vicinus. The sequence continues at coordinate 17,698,296 of NW_028141967.1, read as the reverse complement.
GCTTTCGTCTCGTATCGCGCCGGAAATGAGACAGACTTGACAGACGCGTGCGCTTACTTATAAATCTTTATTAATATCTCAAGCAAGATGCTGCCTCTCTTTCTCCGATTACGCAAACCATTTTCTCCGATTTCTCAGTTTGCCGGCTCAGGAAGAGCCCCAAAAGACGACTGAAAGAGAATTCTATAAGGGAAGCGGAAAAGAGAGAGGGGAAACAGCGCTTTTCAATTCACTTTACGAGGCTGTTCCCTCTCTCCGAAAGGGATTTCTTTGTCTTATCGAGCCGTAATGAAATGCGAGCCGGCGAATTTCCCTAACGCTACGCGAAAATCACAGCGATCGTCCCTTCATGCGTCAACATGGCCTTCTCCCATGTCTCACGCTCGCTCGATAGTGATTACAATGTAACATAATGTATTAACGATTAAATATCAAGCTAAAATGTACTTTTACGGCGGTTGTTTTAATAAATAATATTTAATGAAAAGTTGCACCAAAATGTCAATAAAGTCGACTTATTAATACGCTATAAATAAAACTTTACACGTGTAATGTATAGTCAGGATATGAAAAATTTTTCCAAGTTTATCAAATTTATTTTACTTGCCATAATTTTTTTAATACCTATGTAAATTTAATAAAACATATTATATGTGTTGCAATTTCATTTACAAATTTTGAATATTATTTTGGTAATTTAAAATCGACCATTTGACTTCTAATATAATAAAATTTACTTGTATATGATTAAAATCAAATTTTTGCAATTGTATACATTTTTGAACAGTATATTATTTGAAATTATTAATTTCAATATTAATATAACTTTAGAGTAACATATATATAACATATATATAAAGGAAGAGAGGAAAAACAGAGAGAGAGAGAGAGAGAGTACTTAGTTTACAATATTTTTTTAAAATGAATATGTAAGATATATTGTCCTTTTTTGCTTATCCATAAGATAGTAATTAAAATATACGTTTTTGTTCCCTGAATCTCTTGCTGTAAACGCATCTATTTTAGAAAATAGTAAAGGAAGTTTGAAGGTAAGTGCAATTTCGCCACAGCAAGGAGGAGAAGCAAGTCGCTTTAAAAATAGCTTCCGTCGGAAGTGCATTTCGATTTCCCGCAAGTTTCCGAAGTCCGATCTTAACGTTGCTTCTCCGGAGAAGGAAATGTTACCGCATTTCGCTTTATAAATTTCGCCCAACAAGCCGAATGCGCTTTATATTCGTTTTTAACGGCCTCTTTTGAGCCATCAAACGCCCGTCTATCGGAAGGAAATTCAATAAAATGGTCAAAAACATGTTTTGGCAAATGTGGAGCAGAGGGGAAGAATGTACGTACATGTATCAATTTGCATTGGATTTATAAATAAAAAAAGAAACAGCGTTATTCTTCATTGCTACTATTTACACGAAAACTCGCATCAGTTATTAAAAATCAATATTTTTCTAAAACTGATATTTACATTTCTTATTTTGCTTTTACATGCGAAACAAAAGTTGACTTCTCATATTTAATAATGGGATATTTCGCATAAGAAAATAAAAGGATGCCTGGCGTTAAATCAATAATTTTCACCATCATGTTATATAATAAAAACAATAATAAAGAAAAAGCAACAAAAATAATATAAAGAAAATTTATCATTTTTTTTTACAGATAATTTATCATCAAGGTTTTCTTTATTAAAATTTATTACTATTAATTGTATATTAAAATTAACTCGTCTAAATTACCATAGTTTATCATATTACAACTTTTAAATCTGTAATTCTCGCTTTTCAGAAAAGTTTAAACTAAAAATTAAATTCATCTCTTTAATGTGGTTTCTACTAAAAAATAAAATTAAAATTAAAGTAGAACAGAATAATTTATTAAAGAAATGCATTGCAACATAATTTGTATAATTTCCGACAATAATATGAAAAAGAAACTAACACGAGTTGAATAAATCATATTTCTAGAAAAACAAACGTTTTCCATCTGGTAGTCTCTGGCTTTCGAAAAGTCGTATTCCGCAATGTCAAACATTTTCTTATTAAAAGGGAAAAACGCGGCATAGCCGAAAGGATCGTCCGGATGACTTTTCTCTCGCGCAGGATGGCATTCGTCAGGACTTATCGCAGAGCACGATCCTATACACACTTCACCCTGTGAGGTTTGTTTTCCAGACGTGACTTAACCAAAACAAGCTCGGTAAACAGCCGTTCCCATCGCGTTCGTGTTCCAGTAATACGGCACGCCGTATATGTATATTTAAAGAGGCCATTCGAGGGGCGCGCTGTTTTTGAAATGAAATCCGAAGCTGTCACCCGATGACGATGACGGTCGGAATTTTTAAGCAGTAGATAGGTAGATAAAGCAGTACGAATATGACATGAGAGTTTCGAGCATTTCACTGTCACGCGGTATTATATCTTTTAACACCGCTTAATATAATAGATCAGTATGTGTATACATTACACACATACACTACTTACATTCTCTTTAGATAATCTTTAAAAATGAAAAAACTCGATTCCGTGATACGAAAGCACCGATATGCTTCGATTGCGATTAAGAAATTTGTTTTAAAAGGATTCCGGAAATCAAAGTCAGGTTCCGAAGAGGGAGACTTAACGATTCTATTGTTACAGAAAAATAATAACTCGGAAACACAAGACCACTCGCTTTAATTGATCGTTTGAATCAACCGAGAATCAGCAACAGCCTCGTCGTTGGCTCTATTTATAATTTATAATCCCAATGGTCCTCAATGCAGGACAGTTTCTCTATCTCTCTTGTTTTCATTCTTTCTCTGGTTCACGCATTTGCATGTAACGAGCGCCTACCCGATGCCTACCATGAACTGTAATCTTTTTAACGTCGAATAATAGCTTTCAACCCTTATTACGACCTTGTATAAAGGATGATGGAAATAATTCCTAGCCAAAGCGTTTCGAGCCAATCGATATAATGTTTATTAAATGATCCGTTCATTTCATTTTCAAAAGTCCTCGTCAAGTTCTTATGTCTTAAACGATACAAAACGTAATCTGATATATATTTATTTAGGCTTTAGAATATATATTCAGCGAATTTGTTCTTTATATATTATGGAATGCTTCATTTATAAATAATTCTTGTTTGCAAAAATTCCTTTAGCAACTCTGTGAAAAACTTTTGTATATATAAAAACGAAAACAGATCCATTTATGAGAGAGAGAGAGAGAGAGAGAGAGAGAGATTATTATAAAAAGAAATAGCGTTCATTATTAATGCAATAATAATTGTTTATATAAATTTCGGTCAAAGATAATCGTATATCTTTAAGTTTTTTTTTAGCTGTCTTTATAAATTTTTTACAAATACACGTCTACAGTGTTATAATTATAGTCCAAAGCCTAAGTTAAGATAATTAATTCTTGATATATTATTATGCATTGATATTTTTTTTGCTTTTTATTTAAAAAATTATAAATAAAAGATTAGAAAGAAATATATATATCAAAGAATTTAGATGCTTCATGGAAAAATATCTACCGCTTTTTTTGTAAGCGTTGCTAAGTTGTCGCTGCGCAGATTTTGTGCTCTGACTTAATTGCAGTAACCTTCATTAATCAAATTATTTTTACCGCGCTGTCGCGGCAGGAATATAATATTTCCGAGATAGGTTCTACCGTCAGAAAGAGAGAAAGAGAGAGAAGGACCTAGCCCTTAACGAGCGACGACGCGCATACTTTGTCGTTTCGACGGAAACATAAATGCACGCTACACTGTTATCTGTTCACTTTTACCAGGCATTGTCGTGATAATTGCTCATTTTTCCGGGCAAAGCTTCTAGGCATTTTAGTTAAACAATAGATGCAAGTTCTATTACTTCCTCTTTTAACTGATCTCAGATAACTATCTAAATATCGGAATAAATCTTATTTATCTGAATAAATGAAAAATTATATATACGATTTATTTTTATTTCTTTGCTCATTATTAAAAGAAATAAAATTTTTTCAAACTGCATCTTCAACGGAATATTATATTAATTTAAAGAAATTTTTTGCTGTAAAACATATGTATATTTATTTATATATAAAAAGCTATTTCAGTTTTTAAATAAAGTTTCAAAATAAAAGTTAGATTAATAAAATTTTAATAAAATTTAAAAAACATGCAATAAATTAAATACGCTCCAACAAAAAATCTCCTCTATAATTATCACATGAAAAAATTAATTGGTGTCAGAGTGGTTGCACCTGATGCAAGATTAAAAATAATTTAAAAAATTTTTTTAAAATAATTATTTTCAAAAAAGAACGTGTTCTTTTTATTGACACAAAAAGATTGTTATAAAAATAGTCGTACATTTTGTTAATTTTATTTGAAAAAAATCATTCACTTTTACATATGTATGTACAATTTTTTTCCCATAAAAAATGAAGATTATCATAAAATTTATAAATCGAGCATCGTAATCAATATCAAAATACCGCCTTTATCGGTTATCTTTTATCGATGTTTTCACTGTGAGTCTAGCATCTAGGTACCGATAATGACTTATCACTGAATTGTTCGGTGTAGCTCGTAACGAGTCAATTTCGTCGCCCCACACTCGCATATGCACTCACCGGGAGGGATTATCTGGGAGGGCGGCGTGCGCTATCTGAGGAATTCTACTCAACTATCTTTAATCGCGCGAATTAATCGTCCACGGCGAATACCTTGGAAACTACCCCCGCGACGTTTATCGCCGCGCGAATACGGCCGCGCGAGCGTGAGTTGACATTCCTCTCGTGAGCGAACGCGCTTTTTGCACGCGCTGCCCGCCTTCTCTCGTCCCGCCTTCGTTCTACCGTACGCCGGGTGGAAATATCTTTTCGCGATTAGGTTGGGGGCGGCAGGCGACGTTGTCACGGCACGGCAATGGGAAACGTTATTCCTCATGTTTTCGCGATACGTTAACAGAAAACACGAGAGTTTCTAGTACGTACATATTATCGCGGGGGGGCGGGGGGCTGCGCGACTGCCATGTCGGACTGAGGGTGGCCTGAAACCTAATTGTTCAGATACACGCATTTCACTGCCACGATGCCACGCGCACCGCGTGTCGACCGTTACATGCATGAGTCGAATATAGCGTGGTTCACCAATGATGAATGAAACACGATTCACATTCCTTACATTATAGAATGCAGAACTCTAGAATTATTATGCATGTATGTATATCAAATATAATGTAAACAAATATCAAGAATTATCGATATTTCATAAAGTTTTGATAAGAATGCTTTATCAAATTGGACATCTCATAATTTTTTATATCTTTTCTTTACTTTATAAATATATTAAAAATAATAATTAAAAAATAATTTATATATATAAATAATTAAATAATTAATGCCATTCGAAAGATATGTAAAGAAATAATTTGTAAATATTTTATATTGATATGTTTTATAAGAATAGCGTAATTATAAATTTATATAATATTAAAATCACTCCTTCCCCTTATGCGTTTTAATATTATTAGCGATACGAATCACATACCATCTCTGAAAAGCACTGTAGTCGGCGCACGTCAATGACACACGCTCATTATTCTGTACACGGGGTTTCGATCGAGCTATGCGAACCAGCGAGATTGTTTTAATGAAACCATTTCCCTCTCAAACCCCCTCGGTCTTTCCCCTCTTCACTCTGCTCCCTATCCCTCGCGATGATGCAAAGGGAGAAGAATTTCCGATTGATGGCGCAGATAATGGAGCTGCCAAGATGCAAAGACCATCATGTCTGTTCGAAACGATATTCCGAATGAGAGAAGGATGAGGAGGGAGACGATGTCTCCAATTGACGGCAATTTCGCAAAAACGTGAAATTCTTTATTATCTCTGTATTTTCGATTGTTCCTTCTCCCTTTTTCCTTCTCTCTTTCTCTTTCTTTCCCTAGATGGTTTCCGAATAGGATATATGAAACGACACGAGGCGCCCCCTCCAAGTTCATCGACCCGATTATCAGTGATTGAGACCTTCAATCCGTACCCGAATATTTCCAATCTCTCTCGATAGAACGAAGTCATTGTCTATCGATGTTAACCTCTTGCGGGGAAAACTACCAATACAAAAAAAAATAATTGATATAATGAGTATGTTTAATAATAAAAATTTCTATTATATAATTATTTCTTCCTTCTTTTCATATAAATAATACATGTTAAAGTAGTATATTAATATATTAAAATCTGTAATAGGTTTTAACTTTATATGTTATATATGGGATATATATTTCCACATAAATTTTCGTCAATCAATCACACAAAATCCTTTGATTAAAATCTCAGTTTGTTCTTCAATAAAATAAATATATTTAAATAAAAATTTATTTATATATGTATGTATGTATGTATGTATGTATGTATGTACGTATGTTGCTCAAAAAATTCATTTTTATTTCCCATTTTATAAATATAATCGTTGTAAAAAGGTTAAATGTATGTATTGGGTAGAGAATATCGGTGAACAAAAGTAATACGACTAGCGCTTTGACCGATAAATCCCTATCATGAATCATGTGCTTCGCCGCGACAGCCAGTTGAAATTTTATCTTCGTCTGTCTGAAATTTTTTTATCCAACCTGTTTTAAAATCGAGACACGATTTATTTTTTGCATAAAAGTTCACTTTTTAGAATAATCTCATACAAAATTCGGCATGCATATAAAAAAACATTTGTCATATTGGAAATGCAATAATATCTGTAATGCATCAGCACGAATAAAAATATCATGAATAAACTCAATTCTATCAAAAATTTAGCATTAATAGATAATTCGGAACGTGACAAAGATTTATTTTAACCATTTTCATGTAGCTTTTGAGAAATCTTTATAAGCTAAAGTATTATACTTTTGAAATACACTGCTATATAATTTTGGATATAATTTTACATGTGAATATTGCAAAATGTTTGGCTCGTATCCAATAATGGATATATATTCAATAGTTACATAGGTATATGTCAATTATTACGTCAATGGTTCCCCCTTAATCATTGAGGATATATTCAGTAATTGCCCAGTATAGCAATATTAGTCCTTCGTCATTGAATATATCACGAGCTTACATACTCCAAATAGGCTTTAATAAGTATTAACGTAAACATGATTACTAAAGATATTCTTGATTTTAGATATTTATCAAAAATATCTAAGCCAGAAAATAATTAAAACTCTCACTTCAAATATTGATTTTTTTTTCCTTTATAAATCATATAAATGTATTGATATAGTTTCATTAAAAAATTGGATCATACTTTAATTACAATTATGTTTTAAATTCATATAATAAAGTATTATCTATATCGAAATCAGGATATTAATTAATTTAGTCAATTGTATCAATTGAAAGTTACTTTACTATAATTTTTTCCTCTCTAGTTTATATAAAATATTTGATTTTGAAATAAAATATTTATTTCAATTTATTTATAGATTATAAATAATTTTAGATATTATATTTATTTTATTTCACGTAATTTCCGCATTCAAAAATATATATATTTATTTATGTTCCGGAAAAAGAAAAGTTAAATTAAAATCGACTAGTTTTATTTTATATAGAAATTTTTTATATAGAAATATTATACACACATACATACACGGGCGCATACATGTACACTCAAAGATTGTTATCGAAATTAGAGATGTCATTTCTTATATAACAAATATTAATATCTTCAATATATCACAAATTCTGTATCTAATATATCACATTCTTTTATATACCGATATTTAAGTCAGTCAATTGCCACATTAGAGACTTATAATCGTTAAATATATTAATGTAATTTTACAATAAATGATTTTTAATAAAGAACATTTAGGATTTTTTTGTTCTTTTCATCCACCGATAAAATCGAATGTGTATAAAAAAATAATTTTCTTTATATGTCGCTAATTTAATTGAAACAATTAAAATTAACTGTTTAATTGTTTAACTGCTATTAATCTTGAATTTAGTTTTTTGATTTAATTGTGATATAGATGGCTTGGTAATTATAAAGTCGGTAACGACTGTTGTGCTATATTTAGAATGCAGCACAATTTTAACATGTTTTTTTTTTTATATATATAAAAGCAATTATGATAGCAATTTCAAAAACAAAATATTCAAAAAAAGCATGATATGATACAATTTTATAAATAAATTTGTTCTGTATGAAACATACACATAACACACAGATCAATGTCGCTCGTTTTTATTAATTTATCACAGTCACGATATTGGAAGAATATTTCTCATTTTAATTATGATTGAAATTTCATCATCCATTTTCTTTATGTCATAAAAATATAATTAATTTTATTACCTAGGAGATGTTTCAATTTTTATATGTCTATGTCATTATTTTGTGTGAACAGTATAACACTTCAATTTATAATAACAAATAACGCGAGTGAATTTATATATCTAAAAAGATGTAAAACAGACATGATTTACTTTAATTAAAAATTAGTTGATAAGTTGTAGCGAAAAATACAATATTCATGCAGTTATATATTTTTTTTAGGTATGGAAAAGGGGGAAAATCACTTCTCAACCTGCAGAAACACGCGCGCTTCATTACTGTGCTGTTACGCTATCTCTTTCTGAAGACTTAAGCTTTTGGGTAACTATGTTAAGCAAATACTATTGTGCATATTGCACGAAATGCGGTTACATGACCTATAATGAACGATTGACATGAAGGATTCTGAGGGGAGTTCGTAGTTCGTAGATAGAATCTAGATGCACAATTCGAAACAGAACTTGATTGACCCAAGTATATTTTCATTCAATCAGCGTTGTAGCCCATTTACGATGTTCTTCGGTTAAGATCATTACTTTTACGAGGGGTCGATCCCTCTAATGGCTGCCACAAATTACGATCTGGGCGCATTTAGACTTGCGCTAGGCCAAAATCTATGCCATTATCGCAACATGAAACAGTTCGCGATACAATGACTTAAATCACCTTGAATTTTATCATCATATACATATATCATAAATAAATCCCGAAATTAATAACATTTTATTGCACAAATTATTATAATTAATTATTATTATATATTATTTTATATAAATGTAATATACTAAAATATCCATAACTTTATCACATTTTTATACATTGTACAATGTACACAATTGTACATTCGAATTCTCTTCAATTATTCGAAGCAAATAAATAAATTAAGAAGAAGCCAGTCAAAATAAGATGGCTGCATATTAAATAAATATGTATATTATTCTCTTAAAAATCGTACATTACAGAATGTACAAAATAATTTGCTATGTACATAGATAGATACTTTCTCAAGTGTAAATACGATAATTAATGATTCGTCATGTTTGAAATTTTTCACAATAAATTGACGAAATCCACATAGAATTTCCGTTTATAACATCTAGCTTGCGACGTGGCGACGCTGACGAAGTTAGAGCGAGAAGCCTAGACTAGAGCAGAAGAAGACGATAAAACGAGTCGCTAGATGGTCTTATTTGCACAACATGTATATTTAATTTACCCGTGCATATACATGTCCGTCGTTTTTCCATCCTCCCAGCAACCTACCTCTCGCTCTGCCGCCACTAACCTCCCCGATGCGCAAAACTTTTAGGGATTGCGCGCGTTCGCCTGAATATATTTGCATGCTCCACTTTTCCCGCGTTTTTATTCGCCGTCAGAAATTTGCGGTCCCCGAGCCGCGACTGGCCGTCGCATTGCGAGTTCTTGGTCGTGTAAATTCGCTGCGACTTTAAGACCACTTTATGCAATTTTATTGTGCGATAGTCGTATCTTTTGAATCACAAAATAAAATAAATCAAACGGCATCCTTCTAAAAACGATTATTTACTAAACGATGATGAACAATCTATTTTTTATTTCTTTCATTAAGCGATAAATTATTCGAAATGAAATATGTGAGGAAAATTGTGAGTACGATTTTACACGTCAAATTTTACGCATATTGTATAATATAATTAAATTAAATTCAACGCATCGAGTTTGATATGTATCCAGATAAAGGAACGTACTTCAACAATAGAGCACATTTTTATTTTTACACCGAGCAAGCATAATTACTTTTTGCATGTTGGATGCCGGCGAACGAGTCGCTTGATAACGCGGCGCATCGTCGGAGCGGCACGTTCGCGTCTTAGTTAGCCGAGTCGGCGCGTGCTCGCGTTCGGTTTATTAAAAAGAAGAAACGTGATCACGAGGATTTCGCGCAAGCGGTATCGCGCTGTTTCCGCACGCGCAAGTATTTGGTTACACACGCGTATTGTCAGACGACGAGCGATAAATCCGTGCATGACATTCCATCGAAGAATGGAAGACAAAATGATAAACTAGCGTGATTTTATGGAAAAGTTCGATCAAATATGACTAAATATAGTGCACAATATAACACTATGCGATAATGAGCCTTGTTTTAATATCGAAACAAAATTGCAATGAACAAGTGCCGTACAGCTTTATTTCTGTGGCTTATTAATTTTTCCAAAAAATTATTTTAAATCAAATTAAAATGCAAATCTCTCCATCAGTTTATGTAAATTACTGTTAATATAAGTTTTCCGCAGAACAAAGTTTTGCTCTTGAAAATCTTCATAACAGACGTAATCAAGTGAAAATTTTCGACATACATAGTTCCCCGTGAAAGACGAGGAACAATTCAATTATACGCGAACACGCGGCGTTGGATTTTCCCGCGCGGATTTCGCTTGGAAATTTCGAAAAGCTCCTTCCGCGTCCTTTATTTGTCGGTATAACGATGTTGAACGGGCCGTCGACCCGCTGTACCATGTATTCAGTTAATGAAAACATTGTCCTGCCCACACGACATACACATACTTACACATAGGTTGCCCGCGTGCACGTGGTTAGCTTGTCACACACGATCTCCACCGCATCGTGGTGCAACGATGCAGCAGTGTCTGCGTTTTGCGGAGACCGTACGTCGTACATCTTTAGGGCTAGTTGTAAAGGTTCGTGTCTGCCTTTCGCTAACCGCTTCGTATCTCCCCTCCTATAAAACATCGTAAAACAAAACCGATCATATTGTTGGAGCAACTTCTTTTATTAATTATTTTTATAGATAATTTATTTATTGTAGATTCTTTTATTAATTTGTAGATTCCATATATGAGTTTAGATTTTTCTTTTAAATTGTGGCAATTTTTATAGAAAATGCACTTATTAAATTAGAATATTTCAAATATATTTCTGATTGCCAGAGCATCAGAAATATACCTTAATAAAATTATAATATTTTGAGATCAATAATATAAGTGTCAAAAATATATAGAATATTCTAAAATCTCATCAAATTTTAAAGAGAAGAAAAAACTTGTGTCTTAAATTAATTTAAGCAAACCTGATATGTGCGCTAACGCTTTGCAACCTACGTATTGCACTTTCCCTCTCGGATATATATGTATCAACCTATATAATACATGAGAGCAAACAGGACATGTGTTCGTTGTCGAACATCGCAGCATTGTTTAGCGTCCCGTTGCAACATAGTATGCAAGCATCGTGATGCAGCGTTAGGATGATGCAATGCGTATACAATACATACGCATATGCCATCCACACATATCTGTCGGTAAATCATCGCGTGATAAAGCGAAAAGGTTAACGCAGCAATAAGAATGCCAGAATCGAACGCTGCTATTGCAATCTGTGAGATATTAAATGTATAGAGAGATCATAGTTTGAGAGACATTATTTAGAAGTAGGTCTAAAAAATTTCTTTACCTACATTTTTTTCTATAATTTCTATAATTAAATTTATATATAATAATATATATAAATTATTTTTATAATTAAATTTGTTGAATCAAGATTTAAAAGAGTTATAAATATTAATTAGGCTTGAGATAAATATTAGTTAAGTTTGTATAAGTAATAAATATTGTTAGACTCGTGTAGTTTCTTTAAAGTTGCAATTATCCGAATAATGCACATTCCATGCGAAAATGCAGTATCTTAACCCCTACTTTACTTCATATGTCAGAATCGAACACTACTATTGCAATCTGTGAGATATTAAATGTATAGAGAGATCATAGTTTGAGAGACATTATTTAGAAGTAGGTCTAAAAAATTTCTTTACCTACATTTTTTTCTATAATTTCTATAATTAAATTTATATATAATAATATATATAAATTATTTTTATAATTAAATTTGTTGAACCAAGATTTAAAAGAGTTATAAATATTAATTAGGCTTGAGATAAATATTGGTTAAATTTGTAAGTAGTAAATATTGTTAGACTCGTGTAGTTTCTTTAAAGTTACAATTATCCGAATAATGCACATTCCACGCAAAAACGCAGTATCTTAACCCCTACCTTCCTTCATATGTCATCTCGATACAAAAGATAACATACCGATCTCAAAGCAAAACCTGTGCACTTCGCGCGTTGTGAATATTGCGTCAATATTTTTTAACTCTCGCGAGAGCGTATGGCAGATACGGTACCTACAACTTTTGTGCTCGGCGTTTATCCCGATCTAACGACTTACCTGGAGGGACCCTCTCTATTCTCAACTTGTTCTCGCGCGAGTTTCTCTCCTCGCACGTCGCTTTCTGTCGAGTTCTCTCCGTGATTCAAAAGCGACACGACTAAAGCGCTGTCAAACACGCTCTCGCGCGGGTATGAGCGGGTGACGAAGCAATCTCTGTGTCGACAAACGACCGTAATCATTGTCAAAAGAGTGACAGAGAGAGGATGAACGAAAGAAAGAGAGACAGAGAGAGAAACGAGACGGTGCGAGCCGTATAAACGTATATAACAAGGTGCGCGGGGGGGAACGATGTGTGATTCAGGAGTATACAGAGACACCGATAACGATGTCGTTACGTACGCACAGGCGTGACGACTGATTAGGATCGCTTGTACGTTTCTTACTCGCCGTTACTAATCGCGGGTCAACGATGTTAGCCGCCGCGATCTTTTGCGCATCGCTCGGAAGAAAGAAAGAGCCGCTGCGTCGCGACGCAAAGGCGCCTCGAGAAATCTTCTCCGAGAGGAAAAGATGTCATCTGAAAGTAATTGCAGTATTTTGCTGAATTCATATAATCTCTAATGATGATTTATGTCCCCTAGTGATAAATATGTACACGAAAAACATGTCCATCCACATTTCAAACAAGTATAAAATCGTAACATAATATAAAATCGGAATATTTGTACTACTTTCTGTGAAAATGACTCCAACAAGGACACGCGAAAAGTTTATAACAGAGTAAAATTTGTAAAATTTAAAATAAAAATTTAATGCTTACAAAAAATATGATTTTCAAATTTAAACTCACTTGAGCTGAATTAAAATTTCGTAATCGATTATAATTTGTACACATCCTCGGGCAGTTCTTTGCTCTAGACTCTTCTTCTACGCGAAATTTAGATTTGATGAACGGGCGTAGGGCGCATTAGAAAAGTAATGTGTTCGCGAAGGGGCAGGTAAACCGGCGGGTTAAATATTAAAAGGCGCATGAATAAGCGCGATAGTGCTCGTATCTTAGCGCTCGGCTGCCACCCGGTGCATACATATTCATGTCTCTTTGCTCTTGCCGCGCCTCGGTGGCACCTCGAGCACCTCTTCCGTCCAGCACCCCTGTGTGTCCCGATCTGCTACCCTCCCTCCCTCCCTGTCTTCCTCTTCCGCCACCCACACGTACATGGTTACGTACCTATCGTGCCTAGAAGATGATTGCCGGGCGAGTTACCCGCAGCGGATGCTATCATGAAAACACGTGGAGCGGCCCGGAAATTTATGTCGAATTCACGGAAGTATTTTACATCGCGTCACGTGCGTTCCGTTTTCTTGCCTTTTTGTTCATAGACGGTTAGAGAATGTCAAATACCATATATTCGTCGAAAATATATTCCAAGCAATAGCTACTCTTGTCACACATAGCAATAACTGCATCAAAGAGAATTGTCGATGTTCTTGGTACAACGAGATTCAGGTAACTGAAATTGCGGATTTATGTTAAAAAAATTTATCGATAAGATTTTTTAGAGGACTTTATAATGTATTTTTGTCAGGCTTCTCATTTTTTTTAAATTCCTCGATTCTATTTTTCTCGAGATATCAAGCAATTAATGAGAGATCCTTGAATCCTGTTCGGATAATCTTCTTCGAGGTTTTTGCAATAGCGCGGATAAACCTGTTTGATGTTCAATAAAGCGGAAACCAATATAAAACGCAAGTTTTGATAACGGGTTCTCTCTCGAGTTGAGCGCAAAAACGCTTCCCTTCGCGGCGATTTTGTTTGCAGATATACCCGATTCCGATCACGACGACTGTAAAGGATTAGACTGATGAGATCTACGATTAGTTAATTAGACGAACAGGAGACCCTGTTTGTCTCTAACAGTACGGTCGTGCTTGGCGAAAGCCGCTAACGATTCTTCCGCGTCGATTTAAATACGGGAGATAGATCCGCGAAGGACGTGAAATCTGATCGATAATCGTGTGCACGCTACATCTCCTTGTCCGTACGGATTTATCTAAATGTCGTCCTATCACATTCGCTGACGCTATTCGCTGGCGATCTGAAAATAAATCTTGATGTTGGAACTGGTAACTGTCGCTCTCAATCAATGTTAGTATCGCTTTATTAGTTGTGTTTATGCGCGTTCAAAGTAAAAACTAAATGCATTTGTATTTAAGAAAACTGTCGACTTTAACAGCCGTCGACAGAACGTCAATTCTAATTTGTATGTTGAAATTCTGTTACATCTTTTTCATTCATTGCAATAAATTACTTAAAGTACTTGAAAGAAAATACGGTTTATATCATATTATTATATTCTTGTATATATCCTTGGATGACGTAATTTTATAACGTATTTGTGAAGACAATAATGCATCTATATGAACGATATTTTGTTAAAAGGTCTCTGAAACTTAGGATGCGTTACTAATACAGTTTACGGTTGCTTTGAAATCTCTCTGCGGAAAATAAAAAGCAGTCTTTTAAAAAACCTAACAATGTATATATAAGAATATAACATTGAAAGCTTTGTTAATGGACAAAGCTCGTTTTTGTGAATGTTTAAAATTCAGATTTCGTGCATCAGTAAATTTAAATTGGATTTGGATCGTAGAAAAAGCGAATAATTTTCGAATATTTCATGCAATTTTCCGACTTTGTTTATTGAAGGCCGATAATGATTTCGTTCGACAAAACGGATTTTATTCGAGCCATTATAATATGTATTTATATACAGAGATCGGATTAAAACAGACGATAAAAAAAGTTTCATCGAAACAAAGCAACATTTATAAATAAACGAGCTCTCGCGTTCGATAGATTCGGGAATATTTGATACTATATTGGAGGTCCGAAAGACAGAAAACACCTGGCTGATGTATATTCAGCAAAATGTTCGCTCGGCAATAGCGGAATATTTTTCTGACACACATTTCGCGAGCAAATCTGTTAAACGGGATGAAGACGACGTGCTAGGTTTTATGACGGCATAACCGGAACGTTGCTTCGCTGTCGGGAATAGAAAAGACATTCCAGGAATGAAAATAGTTTCGCGAACGAATACTCACAATGAAGCGAAAATGTCTAGCAGCGATTATGTTACTTGCAATCTCTGTATGCCACTGAAACTACCTTGACAATCCAAATATAATTCTAATAAAATATTCATTTGTGTGAGTCAACTTTATACAGTTTTCATTTTACATAGGAATTTCCATTTTAACTATTATAGCGCTGCCTGAGAATCTTTTTATATATTTCTAAATTATACAAAGTATTTTTAAACTTTGATCAAATAAATTAAAGTCAATTAAAAAACATTTAATTTATATACATATATATAATTATATATATAAATATTTTTATTAACTTTACACAAATTAAACAATTTTCTATCAACTTTAATCTGTTTAAAATCTTTATTGCGGTTCAATAATATTTTATATAATTTAAAAATATATATAAATAGATATATAAAAAGATTTTCTCAGACAGCGCTATATATGCCTATATAAAATTCTTAAAAATTTTCTAAAACAGAATCAAATAAACATTTTATTAAGATTATATTTGGTCAAGCTAGCTTTAGTGGCACACAGATTGCGAGTAACATAATCGTTGCTAGATACACACAATTAAAACGGAGATGTATATATTCCACCTTACCTTACACTGTATATATATATTTACCAACACATTGTGGGCGTAAAATTTAACTCCGCAATATCTTTTTTCGCCAAGTTTATCGTTGGCGACGCAATTATTCACATGCCGTTAATTTTTACACGTATACATTAATTTCTGCACGCAGAGACGCCCGTGGTCTGTTTAGCAGCGTTCGTTTCCACTTGCGTTCTGCGGAAAGTGGGATTACATTATCTTGATACACGTTTTTCGACGTGGCGTAATTAATACCCGGTGTACTCAGCACGGTGGGTATACATATCGTCGTGTTGCGACGGATATAACGTGCCGTCGTCGTCATCGTCGTCGTTGGTTTCGTGTGCTCAGCTGCCCGCGCTTTCGTGAGCCTTGAAGAGTGTCATGAAACGAATGTAAAGCTCGCTGAAAAGCTCGATAGCGATAACGACAGAGGGCAAAGCGGAGCGTACCAAATCGCCTCGCACAGATTACACGGCTCTGTAGCAAAATGAAAACTTTTATATATAAAAGCTTTCTTCATCATTAATTTCATATAACACAGGAGCGCTGATTATGAAAGTAACGTCCATTTTCATGTATCACGTAATAAATTTTTGCGAGGCGACGCAGTTACACATGAACTTGCGGCTTCTACTTCGTATAAAATATTAATTTGAGATTTTATATTTTGAAAAATTATTACACACACACACACACACACACACACACACACATACTTATTTTTATGTAATAACGTTGTAATCTAAAAATTATAATCCGACATCTGCATTTCTCTCTTTCTCTTAAATAAGATTTATAAAGAATCTAGTAAATTGTGGTATTCATGTTTTATAAAAATCGGTTTTAAATGTTTTTTATTTAACTACATAATCTCTCTCTCTTTTTAAGATGAGATTTATAAAGAATCTAGTAAATTATGGTATTCATATTTTTTAAGATCAATTTTAAAAGTCTTTAACATAAAAATTAAATAATTAGAAATTGATAATAATCATACTTATAAATATTTCAATGTAGTTTAAATCAACTGTGTAAGAGAAAAATTATTAAAATCAATAATTCACATTTTTTTCATTGCTTTTCAAGTTATATTCTCCCTCTCTCCTTTTCTCTTTCTCCACAGTGTAAAAAACGTGCACACAAATTTCCAGAAAAGTACATTACGTCGTGAGAATAAATGGATCGATCTCGGCATCGAATGCAAAACTGCAATTAATAATCTGATTCTCGTCGTGTACGTCGTTCGAAAAAGACGAAAAAAAGGAAACAGGAAATTATCAAATCCGCGATGCATTCGCGATTCTGGGCAATGATTGATTGCCGGTGTCGCACGGCGCCGCAAAATGCACAAGATCGCACGGCAGCAACTCCGGTGCAAAAAAGAACTTGCATGCAAATTTTCCGGACGGGCGAGTGAATGAGGGTGATCGCGAAGTGCATGTAATTCTCCTGGAATCCCGATTAAAACGGCAGAGTTTTATCCCGTACGGAAATTGACCGGCGGACTTTGCTGATTCGATTGGCAACTGCGTGGCTTTTATTATAATTGCAGTTGGCACGGAATCGTCATTCGACGAAGATACGGAATAGTCGTGTACACGTAAAAAAAAACTGTAATCAGAGTTGCAACCGGAAATGCAGTAAACATACCAATTGTATACTTTGATCGGATAAATTCTTCAAAATTGTTCGTGGATTTTCGATGCAATTTTGGTGCCACTTATCTACTTTATGCATGAGCATTTTTAAAATTTATGTGATTAATTGTTTTCTATACATAATCTATACAACCTAATTATTGAAATTATTGTCTTAAATAATTAATAATATAAAAATGCAGTTGCAATTTAATACTTCGTTAATATTCTAAAAGTCTGAATATGTAGCATTATACAAATTGTATAAATTATATAAATTGCATATTATGCAAATTGCAAAGCACATTGACAATAAATAAAGTTTACATAAGTATTTGTTATTTGTTATAATTGTGACATATATTCCCTCGCATAATTACTGGATAACGACAAAGTAAATAATTGATCCTTTGTTAATTACAAATTTGTGCAATCAAAGGATTTCGATAAAAAATAGCTTACTAATTGTTCGCAGAATACCAAGTCAATATGATAGCATATTGGATGAATAAAACTGAAGATCGCGCCCTCAAATGGGCCGATTGCGTGCGCTTAAAAAAGAAAATGTATTTCTGACGATAACGAGAAACAATGTACATATAACTTAACGCTACCATTATTAACCCTTCGCATTCCCATGCGACTATATGACTAGCACGATATCGGGAATGTCCGCGCTGTTTTTCGTATGAAAATAATAAATCTTACTACGCACGACAGTGTAATACTTCATCACTGTCCATTCACATGCGGTAAAATAAATGTCTAGGAAAAGATAACATTGCGCAATTAAATATTAATTAGAAGTTTCTTAAGTAAGAATAAGTGCCTACTGTCATATTTTAATACAAACTATTTTACGTAAAAAATGCAGCATTTGGTTTTAAATAAAAATTATTATATTTGAGAAAAAAATATATATATTAAAACAATTAATGTATTCATCTAAGAAAAGTATATGTTCGAAAAAAAATATTTTTATACAACATTCTTTCGATCTAATATTTAAATATTTAATGATTGATAATTCTATTTTCAAATATGTCGGATATCTTTACATGAGAGAATCATACTGTGTATTTATGAGGAATTTCTATTACATTGATTAAGTTTGATTCGATTTACCATCAATGAAATTAAATTAAATTAAATTAAAGTTAAAATAATCGCAGATATGCGCATATAATTGCATATTAATATTTTCATTCAGATTGTAATTTATTGTGAATGTGTATTATATAATATGTATTTGAACATGGTTGAGAAAAATAATTATTCATGCATGACTCATTATCTTTATATACATTTATTACACATTTATAACACAATATCTGCTTAGTCATTACCATTATTTCTATTAAAATTCTCCATGAAATCTCTATTTTATTTTAATTTCTTTTACTTTAGATTTTTTCAAGAAAACAAAATTTTTAAGAAAATGAATCGCGTCATTTGTAAAAGGACTGTAAAATTTGATTGAGACTCTTTAAAGAAATGTAATTTATTTGATTGTGAAAAAAGAGAATAGTGTGAACAAAAAAATTCTTAATCTTCAAAAATAATATTCTTTCTTAACGTTGGATCGATGATCAATTGGCTGTCACGAGTAACATCTCGAATAGCTTTTGTCACGAAGACTGAAATAAGTTTACGAAAGCTAAAATATGTGTGTGTTATACTTGACAAAAATTTATATATAATTCCTTTTTCACAATCTTGAAAAATCATATTTGTTTTATATCAGGATCAAATCAATGTTTTATATTAGAATAAATTATAAAATAAAGTTAAAATATCTCAGAAAGTTTTATTTTTTCCTTCTATTTCTAAGCAAAAATTATAATCATACGTTATTAATTTAGAATTTATGTGAAAATATAATTCTTAATTAGTTTATTTCCTTATCGAATTCGTTGAATCTGAGTAAAGATCTAAGGAGATTCTACAAATCGTCGTATTTGATTCGCGATATTTTTCCTCCTGTGTTTTTCTCAAGAGTCCGTAATTCAAGTAGCAACCGCATCGTTTAGAGCTCGACGACGGTAGGCGCGTCTTTATCCCGGAAGTTCAAAGAAAACGCCGTAAATAGTGGATTGCCGAGACCATAACAAACTCGAATGGTACATTTCGCATTTATCAAAGAGCCCTCGTTCTCCAGCTTTCGCATTACCGAGCTTAGAGGCGCCCGAGATGTTTCTTGTAATCCGTCGTTTCCTACACCCCGCTCTCTTTTAGTCGTGCCCCCTTGTGTCCCCTCTCTATACTCGGCCTCTAACATAGTCATCCCCGTTAACCGCCTTCACAGGATAATACCGAAAGAGAAAGACATCAAACGGAATACTGTATCTCCGTTTCTGATATAAATATCTGTGAAGAATATCAATCTGTGAAGTTATATTGATTGGACAGACGAGATGCACCGATGGAAAGTTTCGAAATATATCGTGTTAAAGAAATACGAAATGTTTTAAAGATATTCTATGGCGGAAAGATTGTCTATCCATGAGAGAAATGGGAGATGGGAAAGGGATGGGGAAAGTTGCTCGAGCAAGAGAGTCTTACGCAAGAGCTAATTGCCGAGAAATCCTTAGATCCCTCCAACACATCATCTTACCCAGGAAAATCCGGCTTTTAATTACGTTAAATATCGTATATACGTATCAAGAAATAAAACTTAAAAATAAATAAAACTTTTAAAAACATCCTATTGAAACGCTCTATACATTTCACTCGGAGAAGGTAGTCTTTCAGAACTTCTTTCCGAGATGGGAGAAAACGTGTCGCGGGCGGATGCGACGAGTGTGTTGGGAAATTGTATGAGAACTTTTGCACTGTCGGGACTAAATAAATAGAGCGTGAGTGAAATATTGGCAACGGGCGCACGAAACGAAAGAGGCACGCGGCATCGACATCGATTGTCGTGGGACGATGGGGGTATCAAAAAATACTGCGCACGCGAATCGGAGAATATAAATTTATAAGCGTGCATGTGTGCGTTGTGTTTCAGAATCTAAGTAATATTCTGAACTGTTAAATATATTCTTTATTAACCCATTCAGACCTGAATTTTTTCTGGTAATGTAAAAAATTATATATTATTATTATTATTATTATTTTATTATTATTTTTTTTTTTTCATTATTATTATTTTTATTATTATTTAGTCCACCGAGAGATCGCAGGGAAACTAATTCTAAAAAATAACTATTTCACATGATTTTAAAGTTTTTGTGCATAATTATGTACATAGGGGTCTAAATGGGTTAACAAAATGTTTTTGAGCTTGAAATAGATTTAAATTACAGAAAGATACAATCGTATTCTAATCGCATTAAAAGTGTATTTGATTATCCAAAAGTCTATTCGATATCCGAAAAAATAATTTAAATATTAATAAAAAATTTAAATATTAATAAACAATAGAGGGTGAATTTCTTTCACAAAAGCGTGTTTCCGCTTGGTTAAAGAGCGCTATAGCAAGGATACATCATACTTTACGTCCCGATACGACCCGCTGAATATTTAAGTTGTTTTTTTCATCATCCCCTGATTAATGCATTCTACCCATCGATCAACGATCCGCGTATCTTTCCGCGTCCCGACGTCGAGCGTCGTGAGGTGCATGTTTCTGTGCGAACGCGCACCTGTTTAACAGCGTATATTCCTCAAGACCGTACACACACGTTAGCACGACACCCGCCTAGTCCCGCGCAAAACTCTGAATCATCGGCGGCCGGTGGCCATTTTTCAAAGTTGCCCGAGCCATGCTGTATTAATAACCAGCGGCTTCGTGCCGTGCACGAGCGGCGATAACAACGAGAACAAAGAAGTCGAAGGGGTGGATTTCAATCTGTACGCCGACACGGGGCTACCGAGTCTCGTGATCGTGGCCTTAGGTAGCTACTCGATAATATCCCAAGCCATTAGAAGCTCTCGGCGATCACAGGCCCCCTCGAATCCTCGGGGTAATCGTCGCCCGAAGCGCGTCCGGGTCGCTATCGCGTTACGATTCTGCGTAATTATTTTGTCATCAAATTTTAGCTTAGATAATCACGATTATGGTAATTCGAGGATAAATCGACTATAAGTCATCGAGTAATTAGTATGAATGTCTACCAATTGTATGCAATTTTTATTAATTCTGGCGATATTGATTATATTGAATGTATGCTTTATTTGAATATATTATATAACATTATTTACATTTTTGTTATTTAATTGTAAAATAAATATTCTCTCTCTTTATCTCTCTATATTTTTATAGTTGTCATGTAAATATATTTATTATAGGTAAATGTATTGGAAAAGGGATTTCTCTTAACTGAATTTAATGAAAATATGAAAAATTTATTAATACTTGATATTATATATAATTTATTTAAAAAAGGTACATTTATGAAGATAATAAAAATATAAAAGTCTAAAGATGTAGTGTGTATGTATTAATCTCTTGCGGATGATATACGGATACAAAACTATGATTTATTTCATGGATCTGAAATTACGGAAATATAAAACATTGGCAGCATTCACTGTAGTTTTTTATTACTCGAAACATCTTTAATATTACTCAACTGTTCGGCTTACTCATCTATCTCTCGGACAGGATTCCAGATCCCGCTGTCAGTTTATCCATCTGTTGCTAAGATGGATGTTACACACGTCTATATTGAGGTCAAACAAATCATAATAGTATCGCTTACTGCATTTATTTTTGTAACCTCTTAAAATGGACGTGTTATTGTCATTTGCATAAAAATATATTATCTTAGATAATATATTTTTACATTTCTTGAAAGATAAATAATATAAAGTAACAACTCGTTTTCTCTTTGTAGAAAAAGTAAGGATTTTCAAACTAGTAGGAGGAGCCTTTAAGCTCCCTGATAATAATATTAATTGTAATAATTATAGCATTTTCAATAATTCTAAAGCTTTCAAAATTTTTTTTGAAATATATAAATAAATTTCTCTTTTTTCGAAATATAGTTTTTTGTATTTTTTATATTTATCTAAATGACAATTGCTTGCATTATTCATCTCCATAGCAATCTAAGATAATTGTTTTCTGCGGTGAGAAAGTAAAATCAAGATTGATTAGAAATTTACAGTAATTGAAATTCTGAGCTTTCTGGGACACAATAGTGCTAGTGATGTATCTATGCAACCTACAGGCATTTTACTGCCTTACGCAGTGAAGCCTCGCGCGCGACTTACTCGTGACTTGGCCGTGAGAAGCGATTAGGCGAGAGAAAAAATGATCAGGTATAAGGATAATGAGTGGCCGGCGAAAGGAGAATAGCAAAAGCGACGGCGCAAATGGGCGCATACTCGTGCCATAATTTTCGGGATGAATTAAAATTCTTCGACGGTATCGAATAATAGAAGTTTCACGCTTAGATACTAAAGGTGAATATATGTTGGTGGACATATTATTGAAAGAACTGCTTAGTAATTCTATTGAAAAATAACTTGAAAGAAAACAAGATCCTTAATAATTACAAGAATGAAGAATGTAAAAATATATCACGATAATAATGTTTATTATTAAACGCGCGCTGTTGAAATCAAAATTAAAAAAATTTAGATATAAATAATAAATAATAATTTTTCATTCGATTATATTAGTTCACGACGATTCATAAATTACCTCTATATAACAATATTTTTTTTAGAATATTATGCGAGATACATATTTATATATTCAAGAGACTGTATATTCAGATGGTAGTAGCAAATGGATATCTAATATTAATTCGTAAAATTATCATACTAAATGATATTATTATTATTATACATACTAAGTAAATTTCTATTTAAATTGGCGAATTGATGAATAATTGATTATTGGATAGGACTTATATATTACTATTAAATGTAATATCTCATCTGTTGATTGGTTAATTTCATTTATTAATTCATTATGAAGTAATCCACTTTCTATAAATTACTTCTGAAAATTTATAAGCGATGACATATCTTAATTTCATTTAAAAGATTCATGATATTATTATCCAATCTATTCTCTCGAACGTGGATTCCATATTTATTCTATATCACATATCTTCAAAAATGGAAATCAATGTTGATAACGATTATTCGATGGTTTAATTTGCAATTTTTATCAAATAAGAAATCACTTGTAGCGTTTAATTTTAATCGCAAAAAATGAACTTATTCACATTAGCCTAGCTAATTTGAATTTTTATATAATTTCTATATAAATTTTTATATTCCTATATTTTAATAAATATAATAAATATAAGTTTTCTCAAAAATATTTTGTTGAAAAGAAAATAAATAATACTAAATTAAATATTTAAAAATGAAAACACAACTTGGGAAAAACTTTTTATATTTTATATCAACTATATAAAAATAAAGAATACTAATTTTTATTTCATTTTTAAAAGGAATCAATATAATAAATATTTTTAAAAGTTAGCATAATAGTATTCAATAACTCTTTACATCAAAATCAATGTGCTTTGTCGAAAATGATATTTGTAAACGCACTAATTCAGCTTATCACTCAAATCTTCGAAATAACGAGAACGTGCCGCGGAATTCCGGCGACGAGACAGTCTGCAATCTTAATAATTTGCATTCCGTCAGCGACATTCGATAATGAGCAACCGAGGGTATATTTACCGCGACAGTCCCCTTCTAACGACGATTGTCCATCCCCTCGGGCCTTCGACCGATAAATAACTTCCTTTTTCCAGTCCGTCTCTTTAAACCGCGACAAGGAAACGAACAGAGAAGAATCAGAGAACGCGGCGTTTTAATTTCCACCAATTAGAAATAATTGCGATTAATTATCTCGAACAAGAGAGAGTGTGAGAGAGAGAGAGAAGAGAGGTAGCATCTGTTTAAAGGACGCCGACTGCCTAACAGAAGGAATAATTGAATCGCCCGAAGTTCCGACTTCGACAATGAGTGTTTCGTTTCACCTGAAACGAGCTTTCTTCCGCCGCCAGCGTCGGTGGCGGCGGGCAAAGCTCGACGCGCTGTTGGTCTTTTGTTCCGGCGGAGCTTTCAATTAATGGCCGAAGCATGCGATCCGCCGGAGTAGCCGCTGAAAATAAGAAATCTCGCGGATAAAAGAAGATGCGATGTCTCGCTCCGTCAGCCTTTCTTCGCATCGAAGAAATGTGAAATCGCGATGATAAAATTATTAACGTTAAATTGATTAATTAAATTTAATGAGATAGCAATGAAGTTGTCTTTTGATTATGTCGCAATGTTTAAATGGTTTTGTAGAAAATCGGTAAGTAAAAAAAATTATAAAAACATTTTTCACATATATAGAATTATTATATCATATATATTTTAATTACATTATTATTATTATTATTTTCAATATGATCGTGATTTTTATTATTTCTTTTTTAAGAAAAAATTAATGCTGAATTTAGATTCACAAAAAGAAACGCATTTATAAGTCGCACTCTCTTTCGATTGCAAAGAAAATATCAAATTGCATAAAAGTCTCTTAGAATGAGTCATCAAGTTCTCCATAATTTTAATTGGATTAGTAATTATGTTTTTAAAGTAAAAATGGGTATCTTTAAAATAATATGTTATGGTTAATAAGCTAGCGATATTTCTGTAGTATTAAAGTATTAAAGTTTTATTAATACTTCGGAGCACAATGTTGCGAGGAAGAAGTAAAGTTCTAGTATAGACATCGCGATGTACATCGCGTGTACTTCTGTATACGTATAAATTCACTCAGGACGCTTCGGCGCGCAGGATGCTGGGGTACGCGCATGGGAATAAATCAGGTGCCTATTGATTTTGAGCCATACAATCTGTTTCCCAGTCCGCTGCCTCTCGGCTGCTACTATGGGAATATCGAAGATGCCACCGCCGTATTTCTCGCCCGATTCGTAACGAAGGGTGTCGATTTTAGATTTTACAGACCGCTTCGCCGCGTTCGGGCGGATCTAGCAATCCTCGATATTGAAACGCTATGTTAGCTGACTATAGCTTTCAAGCGATTCAAATAATACAATACAAACTTTCAGGCTAATTCCGTGCAAGCATTGTCAGCAATATTTGGTGAGTTTACGTGTAAAATAAATAAGTTTGCATAAACGAATACAATATTATATAATGTGCACTTTCTTATCAAAATATTTCGTTGTCAATTCATTATTGTCAATTTTACTGCAAAATATCTGTTGTATAATTGTTATATGTATTATTAAATAGAAATATTTGGATGATATATATAGATTGAGATAAAATATACATATAAACTTTTAATGTTGATGCCTAATTTATTTTAAACAAGTGTGAGCAAAGCATGAGATGAGGAAGAAAAAGAGTCGTTTTGATAAATCGACTCCTTATGAATATTAATACCGTGATAGGCATGGAGAGACATACTGTAATAATTATGCATTCCATATGCTATGGCGGAAATGTGGAGAAAACAGTGAAAAACGACGGAGAGTATTATCATGCGATGAAATTTATTCTCGTCGCATAGACACAAACGTATAGATAAATCGATATATACTATTAAAAATTATTTCGACAAGAACGTATCGTCAAACTTTATATCAATATCAACTTTATATCAAGAGTAACGAGTAATAAAAAAAAAGTAAAAATATAATTTGTGAATATTGCAAATTTAATTATTACAATAACTTACAAAAAAAAATAATAATTTTCGTTAATTTTTTAGTGGTTACATCTTATAATGAATATCGAAACTCATTATATGCAAAATCATCGTATCTAAAAACATTATCTGTTTCCATTAATATGATATATAAATTAACCGTGTATAAATTAATTATCCATTAATATTAAAGTTTCGATACAAATTATAATAGGATTTAAAATCGTAAACTCATCATGCCAGCTTCCTAATGACGTTCATCATTGAACTAATGATGGAAATGTTTAAAAAATACAAAATAATTATAAGTTAACGCGCAAATAAAACGGTTATTTATGAACCTTGTATATATCCCGCTTATATTTCCCTTATAACACGTTCGCTCCCAGTCCTTGGTCGGAGATGATCGTTATAATTCAACAGATAGAGATCGTTGAGAATTGAAATGATCGATAATAAATCCCTCGCGCTCTATTCAAGCGTTCATAAAAATTTAATTCGCTTCCATCGCCTACTTGAAGGATTTATCAATTTTTTCCTCGACGCTACCGCGCGCACGATCACCTTAGTAGAATCGCTATGATTGTTATTACATGATTACGGTGTAACGGGGAAATCGATGAGTGCTTCTCGGCGATCGATAATAAAATCCAAAACAGGAATTTCTGCCCCCTTGATCGCCGCGCAAGATTATCCTCCTGATACACATATATTCCCGTGATATATACAGGTATTACTTTATTTCATTGCTACAGCTAAAACTGCGAAGTAATGCTTGGAGAATAAAATCCGCATATCCTCTTTTCTCTTTTCGTTTTATTTATACATGTATTACATACGTAAACGTCAAAATATCTATGTTTTGAATTTGCAAACATTTTGCAAATTTGTTGCGGCTCTAAGGTTATATTAAAATCTGTATTCTATATAAGAGGAAATCACAAGTTGAACTTAAAATTGATTAACACATAAAGCGCTAATAGAAACAGTAATATTAATTTAGCATTATAATGTTTAGCCATATTAAAATAATTTTTCGAATAATTGCATATATAACGATTTCATTTACTAAATTATCAAAATATAAACTTAAGATAATTAAGTTTTTTACTTGCGAAGAGTATATTTCGCAAATAATTAGTTTATTTAAAAACTGATAAAAATTATATGTATTTATAAAACGAAGATCTAAACATTATTTTTAAATCGAATAAAAAATGAATAACATAATACTCTTCATTTTGTCGGACATTAAAAGCATAGCACATGTATATTACTATTTTTCAATACAAAAAAATCATCGTAACGAGAATTTAGTGCTTTTATCGGTTCGTGAGATCTCTGTATTGAAAAACGCCGTGGCAGGAAGACCGATGTATTCCTATCTAGATACGTAAAAAATATGTTGCGGTATCAAACTATACACTTGAATTTATCAATTTAAACTGGTCTTTATCCGTCGACGCGACAACGATAACAACGACGATGACGACAACGGCGACAGGATGACAACGGGCACGGAGAAGGACGAAGGTGTCGAAAAAGAGGCGAGTAGGAAGGGCCGGAGCCTCTCGGATTCCACGACCTCGGCTGCACCGGCAGATGCGGCGGATCTACGTACAACGTCGCGCCGGTGCAGCCGAGGGGAAGAATAAGGTAGGCGTGTCGCGGCCGCGTTACGTGCGTGCATGTACACGACAAAGAGAGATACGCAGGCATAAGCCGGCTTATTACGCGTCGCCGCGGGTTACAAACACGCCGAATAATGGCCGTGGCTTCGTGCGGCGGAGCGGGCGGCATACATATATGCGTGTGTGTGTGTATGTACGCTCTCCGGTATCGTATTAAATTATAATAATTCCGGCGCGAATTATTAGACCGACCGGGAGGGAGAGAGAGAAGGAGAAAAGCGTACCGGGGGCCCGGCTGGCTGGTTACGCACTTTCTGCGTACGCGTACGGTTGCGGCACCATGTTGCGACCCAGGTGCGTCGCGCCGGGAGTTCCGTTTCCCGGACGTTTGTTAACAAATATTTTAAGCCGTAATCAGACACCCCCGTTGATTATGAGTCGTCGATGGGATTATGCCACTAAAAGGAGTCAACGGGTGGAATTTCCGGAAAAAATTTCATCGGACGCATGGGTGCGAATTCTTTATCTGTTTATGTGGTAATTAATAAAACGAAAATGAAACAGTATCTTTATGTCAAGTAATTCTTTGGAAATTTCTCTCGGAAAAGGATTTAAGTAATAAAAGTTATAAAGTAAAATTTTTTACATTTTGAGATTTATTTTATTTATAAACGATATATTTTCCAGATTCAAATCTCTTCCATTTTAACAAATTTTAATAAAAGAATAATCATAAATGGGATATAGCAAATAGAGTACGTAATAAATATTTATTCTCGATAAATTAAACTTTAAAAATGCTCTTTCCTCCTTCTCTCTCGTTTATCTGATAAATAAATATATTCTTCAAATTATATATATACAAAATTAAAGCTGTCTGTTTAATTCAAATAAATTCTCTCTCCAAAAGAAATATCTCCGGCATGGCTAAATGATAATTTCTGGAAAATACGAAAACACAAAAATTTCTGTGCATACGCAATGCAAAATGATTCATTATTAATGTTCTAACATTCGCTTCGAGAGAAACCTATTACCGCTATTTCGTTTCTATTGCATAATGCATTTTGCTCGCAAGATGATGTTACATTCGGCGAACACGCAGCGTGCTATACGTCGCGATAATTCTCCGAATTAAATTGCAAATGCCGACGTATTCCCAAGCAGCGTGATATATAGCAACGGGTTAATTTGATTCATCTAGGTTGTAAATATATCTTTCTTCCGACCAACCCGCCCTACACACTTCTGCACGATTAACAATGCGCATGCGGTAGATGAAAGTGCACGTATATACACATCCGCAACAAAATATTACAATGAATTATAAACCGGTGTGTATTATTATTCTCGGCCAACCCGCAAACGTCAATCAACGGATTTTTATCGATTATAAATTTATTCAACTAAAATTAGACGTTAATTGAGGCTTCTTTAAGACAAAGTTAATTTTTTGTTGATATATAAAAATTAATAAATAATTAATTCTATATAAAAATAATTGTATTATTATTGTTTTTATTTTTTATGAAGATTTTATGATCGCATGCCAATTTAAAATACGCGAAATGATCATTCTCGCGTTGAAGAAAGACGTTTGTTAAAATTGAAACCGCGACGAACGTAGGAGGCCTAATTACCCCGTCGAACGCGAAGAAATCGAGAACCCCGATATACTTGCTGACGATCGAGTTTCCGTATCTTTCGTGTCGGGGGAACAGCTACCAGGAGCCAATTATGGTTTCCTTCGTCATTGTCGAGCCCGGAGAGGCTCGCATTACCAGCGCGGGGAAGAACGGCTCGAGAAAAACGCGATAGCGAGAATCGTCTCGTATACTTGCGGAGGGTTGAAACTATTTCGTGCGGGGCTTTGTGCCCGATGACGAGTATGACAGGCACGTAAACGACGCGTTTCCGGTCTACGCACCGGCAGATGCTGATACGCATAGTCTCTATGGGGTCTGGCAGGAGCTACGAGGGACGGACGAGGTAGGCGTGCCGGCAATAGGCACGTATACTTTATACTTATGAAGACATAGCGGAATTAATGAGGTTGCCGCGTTATTACAGGGATCGAGAATGCAACACGGTTAGTGTCCGTCCTGATACTTCTTTCTTTTTATTCTTTTTTATCATTTTTTTTTTATTTATTTCTTTCTATATTTATTTTTATCAATATAATTTGCATCCTTCCAGTCACATATTTTCCATGACATTTTAACTTCAATGCCTATGCACGAATAGAAGTAAGATGTAGTAGCCAAAAATATATATGTCTTTATAAATATATACTTTTTGTAAAACATTATCATCATCAAAAAGATAAATTAAAATTATGTGTATATAATATTCCTAATTTAGATTAACCTTTTGCATGAACTATTAAAATCTCTCATGTTTCTTTTCGCAGTATTCCATAAAATGCTTTTACGGTTTACCGTAACATGAATTTTAATGTTAAGT
The DNA here is from genome assembly GCF_025532165.1 of Camponotus vicinus. Lineage (NCBI taxonomy): Eukaryota > Metazoa > Arthropoda > Insecta > Hymenoptera > Formicidae > Camponotus > Camponotus vicinus. The sequence goes on along the minus strand of NW_028141967.1, from coordinate 17,667,733 downwards.
GACTTTTGCAAATTAGTTTATAAAGCATACAATGATGCTACTGACTATTTATACTGGTCTACTTTAAAGTATATACGACACATTACTGTGTGTACAATTTAAAATAAAATATATTCTAAAGTACAATTTATATAAATAATGTATAAATAGTGACTTCAAGAACTTATTGAATTTATTATTTATACAAAAATAACATTTAAATAAAACAAAGTAAAATTAAATATTTGATTACGATTCGATTAATTAAAATTTCAAAAAATATATAACTTTTTGTCCGCAGAAAGAAAGTTTTCTCGTGATGAATTATATATCCTGAGTAATTCGATAATATAATTAACACAGAATTTAAAAACAATTAATGTTACAAATTAAATATATGACTTAACACGTGCATAATTTCTAAACGCTATTTGAAAGGTAAATTAGAAATCGAATTAACGATTAAAAAAGTATTCGTGTCAAACATTCGAAAAAAGAAATTAGCGACCGCTATTTCAGAAGCGTTGAAGAATGTGAGAAAGAATCAGTCGGATGAAACGACGATGCGTCAATATTGAAACATCGGAGAGACGTTTATATGTAAGTGTGAAGCGGTCGTGTACCGTTTTGAGACTGACAACAGAACCGATAAAACTTTATCATCCATTCCTGAGAGCGACGTCCGAGAAAGAAATATCAATGAAAGAGTTGGATAAGAGTGCTTTCCCACAAGACATACAACGTTACTCTCTTAAATCGTACCGTCGACAATTCGAAATTTCGCTTTGCATCCGAGATTTGAAGAGATTTCTGGTAACTGGCGAATTACTAGAGCTTTTGCTAGTTCGCGAACATGAATTTAACTTCCAGATTTATCATACTAACAAGCTTTTAAGTAGGTAAGATCACGAACTTAAGACTTTGAGATTTATTATACTAGAAAGGTTTTTACTATATAATATCTCTGATTAATAGGCCCATCTTGAGATTTATTACTTCCGAGAAGTAAGTAAATTTATGAATATGAATTTGGGATTCTGAAATTTACGCGATACTTGTAAAACTTCAAATACATGAGTTTATGATCATAAATTTTTTATTTTGCAATTTCATTTTAATGATTTATCTTAGATTTAGTATATAAGAATTTTAATACACATATATTTTCAATTAGTATTTAAATTATTTCAGAGAAAGATCAATTTTCGCAAATGTGGTGTATTAATGTATGAGATAAATTTTGATGTGCATAAAATATTTTCTTTTTGTATAATTTATTAATAGCCTACATAAGAAAATGTATTAATGTATTATTACCAATTCGTTTTGATAACTCTGCCGAAAGCATTGAATCGGAAATTTCGTTCAATAATTGACGATTATTAAAAATTAATAAGTAATAAGAGAAATATCATTTATAATAAAGTGATGTCATAATTGATACACTCTTATCAGATTCTCGTCACAAAGTTTTTAATACTTGTTCAATGAGATTTCATGAAACGAATGTCGATATCAAACTGTCGTTGATTGTTACGTTACCGAAATAGAAGTGATCGATCAGCTAATACTCGATATCAACAGTTATCTCGACCACGAAGATAAGGTCGCCTCGTGGCTGCAGCTGTAGCAGATAAATATATTGTTCAAAGCTGAACAAATAATTTCCCAGTCATTTCGGAATCGTTGTATCAAAAACTCCTAAAGAACGAAGAACTGACAGCTTTACCAGCAAACACTCTAATGAGTGTAATTACCTTTTGTATCAAATTGAAGAATTTTTATTTGTGTTTTATTGTGTTTTATTGATACATAATGGATGGATACTTTTTAAAGTAAACATTACAAATATAAGTAAATGATAAGATAAAAGATAAAGAGAGAAGTGTCGCTATATAATTTTTATAGATTCATATTTATCTTCACTGTTTGTCACAATGTTTAATATCCGGCATTTCCTAATACTATCGATATCAGAGAATGATTTTGATTATCAGCAAAAGTGGCGGATACGAAAAGTGATTTTCGATACAAAAGAATTTCGTTAGCGGCAAAAGAGGAAAGAGGAGTTGATTTCAAATCAAGATAATACAAGATAGAAAGCAAATGATACAGTTGCGCGTTTTTGATGAAAATAAATCAAGCCCAGACCGACAGAATAATTTTCCTCCTCTCTCCCTCTCTCTTTCTCTTTTCCTCCGTCTCTCGCATTAATAAAACACGAACGAGCAGTGAGGAATAATAATACGATTGACAGAATTATGGTTAATTGACATCTATCGATCGTTTACGATAATGGGCCAATTAAAAATTAGTGCTCTTGTTGGTTGTTTACGTCGCGTTGACGATTGCATTCACGCTCTCATATATGCAGTTTGCACACGACGTCGGGCTACCAAATTTACGAAAATTCCGACGGCGGTCGCATTTACGATGCAAAATAATGCGTTGAAATTCCGCTCGGGCTGTCATCCGCGGTTGTAATTCGGCTGGCGATTTTTTTGTTTTCCCCGAAAGTTATACAACGCCAATGTAAAAGGAAAATTGAGAATATTCAAATTTCTTGTAGTTAAAGGATTCTCTTATTTCCGTATTATTAAATTTTGCAAAAAATTCTATTAATATACATAATTTTTTCTATTAATATATAAATTCTTACAATCTATTAATATAAAAATAATTAAGAATAATTAAGAATAATTGAGATGGAGGAGATAATTTCGTTTTGTTAATTTGGAAATAGAAGTAATTTGAATGTAAAATAATTTTAAAAGAATTCAACACATTTCTTATTCTTATCTCTACGTATAATAATATAATCACATGTGTCGTGTGAATACTTCTAAAATTACTTTACAATTCAAATCATTTCTATTTCCAAATTAACAATCCATTATCCGCTTTATCTCAAATAATTATATATAATTATTCTTCTCTGATACAAAAACATACCAATACGTGAAACGAATTATCATTTAAAAGTTCTTCCAAATGAAGCAATTTATAGATAGGACAATGGCTTCTTATCGTGCGCCACAATACCAACGGCTGCTTCTTATTTTGCATAAAAAAAGAAGCGCCTCTTGCACGTGGACGCATATTTCTTTTACGGTCAGTTAGTGAAGACATTAAAGTCGAAGGGATTTCGATGGGTGGGCATTGCGGCGCCGCACGCCGTCGCGTTAACAAGACGATCTTTAAAGAAGGAAAGCGTTTCCCCAATCACCGGTTAACATCTTTGTCTCGTATTCCTGGTTTGTGAATATATTCATGAAGCAACCCGCGTATCGATTCGTATTCATCGAAACTTTCGGGAATCGGAAGTGTAAAAGAACGCAGCTAACTATCAATAACAGACATAAAAATACATGACATTCATGGCAATGCTCCAAATCTGCGCAAATTTATTGGCAGTCGATCTATAACAATTTTCGAGTAATTGAAAGCTAAAGTAATATCGGTAATATACTGAAAAAAATTTTTTTAAATATCACAGGAAAAGACGAACGCGATAATTTGATTTGAGAATCGATATTTCGCATCAAGAACAACGAAACGACATTTCGCGATTCAAAGACAAAAAGAACGAATATCCCGATGATATTCATTTTCACGCGCTTCACATTATGACATCAGTCGTTCTCTCGTGTCAAGATATTGAATTAATCAAGGGAGAGAAATCGCTCTCATCGCGACTTCGCGGATGTGCATTATCGATACATCAGCGCGGTCTCGCTTGAACGCGTTCGCCGGCAAAGTACACCAACGAGGCTTTAATGGAGGTTGCGTATATGTATATATAATATGTATGGCGAGGAGAGAAGGGGGGAGGGAGAGGGGGAGAAGGGTCGGATGTGTTTCACAGTGCCGCATCGCCCGGACGCACAATAAACCGATGTGTATTCGAAGGGGCTTAACTAGACGAACTATTCCTGCGCAGTTTCTATTAGTAAATCACCCGCGCACTGCATAGCATAGATAACGACCCATAGCGCAGCGACAACGCCTCTTCGACGGGGAGAGACTTAATTAAGTATATATTAATTAAAATCGCTTCTGCGCGCTTCCCCCCCTCCCCCCGCCAACGTCAACTATATATGTGTTGCTATAATGTTTCTCTCCACTTTATCCGTCTCCCTGCGAACCGAGGTTCGCTTGCATGCATGCTGTCGCATATTTGCGAAAATTAAATTTTGATCACAACGTCTTTGGCGTCAAAAGGTTCCAAATAAGCACACACACAGAGAGCGAACAAGAGAAAGAAAGAGAACAAAGATTTATAGTATATATATATATATATATGTATATATATATATATATATATATATATATATATATATATATATATATATACATATACAGGGTGTTTCTTAATAGTGCGAAAAATTTTAGGAGATAATTGTCGAAAATTAAGAGGGGTTTTTCACATAAATATATACTCCTACATCCCTCCCTGTGGAATTACATTCCTCCAAAAATGGGGGTAAAAATTAGGTTTTTATTTTTTTCTTAAATTTGGAACAAGTTAAAGTACAAGTTATTTATTAATATTTTTTTCAGCCTCCCGTATTGTTATAAGGGGATGAAACTAGCAACCCCTATTCAATTTTTTATTAGAACTTTTTAATGGACCGGAATATGATCATCTAAAAATATGCATTAAAAAGTTTGATTTATTTAGAAGCTTTTTTATTTTTTTTATTTTTTTCATAAAACCAGTAGTTTTCAAGAAAAAAAATACGTTATCGTGCACAGCACGATGCTAAACAGCATAGGTTCGAATTACGAAAAGTTAAATTTTGAAATGAAAATAAAATTAGAGTAAATATTGGAAAAATTGGAACAAAAACAAAATTGTAATAAAAATCTAATTTTTACGCGCATTAAATATTTCTCCAAATAATTTTTTTAAATACTCCATGTCAAAGATCCTCGAAATGCATAATACGTGGCCCCGAAAGTTCAATTAATTTAATTGTTCGATGCGAAAGCTCCGAAATTAAATTGGCGACAACGATTCATCAGTCGAAGTTATTCAAGTTCGGCATATGGCCTCAAACAGGCCAGTGAGTTTGAAAAGGTGCGGCAACGAAACGCCGGCGGCGATCTCAGATTTCGCGTCAATTATTTGGGCTTAATAAAAATATACGATACGTTCGGCGAACGCGCATAAAGGAGAGTCGTCTGCCATTCGTAGCCCCCCTCCCCCTCGCAAACTCGCAACGTCAAGGAGACGAATCGGTGACATCGGAGAGAGGCACCCTTGTTAACGTTTCCGTCGTCCGTTTTCTTTTGTCGGGACAACCCTTTCTCTTTGGACGGTTTAAATCCGGTTGAACGCGTCGGATAATTTATAACGCAATCTTTTTTATCGGCGAGATTAGTATTAACCCTATCAACTGCAGTGTTTATTAAATATAAATTGAAATGTAAGCTTAGTTTGAGGAGCACGACTCCGAGGAGATTCCAACGTTTATTGCTAAATCGTTAAATTTTACAATACTTATCGTAACAAAGATAAAATTGGAATACAAAAGCAATTGCATGATTGATTCTGATTTCACATCGGTAGAAGATATACGACAGAAATTTTTCTTAATGCTATATCTTCACAATAATAAATTTTCTGTTCTATTCGCGTACTGTGAGCTAGACATGGGGACTTTCGATCGACCGAGACGCTTGTATGCATTGAGCGATGTGTTCGAGTAAGTGACATTTCATGTTTCGGCTCGCAGAAGATTCGAACGGAGCGCGGGACACGCTAATAGAAATATATTCGTTTGAAGGAGCACTCCCGTGTACGCCCCGCTGCGCCTCGCTCGATCGTGCGTGACTATCGAGAGAAGATTCGAGTTTAATCTTGCGAGAAATTGTACAAGTAGACGCGTGTGCAGAATGAAAATAGGTGCGTGTACACATATGAGTTGATGTATAATAAGCAGGATATTCTGCTTGAGGGAAAAACTGCTATTATTTGAACAATGGAATAGCTTCGAGAAGGGAAATTCAAATTTTACCTTACGAAAAATGATCAAAGTAAAGACACATGTGCATTATGAAAGAAGGTATACGTAAGAAGACACGCATGATTAATATAATAAGCTAGAAAGAGATGAAGGAAAGTGCTCTCGCAGTAATAAATACACAGGTGGATACTCATCAATCATATCTCCCGATTTTTCTTTTTACACTTCCGGCAAAATTTCTCGCGCAAAAGTGTCGCCGGACGCCTGCAGCGGATATGAACAACGCAATATGAACACAATGTTCATTGTATCGTTACGCCTTTTTCTGTACCGCCTGTCGACGATAAATTAAATCGTGGTCGAGTGCCACGTACGTATTTTTCACGAAGAGTGTTATCGTATATGCTTGAGCGACTCTTGTATCTCTCTCTCTCTCTCTTTCTCTGCTTCTTCGTTTTGCTTCGCGTTCCATCGTCTCTTCGCCTTATCGGAGACTCTTGGATTTTAATTTCGCCTTAGGGCGACAGCTCATCCTCCGATAAATAATGACCCATAGCCTCCACACGGTCGCCGAAACGTCCTCCGCGTCGCTCTCTCTTTTATCGGACCAAGTTTATTATGCACTGTCCTCCACTGTTTAAATTTTCACGTATCGAAATATCAATCAAACAATTCTCTCTGTTTTGTGCATCAGTGAGAACCTGTTATACATCTTTTATTTCGACAGCACATATATATTGTACGTATCATAATATAGGTAGGAAATAACCTTTCGAGAGAAAAATAGATAGATCAATGTCCCGCGATAAATATAGTTGTTTGCTTTTAAAGATATCTATCTTTATAGCAGACAATTTCTGTTTGTTAGAGAATATTGAACCTGTTATAAAATATGAAATAGTTGCTAATTAATAATATGCCGAACATACGGTAATAATGATAATTTAATCATATGTTTATCTTAAAATAATTTAGATAATGAAATAAAAACTTTTTATAATATATAATAATTAATTTTTTATATTATAATAGTTTCCATTTTTAACCGAATGAAATACATTATATGAAATTTAGTACATTGATAATTATTTTTCTGAAAATAAAAAGCCTGAAAATGTACTATCGAAATAAATCAGTCGAACAATTTTCTCTGGTGCGAAAAACAGCGTGTATCACGCTGTTGTAAATCACACACGCATACCAGATAACGTAACAAATTGCTCGGCATCGGGCCTGATCGAGAGCAGAATGGAAACGTGGACAAAAAGGATAGCGACTGAAGGAGGGCAAGGGATCGAACACCTTTATCGAACTATCGACGAGCCTCTCGTACCGATTCCTGCGCGTGTAATTTCACGCCCAAATCGCGGAAGTTATGGCAATAGGGTTGGCGATACAAGCCATAAACGGGATTGCCTGACCGTGAACGCTCGTATATATATATGTATGTAGGTCTCCGGCGGGGTCCGGGCCGAATATTTTCTCTGTCTGGCGAGGCCTGGTCCCTTGAAAAACAAACAGTTAAAGCTAGGTGGTCCCTCATTAAGTTGGCACTACTCCCGGGTCGTTCCCCTTTAATTCGAGTTGATTCCGGTGCCGCACATAGAGAGGGTCTCCGAAAGGACCCTGGATCCCTTGGGGCCCCATTACACACGCGCGCAGGCAGGTACGTATGCAAGTTCGTGTGGCAGGGCGAGTGAGATGTTAACTATGCAGAATCAACGTGTTCAATACGTGTCACCGCATTGATGCGCGCGATGGTTGCAGAAACACGCGGCCTGGCCTGCTGCACGCACGTGTTCATATTTCACGCGTGTACGAATGCTGCGAGGGCATGGCCGAGGGTGTTATTACAATCGATTGGGAACGTAAGGAGGAATTTTGTACCTTCCACTAAAATTAGTATAGCTCGCTTTTAGAAGGTTGTTTTCGACATTAATCTTTAAAAAAATGGTAATTATTTGTCAAGATTCGAGCTGTAATCTCCGCAAGTATACGGAATTTACGATAATGTGTATACGCGAAACACCTGACCGAGATTTTATTTTTTCTTGGCAGAGAAAATATTTTATTTTGCATAACCGAAAGCTTTATGAAATATAGGCTAATCAATTAATAAATTATTAAAAGATAACCTACAAAGAAATTTCAGAAATAGAAAAGTACCGCTATTTAAAAAAATAAAATAATATAAAAATAAAAAATAAAAAAATATTTCTCAAATATATCCTCTAAATCTTTTGTATACTTGACAATATTAATTTAAATTCACTGACTAAATAAAATATATAAATCAAAACTTACTTATATAATATGTAGAATTCAAAATAATTTTTTATCTATTTTTTTACAAATCATATACATCATCAATAGTTTAATAGTATTCCTATAAACATGATTATATAGTAATGATTATTCTCGACGGTTTCATAGCATCAAAGATTGTACATGGTTGCCAATGTGCGCGCAATACTCGCAGCATAAGGAAAATGCCCGATAATGGAATTACGTATAGAGAAGGGATTAGCGAAATCCCTCGAATGCAAAAGCTTATTCTATAATCTGTACAACATGCCCGCATCTTCGATGCGAATCACAGCGAACAAACGAGCGTATTGCATCTAGACATTCGATTAATTTTCTTTTTTCTAAGGATGTTAATTAATGATATTAATTAATGATATTATTTTATATAATTTTCATTTATTTATATAAAGCGCTATGAAATTTAAAATTAAAGATTAAATTTAAATTATTAAAGATTAAATTACTGTTTAAAACTAAAGATTTTTCTTTTTTCAATTTCCTCCTCTTTTATTTTTCTCCAATTTTCTTTCTTTTTAAATTTTAAAGATTATGATTAGAAGAGATAAATTTTAGTAAATAAAGGCTGCTAAAAAAACTTTAATTTTATATTATAATTTTTATTTTATATTATTTTATTTTATAAAATACAATTAACCAATTTTATAATGTTCATGTAAATTCATATAAATAAATTCATATAAATATCGACTATGTAGCATTGATACTTTTTTCTATTATTGTGATCGATTCATTGTCCCGATTTATTTTATAGCTTCGTTATCCCGACACAGCAATTATAGGTACGAATTCTTATCTGGCGCAAAATATACGCTGCAAATATGCATGAAAAAATCACTACTATTTCTCTTCTTTCTCTTTTCTTTTCGTATTTTTTCTTTCCACCTATCGTACGATACTATCTATTCGCTAGTATGTTTGCCCGATCGAAGGTTTATATCTTCGCAAGTACAAACGTAATACGAGCAGTTAATGCAAATAGCACGATATACCACCGTTCGCGCGGTAGGATTATAATGAAATAAATGCAGACGATTAAGGGAATATATTTAAATTAATCGCCGTTATTGTATGTGTGTGCGTGTTCGTGTAGCTATAGCTAAATGGGCGATTCTATTTTCGAAAGCACATGTACATTCCTATGATAAGTATACAAATGCAAGCTTCGATCCACTTTACACTATGTTAACGCTTGTTGTTTTGTGTTACAGATACGTGTCAAGTTTGCGGGAAAAGGACGACAACGTGGAAAAATTACGTAAGTATGCACTATACAAAAAAAAATATATATATATGTATATGTATATATATATATGTCTGCTAATTAGTCAATAACCGATAGCCGGATAACGTTACTCGTCTATATCATAGATCTGGTATTATCTCCCTCTCTCGCCTCTTTGACAAAGAAACACTGCAGCTATGTGTTACACACGCATAAAATCCTTGAACAAAGAAAATTCTTCCCACGCTTGTATCATGCGAAATCGTACCTGCGAGTGCACTAAGAAATAGAATAACTCACATGAACGACGTATATAAAACATTTGCGGAAACATTTATTCTTTTCTTTAATAAATTAGCGATAAAATACTATTATAATATTATTATTTTAATATTGTCATTATTTTAATATTGTCAATATTTTAATCAACTTTAAAATATCATATATAAGATGGAAACATTAGATACAAAGATTTGAATTCTACTATGCTTTGAAATATGAACCGAGAGATTTCGCGATAATTTAAAATTTTCCTTTTTCATCAAGCAAAAAAAGATCAATATCTCGACAATCTTTTTAAAAAGGTTTTTGAAATATTGCCAAGTTTCAACATAATAAAATTAATTAGGAGAAGTATTCATCAACTTAAAAATTATAAACTTGTTCTATATAGTTTGTTCAAGTTATTTGTTCATAAGCAGTATATGATGAATTGTATGATGAATATATTCTATCGTATTCATATTCTGTGATATTCTGAATCTCGAGAAATTGACCGTCGTCACACTTTATAGAATTGTAGAAAATTGGTTCAATAACTTTAATATCTAATCACACACATATACACACACAACAAAACTGATAAACGCGACTTATCGAGTGTACACTGAACTATTGACTACATCAAATACTCTTCTTCTTTCAGAAACAAATTTGTATCAGAAATAAAATTTCAGTTTCAAGTCGTCAAGAAATCTCACAAAATAATTTTGTTCAGAAATATTTACTTGAAAAGTAAATCTTATGATTAGCTCTCTCTCTTTTTATCATATTTTTCATTGAATAAATGAATTATTTATTGCTACATGTAATTTCATGCTATTTAGATTTTTGTAATTAAAAAAACATGCTAATATAATAGAAGTATAATTTTGATTTCAATTTCAATGATACCATGGATTAATATACTATATTAAAATTGTGCATTACCTGAAACATCTTATTGATACGAGTTTTTCATATCGCGTTTTCAAACGCATCTAGTATGTTTAGCGTGAAAAGAAAAACTTTAATAAGCAATGGATTCATGCACTTTTATAATAATAATTCTGAGCGTGCAATAAATTTTTGAATATAGAAATATATGGATAAAATTCGATTTGTGGGGATAGATATGTTATCACAAAATCATTAATTATTCGAAAATTCAAAAGATCATTAATTATTATAAATTCAAAAGATGTAATTTATATAAACGATTCATTATAAAAATGAATCAGATATAATTAGATATATCAATTCTACAATATTTAGAGAAAAAGTAAAAAATTAAAATAAAGATATTTTATATTTTGATATTCTCAATTTATAATTTAAAAATTAAACTCATATTTAATTTATATAATTAATAGTTCTAATTGATAAATAAAAATTTATTGTGAAAATTATTATCATTTATAATATGAATATTGAAGAGCAAAGTTAATACAATATATACTGCACTCCACTTTTTCATATACTTTGTACTTTAATTTTATGCAAGTGCATTATTTTATAATTTTATTCCTTCTTCCTTGATTTTTTTGAAGCATTTATTAGAAGCATGGCTAAAGTTTCGGTTAAATGAATGTTTGAAGTTTTACCATTCATTCGAATATTATGCTAAAGTTTTCAGATTAACTCTAGGTATCCAAAATTGATGTTGACAGCTAAAGCGATCTCTCTTTTCATAAAAGACTTAATCTTTTGTTTTCGAAATATTCTTATGATGACATTATAAGCATCATTTTACATCGGAAGTTCACACTTCGAATTTAATATTTTTAAATAAAATTAAGAAGCTTAATAATAACATAAATCGTTCTAGCTCTTTAAGCCTAGTTAACTTTGTTTTTGAAGTAAACCGCCTGACATATCGGCTAACATTCTTATCGTTATTTATTTAGGGAATATAAGCTGGGAAGAGATAATAATGTATAAAAGAAATTAATACTCGTCACATATAAAAGTCATGTTACATAAATATCTTGCTCCACGCAAAGTTATGTATATTTTTATTTATCTATAAGATTAATCTTGCATTACATGTTGTAAAATTCTTTATTGTCAAATGCAATACTTGTATCCAATATTTGTAACAAGAAAATTATTAAATATTAACTTATATAAACAATTTTATATATACAAATAATTTTACAAATTACATAATAACATATGCATATTGCATTTGACAATAAAGAATCCTAATAACGTGTAAAAAAATGCAAGATTAATTGTATTCATAATCTTTTATATATATAATAGATACAATTATATTATATTACATATATACTTGAAAATTAAGAAGAAAATTAGCAGTTTATAACGTAAAAAAATAAAATTATATATTTATCAAAATAATCGTGTATGCGACACAAGATTAATAAGACCTCATCATCCTCTACAATCACTGTCATCTTATGATACAGCGTAAAAGACAACACTCAAATATGACGAGTCAATAAACGCGATCGGACTGGAAGTATTCAACGATTTCGCAGAAAATATCCTCAATCATTCCATTATTTGTTAGACGCGTGAAATCCTGCTCGTTTTCTCGTTGTCGGTGAGACAGTCAATGGCGGTACGGAAGGTTAAAGGAAAATGCAGACCTCGGCTCGACAATAGGCCACCTACGGTCCCTTACGCCCCCGCTCGCTTTTTCTCTCCCTCTTTTTCTATCGTCCCTTTTCGAGTATACTCCGGAATCTCGACCGGACCAGCTGCCCTAATGCTGCGGAACTGACTGTAACGCGCCGGCAATTGTCATGGTCTCGTGAATTGTAAAGCGCGCTAGGGAACATGCCACGAGCGATTCTGTCCAGGTTTATGTTGCATCCTCGACTGTTGACATTTGCCACCGGGCCCGGTGTTGTCCGGAATCGCCGGCACGAATCGTTTACATCGAGATAGAAACGGGATAAAATGGTCATATACATGGATATATAGAAGGGAGGACCGTGACAAGGATTTGGTTGTTCGGTTAATTAAGCAACAATGGAAGTAGATCATGAGAGACACACGCCGAGGATTTATATCCGACAAGGACGTCTTATTAAAGATTTAATTTATTAAGTTGTAAAATTATTTCGGAAGATAATAATAGAGTGAAGACTTATAAATTATTTCCACTATCAATTTTTACTTCTTCTATAAATCATTAATTTACCTTTTTCACATCTCCTTTTATTATTTTATATTAAATATATAAATGTATTATTTTTTTTGAATTTCATATAAATGTTTTAACCCATTTTTTCCTTAACAATAATTCTTTTTTCTATTCTTACAAGTATGTTCCTCACAGATTGTTAGATTTTCCTCCAAAATAATTTTCCTGCGCTTATTCGATTTTTATTTAAAATTGATTAGACTTTAGAATCTGAATTCTCCTGAAGGGAGTCTTCCTTGATTCATCGCGTAAATTTTGACGACCGCGGTTATCGAGGTGTTATCAGCTGTACGAACGACGCCACAAATTCTGCACGATATTTCAAGGCGCGTTTTCGAGTCGCCGTTGGATTAAAGCGTCATCGCGGTATCGTGTCACAGGAGTACAACTGCGATCCTGCGAACGACCCTTCAGAGAATAAACTCCCTTCCAGTATTTATGGACTTTTGGGATTAGCGGGGGCGAGGGAGCAAAGTAACCTCCGTGCACGAGAGCATCTCTTTTGTAAACTCGGTTACGAAACACCTAGGCGACGAGAACGAGAGGCGACCCTCTCTCTTTTCGCGATGTAGATCGCGATCTACCTTGTTTATGCGATACTCTCGCGTAAGGGGTGCTCTTTTGTCCGCGGTTGATTCTCGCAGGGAGATACCGTCGAATGAATTTCGGGGATGACGGCGCTATCTTGCACCCGGCTGCGGTTTCGCATGGATTTTATAAGCTCTCCTTCGTCATGCACGATTTTCAAGATTTCGAATACGGATGCATCGTAAACCGCTTGATGTACTTATCGATGCGATTTAACTTTGCTCGATTTAAGATGTACGAATATTCAAAATGCAGAATCATACATGAAGTTACGCGATATCTACATAATATTTATGTATGTCAGTACTCTTCTCGAGTTATGCACTTCGAAACAAGCATAAAGGAATATTTGTTTTTAATATATAAATAATTCTGTTTGTAAAAAAAAAAAAACCATCATATTTCTTATCTATTATATTTTATCATTGTTATATTTAATTATGTGCGCTTTAATTCTCTTTAATGCCATTCATTATATTTCGATTGATATATAAATAATTTGTTAAAATAACAGAGATAATTTTCATTAGTACATTCAAAAGATAGATAAGTAAAGATGAGAAAAGTGAAGGTGAAGCATAGTACACGTCAGCAGAAACTTTCCGATGTTTTCCGTAGTTTTCGAGACAGGCGTGCGTTTAAATGCGAGAGTTTGCGACCTCTCCCTTGGATTGTTTTCCTTCGTCGTGGATAATTTCCCGTCTGCCACTTGCACCTCGCGCGGTAATTTATTGTAAACGCGAAGGCGGACGCGCCGGTTTAAACGATTTTCCAGATACGGCAGCGAACGGACGGACGAACAGACACGGAAGCGTGTTCCATCGCGGCGTTAACGATTCATTACGGAAGTGTAAATTAGCGAAAATCGTACTTCGCCCGCGTATTGCTCATCGCCGGAAAGATGCGATGATCGTTAAAGAAACATTCATTCTTTAACATTGATACACATAACTAAAATGATTCACTCTCGAAGCTGTTTGCACAATTTAAGTATTTCTCAAACCGGATTTTCTGAACAATATGTGTATGTGTGTGTCTGTATTGTAACATGAATACTTTTTAATTGGAAATAAATGTCACACATATACACACACAATTGAAACATTTTGAAAATTATACGTTGTTATGAATGTTAATAAGATAAAATCTTATCTTTGATGAATTTTGGATTTCCTCATTTCAATAGAATTTTAATCCAAGGTCAAGAAAATATTTAATATCAAATGTTGAAATTGAGACAAGAATGTTATTTATAATTAAATTTTCGGAAGGGAAAGATTTTAACTTTGTATCACACATGATATAATCATATTAGTTATTTTAAATTAGGTTTATCTATCTTTAGGAAAACTTGGGCGTTACAAATAAACTTGTCTTTTTATTTTATTTTGTAAACGATTTCGATATTTTAAGTTTGAATTATTAAATTGAGCATAAAAAGTAAGATTGTAAAACAATAAAAACTTATAAATGTATGTATATACATATAACTCACTTTATTTAAATAAAATATATAAGTGTATATATATGAAAGGCAAATATTTTTACAATGGAAACAATGCTTCGTTTCGCATTCGTATGATCGATGAAATAGTATACAGCTATGTTGTTTTGATTTTGTAAACGATATATTAAAAAAAACAATATCTATAAATAATAGTTAGATAAAAAGTAGAAGTTTGTATTCAATATTTTATGAAAGAATATTTTGTCGCAAATTGATTTAGAATTTGTCATAATTTTACAGTGTCATTATGAGAAGTGTTCATTTTTCACGCATATCATTGTAAAGTTTCAATATAGATATTGTTAAGTTCAATATGTTAGCCAATTTTATCTCTTTAGATAAATATTATATACACTATATACAATATACAAAAACAGAATATTTGAGAATCTAAAATATCCTGGATATATGCTATTAATAAAGCATCATAGAAAAGATAATTTAAAAGTTCAAAATGATAAATGATAAATATTAAAAGTATTTTTTATATCATGTATTATGTTTTACGATATTTTTTTCGAATAAGCAAATAAATCGTATTATATCAAAGAATTATTATCCATTTTTTTATCTCTATTATATAATATATACATATAATAATTTTTATGCATTTTTGTTTGCATTATTTTTATTATCAATTATTAATTAAATATGAATATATATAATATTTATTATTTATATATTTCATTATTTTCCTCTTTAATTTATAATTAATAATGGTACTCACATTGTTTTGATGATATAATACTGAAGGAATGCAAAACAGAGCACACAAGTTGTGTATGTTTACGGATGACGTGCGAGTGTATTGTCCTCGTGACCTGGTGTTGCTCGCTGCCAAACAAATAATAAACGTAAAGCTTATATTTATTTTACGTAGCAGTAGGGACGATAAGAATTTACTTACATATTTTTTCTATCTCAAATCGAAGAAAACAAATTTCGAGCCAAAGCAGTCCCATTTGACACGAATTGAAGACGAAGTTACGATTCCAAGCGTTGTAAATCGCGCACGTGATATCGAAACATTTCGAACGTGAACCGCAACACACTCTCGAAGCGATAACTACGAATTCAATCGTTTCATCGAAAACTTTGCGGTATTGTGCAATTTCGAACTTTATCGCAACTTTCAAATAGCTATCTTATAAGTTTCAATAACCGTTAATGTTTAAAAGCGCCGAAAGGCCATCTACTGTGCTAGATGTATATCGTAATGATTACAGTTGGAATTTTTCATGGTGTAAATGATATCTCACCTTTAATTTAAAGACGGATCTTTTTCGACGAAGATTTCTCGAACAGATTCAAGGAGAAAAGAAAAAAAGGAAACGCGAGAAAGCATTACAAGATCTCATAATATCGTACTTGTTTCAAGAATCCGTCTTCCGTTCGCGCGCGAGTGTGTCAAGTTAACCTATAAATTTTCCGCCTCGCCAGATTATCGACGCGACTTGGATTGTTAGATAACCAATCATCTAACGCATATCGCGTATCGTCGCGAGGACTCGTGAGCTCGATCGCGCAGGAATAACACAATCGCAAACGGTGAAACTGACTTTCAAGTTGGCCGCGACGAAAATTCCACGAAACGCGTTTATACGAAGCGCGTAGTCGGAGAGAGAGAGAGAAAGAGACGCGCGCGCGAGGAGAGAGCACTTCACCAACTTGAAGGTAGGCACGGGACGCGGCGGGGTTTGGCGCGCGGCCGGTAGGAGACGCAGGACGAGGCGAGCCGAGAACGGCCGATCGCGCGGTGGTGGGGGAAGCCGCCGCCGTCGGCGGGCATGGTGGGGGGGAGACGCTCGCTCGTTCACTGCGCTCACTCAGTTCCTCCGTCGCCGCCGTAGGGAGTGTGTTGCCGTTGCAAGGGAGCGTATTGTCGCGCCGTGTCGTTCCCTTCGTAATAGTTTCGCGACGGGTGTTATCACTCGCGTTTCCAAGACGCTTAATTACGCTCTTAAACGTGCTCTCGCCGATCGTCGCCGCCGCGATACTTCGCTATGGAGACTCGCAACTTTCGTGCGACCCGGTGAAGCGCCACGAGCGCTATCGCGCGATCAATTTCAGTGTGTACGAGACGCAGTGAAACCAGCGTCTTTCCGGCGCGCCGCGAAATCTCAATTGCACGATATCGCCAAGTGGTCGGTGCGTAACTCGATCGCCCCGGGATCTGATTCGTTCCTGGAATCCGTTGGAGGAAATTCTCCTCCGAGGCGAGGGACCGATAGAGGAGAAGTTAACGGAATACGCAGCCGGAGATTGCAGCCGTCGGCAGGACGTGCCTCAAGTTCACTCGACCGATATCTGTGTCAAGGATCGCTCGGCTCCGAATTTTCCCGGAGCTCCCGGCGGGATATATAAACGAGGCCCGGACCTCGACAGTGTGTTTCGTGTGACAGTGACAGTTTGGTTTTGTTTCGATTTCTCATTTTTTGTGCGATGTGCTACCGTCCCACCGTTCTCCGTATCTTCTGTCTCGTAAGTACTACAAGTCAACGAGCATTCGATTCTCGATCGCACGGCTGTACTTCCGCGATCGCTCCTCCCATTTTTCGTTCGATTCCGCGATTCGATTTCGGAGATGCGAGGGTATCAAAATCTATCATCGCATCGATACCGATACCGATCGAGATTGAAGGGAGCTTCAATTTGGAGCGACGGAACGGAATGCGGCGGTTTCAAGTATCGAACGCGCGAAATTTTTGTATTCTGTGAATGTGTGATGAAAGTGAAAAAAATGCGAAAGCGCTGTTCGAAGTCGGAGTGCGTTAATTGAAAATTAATTCGTTCACTTGTGAACTCGCCGGTGCGTTCGTTCGGAAAAATTTCGATTCCGATCTCGATCGCCGAAGTACAACCGTCGATTTTTCGTGTTTGCCTTCGAATCTCAGATGTGAATTAATTGATGGAGTAATCCAAGTGAGAAATCTGTTGCCGATGTCATTTCGCAATGATGCGGATTGTCATTTTTCGGGGAAGGGATGCATTGGCAGGAGAATCTTATTGGTGGAAAATCGAGGAATTTTTTTTTTTTTTTAATTACGAATCGTGCAAATGTCACTCTGGCTTTTGCGATTATTTTCGTTCACGTTTATGAAATCTTGTATTATAAGTGAAACACACGCGGATATAACGCAAACATGGAAATTATTGTTATTTACATGCATTTGTGATGCAAATTTTATACCCCGAAAATTGTTGCATTATAGTCGTGTGTGAGAATTAGGTTGGTGAAAATTCGCAATAACAATCGTGTGTGTTCAATTTAATTCTGTAATCAGCAATGAAAATATATACATAGGATTATAAACAAATTTCGTGCATCATGTCCGAGGATTAAACTGTTCCAATCGCGGATGTGTGTTTATAATGTTTTCATCTCGCTTTTTTGCACGAAAATGCTCTTTCATAAACGAACTCTATTCATATTAATTAAAATTATATATTTCGAGAAAAATTTGTGAAAAATAAGTGAGCACTGATCTAATTAGAAATTGTGTGAAAACATTAGCTAGTATATTTTTAAATACCTTTAAGTTTATTTTTAAACATGTGATATATTTTTTAGATGAAATCGATATAAATAATAACAAACGCATAAAGAGAATAATATTTTTAAACGTGCAAACTTTTTAACGTTCTCAATTTTTTAATTGTGTGCGTAAACGATTAAATTTCAGTATACATTATAATATCCAGAAGATATAAAAACTTGGACTTTTAATGCTATATAAATATAACTCGTGTAAATAGTTTTAAAAGATATATATCAAATTACGAGAAACATGCAAATTGCATAATATCGATATAAGCTTGAATATGCAGCAACCAACAAGCATGGAAATCAAATCTGAAAAATGCTAATTACGCAAATTTAATTTCGTTTGCTTCAAAAATACGACCGTTGGCTGTTCGTTTTTGTGCCGCGTAAGCAAAACTTACACGAGTGATACATCGCATTAATACGTGGAATGTTATGATATTACAAGTATGACACAGAACTGTGCGATATATGTGTACGATATTTGTATAACAATATATTGTGATATATTTGTATAATAATATACTGTGTGATATATTTGTGTCCTTTTCTATTTAATAGAAAAGAAGAAAAAAACGCGAGAAAACTCGAAACGTAATAATGCAATCCTCGATTTTCCATTAGTAACTTTTCCACAAATTTACAATGCAAAATATCGAAATCAATTCTAATCCAAGTGCTACTACGAATTGCTGGGTTTACTTTCTACGCGTGAATAAATCCGTGCTTCGTTTTCGCAACTTTTGCGACAGAGGGAAATCTCGGTAGCGGCGCGGAAATGCGGCCTTTGATTTTCAATCAGCAACTTCTCGCATTGAAATTTGATTTATCACCAATGAAAATAGAAGGGAAATGTCAATTCGAGGAAAACGATGTAGTCGCGCGCACTCGCTCGATTCTTAATAGTTGATTTTACTCACTCGGCTCTCGTTTTACAATATTGTGATTTATTGCAACATTGTTTTGATGACAGCTTTTAATTAGAAACTCTTGTCATCGACTATGATGTATGCAATTAGAAAAGAAGTGCGTGTCACTCGCGAGGTGCGTAATTAACAACGAAGTACGTGTCACTGTGGTTTGTTAATAATGGACTACATTGTTAAAAATTAAATATCGTATCATTGTTTTCAAAGTTTACCAAAGTACATAATCATCAAAACATGATGCAATAAAAAATGTGCCAAACACATGCTTTAACGCACACACATTTAATATTTCTCGTATAAAAATATAATTCTTGTGGAACGTAATCCAATTTTTGAAAATATCCGAGGGGTAAACCGCTGATCAAAATTATGTACACTAATGCCCACTAATGCCCAATTCCTGGGCATTACTGCTAAATTTTTAAAATTTAATAATTTAAGTTTTAATAAATTTAAAATTATTATTTGGAAAAAAAGGCTTAATAATACTTTAATAACGTCCATGATACGCATTAATACTTCAATAAAACCTAATAATGCCCAAGTAATGCCCAGTAATGCCCAGTAATGCCTCAAATCTGTACACCGCAATGCCCTCAGCGGTTTATCCCTCGAAAATATCTAAATATATCTTACATCTCAGGTAGATGCTAGAGACATATCTTTCCCGTATCGGAAAACTTATTTTAAGTTTGCAAAGATCTAGATCGCGCACAGACGGCGAGTGAAACTTGCGCATTTGGAGATTTAAATTTGTGCTGCCGAGCTACTTGGAATTTCTAAGGATAATTCGTGAGACGATGCAAGAGACGCGATGTCGTGTCATTAAGCCAAAGATTACTGGGAGCGACGGAAGGCTCGCTTTGACGTGTCCCGCGGGAAGACCTCCTGTTTGGTCTCGTTTTACAAGTCAATGCTCAAAGCGCGCGTGCACGTTGCCCCGAGAATACAAACTAGTCTGTTTACACGAAAGTCCGCGGCCATCAGCTCTAGCCCGCTCGTAAATAATTTCTCGTTTACATTTTACCGTTTTTTTTTTTTGATAATACGATGTCGGAAAAAAGCATTGATTACGAGGAGATGGCAGTTAAATAACTGAAAAAAGTTTTTAATTGAATGCGCGTAAAATTGAAGGGAGAAAAAACGAGAATTCTTTACAAGATGCTATAAATAACACGATATCTTAATAATTTCTTTCAATTTTTTGGATAGTTATTTTTTATCCCTAATACGTTTTTTAATTATATGTATACAGGGTGTCCCGAAACTAACGCTTGATATTTTAAAGGCAGATTCTCTGGCCAATTTAAAAACGATTTTTCCTCAGCGAAAATGTCGCGGCACTAATAGTTTTCGAGTTATAAACGATTGAAAATAAAGGGTTTTTCGCAAACTAAGGCTTATGGGAATAAAATATTAATAAAGTCACATTCTTTAGTTAATTTTAGGTAGAGTTTACTTTAATAGAATTTTAATTTAAGGATTAGTTAGAAAGATACATGATGACAAAAATTGGGAATATGCAAAAAATAATGATCTCCCTCGACATTTTCGCTGAGGAAAAATCGTTTTTAAATTGGCCAGAGAATCTGCCTTTAAAATATCAAGCGTTAGTTTCGGGACACTCTGTATAATGGTCTTGTCTATCACGGAAATCTCCATGAAATAATATTCTTCTTGTAGAATGAGATTTTTGTAGCACACGAGATATATATGTTATGAATGAATTAAACGTACATCGAAGATTTTTACTGAAATTATCCGTCTCCTTTTCTTAAAATATGCTTTCTATTTAAAATTAAAAATGAAAAACGAAACTAAAAACAACTTATCACAATGAAGTTTAATTGATTCTAATGTAGCTATGATCGTATAAAGAAAATATATATATTTTTTCCATATTTAAGAAAATACATATCTTAATTTTTAAATGCAAAAAGGAAATAGAATAAATATTTGCATAAATTTGGAATTAATTAAAATTATAAACATACAGACAGACCCGCTTAATTCTCTAGTGACAGAGAGGCGAAGGATGAAATCTGGTTAGTGTTGGGGAATCCATGTTCGGATACGCTATAATTCGGGATACGTGTGCGTGTATGCGGGATAGATCAAATGTTGAAGTTGGTGGCGAAACTTAAAGGAACATCGCGGCATCGCGCGGAATAAGTTATCGCTGCCGCGTAACGGAACTTGGAACAAAGTTCTTTGAAATTTAAGTGCCGGTCGCGTGATCGAGGGGAGCACGCCTGATGATTCATTTATATCAATATTGGGTGGGCGCGGAGCGATTAGAGCTCGTACCGTTGCGTTGTCATCCGTCGGACACGCAACGTACGCACTCATCGCTTGCGTAACACTTTGCGGCTTGTCGACGTCATTCTGACGCCCGTCGTCTCGTAATCCTCGGCTAATTGTTGAAGACACAATGCAATGAGAAGACATATATCTTGTCGTATCATGATTGCATCTTTTGGTAATGCATATCTCATTTAATGAGGTGTACTTTTATGCGCTGAAAATAATATAAAATTAACACGAAGAGAAGAATCTTTTTTTAAAAAATACAGAAGGCAAGAAAACGTTTTAGCAGCGTTTTATAGTTTATTTTGATAAAAATGTATAACAAAATATTTATGTATCTATAAAACTTAATTATCTATAATATATATAAATATAACTTTGTTCCATTTCTTTATTTATTTAAAAAATTATTAATACATTTATTCTGTTATTTATATATTGTATCTGATGTAATTTGTCGTCGCTTCAACAGAATGATTAAGTTAAGAATTAAAGTAGATGAGACAGTTTTAATATCGATGACGCCTGTTTTCTATACAGATTTTTTATTTTTACATTAAAACATGCTTTATATAATTTTTTAAATAAATTCCTCGGAATAAATGTTCTTATTAAAAATATATGAATTCATTGCAGTAAAATTTCGAAATACTGCAGTAATTTAACCAATATTAAGTCAACTCGATTATTTTTTGAAATTGTATTATGTATTTTCTAGAACAAAGAATTTGCTCTAAGCTATCAAAGTCATTTATCATCTCAATTGAATTTTGCTTGAGTATTCGGGAACGATTTTGCGATAGTTATGAAAGAAATACGTAAATGTCCCTTGAGTTTTTCACAGTCCCCTAACTAGTCACCCTTTTCTGATATCATTTAGAAAAGAGAAGGGACAGAAAAGAACGCATATGCCATATGGCATACGTTTATATGATGTACTAGAAAAAGGCAAAATCATTCTCGCAAGGTTTGTCACTGATGATTGACTGAATAGAATGACCAATGAGTGTATTTTGAAAAATATGCAATTAATTGATCCATATAATAATAATGAGATAAATTATCATTTACAAAGATGAGAATATTAGAAAATATGCTATATAAATGTACATCAATAAACTGCGATTCCCTTTTCCACAAATCTTGCGAGCACTTTGATTTTTCTATTATTCTATTTCTATTAATTATTTATTATATATATCATAAGAATATTAATGATGTTTTTTGAATTTTCTGAGCTTTTAATCTTTTTTGTTTGTGTAGCTTCTGGTTTCTGAAAAAGAATATTGTAACGATCCAAAAATTCAAAAATTTAATCAAGTATATTTACACGCGGATAAAAACTAAATTGAAAATATATTTACAACATATTAAATAATATATTGGAATATATTATTAAATAACATATTTATAATATATTATTAAATAATATATTATTAAATAACATATTGGAATAATACACTTGATGAAACTTTATCATCAAAGGATTTTTAAAGCCGATTATTTAGAAAAGTTATTAATGTGATATATCGATAAACGTTTTTTATCCATATCCCCTTTTAATTAAAAAATAGATTGTCTTTCTGCGGATAATGATTTCCAAGATTAAAATTTATTATGCCGAATTTTTTTATACATGTCTATTTTGCGCACGCGCGCAATTTATTTTATTAATTTATAATCATATACATATACAGAGTTAGTTGTTTAAAAAAGCACGAATTAACTATCTAGTCTGAGACTGGCTAAGCTATTTTTTTTTTCAAGAAAGTGGAATTTACGTGATTTACGAAAAAAACAATTTTTTGCAGTGCTTTTATAATGGAAAAAATCATATATAATAACTTTTGTTCGCGCGAGCAAAGAGCCGCGCAAATAAAGCTGTGGCGTAGTCCAACTTTTTGACAGAGTTCTCAAATATTCTACGAAAATTTTTCCGAGGCGAAACATGTACTATTATATATTGTCGACACTTTTCGCTTTCTTTTGAACGTTAGTACAGCTTTCGTTAATTAATGTCAGTCAACGAGATACGCATGATAAATAATATGCCAGCGAAACACGGGACGTCGCTAATGAATCATAATGAATATTTTCGTATAAAGGAAAGAATAGTTTGGCACACAATGTGGCGACTCCTAATTAATATTTCATTCGAAACAATACATCATCCGCGAGTCCCTCGGTACTAAAAAAAAGGAAAGAAATGTGAAAACACATCTCAACAATTTTAATTGAAGTATTGAAAATTTAAGGCATAAGTGATATATTTAAAACAAGAATAAAATAAAGTTAAATAAAAAATATAAATTTAAATAAATGTTTTATATTAATTTGTTTAATTGTAACTCCATATATAGTAATGTATTTATTACGTACTTCATTCTGTTTTCCGTTTCAATTATGTCGAGTTTTTCAAAATTTTCATTTGTCGTCTTGTTGAGACTGTCACGTCGCGGATTTTACTTTATTGCTTCATTTATCCGCGGATCCATTGCAGACTCTGGTTTTTGCACTTTTGCGCGGGATCCTTATGAAACATGCAAAGGACATTCCGATGAAAAAGTTGAGAAACGGGTGCAGGTGGCAAGATATACGAGGAAACGAAAAATACTAAGACGTAGGTTCAGCTGATCGTATTTCTACATCGCCTTTCACATATTTACTTTATTGTCCGAGAAACGGATAACGTTTTAATATCGTTCTGACACGATCCTTCGATTAATAAATCAACGATAAAAAGAAAAATGTAGACGTATAGAGATTAATAAAGGATTAGTAAAGAATTAATTATGAGAAAAATAAAATGATTCGCTTTTATTGTTAAAGAAATATATATTGATCATAATTTAAATAACTGGAAAATTATATTAAATATTTTTTATATGTTTGCAAATTAAAAAACTTGATTAATACAAATTAGAAAAAATTTTATTATTTTCATAGAGATTGGATTATATTTCAAATTATGAAAATCAATGCATATAGATCATTAATATGATTTAAAACTGCAATTATTTAAATATTCTTCTATTATATTTAAAGCACACACACACATGCATATAATTTTGAGTTTAATTTTCTAGTATGTTCTTTATTTTCTATTTTGTTTACTTTCAGATATATGATATCAGAGTAAAAATGGTGCGTATTTTATGCGATATGGAACACATTTTTTTACCATATTCCGAGCTTCATACGTTAAATGGGATTATTTGTGAATCTTTTTGTTATTTGCGATAATAGCGTAGAAATAAAAATTTTATACTGTATATTGTGGAACTGGATATCGTAAATCGGATAAATAAATAGATAAGAAATTTATTGTCGGTATAGAGAGCTGCGATATTATAGCCTCTCCAATTGGATTATTGCGAATTTCGTCGTTCTCAGTAACGAGCGGGCTTACTGTGCAACGGTTCTTTCTTTGCCTCCGAGATTAATGAGTGCAACGACGCCGCAACTGCTGTTTCTTGCGCGTCTTTTCTATTCTTCCGCAGATCAGGCAAGATCGAGCACGACCGTAATAAAAAAAGAAAACGAAGATCGCGCGTTGGGCGCCGATCGTGTCGGGCAAACGAGAGCCGTGCCGATAAACTTAGTAATGGCAGAAAAATTGCCGCGATTAAGGTCGAAAACACATCCAGCGACCGCCATTTTCTCACAACACCTGCGAATTACGCGTAATTGCTGCCCTCCTCCCTTCTTCTTTTCCTTCCCTCCACTTCGCATCTATCTGTTCATGGGAACATCGAAGCAGTTTACTGTCTAAGGATAAGAAGCGAAGGAAAGGTTGATGGTGGTATAGTTATCAACATTTTAGCTGGTAAACCAGCTTTTATGAATTTTTTATAGAGCAAATATAATAAGCGAAAATTTATTAGTAAATATTTACTTTTTGGGAAAATTTGATAAATTTACCTCATTTATTTTGTCATCATATTTATTATTATTAGCTTAAAATTGGTTTTATTATAGTTTCTTTTTAGTTTTTATTTAATTTTGTTATCAATAATATATAAATCAGTAGAATATATATAATATTAATAATCAACGTTCACAATGTATGTGTGTGTATCAATAAATCAATATTTTTTGAAATATAGTTATATGGCAATTTCAGTAGCTTATTAAATCTTATTGTTAGAATATAATATAATATATCCGGAAATTTGTAGTACAAAATCGAAAGAATAGTATAAAAGAAAAACATTTAAACATGTGAATGGGATTATATGCCTATATTAGATTTTATTTATATTATATTTTTATATTTGCGTTTCGCAAGAACATCGTCGAATCGGAAATAAAGGCGCGCGTGTAGAAAAAACCGTGCATCGTATCGCGGAAATTTTCGCGAAATTACAAGTTCGATAATAAAATCTCTCCGGTCTGTGAATTAATTCCCATGATCACAGTGGATCCAGAAATACTTTTCGCTCGTTCCGCATTTATATTATCACAGTCAATATCGACTTTCTCCCGTTTCTGGTCGTGTAATTTGCAGCTTGGCGTTACGAGATGATGGCTGGGTGATTTATGATGTTTTAGAACAATTTACTCACCTTGCGAAGAAACCGTTGCGAGCGCACAGTATACGTTGCGATAATAATGAAGAAAGAGAAAGACATGTGGAAAGAGCTTTTCTGCTGGAAAAGAAGTGTTTATTTTGTTATTTTTCAACTCTATCAGATATTTTTAAATTTGTAGTCTTACCAAGTCAGGATAAAAATATTTACAGTGAAATGAAATGAAATATTTATCATATTCATGCATATTAATATGACCTCTTTTTTTTTAAGTCATAAATTTTATATATACATATATGACTAAATATTAAGATGTCAAAATTTTCAAAATTTAACTTAATAAAATTTACCTTATAATCAATATCCAAATTAAATAATTATGTAATGAATTATATAATTCTATTTAAAATTTTGCTCAAAAAAAAAATAAATGTCAAATATATAATATAGGTTACATCGAGAAATCAATTCGTACTTGCAAAATATACAAATCTCGCATTATAAAATAATCATCCTATTGGAGCTGATAATAAATCATTTCTAATTCGTATTTATTTTCACGCAATCGCACGGATTGCAACGAGAATATCTTAATAACCTACCACATCGAATTATACATGTTGTTTAATGGGGCTTCAGCGTATCGTGATGTTATCGAACTTTTATTCAACATCGCTCAGAATTATTGCCGAGATAGCTTATCTCGCGAGGAAGTTTTTCGCACCATTTGCTATTAAAGCGCTTCGGATGATCGATACTTATTGTCACTGTATGTGTTGGCAATGCATGATATACATTTTGTTCTAAACATTGATGTAAAATGTAAAATATTAATATCTTTCATTATTTTTCAAACGTCTATCAAAATTTTTTAATCACAGATAGATTCTTTATAATTAGATGTAAATAAAACTTTATAGAAGGATCGTTGTTGCATGTTATGCTTGAAATAACTCTCAGGAATATTTGTATGTCCTTGACCGATGTTAGAAAACTTATATTCGGTATACATGGTAGAAATTCAACTGCGTGGCATGCAACTTGCAGCAAATGCGCTGAAGGGTATACAAGATGTCGTGCAAGATAGATCAATCTTAGATTATAACATATTTTTACATTGAACGCATTTACATTTTTAACGTACACGCTATTTTTATGTTTGCTTGATATTTCTTGCATTTGCAAGATTTTATAGTCTCTCTGGCAAGACTGGTAAGCTTAAGTTATACGAGAATAGATTTGCGTTATAGATAATAAAACGTTATAAAACTCTTCTTTCATTTTTTTAAGTTCTTTTTTATACTTTCTATAGAATTATTCATTTCGTACACGAGAAATATCGCAAGCTTATATACAAAGCAATGATATTAAAAAAATCATCAAAGAAATAAAGTGGCTTAGCAAGAGCAATAATATAAATTAAAGTGAGAGATGCAAACCATATCTTGGAAATTCTCTTGCGGTGACTACATATCAAATCGATACTTTTCCTTGCTTATCTTATTTAAATTGCTTGCTCCCTACTACAGATCAGCACTTTCGAAGCAAACGGCTTAATTAATTAGCTTTCTTATGTGGAAGTCGCGACGGAGTGATCGCAGGTAAATCGCCCGGTAAACCGCAGTAAAGCGGCGGTGCCCGCGTTTCTGCATATCTAATACAAAACCTTTCGCTACAACTTTGAGGGGTTAGCCTCGGTCGATTACGATATGCATGCGTGTGCGTGTGATACGTATGTGCACGCTGGCGCACGCTTGTCGTATACAACGTGTGCATCTCTCTTCCTCTCTCTCTTTCTTTCTCTCTCTCTCTCTCTCTCTCTTTTATCGGTGCAAGTGTGTGGGTGGCGTGTCCGCAAAGTTATGGTATCCGCGCGCTTTTATGGAGCGCCTATAGGCGCATGTAGAGGACCGCGCAATCGCCTCGCGACGTCTGTTGTAACTTGCGTGCGTGTACGTGTACACTTTGTAACGGCCGCACGTACGCCCGGCGTTCGTCGAGCAAATAACTACACGTGTCCAATTAGAAGCACGAAACTATTCGCGATAGTGCCCCGCGTGACGTGTAATTAACTCGGCGTTGGATGTGCCCAAGATTTCGTGAAGCCCGCGATTATCCGCGAATAGCTTGTCGCGAACTGTCCGCTGTGATACATTGGTGTCGTTTATTTTGCAGTGGGAGAGGAGAGAGAACACACGGCCGAAAGTCAAATACTGAGATATTTTTGTGAACTTTGCGTTGTGTAAAATATTTGTGAAATGTCATATTATTATACTTGTATTATTGCGTCACAGTAAGTTTGTCAACCAATAAATACATGCAGAAAAAGGGAAAAATAATATATATGTATAAAATATTAGGAATTTATAAAAAATGTGAATTTAAATATATAATAGCAAAAAATTATAAAACATAAATAATGATAATTGCCATTTATCTCATCAGTTTTGTTTCATGAAACAATGATAAAACGAGTTACACGTCATTAATATATTATTATGTCATACGAAGTTAAAAGTAATGATTAATATTAAAGGAACAAGAGCATCTGTAAATGCACAATGAAATAATTATTTGCATAGAAATCGAAGCGAGAAATATCTTACTACTACAAGAATTTATTTCCGTTAAATTACGTCGCGATTACTTTTTCTCTTGATCCCCCTCGCGATTACATTTATCTACAGTTGTTTTACACAAACTCGCGCATGTCTCCCTAATCTATTCATTTGTACGCTTATCGGTTCATTACAGGAGGGGTGATACAATAAAATGCTCACCCATCCTAATCTTATCTTTAAAAAAGCAGCATATTCGTGTGAAAGCGTGCATGTTTTCGTCATTCTCGCGGGGGTGCGACGATCACGTATTCCGCGCTTTTTCGTAAGCGTAATTTGCGCGTAATTATCGCGGCCAGTAATATTCCTACCCGCGATAAACCGTTTACATGATTAATAGAGGCCGGTATTTCGCGAGCCTACGGCGCTCTTCTCTTCTCCGAGCATCTCGCTGCTGCATCGTGTATACTGAGTGACCTGCAAAAAGCGCTTTCTGCTTTTTAAATTTGTAATTTTAATTTTATTAATAGAATGTACTTGATGCAATTTGGAATTGCTACAATTTTATGCATTGCTTTCGCAGAGCGGAATAATAAAAAAAATTATGAGTATACAGCAGAAAATAATTAAAAGTAGTATTTTTGTGAAATATTTTTTTGAAGTTGTATCTCTGTGATAAGAAAATTATATCAAATACGTGCCGTCATACTTAAATTGAATTAGAGAATTAAAACGAAATTTTTTGAAGATAAATTAAATATTTAAATTTTTTAATTTTGCATAATTTATATAAAAACGGACATTTTTCATTAGCTTTTATTTTTCAGTATTACATATTTTGAAATAGTCTACTTAAAGATAAAGCTATTTATTATATTCCCGATGTCAAGTTTGTGTCGAGGCTGTTTCTAATTTAAATATCATTGTATAAAATTAAGCCTTTCACCTTCCCTTTTATTAAAGTAAAATCGATATCTGATTCGTTTAGCGAGCTGTTGATAAAAAGTAGTAGTAGATAATTGTTGGACATCCCGTATATACGCATATGTATGCGCACGCTGCGCTCACACACGTGTGCTGAGTGCACGCGCACGATCGCTCTCGCTCGAGGTATGCTATTATCATAATTGCCGCCAATAACGGCCTCGTGATTGGCGCACTTCACGCTTTCCTGGTGCTTCTTTTCGGAAGTTTTGCATCCTTTGGCCAGGCTACCCCGTTCTCTTTGGCTTTCTCTCTACCTTTTTTTCCTCTTTTCTTTTTGCTTCTCTCCCTCTCTCTCTTCTTTTCACAATGGCAATTCTTTCCGCGCGCGTCTTCAATGACTATCTGCGATTTCGAATTCCCGAGTGATGTAGGAAAAAAGGGGATAAGACGGAGAGGCAGTAAAAAGTTGCAAAAATGAATAGAGTAATTCACGGGGACGAGATCATCGGACATGCTCCATGTTTTTGGGTCATTGTCGTAGTCCGCCATTTTTCTATCTCTTTAACATCTGATCGATCGATGAAAAATGTTACTTTAGATGGAAGTGAGAAGTCCTGAACGAAAAATCTCGCGAAAGATGCGTTATCCGTTGCGTGAGTAATCGTGATCTGATTATCGGTGCGTCTATTTTAGAGCGATATTTCTCTATTCCGAATAGAGATTTTTCGATGCGAAGTTTTGTAGGATCAAAATAGATTGCAATCACTGATAGTGTAACATATTGATAATCGAGTACGCTCGCAATGCTATATTCAATAGATTTTATCAGGTTCACGCGCGATAAGCTACGCGCTAATCACGGCAATATGTCATCGAATCGTGCGTCAAAGGTTTTAATCCTCGAGTATTGGATTGATAGATCTGTTGCGCCTGCCAATACGAGTAACGTCTAGCAAACTCAGGATTCTCCGACATATACAAGTGCATTTGCGCGCAATGAATCCTATCAAAAGCGAGCTACATGACGCGATAGATCCTG
The DNA here is from genome assembly GCF_025532165.1 of Camponotus vicinus. Classification (NCBI taxonomy): domain Eukaryota; kingdom Metazoa; phylum Arthropoda; class Insecta; order Hymenoptera; family Formicidae; genus Camponotus; species Camponotus vicinus. Next base: position 17,636,877 of record NW_028141967.1, on the reverse strand, counting down.
CTCGAATTAAATGCAGTAAAAAAATCGTTTTTTCTAGACGAGAGAGCGTAATTAAAAACGCGCGTCAAAAAATCTGTTTGAGAGGCTTTTGTGGGTGCCTTTATATGGTTTTAGTCTTTTTAAATTGCTCGCCTAGATGTACGAAATTTTTACACGTTATTAATAAAATTTTCACCTAGACTTGTTTTGGGATATTTTGTAGACGCCATCGAGAAGAATCTAATAATTCTCGATATATAAAAAATAAAATTTCATAAACTTTAATTCCTAATAAATGTTAATTAAAGTAATAACCTGTGAAAATACTATACCATATTTTATATATAATACCTTCGTTTCTAAAATCTCAAGCTTTTACAATGTGATGTAAAGCAATATAAAAATGTTATCCTTTATAAATTCAGTTTCGCGTAATGCCCATTTAATCATAATTTGCGCTCGCATCAAGCGCACGTTTCATTAAGCGGAGAAAAGATTGATTTTACTTTAGTTTGAGAGAAGTTGCGCGGTATTGCGTACTGCGCGATAACACACCTAGCACCCACACTTTACGTTGCAAACGCCACCGCACCCTTATGGCAAAGTGGCTTTCGACGTGAATACAACTGCACCAAGCGAGCGGCACACAACCTTCGGCGTTTTCCGCGCGCACCGACACGCCAACACGCTCTTTCAGAAACGCCGAAAGGCAATATCGACTGGCGAGATACGTCCACAGCAGACGTCGTCGCCGTTGAATCTTGCGCCAAACTCGCTGGTTCCATTACCAAACTGTCAACGCGCGCTTGGTAGTTGTTAAGCGCGGACCACGCGAATTTCACCACACAAATCCCTCTTCGATCCGGAGATCGCTAATTCGCACGAGCTGTAACGTAGACGTCTATACGTGTACTCCAAACCGCTAACATTCCTTGTTTAGTATAGCTGAAGTCGGCATTTACACACCTTTCGAGGAAATCGTTCCAGTTCTAGATTGCGCAAAGTTTGATATCGTGTTCTCTGTGTCCTTCGCAAAATATTCGTTCAATTCCTATGAAAATTAATGAATAAATATTCATAGTAAATATATAGTAATCTCATGATTAAGGTAGAATAAGAACGAAAAAGCACACAAAGATAAATCATGACGTTTATTTGACGTTTTATTTGGCAATTTAATCTTTTTATTATGGTCGATTAATTTGATCTACATTTATAAAAATGCAACTAAAAATATGAAAAATGTCGATAGAGTTACATTTCCATAATGTGACTCATGAAAATGTAAAGAGGTAATAAAAGGGTCGTGTGTATCCACGCTGATAGTTGGGGTGATTGCAGGGCGTAGGTTAAGTTTGAGCTAGAAAAAAAAGCGGACATTTCAACGGATTCCGCAGGGAAGGAAAGCATGCACGCGTGCTGCGTGATTACGTGCAGTTACAAGCCCCTTAAATCGCGTAAAAGATAAGACCGGCTTTACATTAAACGTGCGTCCGACAGAAGTGCGCGCAACCCCTATAAATAGCGGGAGAGCCGCCTTTCGCCCCTTGTCCTTTCTTTCGTCCTTTCACCCGCCGACAAGGTAAAAGTCATCAGAGGATTGCCGATTCAATGTAGATTTAGATGTACTCTCCAACCACCTACGAGATGTGCTAATCCCTAAATTAAAAAAAAGAACGAATGCCTGGTGACATCCGTTAACTCTAAAAATACAATTACTTAATTAAAAAAAAATTGCCGTATTTAGAAGTTCAATAGAATCACCTAGAATCACGATATCTGTTCTTAATGTTTTTCATTCGATCACTTCCTAAAATAAGAACATATTATTTTGATTAAATTTCTATTAATTAGAAGTGTATGAAGTATGCATTTTTAATTAATGTTATTGTAATAAATGACTTATATGACTAATACTTAAATGACCACGATCGTTAACGGAAATAGTTAATACTCGAGAACGGCGGTTTCCTTGATCCAAGGACGACAGGTGTTTTTCTTAGCGAGATTCCGTAAAAATAATGATGCAAAAGAAGACATATTTATATCGTCGACGTTCTCTCTATCCTGATGAGATAATCGCGCGCCGACGATGAAGTGAAATTTATTTCAATTTTAAATGATCTCACGCGGATATGCTTAATGAGAAGAAAAATAGCCGCAGTGCATTTGTTTATAACGATAAATTATCATTTATCGCCGATCGGTTGCATATAATGAGTTTGATGCATCGGATATATCGATGATATAGAAAAAGGAGTTGAAGAGAGAAAGATAAATATATAGGATGGTGTGTGTGAAGTTAGCGTATCATTTTGTGGAAAATCATAAATAATTAAGAGTTCTGGCTTTATTTACAATAGTTCTAGAGTTCTTGATAGTTTAAACAAATAGTTCTAGTGATTAAAGCAAAGAAAATGCCTTAGGACAAACTGATATGCCAACTTCACGCAGCATATCACTTTGTCCTATGATATTTTCCTTATCAATAATTGTTCAAATTTAAAAGATTTATAGTTCTACATGAGTTCTAAGAAGAGTTCTGCCTTTTAAATAAAAAGAATATTAAATAAAATAAAATGAAGAAACCTCTTATCTATAGATATATACAGACGATATGCTGGCCGTATTTCGATAGTTCTGTTTATTCTAAAACAGTTTTCGCATAGTACTAAGCATATTAATGAATTTTCCAAAGAGTTCTAGTTATGAAAATAATTAGAAATATTTTTAAACTATTCTTTTACCCAAAAAACGAGCATCTTTGAGTATAGAGATGATATGCTGGTCGTAATTCGACAGTTCTGTTTATTCTGAAACAGTTCTCGTATAGTTCTGGGCATATTAATGACTTTTCCAAAGAGTTCTAGTTTTGAAAAAAATTACAAAATTTTTGTAACAATTTTTTTACTCAAAAAACGAGCATCTTCGAGTATGGAGGTGATATGCTGGCTGTATTTCGATAGTTCTGTTTATTCTAAAACAGTTCTCGCATAGTTCTGAGCATATTAATGAATTTTCCAAAAAGTTCGTTATGAAAATAATTAGAAATTTTTTTAAACAATTTTTTTACCCCAAAAACAAGCATCTTTCAGTATAGAGATGATATGCTGGCCGTAATTCGACAGTTCTGTTTATTCTAAAACAGTTCTCGCATAGTTCTGAGCGTATTAATGAATTTTCCAAAGAGTTCTAGTTATGAAAATAATTAGAAAATTTTTTAATCAATTTTTTTACCCAAAAAACGAACCTCTCTGAGTATAGAGGTGATATGCTGGCCGTAATTCGACAGTTCTGTTTATTCTAAAACAGTTCTCGAATAGTTCTGGACATGTTCATTGCTTTTCCAAAGAGTTCCAGTTATGAAAATAATTAGGAATTTTTTTAAACAATTTTTGTACTTGAAAAACGAGCATCTTTGAGTATAGAGGTGATATGCTATACGTAATTCGACAGTTCTGTTTATTCTAAAACAGTTCTCGCATAGTTCTGGGCATATTAATGATTTTTCCAAAGAGTTCTAGTTATGAAAATAATTAGAAATTTTTTTAAACAATTTTTTACCCAAAAAACGAGCATCTTTCAGTATAGAGATGATATGCTGGCCATATTTTCGTAGTTCTGTTTATTCTAAAACAGTTCTCGTATAGTTCTGTCGAACAGAACAGAACTGTCGAATTACGGCCAGCATATCACCTCTATACTCAGAGAGGTTCGTTTTTTGGGTAAAAAAATTGATTAAAAAATTTTCTAATTATTTTCATAACTAGAACTCTTTGGAAAATTCATTAATACGCTCAGAACTATGCGAGAACTGTTTTAGAATAAACAGAACTGTCGAATTACGGCCAGCATATCATTTCTATACTCAAAGATGCTCGTTTTCTGGATAAAAAAATTGTTTCAAAAATTTTCTAATTATTTTTATCATTAGAACTCTTTGGAAAGGCAATGAACATGCCCAGAACTATGCGAGAACTGTTTTAGAATAAACAGAACTGTCGAATTACGGCCAGCATATCATCTCTATACTCAAAGATGCTCGTTTTTCAAGTACAAAAATTGTTGAAAAAATTTTCTAATTATTTTCATAACTGGAACTCTTTGGAAAAGTCATTAATATGCCCAGAACTATGCGAGAACTGTTTTAGAATAAACAGAACTGTCGAATTACGGCCAGCATATCATCTGTATATATCTATAGATAAGAGGTTTCTTGATTATGTTTTATTTAATATTTTTTTAACTTAAAGGGCAGAACTCTTCTTAGAACTCATGTAGAACTATAAATCTTTTAAATTTGAACAATTATTGATAAGGAAAATATCATAGGACAAAGTGATATGCTGCGTGAAGTTGGCATATCAGTTTGTCCTAAGGCATTTTCTTTGCTTTAATCACTAGAACTATTTGTTTAAACCACCAAGAACTCTAGAACTATTGTAAATAAAGCCAGAACTCTTAATTATTTATGATTTTCCACAAAATGATACGCTAACTTCACACACACTATAGGATGTCCTTTTTCTTATACTGACAGATTTCCAATAATAGATACTTGGACAGTAATATGCTTTATTCAATCAAGCATCAAAAATTGGTTTTGAAATCTTTAAATAAATAAAACTATCAATATTAATTTATTTTGTTGACGCTTTCTAAACTAATAAAATGTATTTATTTTTATTGAAAATTTGAAAGCTTATTACAAAATTAACTTCAAATTTATTCCTGAAAAATAATAATATTTCTTGAAAAGAAACCGATTATCCACAAACATATAAATATGTATGTATTAAAAGAATGATTATATTGTTATTCTGCAGATCGCGGCATTTGATTGCGAAACGATACGATAATAAATATTTCTATATTGCTAAACGGGTTTATTTGCTACACGAAAATGTAATAATCTATAACAAATTAATTATATTCTTAAACAAAAGCGACCGGATATTATTGCCACTGCTGTTTATTGTTGTTTGTATCATTAAGCCAGCTATGTATATGCACAACGGTCACGATGAAACCTTCAATTTAACGAATCACTAATAAATTCGCGTAATTGTGTTGCGAACACGGTCAGCAATTACGATATAATTGTTATTTCATTCCCGCGTATGAATAAACTAATGAAAGATTCAATGCCGGGCACAACGCACAAAACGGCCTCGCTCGATACCCAGTTAATATAAATTTAAATTTTTTTTTATCCGAATTTCACAATTTTCGAAGTTTATTTTAGAGAACCGTTAAAAATTAGGAGTTTCATGGGAGGAAAAAAGATCTCAATTATTATTGTTACGAGAAGCGATCTGTTGTAATTAAATTGTTGTTTTATTCTTATCTTCAATTTTATTGTTCTTGTTAAAACTACACACACATATATATATATTGATTCCAAAATAAATTAAATAATGAATTCAAGCTAAATGAAAAAATAATTTAAAGGATCCTGAATTTCTGAATATTAATTTGTCATAGAATATAATTAAATGTTAAACTATAGAAATGACTGTAAAACTATAGAACTATAGAAATTTGAATTTTTTCTTCTATGGATAGAAATTTTCAAAATTCAACATTTTCTTAAATGTGAAATCACAGAGGAATTACATATTTTTTATCCTCTGAAATATATAAAACATTTAGTTTTTTTAAATATATTAAATATATAAAACATTTAGTTTTTTTTAAATATATTTACAAAAATATATGAATTTGAAATTTATAGGTACATGCAACTGATGAATTAACAAAAACATCTTAATGAAAGTACTAATAGTCTTAATAATATTGAGAATCGCGTGCAGCAAAGTTAACTGAATTTTAAAAAAGGCAAGGAACGTGTTGTAAACACAATTCTCAAATTCGCTAGCGAAAAGACTCGACGGTATTAAAATTGTACGTGTAGCTGTTTCTGATGCTGGCAACGTTAATTAGTCGAAAACACAGTAGTATAGATTGTATGCCTACAAGCTCCGAGTCCCGTTTTATTGCTTAGCGTAACGAGCACGGTAACGCACGGTCGTTTCTAAATAAAATTAGCGTTTACTAAGCGCCCCCTCCATTTGCGCTGCGTCACGTAAACTCCGACGGGTTACGCAAAGCGTGTTTAGGGGGTTCAACCCCTTAAGGATCGCGCGTGTCGTGAATTCGCTACAACTCTGCGAAACTCTTCTGTATTAGATGGTATCGCTAAAAAGTAAAGATGTAATTAGTAGATGTGTATATGTGTTAATAACAAAAAAAAAGAGAAAAAAGACCATTTGATTTAAAAATTATATTAAAAATCCCCTCGAATATATTTAATTATAATATATTTATTTTAAATATATTTAATTATTATTTTATATTATTTAATTATTTTAAATATATTTAATTATAATATATTTATTTTAAATATTTTAATATAATATTATAAATATTAAATATGTGTGTTTCGGTTATTTTATATTACGAAAAATATTTTCCGTCACGCATACTATTACTAACAGAATACTTCCACTATCCCATCTATCGCACTGCAATGTAAGCTGGCCATAATTTTCGTATCGCGGTTTTCCGAAGAACAGGATCAGCGGAGAAGGGTCCGACGATTTTCCCGATCAACAAACGTGTTTACACGCCTAACGATCGTATCTCGCGGAGTGGAAAGGGGGCGGCGGGGTGAGGCTGCCGCCGGCGGGAACTTTGTTCGCTCCTGTCCTGGGAAATATCGCGGAAGGAACATCTGTGCGCTCGTTTCTTTGCCTCCCCGAGGATCCTCCGGCGCGTAGACGGGCAATAAACCATAAGTCGGTGACGGCTCGAAGAAAACTCCTCGAGAGCTTGTTTCCTGCATTCTCTCTGTTCGGCCGAGAGGCGTTTCTCCTGTAAGAGACATCCCCTTCTTCCCGCTCTCCTCTTTCGCCATCTGCGCGAAAGCATCGCGCCCACACCCCCGCTTTTAATCGTTATTGTTGTAATGGTACTGTTACGACGCACTGCGGCACACAGTGACGCTGCTTTTTCGGGGATCGCCCCTGTCGTCCGAGGGATAATCCTGAATTTCGTATTATAGCCGCAATTCGCACGATTCGCCACGTTTCGCATTCGGCGACCCTTGATGTCCCCTTGGCTACCCCTTCTGTATACTTCTGTATCCCCCACGAACCTACTTTCTCATCCCTCGTGACGGTTTCACGCCATTATGTTTACTCGGTGTATCTTTTAATTCCTGTTCTGACGATTTAGGAGATTTTGTAATTACTTGGAGAAGGAATTATTGCGGGAAGTTAGAAATTAATTGGAATCTATTATGTATTAGTAAGTCGATTGACACGATACCCATTTCGAGCAGTTTTTAATTAAAAATTTTCTATAGATTATAGAATATTGTATATATTTTGAGTTTTTTAACATAAAAGAAGAAATTATATATTAAAGAAATGAAGTCTGCACATAAATTTTTTGAGTTAGACACCAATATTTTTTTTTTATAGAAAATTATACTATTAAATTGCAATTCTAATCTATCGCTATTGAACTGCAAATCTAATGTATATTTCTTACGTCATGAACAAATTCAAATTGAGTGTGCAATTCAATAGTGCTATATAATTCAACGACTAATGGAAACCTTTTGTGCTAAATATGAAACAATACTGAAAAAAAATAGTTTAATAATAGCTTAAGAGAATTCGAATTATTTAAAAATTTTAGGAGACTCATGCGCGCCAAAAATCACACAAATGGTCAGAGATATCAGATATCACATATTTCGATTAACACAGTGCTATACATATCCTACACACATTTATACGTATACAGAGACGCATGTCCCAACGCGCGACTGCAAGCGCGATCGGAGATAACGATCCTGAAACGCAAGAGGGTCCTTTGAGACTCACATGACATCTGCCGAGGGGTGTGGTGTGGAGAGATGTAATGGTACCATATTACAAGCGTCAAACCGCACGATGCTGTCTCGAAGCAACGCGATTGTGATTGCGACGAAAATCGCGCGTGACCAAGCAATTCCGCTTTGAAAAAACTACACGTTCATGTTCGGAAAATTTATCGCGTTATATTTTATCCATTAATTCTAAATTTCGATTTTAAATTTTTACAGATCTCATATATAAGATTTTTCTTCTAGAGCTTTCATGTAAAATACGTTCTATTACTTGTTTTGAGTATTATTAATTTTGTTGCTAATTTTTAATATTATTCATGCCGTGTTTTACTTTTTATTTCTATATCAGACACTAGTACAGTGTTTTTTCCTTCTCTTTTTAATCGTACCTGCTGCCGAAGTAGCGAGACAAGTACGGATAACTCGGAGCTATAATTTGCATAAATCGTTCGCGGCAATTTTCCTATGAAGAAAATGCGTCGATGATGTTGCAATAGAAGTCAAAAAAGCTTACGATGCAGCTTATGCATAATAAATAACAAATCAACGAATGATAAATTTGATATCTCGTAATAATCGATACCGTTTTGTGCAATCGAGCTTTATGACATTCGTGATAATATGATATAGCTTAAAATTTCATATTATATTTTTAGCATTTAAATCGATAAAAGAAGCTTGAAATTATTTATTCTTTTCATATTTGCATATATGTAATTGTATAATTTTTACTTTTTCTATTTAATCAATTATATTAGTCACAATAATTTAGAAAAATCAAATTAATATAATAATAAAGTTTTTTTTTTTCAAATTAATATGTGTGAAATTTTTAAAACAAAAAAGTGTGTATTTTGAAGATATAAATATTATTAAATTTTGTATTAATTTCTAGCGTAATGAAAAAAATATAGTAACAAAATTAAAAATTTTTATCAACATAGATCTGGTTCGCATTTATCCTTCAACATCTAACGAAAAAAATTAATTTATTTGCTACAGCAATTTCTGATCTATGTACAATATTAACGGATTTTTTATTTTGGATAAAACTTAAATTAGAAAACTTAAATTAGAAAACTTAAATTAGAAAACAATATCGATAAACAGGTTTTTTATTTATTTTAATATTTTAAATAGAAAAGATTAATTTTTTTCGGAAAATATCGATTTTTACTATTGAATTTTATTTAAAAAAATGTGGAATTTTGCCAACCCTGAGGCTTTCCCCTTTTTCTGTCGTTTCAAAACGAGCACAAGTTCGTTCGTTTTCTTTCTTTTCAACGATGAGTGTCGTCAGGCGGAAATTTAATTCAAACGCAAGTTGTGTTTGTACTGGCAGAATGTAATGCATTCGATCATAATTCTTTCGGAAGATATCTCGCGTCGTTTCTCAAAGGAACGATATTAATTTGTATTCTCTGTCACGACACGGTTCCGCGGTTCGATTAACATTGCACATTAGTACAAAGGGACACAACAATGTTAGACAGAAATATGAATAAATGTTCTGACTTTAATTTTTATAAGATTTGCATAAAAGTGTAGCATGCAACTTCTGAATGCAAATATGCACAGTTTGAAAAGAAGCTCAGTGTAATATATGTGTGGAGAATTTTAATTTAAAAACTTGTTGTGTGTAGCAAGCTTACAGTTATTTATAAATTTACTTATATTTGTCCAGTGCGCGCCTGCCAAAATATTCTATCTCTAACGTCGCACAAAAATCACGCAGCACAAAAATATGCATGTAAAAATTAAAATTGTCGAAAATTGCAGTGACTTTAATTGATTCCATTTGCTTAAATCTTTTACGAACAACATAAATATCTTTTTATACACGTTTTAATAACAGTCCGTGCAAACGTCGATTATTTGTACCAGATTATTAATGTGTTAATTGCGAATTATTTTATCCGGCAAGAAGAAAAAAAAGCCGCGAGATTTTTATCCGAATAATGACGGTAATAACGATCAGATATTTATTGCCCGATCGAGCTCGACCGGCGGAGAGATATCTGCGCGATCGGAGAAACACGTAGGTACTCGCGCATTTTCTCGCCACGGCCATTTTTAATTCCGTCATGCAGAGTTCTTAATTCCCCGCTGCTGTTGCTGCTACTCGCTCACACATCGTGTTTTTCGAATTACACTCGCGTCGCGTATCTCACCGACGGGATCTGCCCGTCGTTATTATTATGCTCCTTTCTCCGCGAACTCTGCCCCTTCCCCCTTGGTTCCTCGTGCCCCTTTAAGTTAGGCCGTAAAGCTGGGCCGGCGCGCTCGGAAACCCTTCGTCTTTGTTCGCGCGCGATGGCAATAAAAAGACGGCCCATTACTATTGTGATCGTTATTGTTATTACCGTCGTTATTAGTAAGCAAGCGAGCGAACAAGCGTTGAGAATATCACGGTCTCTCCCGCAGCAAAATCAGCCGCGATCGAATTGATTGACATATTATTTGTCCTTTTCCTGCCAGTGGATAAAATCACTGCGATAGAGGCTTCACGCTTTTCGCGAGGCTTATTGCTAATTGTCAATTTAATAATTTGAGAATGTTATTAACGTGTCTAATTATCAATATTGCATGTTACAAAGTTCATGGAAATGTTATAATTTCTTTATATGTAAAAAGAAGGCCAATTTTATTTTTTCAAAACAGCTTCTACTTGTGTGTATTAATTTTGGGCAAATAGTTTATTATTCAAACTGAGAAATAATAAATAAAATTTATTAACGCTCTCGAAAGCGTTAGTTTTTCCAGCGGTAATTTCTATCGCGTTTTTATGCGCAAAATAATATTTCCTGCCAGACAATGACATATGCGAGAAGACATTGGACGTGCGAACACATCGTTCATCTCGGTAGCTCCTTCAAGGGACGGTTGTTTCCGTTTTATACCCGCAGTGCTTGCGCGATCGCGATCTAAACTTGAGCTACGGGACGTGTAATTTCGGTCTTCTACTTGAAACAGGTTTTACGTTCGTCCCTGCAGGGTTACTGTACAGTTCCTAGGGTTGTGAACGCGTGGCTGAACGTATTTTCATCCGCACATGGACCATAATATGAGACTAACTTTGTATCGACAAAATCGCGAAGATAAAGAAGTTATTTATTAATGAAAATTAATAATTCTAAATCTCGCGAGAGATTCGCTAACGTGACGTAATTTTGGCAGTGTTGTTTGCAAAGTTTCTTACCCGTCCACAGAAATCTGTATATGTCTTTCCTTCCCTCTATTTGTCATATCCTATTTATAAGAAAAGTACAAATTACTATCAAAAGTTGAGCACTTAAATATTTGAGTAATTAATAAGAATTTAAAGAATAGAGTCTTGTAAATCTAGGTTAATTTTTTCAAATTCTCGATTTATTAATGTGACACAATTTGCATTTATTCCGTACTTCGTTTCTATTTTGATCTGAATTCTTTCGTTCGCGGATTTATTTACAGACGGATTTTTATATCATAAAGAATCAAAGCATCCGAAATCGCAGTTACTTTAATCACTGACGATATCTTTACAATAAACTCGGTCTCTGCGCGGTACTGGAAGATGAGACTAATGACAGTCGCCGTGTAATAGAGGGTATCGTAAGTTGGGCGAAGTTTGACTTTGGGAAGAAGTTCCGGAAGCAGCGAGAGGATAGTTTAAGCTAACTTGGAGCGCGATGAATCAAGAATGCGTCACGTACATTCATCGAGGTTCCACCCGACTTTTCTCTCCTCGGGGATTTATTTCTCTCTCGGATTTCCTCGTTAATCCTGTATGTCCAGCCTCGCACTTTTTCTTAGCGCACCTGAAAAATGCGAAATGCTTTATTTGAAATCCTAGATCTCTTCACATTTTGCCTATGGAAATTTATTTATAAAGCGAAAAGAAACACAGATTAAAGGCGTTATAAATCATCCTTTTTAACGAAAATTTACGGAAGATTTTCTTAGACTTTTGCATATGTATGTATGCAAAAAGTACACATGTCGCAATATACCAAAGCATTAGAGAAGTACGCAATGCTTACTTGAAGAATTGTACAATCTATTCAATGTTTGATTTATATCGTTTCCGTTTTCTAAACATTCTCTCTTAATATTTCAATATCGATTAATAATGTATGTGCTATTGCACGAGGCAGATCACGAGATTCGCTAAGGAAAATAAATTCCTCTATTGTCTGTACAAGCAAATAAGAAATGATAATTTTTCATGAAGGCAGCAATATGTAAATTGTTCTAACAGCACAAGATTTACAGTGCATATGATTCGCAATGCGAGATTTACGATTGTGATTTATGCGATTTACTGCCTAGCAAATGTTTATAAAACCGTAGTAAATAATCAGCCTTTCGTGAAAGTTAACAACGGTCGGGGAATATGAGTCGGCCGATACCGATCGCGCTCAAAGCCGTGGCACCGCGTCGTTATCTCGGTCGCATCGCAAAAATCGATCTCTCGACTAGCGAAATTCTCCTTCAGCGAACCGTATTGGAGATCGCATCGATCGATAACGGCGACGGACAATTAGCCGTTTCTCGATATCGAGCGGGGGCGTAAGAGCGGATCTTAGAGCGGCTTGATCGAGGGGAACGGTGGGGGAGAAAGGCGCGAGGGGGAGAAAGAGGGACGGAGAAAGCGGGCAATGACGTGTTCGATAATTAGCGTATTATGCATTCGGCCACGTTTGATTTATCGGGAGCCTCGAAGGGGAACAGGATGTGCCCCCGGGGCGCACCCAGGTCCATCTCACGCAAGTGCTCGCCCCTCCCTCCCTATCCCCTTCTCCTCCCTTTCCTCTCCTGGATGCCTTCTTTCTTCTGGTATGCGTTTCTCTTTGCCTCTGTCCTTCCCCCCCTTTGATCTCAGTAAAAGGGAAGGAATTTGGCATTTTCCTCTCTCTGCTTTTTTTTAACTCTCTTTCTCTCGTTTTGAGAATAATTTTTTAGTTTTTTTTCTCTTCGTCTTTCTTTGTCTTTTTAATTCTTAATAAAGGTCAACATCGTTTCTCTGTAGTTATTTTTAATTTTATAAGTGTTTGACTTGTATAATACTAACGTTATGATTAAATAATTTTAATTTTTAAAATTTTATATATATATATACAATATCGAATTCTTCTCTGAACCATCAATCTGAGAATCGCGAATTATGATTTCGAGTTTTTTAATGAATTTTTCTTTTCTTCTTATCGCTTTTTCGTTTGCTGTGCAACTTTTTAACGTGAAATTTTAGCACCGAACTTATTTGTCTCTATTACCGCTTTCTTTCACTTTCACCTTGATTCTTTCTTCTTTATTTCATTCGCTATTCCACCTTTTTCTCAATTCTTTTCCTGCCTGGATTCTTCAATTCTTTATGTTTTGCCCAGTCTTTTCCTCTCATTCTTCTTTTTATTTTTTTTATCCTGCTCCGCAGGTCGACCGCCCATCCTTCTCACTAACGCACAGAATCCCTCCGCCCCGCCTGTTCATCGCAATCCTCCTTTCCTCCTCTATTCAGTTGGGGAGACCTCTCCCTACTCTTTTTTCCTTCTCTTCGTTCTTACTCATACCTCTCTTCGCCATTATCCGCTTTCATTGGCCTTCGGTGCCCCGCCGCGGCAATAGCAGAGAGCGGCTCCCTTCACATCTGGGGATAAGTACGGGTTTGTATGGGATATAGCCCTGGGTTCCAGCGACGCGTCGAGTTTTTGATACCGATCCACTATCATCCGATTCTCCGCGATCGCGATTTATTCGGCGTTAACTTAGTCGAGAGCGTACATTTTCATAAATAGATAGATTCAGAATAATTGATTACAAAAAACACATTTTTATCTATTTTTATCCTTATAAACCTCGTGCGCTTTTGCAAGTATTACAGTTTATAAGTTTACAGGAGCTCATTAGAATATGCATGTGCACGTTTTAATGGCGTCGAATTTTTTTGACATCGCAGTTTTTTTGAAATAACGATTGTCAATCAACTTCTTCTGAAGAATATTCATTATTTTATTAATATTAAATTTACTTAAATGTTTTTTTTTTTTTTATTAGAAGACATTTATAAAAAGAGTAAATATTTATCACAGTTCTGAATAAAATTTTTAAATTTGTAGGTTTATAATTATTAATGTTTCTCTTTCCAGAATTTTATTTCAAAATTTATCTCGATTGTAATTTAAAAATATAAAGACTATGATTCTAGAAATAGTTACACAAGAACCTTAAATTTATAAAATATAAGATTTTACAATTTATAAATTTCTCAGATTCATGATAAAAAATGAGTATAACAGATTTTAGATTTTTAGATATTTAAATCTCTCAAAATTCCATTTACTTTAAATTTTTATTGATCAATTAAATGATATAGTTTTCAATTTAATCATAGCAATCCTTTCCGTGCATCATAGAATGTATCGTGAACTCTCTATCCCGCTTTATATGCGATTTAAAGATCAAGTGGCACTTTTATACCTGCATCATCGAGCATCTCGCGGGCAGTTTACTTAGGCACTGAACACGGCCAATCGTACACAACAAACCGGTCACTCCCTCTGCATGATGGCGATTTAGCCGTTTCGAAAATATTTTTCTGGCGAGTCGATGAAACTTTTTCCGAGCTAGGAAAAACACTTTACTGGCCGAGAGCCAAACGGGCATGTGGTCGAATGTACTGAGCGCAAAGTCGAAGAGACGAGCCGGCTCGAGTTTGCAAAGAATCGCGGAGAGTTTCGAGAACTCGAAAGTTGTGGAAAACGAGGCGCGAAAGCCGATGCCGATCGGCTCGTCTCGTCTCGTGTACAATCGCAATCGTCCTTTTCGAAACGCTTTCTCGAAGAACGAATCGAGAAATGCTGCAATCGGCTCCGCTTGGCGGAAAACTTGCTTGAACGAGGGCGATGGCAAACAAACTCTCGGACGTTTTTCGTCCTCAAAACAAACCGACTAGTTCTCGACGGAATACGTAACACAAATAGCAGCAAAATCTTTACCGGAAAGCTTCTTGTGAAAAATGCAATTGTTTCTGAATTATAATTAAATGAAATATTAGTGTCTTAATTTCTAAAAAAGACCTGTCTGATCTGATAAAAGTATTTTAATAAAATATTAAGCTTCAATTGTGATTGGATATAAATTTATGAAGTTTTGTGATATCTACTCGAGAAAGCGCGTCGCGAAATTATTTTACAAAATGGTGACGCCCTAGCACGAATAATCCTTCGTCCCCTCGCACCTTTTTTACGGGACAAAGATCTGAAGCTCATAGGACCCTCACGGGGCGAGGGTATATCGCGATGAATAACGCGATAAAAATAAGGGACGTTGGGGATCTTTTACCCCTTTCCCGTTGTCGCAATGGGATGACTTTTATGCAAACGATCGCCGGAGTACTACGTCAGCGTTCTCGGATACGCTTACGCGTTGCACTTTTCCACACTGGACGGACCATCAAGGAATTTTAACCCTTTACAATTTTTTACGCCGAAACACACTTAACATAATTGATCTGACATGACGCAGGCGATGCTGTATGAAAAACATCACATCGCGATTAACTTTTATAAATAATTTCGCGAAGTGTGAAATGTTCAAATTTAATTATTAGTATAGTTTTCTGGAAAGATTATTTTTGCAAACGATTAAATAACGATGCAAAATTATATTTTATTTTTCTTTTTTTAATACATTTTTTCTAGAGCGCGTTAAAAATCAAACAGTAGCCATAATAATAGATTGGAAGACATGTAGAAAATGTAGTATAGATTGCTTTATTGAACGATTCATCATATTAAAAAATACCCTTTTCATCGGATGAAAGTATCCTCGCACGTGCTGCGTGAAAATAAAGTCGAGGAAATGAAAGGGTGCAGTAGCACAGTAGCTCGAGATGAAGGTTGACAGTGCATCACGCTACTCGAGCATAAAAACAATTTCATCATTAAGATCGCGATAAATGAAGGCCATAAAGCGCGAGATGCATCCGATATCGGTGTCGCGCCGGTATTAGAATGTAAATTGCGGAACTCGCGAAATCACTTCGAGATATCTTTAACGGGGCTGAATCAAGCAGAGGAGGTGACAGGGTTGTAGAGATCGACGATCCCCTCCCGATCCTCTCCAGGGAGCTATTATTGATATGATCGCCCACCCCGGTCGAGTGTGTCACCCTTGTGTGGTGACGGAGTCATCCACCTTGGATCCTATTATTCTACGTCATGTTTTTCTATTCGGACTCCACTCGGCACGCAGATTATAAAAATCGATCTGTGATTGTTTCCTTTATGGCATGTCGAGTTTTTGAGACTGACAGTGTAACTTGCAGCTGGCGAATAAACGAAGCATTTCCGTTCGAATTAACTTTAGTTTTCATTTTAATCTCGTAAAACGCGTTTATCGCGAAGGATGACAGGTTTCTGATGACAATAAAGGAAAGATCGATCCTTCGGGGGATCCTATTATAGATATAATCGGTTCGTCCGTGCGCGTCAGCCCCTGATATTACGTTGATTCGTCTTGCTCTTACTTGAAGTCATTGAAGCTGCGCGTATGATGGACACACGAGTTCATGAGAATTTAATCCTCTGGTGCAATATTATTTTAGCACGTTGTGCGATTTTCAGTCATGTTAGTGATGCGTGTATAATTTAATTCTTAAATGTTAGAAAATTTAATTTTCGACTATGAACAAGCTATTGTTTATTATTATTTATTGATCAAAACATAATTACACAAATACAAATAATTGCAAAAAAAATTTTGCGTTATATTAATTTAATATAATTAATAATTAAAAAACTACATAATTAATTAAAAATCTGTATTGACAATTAATTTATTATCCTGTACAAATGACTTCATTTTGTTACGATGTGGAAAATCGCGATTGCGTGCAACTTTCGTTCGTTTAGAGTGTTTTTTTTTTTTATTGTGATGCTGTAAAACTGCATTTTCTGCCAGGCTGTTAAATCTCAGAATACATCGTTGCATCTTGGCTTCACATGGCACTATAAAATTACTCAACGACCATGCGTTACACATTTCGGAAAAAACGTTGGTCATAAAGGAAACGTGTAAAAAAATGTGAGAGCTGTTTTTATTTTTAACGGTATATTAACATTACTTTAAAATGGATCATATTTGCGTGTTACTAAAAATGTCATTTCATTATTTTCTTCCGCCTAATAAAAGCATATGACATGAATGTCTTGATAGTTTTTTTGAATCAATACTTTGATATCTATGCATAGAAAATTTGCGAAATCTCTAAATATATTTGTAATTTGTATAAATAGACGTATCATAAATCATGAGAATGTTGAATCATGAAATATTATTTTTTCTTTTTCGCTCGAAAATAAAAAGAAAACATAATACATAAGTACAATGCCAACGACGATGTGATGAAAAATAATCGTAAAAGATTCAGAGAACTCATTAAAGTTATATTTGCTTCTCATTTCATGGTAATTGATAGTAAAAACCAAGTTACTGGATATTAAGAAATACAATTTCATTGAATAATATTCTCTTCAGTTTTATAAATTTCCTGTACGTCTTTATGTACATCTGTTTATATAAAGATGTATATTATTTTTATTAATCAAATCATGCGAAATAAAACAACCTACATTCTACTTAACTTTCTTTCCTCTTCTAAATATAAATCACATAGATTAATATAATAAGTTTCAAGATATACGTGTCGTGATTTAATCAATTTGCCGAATTAATCGTAACAATTATTGTGCGATATGATTGCAGCTCTCTTATTACAACTTTGATCGTCATTCTAGCAATAACAGGAGTAGTAACATAAAGATGTTTTACGTTTACGATTGTTACACACCATTAGCGCAGTCGCGAAGCGTTCCCGATGCAACAGGGAATATCCATAGTCAGTTCTCAGCGTTATGACGTCTGAAATTCTCGGTGAAACGATACATCTTAAATCAAGATGCGGGTTAATAAAGCTTTCGCGTATCCCAGTTTCACGCGAGTTCTCGCTCGACGAGCTGTATTCTACGAGCAATAAAGCACATTTACGATACCCCCGACGATGCGACGCCACTCGCCCTTTTCAGTTCTCAGAGTTGCTCGAAAGCTTTTCCGTTATGTCGCACTGCGTGTCGTCCATCCGGTTCTCGACGTAAAAGACAGGCGGACATTATATCCGAATAAAAAGTTAGATTTGGCTAAAGAAATCAATTAACTTTCTTGAAACGATAGACATCTATTGTTGTGTCGACAACAAAACAATATTGTTCGGTAGCTCCGTATTATGTTTTCGAATTATTAACGATCAATTATGAGATCTCACGTTTGATGAAATTAATAATTAAAATATGATACTTTGATTTTAATATATTTATGAAAATTAATTATTGACATATATTTGAGCACATTGTTTATCATATTAATATCTGAATTGATAATACTTTTGTGTTGGGTTCCTTTGAAAGTTATGAATTTTCCATTTTGTTCGGAAAAACATCGACTTGAATTCACATTTATCGGTTTAAAAGCTAGAATCAGTATTTTCGTCGTATCACATATTTTCGAAAATCACGAAAATCGTTCCGGGAGGCTCGTAGTCTGTCAAATCACCGACTTCTCGTGAAATGATCGCTTTCTCGAATAACGACGCCATCACTTTACGCGTCGTAAGACGCGCGTAAATGGAACTGAATGGGCTCGCATCGTATCCTTCTTCTTTGGTCTCGCGTCCGGTATGTCTGTAACGATCCTGGTGGTCGTCACTGTCAAAGCGGAAGTGGCTTCTAAATCTTGACTGCGCCCTCAAATGGATTGTTACTTGTGCGTAATTGTCGTATCTACGCGTGTATTTGTGGACATCACTATTAATGTGCATCTCACACTTCCGCGTTTCAATCGTGCGTAAACGCGATTCTTGATCTCACAACGAAAGAGGGATAAAATTTATTTTTGTAACGCAATTGTATCTTTTCTAATTCGAATTGACTCTAATAGTCCTCTTCATTCATTCGCTATAACTTTTTATAACCAAAATTATGTATTTTAAAAATTTACTAGTTATTTTATTTTCGTTAAAATATAAATATTTTGACATATTTTGAAATCTTAACATTTAATAGTATATTATTTTTAGATATAATCAGTTTAATTTATGTTTAAAAATCTAAAGTTTTTGTTTGTATCTTTAATTCAAAACTCAAGTCACGATATAGGAAGTATTAAATATCATATGATGGAATAAAAGGGGAAAGGCTTTAAAAAGTAATATCAACTTTATTATTCATCATGTGTTTTACATAATTTCTACGTTCGAAGTATAATTACCAGGTCAATGAAAATTGTCGGAAAAGGATACTCCATAAACACGATATCGGTCATCGAGTAGCGTACATCCGTTTCTGCCGCACTTTCGTCCAGTATTAACGTAGCTTTAACGGGCCACCCTCGTCGTTACGAGAAGGACACGCCATTCTCGCGTTACCGTCCCCCACGACGCAAGAAGAACACGGAAGGGGGACAGGAAGAAGCAAAACGAACGATGAAGAAAGAAAGAATGAGAAAGAGAGAAAGATAGAAAGAGACAGAGTAGGGAGATGGAAAGCGCAGGGTGGGGCCGGTGCGTTGTGTGTTCCGGTCAGTGCCGTCTCTCTCCTTCACCGTGGCCTCGGCGTGCCCTTTCGTAATTTATGTTTGCTTTATGACCAGGAGAATAAGGAAGCGTCTTATTAAAGACAGCCGCGTTGCTGCTCACGAATTGCTTGCTCACAGACAAACATGGCTGATGCGAAATATTGTCTCTTTTTCGACGTGCCATGTCGAAAACAAACACCTGGTAATAATGGATCCAAGTATAATACTGACACGCGTCCTCTGAAAATATTTTTTTAAACTAACCAAATTTAAACCGAACGAAAATTAATTTCTTCCTATATTTTTCAAATTTAAAATAAATTGATGGGTATATAGTTTATTTTTTTCGCAAATTACTTGAGAGAATTTGATAAATTTATACGTATAAGTATCGTTACTTCATTAAAACATTGCTTTTAGAATTCTTATATGGATTAACACTGAGATTTAAATGAATCTTTTTTTTATTCCTTTATTATATAATCTGGAATTTAATCATAATCTAAGCCAGAGCCAAAAATAATGCTCAACAGATTTGATTAAACAGCAACTTTCTCGCATAGCGATTTTAACGCGTTGCACGATTGCGAGAACGCGTTTCCACGTTATTAAGCCGCAGGTGATAGCGATACAAAAATAGATAGTACCGGGTGTGTAGTGGGCATGGTTCAGAAACTACCGAGTATAAATCCGCTTAACTCTAACCAGCGCCGACGTCCGGCAAACAAAGCTACGGGCTCTCCCGTGGGACTTCACATGCTGACGTGCCGACGAGAGAATTCTCAGGTAGATTTCAGGTAATCCTGCTGCCGTGTGTGTGTGTGTGTGTGTCGCGAGCGCATGGCTTTCGGGAAGGCATCGGTATAGGCATGGAATACGGTTTCCCTCGGGGTCACGTCGAGGGTATACGAAAAGAAAGGCTCTCTCGTCTTCTTTCAAAAAAATTCTCTTCGATTTATTGAGCAAAACCGTCGGAGATATAACATTATTTAGTAGAAAATATCTGTTGAAGTTATTTCAATACAACATTCCGTTACATTAATGTGTAATAATTCTACTTTATCTCAATTTTAGTGTCAAAGGTCTATGAAATATGGTGACATAGAACGAGCAACGATAAGATATTTTATTATAAAAATAATTATATGTAATTAACGATAATATTAACTTTATCTGTAATGCTAGTTCGTCGAATTGCTAAAATGTTGCAATATGCATAGAGAAAATTGTTATAAAGGACGAAAAGGAATGCTGTCGTTTCCTGTTGTTAATATTCGTAGTTGAAAATGAACATCGATTACATTTGACGTTCCCGCAAGCGTCGTTTCCGCAGCTTCGTGAAATTTCTCGTATTATTTTTTCGTTGTCGGGGATTGATACGAAGGAAAAGCCTGTCTCGTTGTCGTCGGATCTCGCGCTGCATTTTGCATAAACGTCACGAAAGTTATTTCTACGGCTACGGCGAGTGGAAGGCCACGAGGCCCATTAGACTCGCTATCGCGGAAGACTGAGCGGGTCCGGCTCTCACTTTTATGGCGAATCGCTTTTAGCAAGTATCTAAATGACGATTTCTCGGCTAAGCCACTCGCCCCCTCCCCGTCCGCGAGCGATCGTTTCGACTTTTTTAATGCTTTCCATTACGGATAAGCCGGCCTCGAAAATGTAGACACTAGTGGAATGTACGAGCGAGTCGCGTCATTCCCGCTTTTAGTTCCCGAAAGCCGATCTTACCACGTCGACAGCTGAACAAATCGCGGAATTAATTTCACCGGTGCGACGCGACGACGTACGGATACCGGCGACGTATAAATCTCGGAATGCGAGATGTGTGCGTATCCCACTGTTAACTCCACGAGCCTGATATTTACTTTTAGCTAGCGAGCGCCAGCTAATATTCTGAATAATTATTTCTGTTTGCTGCTTTCGTTATTACCTCGGATGAAATTTGCGAGATTAAATTTCGATGACTATGTGCCATAATATGAGAAATTCCAACCAACTACGCGATCAAGTTTTTGTTTTAGTGCCGGATGAAATTAAAATTAATTAGCGATAATCACGCATGTATGTTTGAAGAAAATTAAAAGGTCTTAAACTCGCGAATGTACCGATCGTTAAGACGTTCAATTTATGCGTAGTGTGATTACTGAATATATTATTTTACTGTTAATTCTCATTTTCGAGCGGTCCCTTCTAAAACTTTTAATTTATGTGATTCTTTCTTTCTTTAAATTCACGATTTTCTTTATGTCATTTTCTTCATTTTAGTGAAAAATAAGGAGAGATTATTGGAGATATAATTAATCAGTTTTCAATTACTGTCAATTAATTTCTTATCATTACTGATTTTTCATTTTGGAAATGAAATAATTCAATTATTTTCTGTTTCGATATTCACACATTTACTGTTATCCTCTTTTCTCATAGCGTCAAAAATTGATCTCTTCATAAACTCGTCGTCTCTCCAATCCTCTGACCGATTTCAATGTGATGCTACAAATTAATTGATCCGAGAAAATGCAGACGCGAGAATCGATCGGGCCAACTACACCGCGCCGAATGTATTCCAACTATTCGCAATCAAAATCCGCGAGCCGCTCTCGAACAATGTTTGCCAGCGATGTTTGCAGGGGCCGGTGCTAGACCGAAAGCCGGAGCCAGCCGCGTTCTTGATCGGGGCCCGCGCGTCGATCGTCGGCATGAGTATTAAAGGGACGTTAATCGTCGCGGCCGGCGAACAATGGCGACATCGAAATTACAGGTATACGCTCGGCTCGCGCGCGGCTCGACGATACTCGGATACATCGTTGCACGGGCGCCTGTGTACGTGCATGTACATACGCGTACACTCGTAAATAGAGCATCACGGTGCATTTTACGCGTTGCTACGCACGTACGTACATACGCGGGTGCGTGCGTGCGCGCGCGCGCGCGAGCTTCCTCGACCCTCTGGAATGTCGGCCGGCGAATACGCGCGTGTACGCTTCGGATACGATTCCCGCGATGCGATACGTGTCCTCGCGCGCCTTCGTCGGGGTCAGGAAAAACGGCCGTCTCGTTTCTCGCGATTTTTTTTCTTTCCCTTCCCTTCCATTACGCGTGCACGCATAAAGAGACCTTTAATTGAATTCTTTTCGGAATCGGCGCATGAAGCGAATCGAATATACTTCTCCCACGTCTTTCTTATCTTCGCGTATTTAACACCTTCATACGAGCTAATAAAAAAATTAGTTGCGTAATTTATCTTGATCTTTTTATTGTATAATATTAAATATTTTTGAGTCTTAAATTTTATAAATAATAATGAAGCAAATAAAAAGATAATTTTAGAATCTTAATATAAATTTTTTTAATTTTCTAAAGAAATTATAAATTGTAAATTAATTTTTTTTTCACAAAATAAATTAATATTGTTTTGTAGAAAACATAAGGAAATTAAATGTTAATATATGCTATTAATGTATGCTAAATACAAATTAATATATACTAGAGAATTCGGATTGATTTGTAGAACTATAAAGATATGTATGAAGATGTAAATATCTGTAAAATCAATTGAATCGTTTGTAAAAGTTTACGTCACACGGTGTCGCCGTAACTTTGGGACTAATCTGGAATCATCAATAAGTCATGGATTCGTACGATGTCTTCGCGGGAACGTACACGCCCATCCGAATTTACAACGCTATTAAATCATGTAACAGTGCGTTAATGATGTAGGAAATTTAATGGTTGTTTGTGTCTCCGTGATTAATTATTCCTAAAAGCAGAAACTATTTCCACGCGTGTGTTACACGCGTAGTCGGAGATGTACAAACACGTATTAATCTTTATTAACACACTACCGCGCATTCCGCGCATCATACAGCGGATAATTTAGTTATTCCGCAATAGTGCTTTTCATACTTTGCACGACGCCGAATTACACCGTCAAGCGATAATCCCACGCACAAAAGCCGGATATTCCACTACTCCGTGTAATTTCATATCACCGTGTAACATTACAGCGAACGAGGTGTTGCCTTAGGCCCGCATTCACGCCGCATATTTAACACTAAACATATAGTTAATATGATACATTAGAACACAATTTTTGTATAAATTAAATAACATTGTTACTTAATTAATTTTTAATTTAATCAAATTTTATATATCCTTAATCTTAATATTTTTTTAGTGCTAAATTAAATACGGATTTGTACTTACTCTCAAGTATATTATGATCGCAATAAAAAAATGTATGAATAAATGTTAAATTTAGTTATTTTAATGCTAAATATTTTTCGTTACAATTCATCAATTTATGCGTGGAATTTGCATGCTCAATTATCTCAATGAAATTTAGAATTATGCGAGCTGCATTTAAGCGCTAAATGCGCGCTGATAATACGAACCTCGTATTCGAAACAAGATTAACATGTCGTCCAATTCGCCGATGATTCACGATCGTTCCGTCTGCTCCACGGACGAGGGATGCACCCCTTATCCCTCCCTGTCACTCCACCGGTTATTACGCAGCTTTTAATAATAGAGACACTCGCGTATGCACGCCTCTCGCGCATAAATCTCGCGCGCTCGCTCGAGTTCGCGCTGGCGATTAATATCTTCCGATGGAAGTCCGTCTCCCCTTTGTTCCCTCTTTTTGGTTCTAAGATTAGGCTAGTGAAAGCTTTGCCGCTTGATATATAGAACGATATATCTCTTCTCTTCAAGAATATATAGGAATTTAAATATCCATGAGTGCGATTTATTATAAATTTGCATTTTTCATATTATAAAAAATTAAATTAAAAATTTATATAATTCTAAAAATAATATTTTATTTAATCATATTTACATATATGTATATATTTGTGCGCTTAACTTATTGTATATGCTAAAAGGATTTTCATACTTTCAATATTTACAATTAATTAAACAAATAATTATGCAAATTCTATGCATTAAATAATAAATAATAATAATAATCAATTAATCCTATGCATATAATTAATTTTTATTATTTTCGCTATTTTATTATATTCGCTTGAATCAATTGGGAGACGGTTTACATCGTGCGATGACGGAACACTTTCGGCATATGAACATCTGAGCCGCCGTGTGTACACACGGAGTGACGGTGCTCGGCATATATTTGCGCCGCTTCAATACATAACCGCTCTTGTACCGGCAATGCGCGGTAGTCGTGTTTATATCGTAAACATTCGCCGCGACCTACGTCGTATTAATAATATTCGGATCGTTGCTCGGAATCGAGCGGCGATCGGGCCGCTCCTCGTAACCCTTTCACGCCAGTCGAGCTTGTAATCCGACGCGCGCGTGTGTCGGAGTTATTGCATTCATCACTAGTGGGTTTAGACGAAATCAGTGACACAGGGGAGAACGCGTCTACCGAGAAATATTTGTGCAATTGCGATAATCGGTCCGAAATAAACAAAGTGACGCGATGTAATCGAGTATTACGCAAAATCAATTTCGGAAAAGTGATAACAAAGAAAGAATGTAAATGTGAAACTCGGAATTTAATTGTTGGCGTTATTGGCAGATGAAAGATCTGAGAATTAAATTATTTAGATATATTTTTATGAAATATAATTTTTATGAAATATTATGAGATATATTTTTATGAAATATAAAAACGCTGAAATATGCAAATTTTTAAATTTGTATATATATATTTTTCACAGGCATACGCCATTTTTAATTGTAGAAAATATTCAAAATTCTACAAAATATTAACAGTAATTTATAACGCGTTTAAAGGCGCGGATCTTTTTATAATTTTATACGTTATAGCGCGTTTTATATTCATTATTTTGCAGAACTGCAACACGATTAATATAATTTCTCTCTCGGCCTTCCGTTACATTCTTGAATTGTATTTATTCGCACGACGTGCAGCACATGTTTTTTCGCGTTCACGCTTGGCCAATCTCAATGTGAATTGCATTGACTTTATCGCCCATATACATTAACTTACGAGTTAATTGCACGATCGAGCGATTCCGCTCGTGCGGAACGGTCATTGTCACTGATGTAACAATCAGCTTGCATAATAAGTTCTGCTTGAAGGGCTGCAAATATGAAAGCTATTCTTTGGAATCGATTAGGCTAAAGTGCATTAATGAGAGTCGATGTTTTTACATAATATATATGGTGTATCATGTAACAGAAATATGAAATTCAGTAAATTATGAATTTTAGATATATATTTTTAATTTATATTTGGTCATAAGTGATAAAATATTACACATTCTTTATATAGAAAGAAAATTAAATAGAATATATAAATACGATTTAAAATATAAATAATCTTATAAATGCATTTATAGAGGGAATAACATTGTTTTTATATTAATGTACAAAATATAAGTTGTGTACTGTAACATTATAAAAGAATTTTAAAATTGATTTTTTGATTTCATTAAAAGAATTTCATATCCTCTTAGGAATACGCAATGAATACTTTTTCTTTCGGTTTCCGCACATAGAAACGAATTTTCCACACGAGTCGTCACCCCCGGCACGCGAAACAACCCTGAGAAAGCAGGGAGAACCGGCTCGACGGTCGCTAATGAAACCGGCTAATTAAAATTAAATTAGGATTAATTAGGGATCCGTAGTCGTCGAACGCGAAATTAATTTCTCGTCGGAGTTTCGGGATCATCGGAGGAGAGAGGGTGTGTCATATATTTCCTAGTTGTATAATACAACCACTTCAGGGATAAGAAAGGGGGTAGATAAGAAAAATATTTACATTCTAAAACACGTTGTGCGAATTTTCTTTTAGATAATATGGACAAGAAACGTAGGGACGAATAAAAATACGGACTTAATGAAACAAAGACATTTGGCAAATTTTTAATATTATCTATTTATTATTTAATATTTATTATTTAATATTATATTCTAAAATGAAGAAAGCAGAGAGAGAAAGCGAGAGAACAAAAAAAAAATAAATGAATAAAATTAAAAGAATTTGTCAAGAGACAATACATTTGATTAATACAAGAAGTCATATATACACGTAAAAAAATTAAATAAAATGCAATGAATACAAAAATAATTTAATTATATTCAGACGTTTAATATTAAATATGGAGATATATAATTTTTTTAAATAAAATTCTTATATTGGATGTAAAAATATAAAAAGTTGGAATATAAAAAATTCAGAAAAGCAAGCAATTGAATTCAATGGTAAATACGTACAATTATTTGTTTTTGAAAAAGCCCGTTGTTTAAAGAGTAAAAAAAAGCGCAATACGAAAGAGGGGCCAGAAAGAGGGAGAGGGGTAAAACAACGCGTTCTCTCCTCCTACCGGACATAATTCGAATGGCCGCCCGTGGTACATACATATATATGTCCGATCTGATTGCATGCCGCAACGATATTAATCATACTAGGTTGACGTACCCTCGCCCCTTCGCGTTATTTACCTCCTTTCAGCCCCCTGCCGACCCCCGAGGGTCTAACGAGACCGTACCTATGCCGTGAGGTACCCGCAACCTAAGGGTTGCCTTGTGTGTTCGCGAGCATAGCTGCGTGTGTCTGTGTATGTGTAAAGCGGACGGATCCCTGACACGATCGCGGTGTGGAATTCTCATAAAAAATACTCTGGGATTAATTAAAAAATGCCACGTCGCGTAAAAATGGAGGACATCGACTAAGGGAGCCGGATCGTTTGCCGAAGAAAGAGGAAGATTGTGAGGGATAGAAGTATGGGTGGGAATTATGTGGGCCGGAAGATTATATTTAAGTTCTTCCGGGAGGCACTAATCGATCCGCCCGCCTTGTTTCTTCCTTACTTTGATCCTCTTACAACGCTTTTTGATTCATGACGCTCGACATTAAACATTCTACATACAATGGGTACAATTTTGTAAAAATATTTTATTATTTTTCATTATTGACATTTTGACAAATTGCAAAAAAAGTTTTTTTTTCGTTCTTTTTGAGATATAATTTAATTTTTAACATAATTTAAATAACGATACATATTGTTTTTCTCTATCTTTTAATTATAAAGAGGGCTTAAGAAGACAGAGTGCTATTATTGAAGTTTTTAAGAATTTAAATCACAGTAATGGTACTCTCGTTATAAATTTAAAACGTTAAGAAAATATTTTCTTTAGGAAAATGAAAAGTTTCACTCTTCTCTTAAACGATCCCTTCAAATCACTGAATCGTGAGATACGAATGATTGAGAACCGTAATTTTGGAACGTGAAACCCGAGAAGAGCAAAGTAAACGAGACATTGATCCGTCCAATTTCCATTTGGGTAGGGATCTATATAGGATCTATTGCATCACGGGTATGCATTCGAAGCCACAAAACTGTTTCTATTCATCGACATAGGTACTTCTTTGTTCTAACCATCGATTAGAATGTGTCGTTCCCTCTTTTTCCCCTCTCGAGAATGACGCGTAAAAACTGCACCCCTGAAAGTCATTCACCCATATACGGCCGTTTAATGGACGTGCCCTGGTTAGCGCCACGTCAACGTCTCGGCCCTTCGAGGAGGGAAAGACATTTTCTATACCGAAAGTAACTCGACCGGATCTAATCTACTCTATCGTCCGTACTTCATTAAGAGCAATTTCTAGTGACGCGGAAAGGCCTGCGATTTATGTTCCTTGGATCACATTTGTCTTGTTCGTCGCTTTGAAAACGTCCTGATTTTTCCTTCGCTTAATGGTCGATCGATTGATGTCGCCGACGACGAGCGTTTATATCAGACAAGCGGTGGATTAATTGTCCTTTTTGCACGAGCGAACGTTACTATTTTTGCAATCGTTTACTTTACAAATGCCGAGTTATAGAATTTATGTTTGGAGGGTCACATGCATTTATTATTATTTTTTTTTAATTTATGCCATTTTCAAACTGAATTTATATCGCGGAAAATAAAAGGAGATTTTTAAACAAACGGAATAAATCGAGCACATTTTATCGGCGTTGTATTCACTTTTAAAGATTTGCAAGTGGAAATCCTGTGGAGCAAAATTTCTTCAGTTGTATTGCTAGACAACGGGAGGCAAAGAGGAATAAAACCGTAACTTTGTTCTCGTTGGAAGAAGTTAGTACTCTCGAGATCGAGTCGAGCTGATGCGGTTAACGAACTGTACAAGCCGCGCAATGAAATAACCAAAGGAAGGCAAGCTGTTTTCCAGCTCGACGACGGGAGGAAAGGAAATCGATCGATCGAGAAAGATTGATCTAATTGAGCGTCCGGATCCTCTCGCCGGTATCTATTCACGATAGACAACGATCTCGAATCGGGCGCGGTTTAAAGACTCTCTTAAAAGTTTTCATTTGTCGGTTCCGAGGTCTCGGCGAAACTTAATTACCGGCGACGTTAAGAGGAGAACCTGCCGCGTGCGTCCTTCCTCGCGTAAATCATCGGCTGATCGACGCGGGTAAAAAGACACGCTTTACCACTCACGATCCAGGTCCCCGCGGGCTTCCTACAAATTCATTTTTCGACTTCGGGGCCCGGTGCCCTTACCCGCGGCACGAAAGGTTTTAATGGCCTTTAAATAACGACCTCGCTCGTGCCATCGGCCATCCGGTTTCTCGTACAGAATGTTACATTAGTGATACCGATACAACGTGTGTTCGCTGCATATTTTGCATACATCGAAAGTTTTCAAACAAACAGTGCTTAAAATTTAAGACTAAATTCTTAAGAATATTATGATGTCATGATGTCACCCCTAAAAATTTTTGGGGGCTACAGCTGCATAATATTTAGGAAATATATAATGTTTACGATATTAAAAAATCAATTTCTCAAAAAAGAAAAATATATTTTTTAAATCAGAATTTTTTAAAGAAAAGTATCTTCTTTAAATATTGCAAGCTTCAATGACTTGGATCAGAATTGACGAGGGAATGGATAATCGAAAGTCGGAATAAAAAATGCACCGATAAGCCATTAATATATATCGTTATTATATCGTTTTTCGTACCTTTAGCTTGGCTCTTTTTATCCGTATCGTAGCGAAACGTTAGCCCGGACGAGGTCCTGCGAGCATGACGAGCTGGAAAAAAGCCGACGATTATTTACGCCATTTCGATGCTTAACGTCGCGGCCCTACGGCCTCCTATTTACTTGGAAGTGGGTGTTGCTGACGTATATCCCGACGTCACCTTCGCGCCGCCGTATAATTTGTCGGTTAATTTCATTTCGCCTGACGTGTAATTATGTCCAACGCGAGACTGGCGTACAAGATCTCAACATGAGAACTGATAGTCAAGCGCGAGCTTTAAAGTATTTGCACGGAGGACTAATGGTTTTTTAATTTAAAGTTTTTAATTTGACTCTCGTCAAATGTATCAGAGCGTATGAAAGATATATAAATATATTATAAAAATGAAGAAATTTTTAGCACGAGGGAATTTTCATATATTATTGTAAATTAATATATTTTTATCATAACACAATCGATTAGCAACTATTAGGCAGAAGAGATTTCTTAATATATTTTAATCCTTGACATTTTAATTTCCATACTTTTTAATTTTCAATTGTTTGCAAAACTCGTTTGTCGACTCTGAAATAACTATAATTCTTTAAAGTTTGCATGCCAGCATCTATAGTTGAAGAATTACACCGCGTGTCTGATGTACAATGTACAAAGAATGGACTTTGTGCATGCACGCGGAAAATAAAACGCGACCTATCTTTTTCTCAATGATTATTTCAACTATTGTGTGCTACGGATAAAAGTTTCCATTCTTTTTCATCGGATCGCTTTTACTACACGATGAATGTCTCGCGTCCAACGACATCTTCTCACGGCATCGGCAGTAAAAAAACCAGCAACTGTGTTCGATCACGTGAAGATCGAGACAAATAGGTGTGAATCATGAAATGCACAAACATCGGTTTTTATGACGACACTTATTGTGGACAAAATATTATAATAATATTATAATCTGTAAAATTTAGCAATATTTAGCGGATGCAGAGCTTAATAAAATACATCAAAAAGATGCACACATACACACAAACGCAAAATGACATTTCTAATTTTTTTTTTAATCATTAAATCATATTTTTCACTCTCTCTTTTTCTAATCAATTAAAAAATACGGATTAGTCCGTATATACTTTACACATTTTTTTAATGAAATGATTCATACATTGTCATTCCCATGACGAAGAGAAATCGGGTCGTACGCGACTCTTTAAAGAGAAACGAGATTAATTTATCGCGAAGGTCGGTCGGTACGTGTTACCTTCGTTTCTTCCACAGATTTGTCGCAACCTCGTGCGATGAAAAATTCCCACGTGATGTTTTCCTCGTTTCCACAGTGCTCGTTAAGTTTCATACGAGAGTAAACTAGTGATATAAACAGTATGAAGTCTTGAAAAGGACAATCTAGAAATTAGAGAAGCATTAGAAACGTGTTACGTGTTACGAATTATATATATATAAAATTCGTGTTCGAAACTAAAAGTATATGATTGGAACAATTTTGCAACATCATTTCAAGAATATATAACATTTTTTTTATATATCGCACTGTTTCTAAATTTTATAGATAGAACATATTTTACACACCATATTTAAAAATTTTCTTACTCTTAAATGATAAATAATGTATTATAAAACTTGTCAAATATATTCATACGAAAATATATTTCAAGATATCGAATTACAAAAATTACATTATTTATTAAAATAAAACATTTAAAAATTATTTTGCATATCTTTATCTCAAAAGTATACAACCATCTTCAAGAACATTATGAAAAATAAAGAAGATTGAATCATAAACTTTGAAGAGACGCATAATTCTCGAAAAGATATAGGCTTGGTTTGAACTCTGAAAGATAAAAATTCACCCAAGATGTGTCCGTTTCGATGGTGGATGGCATCTTTATTCAAAAATAGTATCATCATTTAAGAATATCGTTAAATGGGATATAAAGATCAGGCGCGAGTGATTGATAACGCTTTACGACATTCCGCGACAGTCGGCTTCCTGCTGTCAATTATTAATCGACCTGACTCCTTCTAGACTTCTTGTCCGATGCGACCATGAGCTTTCCGAGAACGTATACGACGAGTCGCGCGCGCTCACGCGTACATACGCATACCCGAACCATTAATTACAACTCATTAGAGGAGCAACCGCCATCTGTCCCGAGCGTGCTGTGAATCACTCTTAATCATTTCATCTAGAGTCCGCTAGCACGGTGACCCTCGCAGTTTCCTCCACAGCTCTATCTTTTTCTTCTTCTCTTTTCTCCCTTTTCTTTCTCTCTGTCGTTCTCTTTAAATTCTCTTTTTATATTATTTTTTTTTAAATATTTCTTCAAATATATGCTTGAATAGAGATGTGGAATAAAATATTCTTGTTCATTAAATTATTCAAGTTGCTTAGTAAATAAATGAGCATAATTTTTTTAAATTTCTATTAATACTTCGACTTTAGACACATACACAATTAATATTGATATTAAGTAATTAAAAAATTGTGTGCTTATCTTTTGTAATTTAGATATTCAATTCTCTCTCTCTTTTTCTTTTGTTTTCAATTACTCTTTTGCTTTTTTACATTCTCTGCATTTTTCTCGCTATATTATTCAAAATTCTTTTTATATAACAAATTCCTGTCTCTGATATCATCGATTTTACATTAACTTTGATTATCTTTTTTATCCATACGTATATCTCTTTTATTATTCTGACATTACTATTTCTGCGTATGCAATCTGCAGTTATTCTCCAATCACGCGTCTACGTTTCTTTATCTCTTTTCCTTTTCCCTTCCATCTTATTTTTCTTGAATATCATGCGACTTGCAAATCGAGACGAGCTGATAAATCGACGATTCTGCTTATTAGATCGCACGATCGAGCTGAAGCAGGTCTCTCGATTGTCTTATCTTCTTTTTATTGCTTCAGTCTCCGCACTTTTAGCGAGAAGTAAGTGGTTATTTTTAGAAGCAACAATCAGCTCGCGATTGTGCGAGAAACTTGATTATCTTTACCTTGACGCACACCTGCCTATCATAACGCGTTAGCCCGCAGATTAATGGATTTGCACTTTTACATGGTCATGAAACATGAGGTGCATTACGCGCTACTTACTTTATACCAACGCTTTACGTGGCGTACTTTGAATTGCGATTATCCTTGTATCCCTTAACAAAGACTTGAAACTCATACGATGCGTAATTTATCGTCGAAAAGTTGCATTTTCCCAGCAAAATGCTTTTCTCACATTTATGCGTGTTATTTTAAAAGTAATCGGACACCGTCCATCTCATGCAATTTAATTTACAGCGAGAATTATTCATTATGTGGAAAGAACTCGCAAGGGTCACAAGAGAAGAGACTTAAAAATGCGATCTGATATGCATCGATTTAAGTAATATAAAGTTTCAGATTTAACAAGCCTGTAGTTTGAAGTTTCTAGTTGTAAAAGATATTAAATGTTGAGAAGATTTTGATAAGAAAAGTCTCGGATGTTTTCTTTCAACGAAAATCTAGCATCAAATTATTTAAAAAAATTCAAAGAGATTTCAGTACAGCTTATAAGTAAAGAGATAAATATATATATATATTTTTATTATTGTTTTTGTCTCTCTATTTTCTTTTTTGCCAACTCCAATATGAATGTGAAAGTGCATTGAGTTTGCAATAACTTTTTCCGAGATATTATTGCAATTATTAATTGCAAGCGATACTGTGCGCGTTATGTTTAATGAACCTAAAAGTCAGTGCTGTGTATTCGTTCGAGAATCAATTTTATCGCATCGTTGCCCCATGGACGAAAAGTACATTTATAGCGTGTATATTTTGCAACCAGAATAAACCAATAGAACGTCAAACAATTTCAAATGGCTTTTATTTTAACAGAATTATTTTAATTATGAAATTTTAATTATTAAAATAATTAATACAAAAAATTAAAAAAATAAAATTCTAATTTTTGCAATCATATTTTATATATACTATTTATTGATTTAAAGATACCAAAAATATTATTGGATTCTAAAGTAAAAAAGACCAAAAATTTTAGTAATTTAAATATATGTATTTTAAAATAAAAGTTAAAATTTTATTACATTTTACGGAGATCGAGAAAAAAATGTATAAAAAGTCTTCAGTTCTATAAAATAAGTTACACTTTATAAAATGTAACTAAACTGTAAAAAGACTCGAATGGTTATAGATAATTGAAAAAGTCTTCAATATGAAATAAGAGAAAGTTCAATCAATCATTTGAATCATACTGGACATTAATTCATTTATTAATTAAAGATACACTAACAATGCCTATTGTGATAATTGAAAAATCTATGATTTCGTTTAATTGAAACATTAAATAAAACATTTTTGCGCTTTTCTTTATTCATTTTCTACTTTCTTCTAAATTTCTCATTTTTGATGATTAAAATTTTTTAATTTTGATAATTAAAATTGTTTTGCGGATAAGTTTAAATGTGCTATTATTTCTGATAAACATTCAGCACAAAAACTATTTGTAAATTTTACTAAAACATCGCATAAGAGAATATTATATTTTTTATTTAAAAATTTTTGTACATGTTCATTCATTTATGTTCTCCAATTCGATTTTTTTATTGCGCATTGAATTATTTTACAATCATAAATTTTAATAAGAATTCGTTATAAATCCGTACATTATAATTGTCATATTTGATTGAATTACTACTCTGTACCGGGATTAATTTTTTTTTGATTGCATAAAGAAATTGTTGAACTCTGTTTAAAGTTCATCATTGCGCGTTATTTAATCGATGTTGGCATAATATTTCACAGACTTGCTTTCACAGTGAATTTGTCGAGGAACGGTTGTACGATTTCCCGGCTATCAAATATCGCTCAAAAATTGCCCGAAGGAACGCGATATTCCGAACTGGACTATATTTAAGGAAGCCACAGCAAGCGAGAAAATGAGAGAAGAAGAGAAGTAGTGCAGGAGACAAAAAAAGAAATCAATTTTATTGCATCAATTGGAATTGCATTCTTTATGAACAAAAGGAAATACAAATAATAATAGTCAAATCTAATGATTATAAAAAATAATTATTAGATAGAATTGCAGATATAATTATTAGATTAAATGCAGTCATATAGAAACGAGAAAATAGTAACACGAAAAAAAAAAGAAAAAATTGTACATATTTATTAAATATCTCTTAAAGATTATTTTTTTAAAACATGAAGAATTTATGATGTAAAAAAAGGAGAAAAGTAATAAAGATAAATGATGAATAATATTCATTAAATTTAGAACTAAACATTTTACGCATAGATATAAAGAACGTAATAATTGTAAGTCTATTGAATAATGAGAAAACTTATTAACATGCTATTATGATTGATATAATAAAATTTTATATCTCATATTTTTTTTATTAGTAAGGGAAAGCGAGAGAACAACATGGCCGCTGCTTGGCAATGACAGGTGCGGAACAAACCAGCGGATGATGAAAGTCCTTAGGAATATATGCGAGAATTCGCGGGAATTCATTAACGTTTGGCTGTTCGGCTCGATCATGGAATCCAACTCTCCCTGAGTTCTTCTTTCCGCCATTTTTCAACTCCCACCATTTGCATCAACATCCATCGACCGTTGAATAGATTAAACGAATACACACCGCGCTGGTAAGCCGACGTAACGTCGCCCCATGGATTCCGGCCGTGAATTTTAACCGTGAAAATATGCTCGCACTCTTTGTACGCGGTCCCGACGTGCGCGCAGCCAGGATAATCCGCCGAAACGAACAAACTCGTTTCGAAGCGCTTCTTCCGAGCGTAGAGAGACCACTCGACATAATGCTAGATTATGGTTAGAGGTCGAGCTTCTCTTTCTCTCTTCTTCGTCCTTTTCCCCTCTTTCTTTCTCTTTTTTTTACCTCTGATTCCTCTGCGTATGTTGGCAGACTCGCATCGTTGCTTGCCTTCTTTTTATCCTCTGATACCGCATGATCTCGGGAACTTTCTACGTAGAATTTTGTATACAGACGGTATTAGAAATCGCTCGACTCTGTTTGCTGAGACAGATTCCTCGGAGAATTTGAAGACGATTTTATACGTAGCTAAAATTTACTTTCGATCTCTTTTTATATTTTCTTTCTTAGTTTCGATATTAGTTGATATAAAATTATAATTATTGAAATTAAAATTTATAATTGCATTTGTTTAATTTAACGATTACAGATAAATAATATGAGAAATATGGGATGCATACGTCATTATTAACGGCAAGAACATTCACTATCTTGAATGATACTTTTTGCTATTTTTTTGCGATTAAATTTCAACCGAGTTTGAACAGGACAGCTGTCTTCGAGTAAGGACGAGCCAGCGTCGAGTGGGCGGGAAGAGCGAGCTTGGAAAACGTTTCTCTGGCGAGATCCGTGTCCGGTCGTGCAGCCGTTGCATAAATATGAGGGAGGAACGAAGCACGCGGCGACATGAAAATGCGATGAAAGCCCCGCCGATGATAGGACAGGGGAGGTGAAATAGGGGTTCCGGGGGCGCGGATGGCGACGAGAGCGGGACTGGAAAACGAGCTCGAATTTCTCATCCGCGAAAGGTAACTCCGTGAATTTCCGCCGCGGCGAGAATTGAGCTAAACGGCAGAATGACGTTAAAAGTCGGCTTTTGAAATTTAGACATGGTTCCCCGAGTCGTCCTTTAATCCTTCCGTATTGCGAGTCATATGGCAAGTTGTAGTCCTTTAACCTTTTCGTATGCCAAGCCGCTTTAATTTTTAATAGCATAAATATAACAATTTTGATAGCATAAATTTAACAACATAAAGAATATTCTACTTGATATAAAATTTTCAAAATATATGCACAATTTGATGTGCATTTATATTTAATTTAACAATAAATTTATTTATATAATATAATAATATTAGTAATTGTTGAGTAATATAGTATATTAAAGTAATAATAATATATATTAAATATAAAGTATCCCTCTCTCTCTCATAAATAATATTCTCTCAATAATAAGTACGATGTAAAATAATTTATGTCCAATAACATTAATCAGCTAAATTTATTAAATATAATATTTTATATAACGATTGCGTGTACGATGATTTAGTTTATAAATTCGAATTTTTAATAATAGAGTAATCTAGCAGGTTTATTTAGAAACGGGAATGGGAAAAATAGAGTACGGAAATTGCAAAATGAAACTGTGTCTCTGACGGTTTAAGAAATTGTGCCGTATAAAATCTCGGCCGCATAATGAGAACATTTCTGTAAATATGCAGAAACTGCCATCAATATGCAATATGCCGCTTTCACCTCTTGACGACCGAGAAATGCAAAATTAAATGCAATATATTTCTCGCTCATAAATATCCGATATGACAGCTATATAAAAAATCGAAACGAAAAGTAAGATTTATACATCTCGAAAGGCGATGAAAAGTATTTCTATTAATTATATATAAATTCCTTTTCATACAATAATTTTATAATAAGTTTATTTTAGAAGATTTTACTTATATAAATACTGAATCTCATATTTGAATTGATGTTGGGAAGCACATTTCAAGATTTCTATATATTTTTAGATTTTAAATTGCAGTATTTTTGAGTTGAATTATATTTATTGAATTTTATGGTGCAATATATGATTAAAAGAAAAGAATTCTATAATTTTACCTCAAAGATGATTAGAAAAATATTATTTGTCACTTTGCAATACATATTTTTAAGAAAAGTGTAATGTATAATGGAATAAGAGAATCGTAAATGCGAGATTATCTTTTTATATTTTATAATTATATTAAATTTTGAAATATCTTTTTGAGAAGAAAATACATAGATTTATTCCACGTTTATATTCTTTTTTATAATCATTCCATATTATTTCAATATTTTTATGAAATATTGAAAAGTCAGAGAAGACGATTCTCTCTCAATTATCTCTTCCTGCTTACATAAGGTACCACCGACTAAAAATATGATCTTTTACGCAAATAGGAAAATCATGAAGCGAAGGGTGAAAACATTGGCGGGATAAAACTCGCGGATTACTTTGCCGCGGTTCGTCTAACCGGGAGATATCATTTGCTCGCTCAAATATTTGGGCATCCTTGCTGGATTTCGTCTTTTCGCTTGGCTGCGTTTCGACCTCGCATCGCTCCTTTTTTCGGCGCGTATCCCACTCGGAGATCGGGGTGTGGAAAAAAGGGGTTAGAGAGCGAGTGTGGACCTCTTGCACTTTAGTCCGATTAAATAGTACGATCCTGGTCGGGCGGTTGGTAATTACGCAAAGTGGTCGGCGGTCTCTAGTTACTTCGTGTTTTCCGGTGAACTCCACTTCCGCCGACCCTCGTGATTTCTCGACGAGGGAAAACGAAATTTCTACCATTCATTATTATCCCGCGGTCTTGCTGTTTTGCTATCAACGATCCGTATCAATCCGTGCATTTCAACTTTGCACTCAAAAAGTGAAAACATATTTTCCAAGATATTAGCAACAACCATAGACATTACATCATATTGTATTCTGATATTGCATATTCTGTACAGATATTTGTTTTAAATAAATTATCTGGAAAATATATATATATGCACATATAATCGATAACAGCGGAAAAAGAATTTCTTAATATTTTTTAAATAGAAAGAATTGAGAATATTGCGATATAAAATTAATCAATAATATTGATTTTTAAATAGATAATTTTTATAAATAGATTATTCGATACTGCAATGAGAAAATTAATATTGATAAATCTTTTGTTTTTTGGCCGTTTTTAGAAATAATTTCCTATATTATATTAATTCTTTATATTCGTTATCTGTAGTAATATTTAATAATATTCCTGAATAAATAATATTTAATAATATAAGAAAATGTTCCAAATGAAAAAGAAAAGATTAATTTGCTTTGTTGTGTTTACATATCCGAGAAGACTGTGAGAGTGAGAAAAAATATAATAAAATTAAATTCAAAATTCAAATTCAAAGACAGGCATAGAATCGTGGTGAGAGCGAAATATTTAGCGAACAAAATTCGCGATGGAAAACGCAGATCGCGATATGCCGAGTGGACGGGATAGGAAGGATTGGTTGCGTTGGGACGTTTAGATTTTAAAGCGCGCAGGGGACGAGTGCGCAGCCAATTTAGCTCGCCCCGATCGACGTAATATATATCTATCGTTGCGGTTTGCACAGGGTTGCGGTTTCGATTTGCGACCGGCAAATGGAATCACGCGTCCTCCTCCCCGCGGCGTCGAATCTCGATATTATAATCGAACGACTGATTCGCACTCATGCGAATTCGAAGTCTCGTCTCTCGCTCGCTCGGGCTCTTGATCCCTTTTGGTCCGCGCGAGTTCAACTCAGCAGTCAAGTAAAAACTGCATCGCGGCAGGAAGCCGGAGGTAATCAAATCAATTTCAACGCGAATTTGCCTGCTTCTTGCCGCCCGCAGTCCTCACGTTTAACGACGTTATTTCGCTCGCAAGTTCGCGCCCCTCTCGTTTCTTGCAGAAGAAGCGAGCGCAAAACAAGCGAATTGAAGTGCGAGAATAACCGTTTTAATCGCGCTGGATTCCATCGAACTGCGACGGTTTATCGGGCGATTTTCTCTATATTTCAGTATTTCGCTATACTTCTTACTTACTCGTCGTAACATCGATCAGCATCAGTTGTTTTGGTCATCAGATACTTTCAAATCTTGCAAACAGAAAACAATATTTACTTTTCGCACATTATAATGTTTTAAATTCCTAGATTACTTAAGAATTATGCAAATGTTACACTAAAAAAAAATTTAAAACAAGAAAAAGTGATAATAATAAATTAATTATATAAAAATACAGAATTTGATTATATCACATTGTAGTTATGTCTTTGCAGAAGAGATGTTTTCCGAATTACGAGAGTCTGAAATAGATCTTGTCCTTTTTTATGGCAATTAAAAAATCGGAACATCCTACTGCGTGATCTAATAAATATGCAACGCGATTCTTCTTGCGCCGGCTTCTTGCTGCGTACACTGTCGGGGATTGACATGTAAATCATGCTGAGTCTTTTTGCCGACCATAGGACATCATTAAGTTTCTGCACCCTCGGGAGCGGCGGGCGCATATAAGTAACCGGGCGGCGAGAGTAATAAATGTCTCGAGCACACGGTATAAATAATCATCGATACGACGACAGCCCACTCGTAATTAAACAAGATGGTGATGTACTGAAAACCGTAAAATGCGGAAATTTATGTCTCCCCGTGAAGCATAAAACTCGGCGAAAAAAGTTCGAAGATCGTGCATCCCTAGACATCACGTTTGGTTTGATACTGTCGCGATGTCTTCTTACACATTTCATTTGCTATATCAAAGTATAAACTTAAAAGTTCAAATGCATTAGCTGTCATCTGTTTAAAATTTATTTTTATATTTACTTATTATTTATTAATTTTGTTTGATATAATTTATGGTTATTTGTTTTTACTATAACATTCGATATTTATTACCTCGGAATTAATATTTCAAATTACGCAGCTGTGCCAGTTGTTTCTTATGTGAATGCAAAATTTGAAGCTATCTCGTATTCGTTTATTTTATATTCACATTTTATAATTTTCTTATAATTACAGTAATTACAATTAAATGTAATTTACTGTAAGAAAATTATTAATTATAATTATATGCAATTTATACTATTCGATTCGATATTACTAATTCGATAATTTTGAAAGTATACACACACACACACACACACACACACACACACACACACACACACACACACACACACACACACACACACACACACACACACACATATATATATATATATATATGTATATATATAGCAATAGTACTTTTAACGAACAAACGCAAAAATATTTTATATATGTACATACATTTGCATAAAATTCTCAAAATTTTTCCTTACATTATTTTACAAAATAACTCGAGAAGAAATTACGATAGGGTTGAGGAAGACATCTGTCAGTATTTCTCGCAGGAAGGATTGCGGAGCGAATTGAAATGAAGAGATCAAAACGGGGGAGGCGAGAAACTCGTTCGAATCGGCTGCTCGATCTCCGGGCTGGCAGGATAATAAAAAAACGTCGGTAGGAGGGTGAAAGACGGACACGAATGGGGGAGAATCAGGAGGAGCTATCCATTAAAGGCACTCGCGGCCACCGGCTCCCATTTTTTGAGACTCTGTTGAAAGGGAAATTTGCCTTTCCTGTTTCGAGCGCCGCTCGAGAGATATCGGCGGAACGCAATTAAGAGATTAAAATGAAAGCGTAATCGTGCGACGGGCTTCGTAAAATGATAACGGTTTAACGCAAGAGCGACATTATCCAGAGCACAGTAATTGCAACTGCAGTCACCGCTGGCGCAGTAATAATGCAGTTCTATTTTTTTTTGCGCTTTCGTACAAGATGCATACAAGTATCATACATAAATTACACACAAATCGCTGCTTTCTCTCAACCTTTAATAATGTATTGATTCGCAAATATAGAATACGAATTTGGTCAATTATTATTATACACGCGAATTTATTATTTCTCTTCTGGAGGTAAAAAAAGAAGGAAATTCGCAAACTCATAAATTATAACACTTTCGATCGATAAACGACCTCTTGTAACGTAAATATAACGTTTTCAAAAATCTTTTCAAATCTTTTTAAATCTTTTTCTACATTCTTTACCTTATAATGCGGAGGAAAAGTTTTCTTTCTAGTAAAAGATTTATTATATATTTCAAAATTTATATACATAATTAATAAGAAGAGTGAGAGATAATCGATTTAATCTATATTTTTTAATTTATATATCAATTTTTCCGATAAACTTAAATAGCCGTATATATTGGGAATATGTAGAAATTACTATAATTTACAGGGTATAATTTGCAATATTATTGTGTAGAATATATTGTTAAACTATTCCTATAGAAGGACTTGCATTTTTTGTATATAATATAACTTTGTCTTCTCCCACATTATCTACAGAATAATTTAAAACTTGTCGCATCAATGTAAAATAAAGAAATAATAAAATAGAATAAAAATTACATATTTAAAAATCTAACATTGTGAAAATTCCCTAAAACAACTGAAACTATTTTACATAAAAATTGCACGAACTAAATATCTGCAATGCGATAATGTAAGTTTTTTAGACTCTTTAAAGATCATCGGAAGACACTAGGAATGTGTCCTTTGTTGATAACAAATTCTTCCTCTCGATCAGAATTAATCGTGTTTCAAGTAAGGGATCTGTCGAATAAAGAACTTTCCTTATTCGCGCGATATCGTCAATTCGCCTCGAGCGAATGCCAGCTGTCGATTCTGCCAAATTTAAGAGCTCTAGCGACCTGGCGCCAATGCGCGTTTAAATTGATGGCTTCACGGTCCCTTGCATTTCGCGCTTAGGTACTTCGTATCTCCCCCTCCCGCTCGGACGAAGCCTACCCTCTTGTTCGCGAGGGAGGCGCGATCTGGAGCTTTATCCTATTAATCAATGCGCATAAATTGTTTTAAGGGAATCGTTACCGTGCCATTCAGACATGCCGTACGACGTTGTTGCCGGGTTAATGTCGCGCGCAGAATGAGAGGGGAAATTCGAAGCGGCGAACCGGAATCATTAGATGTAACACGAAGTAGACACCGATGGGCTGAGATTT
The DNA here is from genome assembly GCF_025532165.1 of Camponotus vicinus. NCBI lineage: Eukaryota > Metazoa > Arthropoda > Insecta > Hymenoptera > Formicidae > Camponotus > Camponotus vicinus. The sequence continues at coordinate 17,594,719 of NW_028141967.1, read as the reverse complement.
ATTGGCTTGGAAGTAGAGAAATTTCGCAGCTGCACTCGCCTATTTATTATTGTCAAATTGTAAAGCTCTGTTCCATGATGGAAATCACATGATTTGCATTACATTCGATTTACATAGCATTAGAAATTTTCATTGATAGAAGTACAAGTGATATATTGCGTGTCTTAAATAAATAAGAAAAATAATATAGTAATAATATAATAAAATAAGAAAAATTCAAATTTTTTTGTATTATAAAAGGTTTTTTTGTATTAACAGCTAAAATATTTAATTAAAATGTTTTAATTATAAGATGCAAATGTGTTTCGTAATAAATCTCGCTTAGAGGTTTCCAAATTTATCCTAAATTTTTATATCAAGTACAAATATATGTATGTGTTGAGAGAAAATATAAATTCATTTTTTTTTTAATTTTTTTTATAAACTAAACGTAAGAGAGTGGAACGAAGATAAAAAGAATTATTCGTTGAAGCTGTCCAGTTGATAACCAAAATTGATTCAATAATTGATAAACCTGAGAAGTGAGCTCGCGATTATTTTCGGTTGAATAATTTCGCGTTTATTTCTGATAAATAATTTCGGCGCGTTGTGGCGGAAAGGCAGTGGTGAGACTTTCATCATAGAATTCGCTCGCGATACGAGAGCTCATTACACACCAAGCGATTTAATTCGGAGTTGAAATGCCGGATTATGAACCGGTCCGCTGATATTAATATCAAACGATTATCTCGTTCGATTATTGTTATCGTTGTGCGATTAGCGGGCGGATTTATGCATGCGCGTCTGCTCGTATAAACTAATAATGCCAGCTATTTTGCACCAATATAACAAATATTTATTATATGATATTACTTTAAGATATAATAATAAAAATAATTTTAAAATAATAGAAATATTTTTGAAATTTCTAGATTTGTAAAAATCATTGATAATTATTTATTCTTTATCGCTTTGCGCAACTTTATTAAAGATTAAAATTTAAATTGAGAAAATATAAGAATTGAAGAAATTCTTATAAAAATATTTCAGATTAAAAGAGTTGTAATTTAGAAAGATATTATTGGATTAACAAAGTTTTAAAATAATTTTAAAATAACATTAACTTTAAACGTTGACTTTAAATGAAGAATCCCCCGATTAACTAAAAATTTAAGTTAAAAATGTTTAAGAAGAATAATAATGGTTAGCTGGGGATTCAATTGCAGCGACTGGATGCAATCGATTAAAGGATACACAATTGCTTTTGAGTTAAACTTTTTTTAAAAAAAGATCCGATTTTACTTGAAAACTTTTCTCTTTCTTTTCTTCATTCGCGCATTATTATTGTCTCTGTGTCAAATGAAAGGATGTGACGAAATGAGAGCGGAGATAAGAGAAGAAAAAGCCAAGCAGGGAAGGTAAATAAGGAGAAAATAATTCGAAGACGACCGTCTCGTGGTTAGTAACTCGCCAGTTTCTCTGGAAAACGTGAGAGGAACAAGCGGAGACGGCTTGGAGTTGGCTTAACTTGCGTTATTCTCGTTGTCGTCGGAGCAAACGACTACTCGCGTCACTGAAGGCACTTCTTTTTCTTTTCTTACTACGTTCAACTGCTAGGCATCGTAGACGGCTTCCGGTGACTGAGATCTCGCGGAAATCTTACAAGGACTGAGCTGAGATACCGATATAAACCGATGAATCCGTGATCGTCACTAAAGCTTACGTAAATCTTTGTTTTTCATTTCTTTTATTTTTTTTATATAAATTTCTATTTAAGCACATTCATTCGCGTTAAATTAATGGGAATATTTCCAATTTAATATTTAACCGTGACACGCAATCGCGAAAATTATTTTAAGTGATTTTGATTCTATTACTTTTATCTCTTCCTGAGAAAAATTGTCTCTTTCAGATTTCATATCAATATAGCAATTTATATAAGAAGTTTAGATTTATAAAAATCCTACAAAAGTAGAGTTTCACTCAAATATCGCACACATCAAGTACACGAACTTTAAATGATTACTATTATTTTATATATATCTTTAAAGTATCTCCGGATTATGAATAAATCGCATTTTTCTCGTCTTTCTTTTCCTCTTCCTTCCAGATTTACCCCAGTGATACCGCCCACCCCACCCTCGTGCATCATGCACGTCGTAATAACGAATAATGCGGGGCAGTTAGACGGGCCTCCGACCCTGCCGGTCCTTAAGTGAAAAGTGAGCCCTCGTTCCGTGAAGCACCTCTAAGCCGGGATCGTGCACGCGGAACACGCAGTGGGGATCAAGTTTTCCGAAGGGGGCGAATAATATAATCGTTACCCGCAGCGTTCGCGTAATTTTTCCTTTATCGCGATGCGATTTTCCTCGGCTTTGATACGTTACTTGATGGCTGTTTATCTCTTTCGCAAATTGACAACTGCGACTTTTAAGCATGTAAAAAATTATATTTTGTTATAAGGTATTTTTTTGTTTGCTATTAATTTTGTTTCCAAGTATAAAGTATCATATTTGCAAATATTGCAAATTCCTGCGTGAAATTTTATTGTTTTTAATTTTTAAAAATATCACAAGAGAAAGGAGAAAGCTTCTTTAATCTTTTTTTTTTTTTTTGAGTTTGCTGAAAGTAATAATGACAAAATTTTTAATGATAAAAAATTATATTTAAATTACATGTTGTCAGATGCCTCGCATTTTATATATTTAATTTTGTTGGCCAATGAATTGCTTGTTTCTTTTGTATCTTAAATTAGTTTTCTTGTTGTATGTGTTCTTTTTCTATTTTCTATTTTCATAAAATTGATGTTAGCAAAAAGACATTTATATTTCGTTATTTTAAGCGAAGATGCGTTATTTATTAACCACTGACGTCAATTCTCTGATATATAGCTTACTTGCTTATTCTCCATTACTCGACACTCTAGCAAAATCAATAACGAACTAAAAGAAAATGAGAAAGAAAATACTTGGTTGTCAATCATTCTTTTCATAATCAGTGCATTTTATTGTACAATACTTAAGTGCATCGTCACATTTATGGAGAACATATTGGTTAGCTAGACATGAGACATCAACAATTCTAATTGTATTATCTGGCAAGATAAAATCATTGCTATAATGTAACATTTTTCTTAATATATTTTTTTCTAGTCCGTTAATTTTATATAATACTATGTGCATAATATTTTTAATATTTTGATAATATAAAAGAGAGTATAAAATTTTAAGAAAATTCTCATATGTAGTTTATAAAATAATTCATATACCTTATTATATTTCAATTGTTTAATTTATATATTAACTATAATATTTTAATATATTGAAACAATTTTTTGCATATTTTATATAAATTGACGTTAAAGTTAAATGTTTTATTAATGGAAGTTTTTAAGCAAAAAGTCGTAAAATCTATCCACGGACATCTCCATACCATTGCTTGTATAGCAGAAATTATCTTTTGGCTGCGTTTTTTCGTCCTCAGTGCTTACCGACGGCTCTCCAGCTTCGTTTGAATTTAAAGATGTTGTACGGTACTTGCTCATAATTGTTTTATGCCTCACCGAAATACCACTTTTAACAAAATTTAACTTCTACTGTGCGAGGTTACTTAAACGATAAATATGCATTACTCATTTTACAGTTTTCTAAATATTTTGTTGAGAAGAAGTACCGTTTTTGCGCAATTTTAATTTGACTCCATGTAATCGAAATTTAACGGAAATGTAATATCATTTCCATCTCATTATCGTCAAGTCACGTTAGGTAAATTTAAATACAAATATAAGTTTATTTCATTTTATTTTTTTACTCTTTCTTTCAATGAATAAAGTTAATATTTATTCGTACGATAATTTTGACATGATTTATTCACAAAAATTTTTTATATTTTAACAAGGTACGAAATTTTATAATATATTTTAACACATATTGTGTACATGACGTATATTAATTACATTAATAATACAATATTAAAATAGAATATTATGTATTATAATTCGAGACGAGTTCTTATTTTTGAAATACAGTTGTGGTATATCGAGGCAATTTTAAATTTTATGACGTGTAGATATTATTGCGATAGTTCAAAAGTCGATTGAGAGTTCATGTGGTACATGTGTCCTATAGAAAGCACGAAAGCAATAAAAGATTGCACCACATCATCAATTCGATAATCTTATTCGTGTCATGTTTGCAATAATATCCGATTTCTGATTGCTAGGATTTCAGTAAGCACTTCTGTCCTGAGAATCTTTCCCAAAGTCGGAGATATCGAATTTGCATTTTTTTGCATTTGCATTTTCTTCGTAGATACTGAATTTGCATTTTCCAGACAAGTCGTGGAAACCGCGATTCTCGCAACGATGACTCTATATTTCGACTCCGATTCCAATATTAAACATATATGTAAATTTTATCGGTCAATTTAGGTCGTAGCCTAGTTTTCTAATAATACAAATTATTAAAATGCTATGCCAAATTGGTAAAAAATAATGGAGCGATATTCTTAATTATTTAATTTTATTTCATTTACTTAATTTTAATTAAATACTTAACTTATTTAACTTATTTAATTTACTTAATTTGAATAAACGAAGCATTTCGTGAATAATTTTTTATTATACACACACACACACACATACAATCACTTCCAAGTTGTGTGTGAACACTACTATATGATGAAGAAATTTGTCATTTTTCGGTTATGATATTCAAAACAAGAATTTATAAAAGAATAAGAGTAACACGACAATTACTTAAAAATAGTAATGTATCGTTCAAATTATTCAGTTCTTTAATTGTTAATGAATTTACTTACGAATTCTCTATTTGACAAAGACAGACCGAAACGAAATTGAAAGCCATCCGTGTTACTTGGTTTCTGTCAGAATTGCGAAGTCTGATATCGGCTGGTGAAATTTTCAAAGCACCGTGTCAGCTCCATGTCGCGTCACACCGTGGATGTCTGTTCGCGATGAACTCCAGTAGAAACAAGACAGAGGCAGGCTTCGAAGAGGGCGAAACGGAAGAAAGGTCTCTCGAAGCTGCTCGAAAGGTGGGGGGGGACAGGGGAGGACGAGTGCAATGGCATTCGAGTGGCACGAGAAAGCGATACGGCGGAATTTCAGAAATTGCACCCGACATTTTCGCATGCAGTGTGTATATAGCCAGCCGAGTTGCAGCTTCCTGCGGCTCTCTTCTTCTACCATCTCCCTCTCTTCATTCTCATCCATTTCCAAGCTGCTTGCTTCTTCAAAGTTCTTGCGATCGAAATAGCAGGATATATCGACACTTGAAGATATCTCCTTAAATCGGCGACTCGGCAAGAGTCATCTCGACGTCGCGACGTCGATTTCGACTCTAAGTGAGTTATCGCAAAGATGGAACGCTGCATAAACTTCGATTGCGAATAACGAATGTATGCGAAATGTGACACGTTTTATAGGCAGAAGCGGAATGCATACAATATGTGCAGGGAATTGTAATAGATCGATATAATAAAATTCGCAAAGTCTAGATAATTATAATTTCTAAGTTTCAATTTTTAATTATTTGCAATATTATTTACCGAAAATTAACGACAGAACCTACGCTGTGCGCGTTTTTGCAGATTCTCTCGTTTTTGACGAACCAGATTCACGGTAGATTTTTCGCGGGGAAAATTGCGAGTTAATTTCCCGTGTGATCGCCCCCGGTCCCTAACATCGGCTCGTTGTCATTGTCAATTATTTTTAATTGTGTGCCGATTGGAGCCCCGGGCTTTGCGCGATGTGCATTAAAATGCGCCTGGGTATAAAATTGAAACTCGCGAGAGATTGTGGTCGTGTACACTGTACTTCCACCGATTCGATATAATGTGATTTTCAACAAATAATTTTTATTTCTCCCCCTTTTCCCTCTTATTCACTGCTCGTAATTCCTCCCTCCAATTTATTGAGAGCGTGATTTTGCGCGGGAGTCGTCAATGATGGACGAGTTCGTGCTTAAAATCATTGCGAAGGGAAAAGTGGGGGAGATGGGGAAGGAGAGGAAGAGGGAACGATTGGAAAAGGAGGAGGCGACCGGCAGGTGCGTGGCTGTTCAATATTCATTGACAAGAGGCGTCGAAATGATTTTAAGTGCCTGCAGAAATTGCCGCGGCACCGGCGTTTTCTGATAATCTGCATTATTTCGATCGCTTTGATCGCCGCTGCTTTAATAATATGTAGATTTATGTTTTCATCCGGACAGCGGCAGCGGCGCGTCACTTTTCCCCCTCCGACGCAGTTCGACAGCATGTGAAAATTATTATTGAATTATTTATTACATTCTAAGTATCGGCGCGATATACCTTCTTCGTTCATTAAAGTTTAAAAAAATGACGCTATTAATTGTAAACTTTAAACACTATTAAATGTCAACTTTAATGCTGCAATTATTCTCGACAAAATATAATTAAATGGTGGAGAATTATTTCTGACATTTTATGGTACTAGGAATATATTATCATACTATATCTTATAGGAATCCTGTAATAATACTAAAATGAGAATAGAATAAGCAACATCTTTATTAAGGAAATTTAATCATTGAAAGAGAATATCAATAATAAAATAAGTAATTTGTGGACTATATATTTTAGTAGTGATTTTATTTGTGAGATAACATGTTTGCGGATTCTTCTAGACGGTATTTATTATGATCATTCCATAAAAAATAAAAATATTAAATTTGGAGAATTAAATTGAATAAGACTACCGCTCAAATAAATAACAAGAAAGACATACTTGATTGTTAAATCAAGATATCGATATTAGGCGGTTCTTACATTAGTCGTGGAATTGGATGTTTTCCAAAAAGTTACTTTGTTCAGTAAAACACTATTCGTTAATACATTTTTCATTTTCAATATTTCATGTATATGTTGTAAGATATCACCTAAAATCACCTAAAATTGTATTGTGTATCTTTAAACAGTTATAACGTATTGTTAAAACGAGGACGAAGTCACGTTATATCAATTTAACAATCGATTGCATCACTTTTAATTAATTTTACCGTGCAATGAAAAAGTAGAAAAGTCCTCGAAGATTTATGAGCTTGTCAGCTGTTTGCAGAGTTAATACTGAGAACAAAAAAAAATAGATAATTGTAACGTTATAAATCTTCCTATTGAAATAGAACAAATCAAATAGACTCTGTAAATCAAATGCACTATAATAAAATTCCACTCGATCAATATTGGGTCATGGAAATATTTTCGAAAGTATTTCAAACTTTCGAAACTGAACTTAAACAGATTTCTTGTCAGCTGATAATGCTACAAAAATGTAATATTATTTGAAGTTATAAAAGTTATACATAGAGCATTAAAATGTATTATTTAAAGATATTCAATATAATGTGATAAAGTTCTAAGAGAATTATCTTGAAAATCAGACTTTCCATATCATAGATATTTTTTTTTTTAGAGAAGTATCCGCTTTATGTTTTTACTTTTATCAGTTGGTACATTTTATTATTTACTTCATTTATCACTTACTTTTATCAATCATTTTTATCATTTTGGTGTACAATTTGAACATCAAATGTATAACGTCAATGAAAATATATATTTTTTTAGAGATTGACTCAAGAACATTGCGATAGTTCGGTTCGATAAAAGCGGAAGAAGCTATATCGCGAATTGCGTCGAGGATTCTCTCCAAAGATGTTCGATTACCGATCTGAAAAATCCGCGGCGCGGAATAGTATTAAAGGCAAGAAAAAAAATATGGTTGCCGGGAGATTACTACTCGTTCGACTGCATCCAAGCGCATACGCTCGCATACATCCTCTTTTCTGCTCCTAAGCCCCCTCCTCTTTAGACTCCCCTTTTTAATAAATGATCTTTCTCTCTCCTCGCCGCGCCGACCGACCTCGGAGATGGGAATCGCGTTGTCATCGAGCTTATCGCGATTATCGCAGCGTGCGGTGCATCGTAGAGGTGCATGCATGCACATCGTGCGCATCGCGGAGCATCGTAGAAGGGAAAAGGAAAGCTGATAAAAGGAGAATCGCGCATCGTCGATTCTATTCGCGCGACGAACGCGCGGCTACAAGGTTAAATGAGATAGCATCGCAGGATTAATTATGCGTAATGCATGGGACGTGCGCGAGGATGCATTTGTTTGAACGGAGAGCGGAAGGGAATAAGCAACGCATTCAATTATCGTCGTTACTCCGGGACTTTACAGATGTTTCGGTGATAATCGCATTGCTAGGCGACTTCCACATTCGTCGTAAAGCTCGAATGCCGGCGGCATTCAAGCGGGAGAGAAAGAGCGAGACGGGGGAGCCGGGAGAAAAGAGTATAAAGGGAGAAGGAGGCGGGGGCGGAGGAGGGAGCATTTAATTAGATTCGTCGGAAAAATTAACGCGACCCACTCGAAACGAATTGGCAAGGCTCCAAATGCCCGCGTCGCGCCGCTGCTCTTCCGCAGTCGCGGATAAATGCCGCTGCGATCCGGCCGATGCGATGCAATCTGCGGAGTGGTCCGTCGTGATACACGCGGCAGTGGTCACGGCTCGATAAACTTCCTCTCTCTCGGCTATAATCGAGATGGTACGAGCTTCATTCTGGGAGATCTCCAAACATTTTCGACGAATTTTTCGGTAAAAGTTGCGATTTGAAATTCAAAATGTATTGAGGAATTGCCAAGACTCTCCTTTCATATACAATGGTTGTACGATTGATGGATGCATTCTTTTCCGGAAAACAAAATTTTGCGGAGCAAAACAAGAAAATATTTCGATATTGAAACGTGAAAGGAGAATTCATTATTGATATTATAATATTAATGTAATATTTATATTAACTATAATATTAATATAATATTTATATTAATTTATATTAATATATTTGTTTTAATATTTATATTTGCAGTTATATATATTAATTATATTTATATTTATATTAACACATGTGCTAATAATTTAATTAATTTTTTCAAATATTAATTTATATAATTTTCTCTCGAATGTATTTTTTAAATATATATATATATAAATTCTTTTTTTCTCTTTTGAAAGACCTAAATATTTTTAATTTTTAGTTGCATTTTGCAAATGCAATACGGGATATTTCCAAGCTTTTGAGATATATTGTGGGAAAAAAACCCTTTAACTTTTTCTTTTAAATATTTCCTTTTTGTTGTCGCCATTACTCGTCCTGTTAATTCTAATCAATCATAGTCATACAGATTCTTCTCAATCTATAACTTATTGCATTGTCGGCACAAAGAACGAAATACTTTAGCAATTGAACAAGCGACATTTATTGTTAGATTCCGCGGAAGTTTTTCACGTCTTTACTCGTGTCTCTTGTCGAGAAATTAGTTTCAACATTCAATTTTGCCGATACTTTCTTTGACTTGACACGATGCTCGTTCTTTTTTGTCGCACAAATTTCACATTGCATTTCATTTTTATTTTTTGGCAATAAACTAATAGATCGATGGCACGCATGCGCGATGTTGCGGGAAAAATCGAGCGAGCATCGTCGGTAAATACTATAAATCAGCTTAATCCGCGCGTTGAGCGAAACGAAGGGGGTTGGGGGTGTGCACGTTCGCGTGAATGTGGGTTAACGAAGGCGAAAAAGAAAAACAATTTTAGCGTCAGCGTTTCGGAATTTGCAGACCGCACGAACACAATGCGATGCCATCGAATAAAAACAGCGTGCGTGGCAACGGGGCGGAACAAGACGAATTATGGGATGGTGATTCTAAAAATCACAAGACGCGCGTCATGTGTTTAGAAAGTAATATAAAGTATAACACACACACACACACACACATTAATCGAACAAAATTATTTCGATGCAGTAACTAATCAGAAGAATATAACTAACTGTCTCGATAAAAAAATAAAAATAGATATTTATTAAACAAAACAGTTATAATGGCAATACGAGTCGAGTGTCGATGTTATAACACATTTATTTATAATACAATCAAATAAATATTGATATTAAACGAATACAAAGAGAGGATAGCGAACGTTTCGACCCTATTTTTGGGTCATCTTCAGCGCGAAAGTATATAATAACACTAATTCTCAATCTATCATCACTAATCACACACACAGGGTTGGTTTTGATCATATTTTTAATTGGGATGGCGTTCAGGTTTTGGATCGGGAACCATATTTGAGTAAAAGATTGATCTCCGAAATGCTATATATCAAAAGGCAAAAAAATGGTCTCAATTTGTAAACAGATACTGAACGTTTACCAGAAATTTATTTAAACATTGTCAACAACTTGCCAAAAATTTAACACAGTTTCTATCATAACAAATAGGTCTGCGACTTTGCGTATGTGTACATTTATACATTACTTGACTCGCTTTACTGTTTATATATAAGTCACATTTATCCGTTAAAGACGAGTCGATCTTTGTCTTCGGAGATATTAAGTTGTCTCTATTCGTCTCCTCGGCGCGTCATTATCTTCGATGCCTGGAAGTAAGTCTTATTTCCGTAGTTTTAACTTCTTATCTTTTTAATCTTTTTAATTTTTATTTCTTTGACTATATGTTCAGTTTATATTTATTTAGATCATTTTTAATAAATTGACATTAAAATATTTTCAATCTCGTAATTTTCATGTTTAATTCTTAGTACTTTTTTCTTTCTTTGTTCATATTAGTTATATTATTTATTTAACTTATTTTACTTTTTGTCCTTTGTTTTTACGTAGGCATCGTCAAGATAATGAGATACCGAGACATTTATTATCGCTTTAGACAGCACCCTTTGTAACAGACTCCGATATAAAACACTTTGTTATTTCTTTTATTATATTATCTTTTATTATATACTTTCGCGCTGAAGATGACCCAAAAATAGGGTCGAAACGTTCGCTATCCTCTCTTTGTATTCGTTTAATATCAATATTTATTTGATTGTATTATAAATAAATGTGTTATAACATCGACACTCGACTCGTATTGCCATTATAACTGTTTTGTTTAATTTTATATTTCGAGTCTTATACTTTTTATTTTTAGATATTTATTGTTGTAAAGGAAAATCATAATACCAGTTTCAAGTCTTATATTAATGCTAACACAGCAAACATATATACTTTTTATATATACATGCTTCATTTATATTACAATCTATTTCTTTTATCTATTTACGACTTGCACCGCATGCATCGCGAATTCGTTCTCGCTGGCCGCGAGCATCGCGATTTCCATGTAATCGCGACTATAAGTCGGTATAAGTCGGCATCTCGAGAGCGCGAGAGAAAAAAAGGAGCGGTCCCCCTCGGCAAAGTGCAAGATTTAAGTAAACGCAATAACATAACGCGGTGTCCGATCCCCGTGCATCGAACGCATGCGTGCGTTCTCGGAAATCGCGATGCACTTGGGGGTGAGCGCGTAGCTCGCGCGACATGCGAGCACATCGGGAGCGGCTCGCCGATGCACGGCACGTGATCGTTCCTTTTTCTGCTTTCAGGCGTAGTCGGAGCTCGGAACCTCACGATGGAGTGCCGCAAGGGTCGACGGAAAGAAGCGCCGATCCTCGTCGGGCTGCTGCTTGCATGGCTCTTAACCAACGGCTGCGCCGTCGTCGCGCGAAATATAGGTGAGTACGAGGAGGTATTTACGATTTTGGACCGCGGTTTCATGCCACGAGTAAATCCCCTTTCTCTTTCTCTTTCTCCATCATCCCCATTCTCGCTCGCAGAACCTCGCGCCAATTAAGGGGCCGGCTACAACGTGCGCGGATATTTACGCGTGACATATCCGGTGCAACCTCGAGTCGCGAAGGCGCGACTCGCCGCAAGCAGAAGCCAGTTTTGCATCTCGGCACCTTTCGCGTGTTCTCTTTAATCTCGCAGCGAGCGCCTTGAATTGTCACATCGATGCTGCAATTGGTGCGCAGTCGTTGCCGCAAAAATTATGCCGGCTGTCAAGTTGGCTTTTGTTTAAGAAAATTAATGGCAGACGAGATTTTTTTAAAAAGATTTTTTTTTTAGTGAAACGTTAGCATATAAGGCATTAATGAAATAATAATAAATTAAATAGTACAAAATTAAGAAAGGATATAAAGAGAAATTTTAATTCGTTTTCAAATAAAATTTAACGCAACTTTATTTATATTGAAAGATCATAGCAAGTTTGTTACTTCAAGTGTTTCTCAAAGACGTAATTATAAGAATACGATACATTATGTTCATTTATAAATTTTAAACGAGGAACAAAAATCTCTTTGAAAAGATTAATAACGACGGAAGCGGAAGCGTGCGTGACGTGTATATGCAGGGGGCGGAAGATCGTTGTTGCCGTAAACCCCAGAAAACCCCGCTAGATGGATGGGATGGTTTCGGCCGGCATGTTAAGTCCAGGAACATACCGTAGCACGCTCGTAGAATTAAACCGTTCTCGTGCTAATTGATTTAGGAGATCCCGTCAATGTGTGCGTATGTGTATATTGCTAACGTGGCACAGTTCTTGATAAAGTCTTAGCAACGAGCTACGAATTTGGCACTTTTTACAAATATCTCCTTAATATCTTTTCGACATAAATCATAAAAATATACATTTTATCTTGTTATTTCAAAAATATTTTATATACAATGAAAGATATTTTTTGATGTTTTATTTATGTAATTATCTTTCATTGTGTGTTTTTAGCGTTAATATTTATATATAGAATTTGCGGTTTAAAATTTTGACAAATTATATTTACTAATAATATTTACAACGCATATATTATTTTATATTTTATATTTTTATATTTATTTATTATATTTTTGTAGGGATAGTGTAAATTTTATCATTTCCACGACAATTTCCTTAGTCTTATAACGCATCCCTAAATCGCCCGATTTACATTCATATATATATTCTTATAACTTGAAGCACATCCGTATTTTTTGTCACTCTGTTGCCGCAATGCTTTTCCGAAGCTTGGCCGGAAAGAAATTCCGCTCGGGCGCTGATGGCGGCGCCTACAAATTTCTCCCGGGACCATTTCCGCGCTCGCATATTAGCTTGACTGCGCGCCCAGCTGCAATCTCCGACGTGTAATTGATCGCGGAAGTTGAAGAAAACCTGCATTGCCAGCTACGCCAGCCGGTGCAATCAGACGCGTTATTTTCTATTCATAAATCCACCGCTTTTTGACAGAAACGAAAACGAAAAACAATGTTTGAGTATCAGTGACATCATCCTTTTTATGAATATTTTCTCGAAAAGATATTAAATTGTCCTTTACAATATTTAAGTAAAAAATATGCGGTTAAAGAAAAATTTAAATAGAATCAGTTTTCAGACTTTTGTATGTTAATTTATGCCGATTCACTGGCTTATAGTGGTAATTTATTAAACGGCTTCCTAATTTTAATTAAGACAGATATAATATATCAGGTCTGTGAAAACAAAGGAAGACAGGGAAGCGAAAGGAAGGGAAGGTAGAAAGGACGGGAGGGCTGGTCTAGCGCCCGATAGGGTTAAAATGCAGCGACGCATTGAACACACGCGAGATTTAACGAGCGGTTGAGTCTCGAGAAGCGATTTCAGGCCGACGTGTTCAGAAAGGGTCGAGGCTAAGACACTCAGGAATCAGGAGGAGGAACGACGAAAACCCCTGGAGGATTGGAGAGAGACGACGCGTGTCCTCGCTTATTCCTTTGCAATTATCATACACCCGGGTGCCCTCAATCCACGCAGCCATCCCAGCTATTGTAGTGTTGCGTTTCCAATGTTCTGCTTCCAATCCCTTCTAGCTACGCATTCCCTTTCCGGTTATAAGCATACATACGTACGCATACGCATATGCATACTCGCGCATACATACATATACACGCGCGCGCGGAAGAACCGCAGTAACCTAACGACAGATAAATCAAAATCGTATTGTATGCTCGGTGCCGGCGAGGCTCAGACAGGGCTTTGTATGCTCTCAAAGGTGGATAGAGATTTAGGACGTCGTGTGGATTCGATTTCGCTTGCGATTGCGTTTCCGCGTAGAATTGCAAAGTAGCGATATACGAGTTAAGTAGAAATGGTGGCACTCATTTATGTCGAATCAGACTTTCGCGTTTGAAGAAAGTAATTGCGAAGAGACGATTGTGCGATACGCAGCAATATTTTTTTATTATCATATTTATAATAAAAAATTTATATTTTTATTATTTATATTTTTATTAAAATTTTTATTTTTATTTTTATTATTTTTATTATTATATTTTTATTATTTTTACTATCATATTTTTAATAGTTGATGAAAAGATATTAATAGATATGTATGCACACATAATTGTAGAGAATTTTTATTTTAATCAACATGTGCATTGATTATGTACATGATTAACAAAGGTGAATATAAAAGATAGAAATACGATGATAAATTAATAAAGTTACATAAAGTGTTATTGTTGAAATCGTATTAATTTTATCACAGAATATATATATTGAAAATCTTATTCTATAAATGTAAGAATAAATAAGCTATTATATTACTATTTTATACTAAAATTGAATTGTTTAAAAAAATTACATTTAGTATATTTTTAAAAACGTCTGCTTAAAAATTTTATTAGAAATTAGTGTTAACGTCCCTGCGCCTTTGCCACATTCGCAATTTCTTTCTTCTATATTTTAACCAAGTGTACGCGCGTTCTTTCAGTTATTCAGCAATTAGTTTTTTATTATCGCTCCGCTTGTCATAAAACCGAAAATGATTTTTCTTAGTGAGCGTATAAATATACCGGCGCTTCGAAAAATTACATAAAACCTTGATAGCTACCACTTTGTAATCTACCCTGATGACTGTCGTAAAACGTTAGTTAACGGCAGGCGGGATGATCTCAATCGGGCTGACCTGGCGAATAATGCGCGATAAAATTCGCAATGGCGGCTATCGGCATCGGAGCGGCGCCGAAAGACGTCGTTCACTCGTGGCTACTCCTTCGCAATTACTCGCGCCGCTAACATTTTTACGAAGGGCAGAATTTCCGGCTTTTACCGATCGAGAATAAAAGCAACACGATCCCGTGGCTTTTACTGCGGAACGCTCAGTCGTTAGGCCCCCAATTGGATTATCACATGGAATCGTCGATCAAATTTTAATCGCTCGTACATATTGCACGATACGTTAGTTTTGTTTATAGAGTGTCTGGCATATATAATATATGATAGAAAAGTGATTGAGTGAAGAATGAGTGATTCGGTCTGCAAGAATAATATTTCCCCCTTTATGGTTAAAATCAGTTGGACATTCGAAATTATCCGTTTGATGTTTTCGGTAGAATTATTAATAATGATTATTGATCAATCGGGATCATAGTTACAAGCATATAAGTGAACGTTAAAAATTCCCCACAAAATTATTCACGACCTGGCAATTCACTATTAAACCATCTGGGACACATATGAAAATCACATCTCTCGTCTCCTTTTCTATCGTTATTTTCTGACGAGAATTTATGAGCGCGGTAAAGGGGAGGCGCTGTTGGAAAATTTACAGTCACCACTTACGCCGCGCCGGATTCTGAGCAATTAGTATTTAGATAGGTAATCCTATTATACACTCGGCACAATATCGAGGTAATAAGCATCGTGGACAGCGCATGATTACAGAGTGCGCCGCGTCCCCGAGGCGGACCGAGTTTCTCCTCGCGAGATAAAATTCCTCGAGGAAAAATTCTCACGCTTCTCCAGCAACCTTGATGCAGCTACATCGTTCGATGATATGTTAGAAAATAGGAAAAATCTAGAAGATGTTATACGTTCGAGATCACATTTAACAGATACAATCTGTTTTAGATTGTTCATTTGATTACACAAAGAGCGTCATATTTATTACTGACAGATATAATGTAAAAAATGAATAATTTGTTTTTCTTATTTTTTTGTTTTAAATGATATTTTATTTATCCCTAGTTGTTTGATCAACAGTTGTTGTGGCTGTACACAATTAATCAAATGTAATTAAAATTTAATAATAATATTCATCCTTATGCAATTTTTAAAACTCCATAAAAATGGAGTTAACTGGAAAACCATAATAAAAATATGTATTTTTAATTTAAATAAACTTAACAAGACCTGCACAAGACTAATATTGCAATTAAATATTAATGTAATATTAAAACGCACAGAGGAGAATTAAATACATGTTCCATTATCGAAATAAATTTGTTACAGTTTATTACATTTTATATGTGTATACATATAAAAGTAGCATTATTGAATACACGTACTAATGACGTATTGATGAAATTAAAATGGAAGAAAACACAAATGTACTGCAAATAGTTGAGTCAATTATGGAATAACTTTTAATTAGGTCAATATCTTTGAACTGGAACTACCATATCAGGTAATAATTTTGAAGAATAGAGAAAACGATGTTATGTATTCAGAGGTAGGACATTTGTCTCCAGCTAACAATCTACAGCGCCTGTTCTAATTCTGACGTACTGAAATATGAATGAAATATCGAGCGCGACGTTATTTTCGCCGTTTCGTTTTGACATGCGACTTCGATTCCAGTCGCCTCGAAGAATCGTGATAACGAAATTGGCGCGAGGCATCAGTAAAGTATCATCGATACATGAAATGCGTAAGGTCGACGAAATAAGTACAATAATTTCCGCGTTCATTGTTATCTCGACAAACGTTTCGCCGGCGAACGATCGACCGAACAACTTTCGCGACCCGCATTCGTTCCCGTTCGCGAATCGATGACTCCTCTTCTCGTCCATCTCGTTCACCTAACTCGAAAAGGACCTCGATGCCGAAGATTTGTGGCACATCGGTAACACGCGGCGGCCCCAATTTACCGCGCATTACCTCGCCCATCCGCCTCTTCGCCTCGCGTTTTCCTCCACCAGCGTTATCCGCCTCTCCTTGCGCCTCTCGCGCCATTTTCTTTTTCCTTTTCCGATTCGTACACTGACGGTTGCGCGATTTTCTTTACCTCCGAGCTTCTATTTCTTTCCTTTTCCTGCTTACTTGAATTCCAATTTTGTCACCTCTTTCATTTTTCTCTTTATTTTTATTATTTTATTTTTGTTTCTTCTTCTTCTAATATGCTATTTAATTATTTTTTATTTTCGCTGTCAGTTTTTTTCTCTATTTTCTTCATTATACGATTTTATTGTTTAACTTTTTTCTAATTCGTTCCTGTTTAATTTTCTCTTCTTCCTTTTGCTTTTTCCAGCTCTGTCTCTCGTACTTTTTTTATTAATTTTTTATTTACGCTCATCTTCCTGTTTTACTTCTAATTTTATATTTATCGACAGCATATAATTTTCCTCTTGCCTTCTCTAGCCAAAATTTACCCATCATCCCTCTATGTCCTTTGCTGTGCACATCCTCGAAACCAACGTGTACAAACGGCGGCGATCACCCTCTCGCGTTATTCCTTGTTCGTAACCGCTGCTACGTGACTAATCTGATTTCCCACCCACGGGCTGCATCTCTTTCTCCTTTCCCTTTGACATGTTTTAACCCTCTCACTATTCTCATCGGGTTCAACGAGTTTCACGCATTCGGGCGCGACGCCACCCGTCTAAATTTAGACAATTGAAAGAGCGGTCGAATGACGCGTTCGTCGCGATGTATCGGTCATCGAAATGGTGAGCGTGATGTTAAATAACATCGAGAATAACAGCAATCGATAAAGTGCTTTGACCTCACATTTTGATAGCTTCCGAGAGCGAAATAAATCGCACGACTATTTTTACCCTGTATTTTTAGAAACTTGACACATCATCGTAGTAAACAGCTGTAATTATTTCTATAGACTACTATATTCATCGTTATCGATAATAGCCAAGATATTTTTCAATTGCAACCTATAATAGTTATATCCACGTATGATTTTTTTCTATCGCTTTTAATCTTTTATTTTAGTTTCTCCTTAACGTGTTTCTTTTTTTTTTCGTATTTCTTTTGCATTAACTTATTACGTTTACCTTTCCGGTATTTTACATAGTGTTTCTTAATATCGATTTAAAAGTGAAAATCCTGAAATGTTAAAGTTGTGTCGGATACCCTCGGATAAATCCAACATCTCTACGGTGACCGTGTCGATGCACCATGCGTCGCTTTTTCCATATGAAAAATGTCTTTTAGATTGATGGAACGCGGCCAAACGGAACTCCGCGTCCTCCCTCAAGCGAGAATTTCGTTCTCTTGCCGCTCGCGTTTTCCAATTCGCGCCAAATGGATCGGTCGCGCGGAAAATAAGAGATTGTCGTGATCTTCTTCGCGCGTCGCGATTACTCTCACCGATGGCCTTCGCACCAATCGTGATTTCAATTTTCAAGTAAATCGAAGCAAGTACGAGTGTCTTTCGGGACCGATATTGCATATAACTTTATATGTATAGAAATATATATTAATCGACGAGAATTCAGACGTTTTGATAGAATACAATTTTCTTTATAGAATTATATTCTTGTGTATCTATCTTCGCATTTTCAATTCGGAAAACTAGAAAAACTATGAAGAATGAGATTACTAAATAAATATATTTTATAATCGTAAAATTGTTTAATTTCCTTATTTATGTGAGATCGTATTTTAAAATGTTATATAAATTATGATTTCTTTTATTATTTAAATTTTTCTTATTCAAATTTTTTTATTCGCTAAATATATCGAATGATATAAATATAAATATAATATAATACAATAGATACAATAAATAATATGCACACACAAATTATAGTACAGCTACTTTTAACTCACAGGAGATTCTAACATCGATAGAATGGAATATTTTTTTGCTTCTTTTTGCGCGAATTCCATCGGTGACGAGCGGTGAGAAGACTTCTAATGCGGGTGACGTTCATTTCCGGCGTACGTGACCCAGTTTCGTGAAGATCCCCAAAAATGGGTGCTGACATCGAGCTACACGATTCTCGCCTATTTCTTATTCACCTCGTGACACTAACGGTGTTTTTAAATGTAATTGAAAATCTAGCTTTTCTCGTATATATGTATATTGCCCCCTTTTTTCTGTCACACTTCCGTACGTTTACATATGCGGCTTATAAAATTTTCAACGCGACTTTTGTGGTGTAACTTACTTAATTTTAAATAATAAACGCAATTTTGTATTCTATTATAAAATCGTGATTATATAAATACTTATGATAAAAGTGATTTCGATATATGTGATCGATATATTAATTTATTATTAATGTTTAATAAAACAACGATTGTAACCGAAAGTTATTACTGCCTGATTTAGACTATTATCCTACTATATATTTCCTACTAAATATTTCTTATTGTGCTATTATCACATGGATAAATAATTAAATATGGACAAGTAATTAATTAAAGATATGGATAAGTAATTAAATTTGCACACACGTACTATTTTTTTACATATAATATCTCAGATTTCAGTTAATACCACATATTTTCAATCATTTCCTGGCGTCAGTTTAAATGTCAATTGGTTGGATGCTTGATTGAAGTATATAAGATAATAACACTGCGTTATAATGGTAAAAAAACTATATGCAACATAAAGAAAGTGTAACGTAATTCACTTCCGAGTTTAATAATTCGGCTCTATAGGCTCAATATGTGTAAAGTCTGCATACACTATAATATAATTAATGCGTACGAAACTTTCCCGAATAATCATAAAGCAATTCTTGTCGTAACTATTTATGATCAAATTTTTATTTTTACATAATGTATGTTAGACATTTTGTTTTTAGTAATATAATAATAATTTTTATTTTCATTAAAATATATGAAAATTGTGATACATATGTACATATTTTATTTTAATATGTTGTAACGATATTATAAATTATTCATACTGTAATATCTCTACCAAATATATATTTATAACAAAAAAATTTTTTACCTAATATATTCAAATACATATATAAAAAAAAATTATTTTTTACATAATTAAATTTTAACGTGCTAATTTATTTATTTAATAATTAGATACTTATAGATTTTGTTAATTATAAAGATATTATTTCGTTTATTGAACAATTATATTGTGTTATATGTAACATCCCTTTTGGCAAGACTCTTATTTCTGTAGAACATGAAAATTCAATAAGCATGACTTCATCACTAATTTATTTTTTGTACAATTTGTCGCCTTTTCTCGTTACTTATGTTTTAATTTCCTTTTTTATATAAAACTGCGTATTATTCTTCTATATGCCAGTGTAGAAATTAAACGCACATATAAAACACGAAAAGCATACAAAGCGCGGTTTTCTTTTCATATTTCTTTTAGCGAACGATATCTCGCGCTTATTCTATATGCACTTTGCGAACCGCAATGAGTTAGCTGTGCATATTAAATCACTTATCAAACAGCGTCGGGATCAAACGGTAGTGTGTTCGTTCTCGGATCGCGAATCACGCGAGTAATATCGAATTATGGGCGGGATCTTTTGGTTCTTTTAGCTCGTGAAAGATCTTTATCCACGCGAATTAATTCGTTTCGTCGTCGTCGACTCTCGCGCGGCTGTAATTTATGTACGATTCCATCTATCGTCAATCTCTTGTCAAGAAGCGAAGATCCATCCCTCACCCACCCCGAAAAGAGAAGCCGATGGCGGCTTTCGTCGGCGAGCAGGCTAGAAGCGCCATCAGTTTTCCCCCCCACGCATCTCGAAACAGCCAGCATAATCGATTTCCGATTTCAGAGAGTGACGGCAATTTTTCAACATTCCATGAAAAATAACTCTGAAATAAGCCACTGACACCGTTTTCGCTCTCTTCTCTCCGCCATGATATTCCTGCCAGTATGTTAAGTATATGAGTATTGAAGTATTTTTTTATTTCTTTTGCGTATGTAAGATGATCTAAACAAGTTTTCGTAAGGAAATCTAAACTTGAAATATTATCTAGTACATGCACGGATTTCGCCTTCTTTATTCAAGTTGATTCCATCGTATGCATCCTGCGAAAAACACCGTAAAACGTAGAATAAGGCGGTAGATTCCGATGGGAAAGGGGAGGGGTGGCGTTATCTATTTAATAGATTACATTCGGCTCTATTGGGCTTGTGTTAGCCGCTTCCATGGGATGGGTCGAGACGCGGGCGATAAAAAGAGGATAATGGAAGGTTTAGAGAGACAGAGAGGAAGGAAAGCGCGGGTTGGCCGGGTAACTTTTCGCTAAAAAGCGAGAAAAATGTGGACCCGGCTTTATTAAGACGCGAATGGGAGCGAGTCGCGATAATAAAACGATCTTTCCCGTGCAACTCGGGCCGATCGTTCCATTGTTTCTTCTA
The DNA here is from genome assembly GCF_025532165.1 of Camponotus vicinus. Classification (NCBI taxonomy): domain Eukaryota; kingdom Metazoa; phylum Arthropoda; class Insecta; order Hymenoptera; family Formicidae; genus Camponotus; species Camponotus vicinus. The sequence goes on along the minus strand of NW_028141967.1, from coordinate 17,573,474 downwards.
ATGCTCTACCCTCCTTCCACGAGCTTTCCTTCGGTTCCCTGAAAAGCGCTTTCCTCTCCACACCCATCTTGCCACTCCATCTGCCCTCTTAGAGCTCTTCGTTTCGCCTCGTCTTCGCGCTCTTGACCCGATTTATTCGCGTATCTGCGTCGCTCGAAATCGTCTTCCATTCGTTTCACCTCCCTTCTCATACCCTGCCGCTCCTTTTTTCCCGATTGCGTCCTCGTTAACATTCATACGAGCGCTGCTCGAAATCTTTTTGTTAAGTCAACTCATCCTTCGAAACGCCAGGAGAAAAAGAAGCTAAAACCATCGCCCGTCCTCGCTTATCCTTCTCTCTCGTCTCTGGGGATAACCGCCAACCTCGGATTTTTTCCCGACGTGGCGCGTCGGTTTGTTCATATTCGTGTATGGTTCGCATGGAAGCTTTTCGGAGGCTAAATCCGCGTATAAGCACCGCTCCCGTGTACGTGCTCGTTCCGACGTTCCCTCGACGTTCGGCTGCGCGTTCGTCCACGACGCGGACTTGGATTGAAATCCGAGAGCTGCTCCGTCGTCGGTGAACCAGAATTGCCTGTATCGGAATCGATTTCCGATCCGATACTGCGATAGATATTAATTCATCGAAATATATATGTGTTAGAACAAACATTCAAGCGTGTATGGACAGCGTTACATTGAATTTATATTGAACAGGAAACTCTGTTAGAGACATCACACAAAATAAGAGTACAAGTTTGGTCAGTTTAATCGTTGACTCTCTAATTATTTTGCAAAAGTTTCGATATTTATTTAACAAGGTTAATAATTTAACATTGAATATTTTCTCCAAATTATAATGATATCTAATATAAATATAATAAAATCCAATTCCAGTCTCTAACATCGCAGCGTTTGAAAACATTAATGATATTTTCGCGCGGTCAAAGGATAAATTCTTTCGTACAACAGTTCTATATCGATAGTCTGTTCGAGAAATTTCTTTTCTCTTCTCCATTTGATCGATGGAGAGAAGCGCGAAGAAAAAGCGTGGCCTGGCTATGATGGAAGTTCTTGGTGAAGTTCTCGCGGGCGCATTAATGCGCGCCAAATTAAACCGGAGTTTCTTCATCGTTGCGGAACTTTAAACCGCTTTGTAAACTCCGGTGTTGCTTGCTCGAGCGAGTATAAAGCGCCTCGCTAAAGTATCGCGGCGTATTACACGATATTGCCCCTGTCTGAATGTATCGAAACATCCCGATTCCGTCCAAGTTCGCGACGAATAAAGTGAAGGTTACGCCGCTCGTCAAACAAGAGAAAAATGCACGGAAAATCGCTAAAGTGTGGAAATTATTTGCTAGCGTTTTCTAGTGGGAAATCATCCATTAAATATGCAACGAGCACCATTAACCTTTGCTTCTCTATCCTGTTTACGTTCGTGACATTTCTCGCAACAAGGATGCACAAATTTTTATATTTATTGTAAAATATTTAGTTTCTCAATCTTAAAATTATGTTTTGAAATGTTTGTCATTTTCTATTCTCAGCTTAAGAGAGACTTGAAATTTATTTTTAATTATTTTTTTCTTGAAAATTACACAACCAATTTTTATATAATAGAAATTTTTCAAAAATATTTTCTCGAATTTAATTCGTAGTTGATTGATAAATTAAGATACTGTGTGAATTTTATTTAACGTCCTTTTGTACAAAAGAATACATTTTTGAAAAAGCATCTAATGTGTTTGAATTTGTTTCGCAAATATACTCTCAGGAGATTAAATACACAATCACAATTAGATTATCACAATATTTGTCACTATATTTGATGTTGACTAAATATAGCAGAAGCTATATTTGTTATTAGCTAAATTTAGCATAAACTGAGCTTGACATTAGTTGTATTTGACATTATGTAGCTAGGTGTAGTATTAATTGCAAGTTCTTCGTTGTATTTATCGACACACCAAGCCGTTCGCTTCTCTCTCGGGCAAAATCGTCCCATGGTAGCAGCGCGACCACAAAGTAACCCCACTTTACGGTACATTAAATAACATGAAACACTATGAAGCCGTAGATCGGGGCACAACAACGTTCGACGAAGTAGGCGCGTGGTAGACTCGAATACCGGGAGTTAGTGCCAACGCACACGTTAGAGTGTGACCCAATGAATAACGCTTATCGGTCAAGCCGTATCTGACTTCAAATTGTGTAAAACGCAGCATGCTGCTGCTACATACAACTGTGACTCAGGATCAGATTAAATGGTAGTCGTGCGAGTCACATTAACCTTTTTCCCTGCAGCGTCCTTAATCATGAGCGTACTTTTTCCTTATTTACGATATGCAAACATATAATTGCAGAGTCACTCGGTATTATTAACCCAGTTTACGGACACGTTTCGAATTAAACATTTTAATTACTCAACGTCGTTTGAAATTTATTCTTCATTTATTCAGCTGACTACTTCGGAAATAATCTAATTGAGAAATAAATATTTTTTTTACAAACTCAGAGATGTCATTATATTTTATGTTGTGGGACGTAATTGTGGAATGGATCGTGAAATAAGAATTTAATATCATAAAAAAAAATATCATCTAGGATAATCCCTTGTTCAAGAGATAAGTCCTTTAAAAAATAACGCAGTTATAAAGACTTAAGATAGAATGACATCTTTTTTAGATTATTTTGCGCGACGAGATTTATAGCGAGATACTTTAATGTTATATAACATCGTAGGGCGATTTAATATCATAAACGCGATATCACAGGCGGATAAGCCAGCAGCATCTCCGGGAGATCATCAGAACGTATATCGTCCGTTCGCGATTGCACCGTTAGACCGAGAGATAAATCCGCGAAAGTTATTCTCGCCGAGTTTCATTGGGCGCTATCATTTCACGGTAATATTGTTCGATCGCGGGACTTTATGGGGGAATCGGTTGGCGTCTCATTTACGCTATCGACGATAATACAGAGACGACAGAGATTCTTCCGGTAACTGCAGCGTAATAACAATTGCGATTTTATTGTGGTCGTCCGCTTGTACGTGTACGTGTGTCGAAGGTATGCGAAGCTGAAGGTGCGAAACATTATCGAGTAATACTCATCGTCCAAATGGCTCGACTTCTCGCACTGTGAAATTGATTCGCGAGATCGGATGAGCGCCAGTAATTCGACGGTTTAGTGGAGAAAGAGTTTTAACTCAAAAACGCTATTCTCCTCGGATCGCTCGAGGAGTTCAACGTGTCGTAATAACTCGCATGCTTCCGCAACGAACCCGATTATTTTCAGCGCAATATCTTTTCGCGAAATAACTCGACGTCAAATAAATAACATCCATTAAAAGTGTCAAATTCTGTTTTTTATTATTTAATAATAAACGCGCTTGATTAATTAGCATTTCGATAAATTGCACGAGCAGCTATTTTTCTCCTCGAGTCTTGCATTTCGGTAACTCGTTTACATAATTCGCGAACAGCCCGAATTATGCACTTCCGCCGGACGCAACGTGAAAGATTATCCTGCGGAGTTTCACGCGAAACTCCGCTTTCTTCGCTGTCGGGTTGCTTGCTTTTTTTTCTGATAATTACCATCGTGCGCGCGCGTTAGTCCGAACGGTGTGCATTGTTTCCAGGAGGTCTGCAAAGAAACTACCACGTTGCTACTACTTGATTTATGAAGTTTATTAAAGTCTACGTGCTACGTCAGGTTGAAACGTTAAATGCGCGATGTGGGTAATTGTTTTTCAACCGCTCTATCGGTGTGTCGTCCCTCTTTCTTAGAGTTGGTTCAATTTGCATAGAGTTACAATGCGCGCGCGTGCATTGTAAAGAAAAAAGAAACTAGATGTATATTAATATTTTTTCCACCGAGCATTTTCCCAAATGAATCGATCACACTTGGGAAATCTACCAAAATATATTTTGACCTGTCTCTCTTTTCCGATTAGTTTTTTTTTATTAAACTATCGTATGCGTTTCAGACTCCCTTACAATCAGCTCAATTGCAATCACGATGCGTTCTCTCCTCTCTCCTCTCTTCGTTCGTGCACAAGGGAGACCAGCGCACACGCTATTAAATTCGTTATCAAAATACATTAACAGAGTTTGCTATCGTGCTCGTTATCAAAACACAAGCGGCAATGTTTCATTAAAAGTTTTCCGCAAAAAGAGGATCACCGTCCGCAACACATTTGCGGTAATAATAACTCGAAATATTACACGAACAGTCGAAATGCGTTGTCGAGCACACGTGCGCTTGCGAAAATATCAACCTCATTTATTTAGTTATTCGCTTATCCGTTTAACGTGGAAAAATGTAATGACCACGAATGTGATAAAAGGAAAGGATACTTTGGATGTGTAATAAATTTCTTCCCATTCTATTTTAGCACAGGATTATAATAATAACTTACAATTATTTATTTTTTACCGAGAAAGATAGACTTAAAATTTATGAACATTGCTGTAAATATTACATATCGCATATTATATTACTATTATATTACTATAAATATTACATATTATGTTACTATTTTCAAAATATGATCAAAAATGTGTTTAAATGAGTTTACGAGTATTATGACTTTATTAGTCTACATCTAGGATCCAGCCAGCTAGGATCTTGCTAAAATTAAATTGCCTTCTTCCCTATTATTTTTTACTAAACAAGACAGTTTTATCACGCATCGAAAGGTATGTAAGCGGATGTGTCAAGCGGACGAGAGTTTGTAGCTCGAACAACGACGGTGCATTGCGCGGATTCCTGGCTGCCGGGAGCAAGCGAGAGGTTGTCGGAGCCGGTGCAATTAAAGCCGTATATATTGTTCTCGAGAAGAATAACCCGCGGCGCGGTTAGGCGTGTTCGCAACTCTCGCGTTGAGGGACGCGAGTCGTTCCTTCTCGAGACGAGAGTAGACCAAATTAGGGCAACGCCGTTTATCAAATCGCGAGTGCTTGTATTTCTCATCCGGAGAGAACACGGTGAGAAATTGCAGAAACCTATGCACTTCCTTCGCGAAAAAGAATGATTAACAAATCGGTTAATCGAGAAAGAAACCTTAAACATTCAGTTTTCTCTCAATTCTAAAGAATTAAAATTATATTTTGCATCATGAACGTAACGAGGACAAATTTTTAATCGGTAGAAACTAAATATATACAGTATGCCAATTTTCTACAAGATTTTAGAAAAGGAAATTGATTATATATGTGCATATATAAACGTTCCATTTTCATTAAAAAGGACGGCTTTAAATTGGGTACAATTTTGGTCCGGAAACGTCGCCGTCGCATCCATTAAAACCACTCGACCGAGATAACAGCGGGTTCGTTTTAACCGAACTTTTAAGACGGGATGACACGAGTAACACGGGCCGGCGTATCCTTAATTAGGAGCCGGCGCATTGTTTCCGCGAGGCTTGATACCAACTCACATCGCGATCGTTCTTTATGCATGCTCGGCGATTTCGTGGCTTCTGCATGCACACGTGCATGCAGATGTCTTCATTGCGCCAATTAAATGTTGGCCACGATTTCCGAAGTAATGACGTGCGGCCATTCGCGCTCTAAACAGCCGATTGTAATGCAATCGCCATCGGCCGAATTGGCTACGCCAAGTTCCTCGATGTGTTTTCTTCTCCCTCACTATGAGCTTCTTTATTATGCCCGGCCGATATTTCCGCGCAATTAAGTTGCCTTGAGAACCCACATAAGGCTTGTTAAGACCCCGCATTACCCATTGCAGATGCAAATTGCATTGCAAGTTGCAGTGGTGGATTTTGAACATTTTGGAAGGCATGCTGTTTCGAACTATTTTGAAAATAAAATATATCTAGGTTTATAAAAGAGAGAGAATATGCACATATTTAATCATATAATATTTTTAATTAAAATTATAAATATTTTCACATTTTCAAAATTCTGTGTTTCTCTTATAATTCATCTCCAACATGTAAACAGATTTAAAATTGGATTTAAATTAATACTTAAGTGCGAGGAATGATTTTCAATTTTGGCAGGTTCTCTAAAATTGAGGATATAATAAGATTTTACTGATAAGATTCCTCAGAAAATTGGCGCATCATTTTATTCTTTATAAAGCAGAATCTAAAAATGTAAGCATTTCTTTCAAATTAACAAGTATCTAATCTTCCCAAAGAGATTCGCTATATGATACAGACTTTAGACAGCGTGCCACGGTTGCGGCCACGTAATAAACATTGCGCGCGGAAGTTATAAACGTCGCTTCGCTCGCATCCGCGAGAGAGCGAACGGGCGGGTCAACTCACTCGCGGCGCTTTCTCGGCGTATAATAAGCGACAGTGGAAAAAAAAGGAGGAAAAAAAACGGCGAATCCACGAAGAGAGCGGGTTAACGACTCGGACCTGCAAGGAGCTGCTGCTATAAAAATCTTAAGGAGCCGACTTACTCTCCGCGCCGAAAGGGAGAGCAGCGTTGCCTCCGATAGCGAGCGCAGGAATGTTATCTTTATTGCGAGGCAAACGAGCGTTATATATTTATCGGGCAACGGCCGATTATGGCCGATGACGCGGATAACGGACTCGCCGGACCGCAAGACGCTCGCAGGGCACACTTCCGGAAATGATATACCTGAAATCGCGTTACCTTCGATGACTTTGCATTTTTTAAACCTGAAACGGTAACATGAATACATTTTTTGGGCGCATACCGGGGATAATTGCATGCTACACGTACATGTGAAGCTTATAATAAATAACTTTCTAACTTTTAGACATTAAGAAATGATTCTAAGATAATCCTTAGATAAAAGAAATAATGATATCAATGAAAAGAAGCTTTTTATTATTTTATACACACACATCTTATCCGATATTGTATTTATTTATTGTATTAATCAAAATGTATTGCATGTTGTATTTATTTATTAATCAAAAATGGTTTATTAAAAAGATGGAATTTTTTAGATGTATTTATTATAAAGTAATATTTTTTATGTACAGGAGAAATATATATGCATACAAAAAATGAGATATTGGATGTGTTCTTTTGAATTGAACAATTAAATTAAATTATTTAATTGTTTATTATATTTTCATTGTTTAAATATATTGTTTAATTCGTTGTTTTCGTACAAGAATTTTACCTTTAATATGAGAATGACAGGTAATGACCGATTATTGCGATGATGCGGATAACGGATTCGTTGGACCGCAAGTCTCCGATCGTGGAATTATATCCGGAAATGATATTTGTGGAATTGTTTCTTTCGATGACGCAGCATCTTTCGTTGCTCGATTTTGCGGTTTTAGATTGATTATGACGGCTGCACTTTGATCATAACATTCTTATAATTGCGCGGCAAGATATAATATAATTATATGAATTAGGACACAATTTTTTTTAAATAACGTAAATAATTTTTAATAGTATTTATTAATAATTTGTCTAACCAGCCCTGATGAAAAAATCCGTCTCTTTAATTAATTGATTTTTCTGAGATTGATTCGTGAAAAGATCGAGTCATACCTTTCCTGTAACGAGCGAGTCGGTTGTCGAAAGTATTATTTCCTCGAAACAATTACAGGAACCGAAGTCATTATTATTTTCTTTTTTCAATCCTTACTACGTGCTTGTACGTACGAAGGAGGTATGGTGAAACAGGATGAAGGTGGAAGGGTAGAATGGGTGAGAGAAACAGGTTGGTACAACGCCTCACTTTAGATGTACAAAACATCACATGCAATACACCAACTTCCCTCGGTATTTTGCGCTTTTCTCTGCTCCTTCTGCTTCTCATTCCTCTTTTTTTTTCTAATCGTAATTTTATTCTATTTGACTTGTAGACGTGAATGTTGTTGTCTCACCTTCTTCTTTAGTTTCGCTTATTGTTTGTACTTTTCTTTATCTTTTTGTCCGCGCTCTATTTTATCAAAATACATTTTATTGCTCGATCCTATTCAACGTGCAATTGTTTTTAGCTCGCACTTGCTGTAAGAATTACTCCGGAATAGAAGCGCGTTTTGTGTCGGAATCGGATCATTTATCTCGCGAATCCTCCGCGAAAGTTTCAATTATGCTCGATCAACAGTTCGCGAGTAATCCAGGGAAAACGGCAGTTTTTCAGATCTCGTCGACCATACGCTTGCATTTATACATGTGCGTATGTGTCTAGAATGAACAATTAATTGCCGTTGGAGCTTGCGTCAACTTTAGGCCACGAAATTATTAACCCACCCATTATACTGAGCTTACATATAAGCAAACATTTGAGCATTATGTTGCGTGATTTATTACATGACGCGTGCGCCGCGGTGCAGCTCATGCTTTGGAATTTACGTGTATATTGAACAAATATAGTTATATTCATCGAAAACTGCAATTTAATAGAAGGTTTAATAGAAGGCTTGTAAGAGGGACGATCCGAGAAAGAACAAAATCTATGTGTAATTTTTCCAACATATCTTCGCAAGTAGATAAATGTCAATATTGATTTTGCAGCTCGATTATGTCCATTCTTAATTACTAATTATTAACTTTGAACTCGTTTAATTTCTTAATTTTATTTTTTCTCAATTCTAACTCTCGGCTATACAATTTTTTTCCCCCTAATTTAAAACCCTGAACGTTTAATTCGCAATTTGCAGTTTACGTAATCGTTGCAAGAGAAAGGAATATAAATAAGAATAAAAATACATGAAAACTATCACGTTGAACGCGAGTATGGTTAATTCTTGCCCGTTTCTAATAATACGTTCCCTTTGCGTATTTCGAGAATAAGCGAGTTATTGGGATTACTAACGCGCGATATTACAGTGGTTCATTACGTTATACCCGTGCTCGAATGTGAAATTTCGATTATATGTACAACGTAATTGTCATTCCGGTTGTTCGATCGATTCCTCTCGGCGCGTTCGCGGAAAATCAGCGATAATGACGCCGAAAAAACAAAAACGCGCGCATCGCAAGCGCATCGGATCGCGCAAATTACGCACGAAACAATTTTAATGAAGCCGGCGCGCCATAAAGGATTACAAATTCAATCTCCTCGCAAACGAGAGAGATGACGCGCCGCCGGGCATTCGTAATAACAACTAATTTACGAGCGTGATAATGGAGTGCGAATTTTCGCCAATCAGCTTTGAGCGTCGCCGGTCGCGCTTAAAAACGCGCGCATCGTCCTTTCCCTCCCCCTCCCGCTCCCCCTCCTTCCCGTCTGATATATTTGTTCGTCCTCCGCCACCCTCTCTGTTCGCCCACGCTTTCGCGTACTTTTTTTTTTTTTTTTTTTAATACTTCAAACGCAATTAGTGCAGTCAACGTCGGCTGGTCGGGGGATTATAATGGCGGCGCGCGTGCAGCCGCGCGGCTAATGAGATCCGGAAAAATCGGGCCTTCGGTTTAGCCCACCAACCGGATTGTTAAATGACACTCGTTTGTGAAGTCGGCTTCCGCGTTTCGGCCGGATTCGACGAGAAACCGCCTCTCGAAACTACCGGAGGGACCCCGGCGTCGTGTTGGAGTCCTCCTTTTTTGTTTTCGCGCGCCGCTGCACGGGGCTGTAAACGAGGCCGACACCTTGCACCGCGATTTCTCTTTTTTTTTTCTCCCCCTTCTGGCAGACTGTATACGGATGTCGCGTTCGTTTCAGTTGAGCGAGCAAATCGTCGACTCGTCATTAACCCTTCTACTACCAAGACGGTAATAAAACTACCACAGATTAATCAGTAATCTTTGTACGTCATTTGACACGAAATTTTAATTTGAGATTTGATTTCAGCGCCGAAAGAAAAATAAAAAGTAGACTTTAAATTTTGCGAACAACAGTTTGATAAATGATTTGAATCCACATTTTTAATAATTTGCGATAATTGTAATTATCATCGTCATTACGTTTATATAGTTTTTATTTTCTGTGGAAATATGAGCATATTGTTCTTGAATCTTTTTTTACTTGAAAAATATTGCGTCATGGCTGCGTGAAAGAATAGCAAATAACATGAGCGATGAAAGAGGATCTTGATTTTTTGGCAACTTTTTGCGTTTTGCCTAAAAGAAAGTTCACCTGGGAGTTGCATGTGCTGAACTTGAATATACCGATTCACATACACAAACGTGCACGCTGCATTCGTTTGCGCCGTTAAACGAAAAGAGTTTCAATGTAGTTTGCAATAAAGAAGAAACAAAGAGAAATATGACGTAAAGAGAAAGAGAGAGAGCATCATGGCAAACGAGCCGACAATTCGCCTAAAAGCGCTGTGTTCAAAGGTGGCATGTCGAAGCTGAATGTCGCATAATGGCGCGTTCATATGCTAGTATTGGTGCTTATAACGGTCAAATATGCAAGCGCGTTCTCTGGCGAAAATCTTTTCTTCCCACACAATTCTTCCGCATGATTTATTTCACCGCTTGTGCAGCTTCCAATTTTTAACGATTTCTTCTGTGCCTTCGAAACGCGTTTTTCTCTAAAAAATATTTTCCCCAAAAATATCTGATGCACCCATCGTCTTACATAAAGTCATAAATTATTAAATTAATTAATTTTTTTTATTTTATATATTTTGTTACGGTTTTATAATATATATATTTGTCTAGTTACTACAATTATTTAAACACGTATATGTGGCTCATATATGTATTAGAAACTCCAATTATTTTGAATTAAATTATTCTCTCTCATATTGCACTTTTATTTTAACAGCACTTCTATTTTTATATATTAGTTTATATTTTTTAATAGACGCGACCTCTAAAAAATTTCGATGGCTCGAGTACGCGAAGTCATAAAGACGTGACGTTTTCGTCCGAAGTAAATTCGTCGCTCCGGAAAAGACCATTACGATCGGCAGCGATAGTGGACAGTCGAATGTGGATAATTGAACGGAAAAGAGGGCGAGTCTCGGAAACGACGTGGCTTTTACTAACGAACGCCATTTGGCTTGCGAGCAGTGCCTCTCGAACGGACGCTTTCGCTCGGTTGTTTGTTCACTTCGCGTATGTGGAAAAAAGGAGAAAAGAACGGGAAACAATCGGCCAACCGAATCGAACGGATGCACGATGCCAAAAGATAATGCCTTACCAATTTCTGTGCCGAATCAATATTTATTCCGTGATCAAAAATTATTCGCGAGCAGATCGGAACAAGAAAAACCGACTTTCTCTCTCTTTTTACAATAAGTATTAGCGATATTCCGTTATTATACATAATAATGTATTTAATGATAAGTAATTATAATGCATAATTTATAAACTAAATTAATAATTTATAGACTCTTAATTTTCTTATATCGTATGTTTTTTTTATATTTATAAAAATTATTGTGTATAGTAAATAATAATAACTAATAACGATTTAGAAAGTGACATTTGTGTCATATTATATAAAAAATAGAGCGAATTTTTTTATCCAATTTATACTCTTTTAACAATATATAATTTTGATAATCTTTTTGATTGAAATGCAATTTGCAACATATTTGGTAAAATACATAATGTTATTATTTCAAAATAAAAATTAATGTCTGGATAATAATCAGATGCACTCTTAGCATTCTTACATGATGTAAATTTATCATTTTCGATAAATAATTAACAAAGTTAAAATGAGATTAACTTTGTTTAATTAATATTGCAACATGAATGACTTGTGCTTTTAAAATTAATTGTTTTTGTTAGAACATTAATACTTTATGCGATTTATGCTATACATTTAGAATATATATAATATCTGGCAATAAATGTGTGTGTGAAATTATATTTCGATGTATCGATATTTAAATAAAATTTGTCATTGAAAATAAATTTATTAAAAATTTCTTATAATGATACTGAGCATATTTTTTGCCAACATCAATATTTATATACAGATATATTTTATTTTGATTGTATTTGAATTTTTTAATTATTTTTTTAAATTGTACATCAAAATCCATTAGAAAAATTTATTTTAACTAAAATGAGGAAAAAAACAATAAAACCTTTATGAATAAAAGTTAATAAAGTAAATAACTATTATAAAGTCAAAATAATCTTTGGTTCTTGATGTAAAACAAGTTCATAGACATTAATGATTCATGAATTTTAAGATTAAATCGAGATTTTAACATCGCAAAATAGGTGGGCTAGCTTGAATTTAATATAAGGGTTGAATGAAGCCGTGTACATTAAAAAAGAGTTGAGCAAAAAGGTAAAATTGAACGGCATTTATTCACGCATACGCATTTATTCACGTAGGAAAGAGAGAAGACCCGCGCTTTGCCTTTGTCGTGTTAGATTCCAACGCGGTTCTTAAAAAAAGGAAAAAAGAAGGTACCAGCTGTTGCATAGAGCAATATTAATAATAAGGATAAATTTCATTTTTCTAAATTAGTATACAGCATCAAAGTTTATTGCGTGTTTTCCTGTTATGCGCGGAACTAGAAAAGAGGGGAATCGAGCGGGTGAGAAGGAGGGAAGCGTTTTAATTAAAAAAAATGCAGCAATCCTGGTAGAGAATTAATTGTGCGAGCGTATTGTTTACTATTTGTCGACGCTTCCAGCACGAGAAATTAATAATTCGGCATGGAACATGTGCATGTGGACTGCAGCAAATTTCTATACACTCACTTATACACGTGGAAAATCAACAGCCATTTTACGTATTGTCGTAAATTATTATCGAATATTACCGAATAGTTTTGTGGATCGTAAAAATGTATTGAATAATATAATGTCGGCTTACAAAATTTGGTCATGTTTGAATTTTAGTATGTGTCAAATAACTTGATTTCTCTTGAAATTTAACGACGAAGTTTATTCGTCGTTAAACTATTTTCTATAAATAAGTGAAGTATATATTTAACAAATATAATAAAATATAATAGATAATAAAAATTTGATATACATTTAGGAAAAAAATGATATTGTGTTTTTCTTTAAATTATCACATAAAAGAAAGAATACATACATTAATGGAGACTAATATTTTGGACATTGATATGATTAACGAGAATAACGAGCAACTAATATTTTGGACATTGATATGATTAACGAGAATAACGAGCAAGTTTTCAGAATTCATATATTCGACCCAAGCGAGTCAATAATCATCCTCAATATAATCGCTATAAAAATAATCAATCATCTTTCGACAACCTGCTAATTTTCACACGAACCTCGACGAAGCCAGCGCAAATATGTACCTTAAGTCCCAGTTACTTTCCGAACAATTGACCTCATTTAAGGACGTCTTATAACACGATTGAGAGACACTAGAACCTTCGCGAAGAAGGAGAGAAAGGTTGCATGGGTCAAGCCAAAGTGGTTGCCTGTAAAAAAGGGTCTTCGCATGGTACGACGCTTTATTTCGCCCCAAACTCTTGTTCCTTTTCCATTCCTCTTCTCTTTTCTTTTCCTTTCCTCCCTCCAACCATTCTTTCCTTCTCGAAACACGTCGCATTGTGCTCCGAAATGGCGGCGTCTCGCGTGGATGGCGAATAAAGGGAGGCACGAAGAGCGCGTAGGATGCAATTAACTCGGGACGAAGAGCTTAATCCGCGAAACTCCTTCGTCGTCACGTCCCCCTATCCGCCTTTACATCGCAATCGCTTCCCGTGGACGTTCCTTATAAATTTTCGAAAAATTCCGCGGCCGATCGAATTAAACACCGGTGAGCCCTTCCCTATCTCGGACGATGATTTATGAAAGATTCCAGGCGATTATCCGCTTGCTTAATTGACCGACGGTCTCGATCGATTTCTAATTCATCACAGGGATCCTCCGAGAACGGCATTCCTCGCGCAGGACCGCTCCTTGGGACACACCATCACCATTGAGATGGCACATCCATCGGCTTTAATGATAATTGCCGGCTTCGGCGTGACCGAAGTTTTGTGGCGATAAAACTTCTCACCTTGAGACGCCTCATCTCGCGCGTGGATGGAGATTTATGCAATCAAGTTCGAAATCGGTCAAGTCATCCTTATCGCATTCTTAGGAAGACGCAAATTTCTTAACTTCTTTTTTTCATCAAAAATTACGAGAAGATTATAGGATTCTTATTTTATCTGTAGATTGTTACTCATGAATAATTAAAAACACATTAGTTTCTTAGTTGCATAAATAAATATGCAGAATCAAAAGAGAAAAGAAAAAGAAACAAGTAAACGTTAATAATAAAAACGATGTAATTTTTTGATTAAATGTAATATATGTACATAAAACTTTTTTATAGAAGAACATTTTAACGTAATATTTGTGTATATCACTTTTAAAATTCCTTCAAAATATTAAAGCGAGAAAATTTTCGAATTGCGTTCCTCGATTCAATAAAGATTGAAAACTTTATAATTGTAAGTTTTCTCTTTCTCCGTTCATTTTTCTCTACGGATATGATGAGCGAAAGACGTTTGATAGTTAATTATTATAGCGTGTCATTGCTGCTAAATTTTTCGCGACAACAGACTCGGCCTCTCACCTCTTGTCGAAAAAACATTTATCATACTGAAATTCGTCGAATAAGTGAAAAGAGTGGGTACATAAAATACCATTTTACTTACCATAACATGCGCAAATTGAAATTATGATAAGAATATGAGATTTTATAACAATCTTGGAAGATAGAAAAAATAAATATTGTATAAAATACCTTAATAATTTTAATAATTTTTAACGTGAACTATATAAAAAAAAGAAATGAAATTTTGGAAAAATTTAAAATTTTATCAAGCATATTATCACAGAAAAATTATATTATTCTCAAAGTTAGATTAGATAACGAGAAATCGTCTGATTTTGCGAATTAGTGAAAACAAATATTCCACTTTTTACTATTCAAACTTTAGAAACGTATTCAGAATTCAAAATTTATGGTAAATCAATTCTATTTTGCATAAAATTATGTAATTACTACTTTTCATTTTATTATCACTTGAAAGAGACGAAGAATGAAAAGACTAGTTATGAAAATTATGATGAGCACTTTCAGAGAAGAAATACGAAGAAGCTCTCTAGAGAAAGAAAGAAAGAGAGAGAGAGAGAAGAGAGGAGAAGGAAGGGAGAAATGAAGGGGTACCAGCTCGTGTGTCACTTTTCATTCGTGCTCTACAGCTTGGACATTCTCGAGACTCGATATTTCCTCGGACTGAGGAGTCTCATAATGAGACAGGACCGTCGCTTATCGGCTCTTTCCGCCCAATTAAAAACGAGGTGCTCTTAGAGTCGTGATCGCGCGCAATGGCTCGGAAATCACCCCCGTCGTGTCCGTGACGAGGGTGTCTCGGACATCATTAAATCCGGAGAATACGCCCTTTTCCAAGGATATCGAGAATCTCTCTCTCCTCTATTCGATAAATTAGATGCTTCCGCGAATCTAATGAGTGTGTCGCGCGAGAAGCGAACAGACGGATTGCCATGTCGCTCGATATCGAGACCGATGTAGTTTCCTGTTCGTCGTTGCACCCGTGATGCATTGTGCGGTGTGTTATTTCATACCGCGGCATCTTTCATGTATCACATGGATAGATGAGAAGACTTTGATGGCTTCTTTTCTCTACGTTTTTGTGGCTTAATCTTTAGAATCGATGCATCTTCGGCTTTTCTTATAACGTTAAGATGAACATGTCAGTTTTTTTTTCTACACATTTTTTTCCTGTATTATATTCCATCTCTCTCAGATGTGTATTTTCGTTGAAAGAAAAATTTCCCCGAGAAATTATTTCTTATTATTATATTGATAATTATATTGTATTAATATTTATCGTTTAATGAGGATCGAGCGAAATTAGAGCGATGTCGTCGATATTTTCTCGTACATGAAAATATCATAATGTTTTGGAACAGATTTTTTTCAGTAATATTTGACATTATATTACTTTATAAATGAACACTAATATTTCAACGATTCTACGACACTTTTCGGAATGGGACGTAGATAACGTTGAACATGAAGGCTCCATTTCATCAGCCTCGTCGCGATCGTTATTTTCACGACTAACAATCCATAATAAGCGACCGAGGGGCGTAGGCAACAGTTGAAAGGTGAGGGCTGATTGTGATTCCGTGCAGACGTTCGTTGGAATTCATGAAAATAGAAAGCTGGGTAGTCGAGCAATTTGGTAGTTCTCCCCGTGTTGAAAATGGTCTCGCGAGGCCTCCGTGTCGTCTCTTCTCGCCCGCCATATTCTCGATAGAAAATGACAAAGGAGACGGGGGAGGAGGCGGTCGATGTGTCCCGGATGGTGTCGACGCGACACCCCTGTGGACGGCCGGAAGTTTATTACGGGGATACGGCCGTTCTTTCTTTCTCTCCCTCTAACTCTTACTCTATCCCTCTCGCTCGCGGATACTGCTGAGTCGTGGAGATGAATAAAGCGAGTCGGGGTTGGTGAGATGGAGAATTGGGGTGAGAACGGCTAGATAGTGCGAGAGACAAGGGGAGGAAAGTGGTCTCGAGCCATCGGCGTTCCCGATAGACTCCGGTGGAGCCACTTAGCAGGCTCGCCTCGTCACTTGGACCTTTTTTCCGGTCTTCTTCCTGCGCGCCTCGAATTCGTCCCCTTCGTCTTGCTATGGAGTGTTTCTCCACACGCACCGATTAACCCGCTTTTTAATGAAAGTGCGGGGAGCTAATTCCAAGATTTACTCTCGGCTACGAAAGACGTCAATTTGTATCCTTCTTTCCTTCTTCTCTTTTTTCATTATATTTTTTATGATGCCATGAAACTCGCATTAAGAAAGAAAGAGAAAAAAAGGACGAGAAAGAGACATAAATCTGTCAGAAATATCATAACGTCAATATAAATCTGTCGAAGAGCATTTCATTCCACAGTTAATATCGGAAGATTGAGTAATGCAAAGAAACTGAAAGGAATTTTTAAAAATAAGAAATAATTTTTTTTACTTATTATTGATTTCTTTTAAAATCGCTTTTTGTGTTAGAGAGCTGTGATATCATTTTTAAAATATTCTTTTTTTTCTAAAATATTCTAAATGTAAAATATTCTAAAATATTCTAAATAAAAAATTCTAAATAAAAATATTCTAATATATCGATATATAATGAATTCATATGAACAATGAATATATATATATATAGTGATTTTTTTATCAATAATTTGCTCCACTTGCAATAATAAAAAATTCTGAGCTATGCTCCGAAAAAAGTCACTCTGCGTATAGATATATGTTATACGTTGCCTGTCGTTTTCGCCTTATAGAAAAGAGTAATCCCGCCATCCACTTTTCGTCCCCCGGGGGATTTCGAGATCGCTTTTCCACCCGGTCGACCGTCGCCGCCGCCACCGCCGCCGCGTCGGGTATGAATAAATATTAGAATTTTGCGGATAAGCCCCGTTTTACGAGGCGATACTTGTTTCCGCGAGGACGACGCGGACGGATCGATCGAACGACCGCTCCCCTTTCGTCTTTCGTCTTCCTCCCTCCTTCTTTCTCTCATCTTCCTCCTTGGCTCATGCCGATGGCATACGGCACGTTTCGCCTATCAGCGTATTATTATATTTCAGTTCACTTGGCTGGAATCGCGGCCGATAGTTTTCTAGAGAGCATTCGCATTGCATTTTCATTCACGCCTTGTTACTCGCCTGAGCGTGTATATCATGACCGATTATCGCGGATTCCAATCTTGCTCGCTTTGCTTGCTCGAATTGCCATTCTTATCATTTATTAATATTTTCTCTTCTTTATAAAGTGATTCCATAGCTATTCAATGCAATTAATTGAACATAATATTAATTTAGAAACAAAGGATTTAATTCAGAAATTAAAAGAGGCGATTAAATACTTTTGAAAAATTATGTATTATATATCTATTTATATTGGCAAATTTTAAATATATTTTATATTTGTTATATTTATAAAATTAAAAAAAAAACAATATAATTAATATTCTATTTATACTTGGTGTGGCTTTAATAGTTATATTTAATTATTTTTTAAAAAAGTTATATAAAAAAAAAGTGACGCAACCACGCTTGACGTATGTGACACGAGATAAATGTGTAGATTATGTAAGCGACTTGCAGTTGCATGGATCGAAGTTCCAATGCACCCTTCGAAGGGTAGATGAGGTCAAGACACCTTTGGTCGTCCGCTCGTGCAAAATGATATAATCTCCATGATATTCTTCGCATGGCGTACTTCTTGTAACCTCGATTTCTTTCTTGTGCATATGCGCGTGCGATTTTTGCATACTTTTAAACATATAGTCGTTTTTTCGAACTCAGAAATACAATTTGATTACAAGATGATATGATATTAAATGGCAAGCGTCAAAAAAAAATTATCACGCAAAAAAAAAATTTGCAAAACGATTCACTTCTTGCAAGAAGTAGAGAAACCTCGATGAAGGCAAATGACAGAAAGGGATATTGCGGAGGGTGAGAGGCAGAATTGATGCTGCGGTTGATGGTGCAAAAAGGGATATTGGAAGACTAACACGTAGGCGTATATACATATATATTGGGACAAAAGATATAACACACAATAGAGAACGTAATAAGCATACATGGGGACGCAACTTGCTGGCGAAAGGTCCCAGATGTGAGCAACGGGAATACATAATTACAATGTCCTCGTGCTTGGGGAGATTCTCGCGAAGAGGTTAGCTGACTCCACTCAGTAATCTAGACGATGTTACCCATGGGACGCACCGAGCGAGCAAACAAACAACGGGAAAAGCCGTAAGAAGATTGAGACGTTTACAGAGGCATTTCTTGCGTTTCGTTCCTTGCACCAAAATTTTTCCACTCGTCGTAAATGAAGACACTTGCGGTAAGCAATAATAATATTCTTCAAAGAGCGAAGCCGAAAATTTTCAAAAACTATCGATAATTACATAAAAAATATAATCAATTTAATTACGACATCTTCTATCTCTCTTTCGATATCTTAAAATTAAAGTCTATGTTTTTGAGACATTCCGTGTAGCCACTATGAATAAGCATCAAGTTGTTAGATTCTTTTTTCCCCCGCAACAAAACGTCTTCATCGTCGCGAGGACTTGCCGCCATTAACTTGAAATTGCATGGACGAGCACGAAAGAGTCGCTCAGCTTGCAATTGCGGTGAGTAAAGTTCCGGCAAAGCAAAAGGAAGGCGCAGTATGTTTCGCGCTTCCTTTCTTTCTAACCAAAATCGTTTCCGCTCTTCCCGAGCACGCCAATGGCCGCCGATGGTCGAACGGGAGTGGGATTTTTTTCCCCTCTCGTCGAGTACAAACGACTTACCAAAGTCTCTCTACAGAAGAGAGACGCACCGGTACGCGCTCACGTGAATGGGGCGACCCGCGTTGTCGAGTGTCACCGAAAGCACCCCTGAAAATTGTAGCATCCTCGAAGCCACACAAGCGTTTCACGGTAGGACAAACGATGCGCGTCCGTGCTTTCCCTTCATTCTACTCGCTCAATCGCGCGACAACCCAGACTGAATCGTCGATAGCGAGATGAAACCTCAGTTTTTTGCACACGGCTGGCGGTTTTGTTTCATAAAGAAATGTGGAATGAAATAGAAGCTTGAAAGGATAAGACGTTTGATTTTTTTTCCGGAAAAACAAAAATACAGAGATGTATAATCATAAAAAGATTGCGAATGATATACCTGCAAAGAATGATTTTATCCGTAGATTTATTATTTCAATTTATCGCAAGGCTAGATTCGTGATAAGAAATTTGTAATATAAATTACATTTTTTTATATTTAAATATCGAGATATTTTTTTAATTATATTTTAATAGCAACAGTGTTTTGTTAATGCCACAACTGATGTGTTGGCTCTATCACTTTCAATTATTAAATCTATGATTATATTATTTAATCATATGCGTCATGATAATCAAAACGCGATGAAAGAAATTATATACCATACATATACCTTATATCAAATCCGTTACCGATTTTGTTAATTACGAGCAGAGATAGCAGTGATAAAAGCGATAAAGATTATACATCGTTATCGATAAGATCAAGCGAATCGCGAGGGAGGGAAAGAGAATGATAAGCGAATCCGGGGGGAAAGGGACACCCGGAGATCGAGCTTTTACGAGCTTTAGTCCGTCTCGTATCGCGTTTCCGTGGTGTTCGTCATACATCTCGTCCGCAGACAATACGATCCGCCGCCAGGATAAGACACATCCCCCTTCATCGCGGAGAATGATGGTCGGTTGCGTTGTGCTCCCTTGTATCATAGTATACCGTAACCATCGGAGCACATGCTTCATAAACGTAGCACACACATGTCGGGCTATCACTTCGCACGCCGTTTGATATCTTCTCGTTTTTCCGCACGTCGCATCACTTTTCATGGGTGACGACATCGCGAAGAGAAATATTTTTTTTAATTATATTTGGACATTTATTTTATATAAAAATGGCAGAAAAATATTAATATATGAAACAGAAATATTCTGAATTAATTCAAATTTTTTTTGAACAATATATATTTAACATTCTCATCCAAACATATGTATTTAATATTCACTAACCGTTTCCAGAGGGAGGGGGAAGATAAGCGGTTTGCTCATCTATTCATGATTATTCACTTGTCATTATCTAATCCATGTCTAATTTCATTACAGTTATATAATTATGCGATAGTATAATTATATGGAACTATAGTCGAAGAGTATCGAGTAGTAGTAGTGACACAATTGCTCTCAAGTCGGGTTCCATTACTTGGCGCACTCGCGTATTCGACGCACGCGTGTCTCTGGCTTACGCATGACGGAATAGAATCGCAACACAAGCTTATCTCTGGAAGCGAGGGACGTAATAGAAGTAGTAACATTCCTTATGATGACGTTACACGCGATACAGGATCGCGAGTTCGTGTTTCACAAACGTTACCCATACTTGATTCCGCCACCTTGCTTGTACGCATTGCGTATACATGTGTATACGTGAATTTTCGTGAACACACGTGAAATACACTATCAACGCACACCTCGATGCTTGTGCGAGTGAATCATCCCTATTCGCGATGCAGCTATTGACCTCTCAAGCGTTGTTACTCCTTATATTGTATACGTATATGTGTGTCACAATTAATGTATATGTGTCCACGCCTATCCATATGTACGAATGTATGCATACATTGCTTAATGCAACGGTATATTGTATATATGAACAAAGGAATGTTGCGCTACTAGACGCATTCGAGTGCATAGCGTGTACGTGTGATGCGTATTACATCGATAAGCTGTGCTTATTCGCTTGGTTAATATTATATGGATGTGCATGTGAGCGTATGCAGATGCATTACAGAACCGCATTATGTTTACGCGCATTAGATGCGCGCGTTTATGCGCAACGTTTGCAAGTTTGTGAGCAAGAAACAGATATTCAAACACGTTACGTTTATTATCTAGTACGGTACGTGAACGGAGGAATAACAATTATACCTTTTTCGCCATGACAGGAGTACTAGAAAAGTAGAATTTAAAACAACAACCAGTAAAAATATTTATATATAAACACCTATATTTTTATTAAAATTATCTTAATTTAATGCAAAATGTTGAGCTTTAAATACGCGAGCCAAACGGATTCTTAAACTTGTTAATTAATCCGGTTAAATTATAAAATCTAGGATATAAATATTTTTTAGTTAATAATAGTATAAAGTAAACAGCACATAAGAATAACTGACATATGATCTTTATTAACTTCAAAAGTGACAATTGATTTAAAAAATGGAAATTCAAAATGATTTGACCTATTGGAAAGACAATTTAGATGTTTATCAATATGACAATTAAGACATCTATCTCAAAGGTTAACAATAATGGTTTCATACGCAGTTGTATATGTGGTTTTACTCTCGTTTAAAATTGGCCCCATTTGCTAATGAATGAATTAAAAAAATATAGCATTCCATGTAAGCGTTGAACAGTACTGTGCATGTATTATGCAATGTCATGTGGATGTACGAACAATTGATATGGTATGGATATTAATAATAAAAACTGCAGCTCTCTCGTGACCTCGCCGACCAATCAACACGATGTTTGCGATATAAATGCAACACGTTCGATATCGAAAAAATTTCGGCTTGAAATTAATTTGAAACTGAATCGTGTGGCGATTTGGACTTTATTTTGCGTGAGAACAAAATAAAATGTATCGAAGCTGTAAATTTATAATATAAAAGTTACATTTTTTATTATATAGAAATGTATAATAATATACACGATAATGTGTGAAATGAGGCTCTAATAATAAAAGGGCGTTTTATATTTTAACAAATATAAATTCAATCTTTCAATCACATAAAAATATCGAATCATTCTACTTCAATACTTGAAGAATGACAGAAACACACAATGCAATATGTTCTAAGATTAAAAAGGAGTAATAATAAAAGAAATTATTCTTAATAATAGTATATTTCATTTATAAATTAATTATGATATCCACATGATATATGCATAAAATTATATCATTTGGAGCAACAAATATCAAACAAAATAAAACACAAAATTAATAAGAATAATTTTAATAAACTGAAAAACTAGAATTAAATATATAACAAATTTTTTTAAAAATATAAAATAAATTTGTTGTCAAAATAAATTTTTTTAATAAGTGAAAATTGAGATTTTTTTTGTTAAATGAGGAATGAGGTTTTATTATATATATAATTTATTTCGCGTAACCTATTTGTTTGGATTATAAAGTATATTTAGAGACATGCAATTTGTGTGTGTGTGTGTGTAAAAAATTATTAACCAAATCATCTCTTGCATGCTTTATATATATAATATGTAAAATTCTGTAATCACAATCGCTTCGGATGTGATTCTCCGATAAATACACGCGAGCATACGCCTTTTATGCATCCAATATACGCGTGCAATTGAGACAGTTAATAAATACGGTTAATAAATTTGCCAAAAGGAAATTGCGAAGGAGTAATTTGAAAGCACGTTCTCTAATACCAGAAACTCAAGATTTTGCTCTTATGAAAACGAAGTATCAAGCACTTATGCAAAGGGCTAACATTCAAAGGGCTTGTTTTCGCTAAAACTCTTATGTAAGAGAGAGAAAGGGAGAAATTAACCGCAGGATTGAGTTCGTTATAATGTCACAGATGTGTGTAATGATAATGCAGGCTGCTGATTACATATTTTCATTCATTTTACGACATTACATATCTATAATGATTGAAATTTTTTGGAATTTTTGAAATTTTTAAATCTTTGTTATTTATATAAATATTTTATTTTTATTTAATTTCAAAAATATATTTATTTTATTAGTTTTTGTGAACATTAAGAAGGAACGATTGTTGAAATTTTGAATGTATATTTCAGAAAAATTCATAACGGAATATTATAAAATTTTTATGAGATCTAATTAAATATTTTATCAATTATTTTATTGTAATTTTTCATATTTCTATATCAAATCACAAATTGACAGATTTGAGTAATATTTTTCTTAAATATATTTTCTCTAAAGAAAACATTTTATCGCATTTTATAAATCACACATGCATTCTAAAAAAAGACATCTCAAGGCATTTCAAGCTGATTTTCTGATTCTTCTCAGGTTCACTAATGCCTTGTCGAGAATGCGTTTCATTTACTGATAGACGGAAAATGTTCTGATAGAACGATCTCAATCAAAAGTCTGTCGCCATTTAGAGATTCTCTGTTAAGGAAGCTTCTTATTTGAATTTGCTTTTGTCTCGAACATAGCGCTCAATTACTGCTCGACGAAGCGAAGGATTCCATCCGAGACCATAAAAAGACTAAGCGCCTTTTTTTTAATCTTTTTATTATCAAGTGCGAAACGGTTTTACAGCCGTTACAGAAAATCCTTCCCATTTCCGATGGACAGATCCCTCAATCTTCTTATGACTTTTAAAAATTAGAAAGGTTACTAAGGTTAAGAACGAGGGATAAACCGCTGATCAAAATTATGTACACTAATGCCTATTAATGCTCAATTCCTGGGCATTACTGCTAAATTTTTAAAATTTAATAATTTAAATTTTAATAAATTTAAAATTATTATTTGGGAGAAAAGACTTAATAATATTTTAATAACGTCCATAATACGCATTAATATTTCAATAAAACCTAATAATGCCCAAGCAATGTCCAGTAATGCCTCAAATCTGTACACCGCAATGCCCTCAGCGGTTTATCCCTCGGTTAAGAGTTAGCGTTGCTTATTCATCGAGATCATAACACTGCAAGAATCCGAATGAATCGCGCCTACAAAATTTTACGAATTCGCCAAGCTTTCTTCGCTCGCATCCACCCTCGAAATTAAATGCATCTCAGGAGAAAAAATTAATGTATCGCGAATATAATTAATGTCAAGATATTTCGACAAGAAATCGCCAAATCGATTTCTCTTATAAATTGCGTTTATAAAATCTGGTACATATCGCGACATGAGGAATATTCCGCCTCGATTGCCTCGCAAATAAATATCGACGCACGGGATAATCCTCGAAATTTCTGACGGGCTCTCAAAATAATTTCGCGACTGAGGACGGTTTATCCCGGAACGATCAAGGTTGGTCGAGGACCGCGACGTGCGATCCTACGTAAAGCACTGTGGAGGGGTGGCAAGAGGAGCCGGAGGAGACGAGAAAGAGGCTTGATGGAAGTTTACAGCTGTTTGCGTCGGATATCGATGATCGCGAGGGAGGCGGCGATGCAATAAAAAGCGAGCGAGCGAGCGAGCACGGCGTTATGTGGGAGACGGAAAAGAAATTTGCCTCTAAATTCCTCCGCGCCGCGTAAGGGGTGGTCTCCGACAAACCTCATCCCGAACCACCGTACCCCCGGTCCCGGAATAAGTAGATCGAGATTCGAGGCGCGTCTTTGCTGACGCTACTGGATGCTGCTGGAACGCAATAGAATCCCTTCCGCCAACAGGATCCTCCAGGATACCGCGATATCGCGGCTAAACGAAGCGCTTTCCGACTGATTTATCCACTCGATCGCTCAACTCCCCGTGCCCCATCCCTCGTTTCTTCTTTCCGTGCTTCTCCATCCCCTCGCTTTTTCCCCTCCTCTTGGACTGTCTCTGCATTTTCTTACGGCGCACGGGGCGCGGCGCGACTTCGTGGAGGATTTTTCTTTCTTGCAAAGAGTGGCTCCAAAGAAAATTTAAGTCCATAGAGCGCCTGTAAAGTATGTCGGTACTCCGTCGTGCGGAAAATGTTTCGACGCAGAAATATCGAAGGAGAGAGAATGGATAGGAAGCCGTATTCGATAAAAACGGCTGAGCGACTTGGAGAAATTCTTTACAATCATGTGTCTCATAAGCTACAAGGTCCAAATAGTTTCCTGTGACTTTCGATCGTGTTTGAACTATTCGAATATGATGAAAGAAACGATTTTTTTAAATAAATTCGACAATTTTTAATTTTTATGTTATTAATTTTTTTTTATTTTATTAACATTTTTTAGGATGACACGTGAGAACTGTATTCATTGTTAAAGGAAGCTATGTTTACAATGACGTTGTAAAAATGATAACGACTTTATAATTTTCTGTATATCTCTACAATTTATTCATCATGAAATTGTTTTCATAACAATTCTCGCGTTGTATTTTCTCCGCCTTTTTGATCGAAGATATTGACAGAATCGTAATTCTTCAATCCGTACGATTTACTCCTCTCGGCGAAAACACTCTCGCAGTCCGTAAAGCAGACATCGGCTGAGCTCGATGGTCGGATTTATATCCGCTGACGGAATCTGAATTACTTTGGAGGCACGAGCACACCTCTTTGATTTTAGATTCCATAGATCTCTGTAGCCCGACAAATCGTCAGTAATATGAGAAGCGAACGTCGGAGCGTGGACGTGAAGCGGGAGGAAGCGTGTGTGTCCGCTGGCATTACTTTTTCCGTTGCCCGCCTATTTTCGCCGCCACAAATCATTCGGCACCCAAGAAAATATGTTTCTCCGACGTGACCAGGCCCGCATTAAAGCGACTATGGTCCTCGGAGATGATGTTTTCGAGTTTTTTCCTTTTTTAATGTCACTGCACCTGATGATATTTTTATTCATTATTAATATACGAAGCATGACAATTTAAATTGTCTTCTCAGACCGAAATGTTGCTAAATTTGAATTTTTTAATTCTGATTTTAATATTTCTAAAATGAGAAGAAAATAGAACACTTATCAATTTTCATATTAAAATATTATTATTACATTAAAATATCTTTTCATATTATAGATTTTCTATTATGAATTTTAACCTGGATTTTGTAATAATTTTTACTTGCTTCTAATTTTACAAAAATCGAAAATTATCAAGTAACACATTGTCAGAATTTTCTATTCTCTATTGAAAAATATTTATTCTTACGCGGCTTAAATTTTTTAAAATTATTTTTTAACTACTTATAAGATCATTTTTTGTCGCAATTAACGAGTAACCAGCCCTGCGGTGTTCGTGCAACTTCACACGTTTGTAAACCCATTAACGGATTTAAGACGATCCCCGGTTCTCTCTACTAGCGCAACCGCCGCTTTTCTCACTTATATACCGGAAGAGAGATTTATGGGCCATTAAACGATTCTACGGAATTTAATTGCCACTTTATTATCATGAAACATACAAGATAAACGCCGAAATTTTAAAAGCGATCCAGCTAATGGCTTTATCATATTCAATTTTTCCTACTAATTTTATTTAATTTTTAAATTGATACATTACATATCTAACTAGATACATATACATCTTTTTTCGATTGATTGATAAAGGGTTGTCTATGTGAAAAAATATATTTGTATCTAAAACTAGATAGAATTTATTGTTAAAGAATTTATGAATATAAACATTTGCTTATATTTAGACATATAAAAAATAATTTTAATATCAAGATATAAAATATAATTTACTTAATTTTTACATTGCAAATATAATTAGAGATTCTAAAAGCTAATATTTGCAACGATTTTAAATTGTAATGCAATAAATATTTGCTGATGTATCTTTCTTATTAAATTGAAAAATAAACGTGAAATGCAAAGAGTGTTTTCACAAACATTGGAATTGGCAATATATATGATGAGAGTTGTGTAAACCATCGCGATATATCAGAATCTTTTTCAATACATATGCTGAGGATGTTTCTCGAATTGATACAAGGTGAAAATACTCTTGACGATCTTTTCACATCAACATACTTCAAAAATGCTACGAGGAATTTTTATATAAAATCAGATATTGCATGATAAAATTTATTTAATGACAAGAATGTTGGTGTTATTTATTTATTTATATAAAAAATAAAATTCTCAATTATATATATTTTGCTTTTTGTATAATTCTTCAAATAAATCTATTTATCGTGTTTTTTTTAAACTTGTATGATAGATATTATATTTATTCAAATATTATATTTGTTCATATTTGTGTTTATCTTCAATCTAAAGATTTTAAGAAATAATAATCTAGAAATGTAACGATTTTAGATTCTCTTTTTAAAAAAGGTATCTCGATATTACAAAATCTCGAAATTTATTGTTATCTTTTTGTGAAAATATTTAGAAATAAAGAAATATGAGGATAATGAATATCTTTTGCATTGATTTCTTTTTAATTATATTAGTTAATTATATATTACTTATATATATTTTTTTCCTGAGATTATATTATATAGTAAAGGGAATTAAATGGCTCTGTAATGTGTCTGTGAAGCTGGCACGACAATCTACGAATTATAAAAAAATACTAAGAGTTCTGATAGCACTTTTCATAGTTCTATAGTTCCTGATAAAAATTAAAAAGAGTTCCGCATTCCTTATATTAAAAAATCGAAATCGAAAAAATGTCGTGCTAACTTCGCGAATCTAGCACGACACTCTTTCCTCTAAAGTACCAAAACGCGTTGAATATTATTATTTTTAGCAAGAGTTCCCGATAGTTCTGTTCAAGTTCAGCCTATATATGCAATTTCAGATCGATATTTCAAAAATTAATAATTTTTAAACAATTTTTAAGATTCTCGCCCAGCATGACATTCTCCCTCTAAAGTACTAAACCGCGTTGAAAATTATTATTTCTAATAACAGTTCTCGATAGTTCTGCTATAGTTCAGCCTATATAGGCAAATTTCAGATCGATATTTCAATAATTAATAATTTTTTACGAATTTTTAATGTCCTCGACCAGCGCGACACTTAGTAAAAATGTGTCGTGCTGATGATTTTCCGTAGTTTTAACGGCAGTTCTGGACAGTTCTATATAAGTTCTATCTTTTAGAAACATTTTTACGCAGAGTTCCGACCGATTACTATTTTTTAAATAATTTTTTACAATAACCCAGCACGACACTCCCTCTAAAGTACTGCGACACGTTGAATATTATTATTTTTAGCAAGAGTTCCCGATAGTTCTGCTATAGTTCAGCCTATATATGCAATTTTAGGTCGATATTCCAAAAATTAATAATGTTTAAACAATTTTTAAGATTCTCGCCCAGCACGACATTCTCCCTCTAAAGTATTAAACCGCGTTGAAAATTATTATTTCTAATAACAGTTCTCGATAGTTCTGCTATAGTTCAACCTATATATGCAGTTTTAGGCCGATATTTCAATAATTAATAATTTTTAACGAATTTTTAATGTCCTCGACCAGCACGACACTTAGTAAAAATGTGTCGTGCTGATGATTTTTCGTAGTTTTAACGATAGTTCTCGACAGTTCTATAAAAGCTCTATTCTTTGAAAACGTTTTTACGCAGAGTTCCGACCGATTACTATTTTTTAAATAATTTTTTACAATAACCTAGCACGACACTCTCCCTCTAAAGTACTAAGACGCGTTGAATATTATTATTTTTAGCAAGAGTTCCCGATAGTTCTGCTATAGTTCAGCCTATATATGCAATTTCTGATCGATATTTCAATAATTAATAATTTTTTACGAATTTTTAATGTCCTCGACCAGCACGACATTTAGTAAAAATGTGTCGTGCTGATGATTTTCCGTAGTTCTAACGGCAGTTCTGGACAGTTCTATATAAATTCTATCTTTTAGAAACATTTTTACGCAGAGTTCCGACCGATTACTATTTTTTAAATAATTTTTTACAATAACCTAGCACGACACTCTCCCTCCAAAGTACTGAAACGCGTTGAAAATAATTATTTTTGACAACAGTTCTCGATAGTTCTGCTATAGATCAGCCTATATATGCAATTTTAGGTCGATATTCCAAAAATTAATAATGTTTCAACAATTTTTAAGATTCTCGCCCAGCACGACATTCTCCCTCTAAAGTATTAAACCGCGTTGAAAATTATTATTTCTAATAACAGTTCTCGATAGTTCTGCTATAGTTCAACCTATATATGCAGTTTTAGGTCGATATTCCAAAACTTAATAATTTTTTATGAATTTTTAATGTTCTTAACCAGCACGACACTTAGTGAAAATGTGTCGTGCTGATGATTTTCCGTAGTTTTAACGGCAGTTATCGACAGTTCTATATAAGTTCTATCTTTTAGAAACATTTTTACGCAGAGTTCCGACCGATTACTATTTTTTAAATAATTTTTTACAATAACCTAGCACGACACTCTCCCTCTAAAGTACTGAAACGCGTTGAAAATAATTATTTTTAGCAAGAGTTCCCGATAGTTCTGCTATAGTTCAGCCTATATATGCAATTTTAGGTCGATATTCCAAAAATTAATAATGTTTCAACAATTTTTAAGATTCTCGCCCAGCACGACATTCTCCCTCTAAAGTATTAAACCGCGTTGAAAATTATTATTTCTAATAACAGTTCTCGATAGTTCTGCTATAGTTCAACCTATATATGCAGTTTTAGGTCGATATTCCAAAAATTAATAATTTTTTATGAATTTTTAATGTTCTTGACTAGCACGAGACTTAGTAAAAATGTGTCGTGCTGATGATTTTCTGTAATTTTAACGGCAGTTCTCGACAGTTCTACAAAAGTTCTATCCTTTAGAAACATTTATACGTAGAGATCGGACCGTTTATTATTTCATAAATAATTTTTTACAATTATATTATTAATTGTTGGAATATCGACCTAAAATTGCATATATAGGCTGAGTTATAGCAGAATTATCGAGAACTCTTGCTAAAAATAATCATGTTCAACGCATTTTAATACTTTAGAGGCAGAGTGTCGTGCTGGGTTATTGTAAAAAATTATTTAAAAAATAGTAATCGGTCGGACTCCGTGTAAAAATGTTTCTAAAAGGTAGAACTTATATAGAACTATCCAGAACTGCCGTTAAAACTACGGAAAATCATCAGCACGACACATTTTTACTAAGTGTCGTGCTGGTCAAGAACATTAAAAATTCATAAAAAATTATTAATTTTTGGAATATCGACCTAAAACTGCATATATAGGCTGAACTATAGCAGAACTATCGGGAACTCTTGCTAAAAATAATAATATTCAACGTGTCTCAGTACTTTAGAGGGAGTGTCGTGCTGGGTTATTGTAAAAAATTATTTAAAAAATAGTAATCGGTCGGAACTCTGCGTAAAAATGTTTCTAAAAGATAGAACTTATATAGAACTGTCCAGAACTGCCGTTAAAACTACGGAAAATCATCAGCACGACACATTTTTACTAAGTGTCGTGCTGGTCGAGGACATTAAAAATTCGTAAAAAATTATTAATTATTGAAATATCTATCAGAAATTGCATATATAGGCTGAAATATAGCAGAACTATCGGGAACTCTTGCTAAAAATAATAATATTCAACGCGTCTTAGTACTTTAGAGGGAGAGTGTCGTGCTGGATAATAATAAAAAATTGTTTAAAAAATATTAAACGGTCGGAACTCTGCGTAAAAACGTTTTCAAAGAATAGAACTTTTATAGAACTGTCGAGAACTATCGTTAAAACTACGAAAAATCATCAGCACGACACATTTTTACTAAGTGTCGTGCTGGTCGAGGACATTAAAAATTCGTTAAAAATTATTAATTATTGAAATATCGGTCTGAAATTTGCCTATATAGGCTGAACTATAGCAGAACTATCGAGAACTGTTATTAGAAATAATAATTTTCAACGCGGTTTAGTACTTTAGAGGGAGAATGTCGTGCTGGGCGAGAATCTTAAAAATTGTTTAAAAATTATTAATTTTTGAAATATCGATCTGAAATTGCATATATAGGCTGAACTTGAACAGAACTATCGGGAACTCTTGCTAAAAATAATAATATTCAACGTGTTTTGGTACTTTAGAGGAAAGAGTGTCGTGCTAGATTCGCGAAGTTAGCACGACATTTTTTCGATTTCGATTTTTTAATATAAGGAATGCGGAACTCTTTTTAATTTTTATCAGGAACTATAGAACTATGAAAAGTGCTATCAGAACTCTTAGTATTTTTTTATAATTCGTAGATTGTCGTGCCAGCTTCACAGACACCTCTGTAATCGCTTTGTAATGTTCTAGTACTTAAAAAAGCACCAGCAAATCTTTTATTTTACTAATTGTGGTTTGTGTTTTTCTAATATATTCGTTTAAACAGCTGATTATAATTGTGGCTCGTAAGAAAATGGAATCCATTTTCGAAGATTCTGAAAAGCGTAAAAAATCTAGTACTAGTGTTCTTCTGTAAGCCCCATCTGGAACATCTCGGCGCTTATAAACGTCTGGGCGGTTCATTGACATGGTATTAATAATACGCACTGTCACGCGGATGTCGACGACCGGATCAACAAAGTCGACAACATGTGATGACGCTACTTCTTAATTGCCGCAGCGTGAGCGTCTTAACTAATTAGGCGCTCTATATAATATGTTTAGACGCTTCTGTTTCTCGGGAGAAAGGAGTCAAGAGTCTTTTTGCGAACCCTTAAACGTGATGTTTCAAATTTTTCGCTCATAAATAATAAAAAATTTTGGCTCTTGCAGTTTTTCTGCCTTGCATTCTCTTTTATTATTAATTTTATGAGAATATTTTTCATATAAATTCATCGAATCTTATATTTATTTTAATCGTGCTAAATATTATTATCGTAATAAAATCCTTTAATAAGAGATCAAAATTAAACGATGAGAGATAAAATTGAAAATATTCATTTCACACACTTATGGCGGAGTGTGAGTGACATTTGAAAATGAAAGATTTAACGTGTGAAAAGAGACCGCAGGAGTGGTGGCTCGCGGTGATTTGGGGTTCAGCCGCGGTATTATCGTCCATGTACGATATTGCTGCCGGCAGGAATAATAGTTAAGGACAATGGAATCTCGCGTAGCGATAACGGCGGTGGCGGCAGCGGCGACGACCGTTGACGGCCAGCTGATATAATGTATACGTTACTGTGGGTGACGGACAATGGTTGGTAATTAATTACCTACAAAGTACGGAGAGAGAGCTGCATTGTAGTCTGTATCTGGTATTTATCTTGAAACATTAACAATGCACCGAGAGACGCCGGCGCGAGTAAGATGGGGCGGCGTGTGCGAGAAGAAAAGGGATAAATAAATATATATAAATTTATATACATATATATATACATAAAAAGGAGAGAAAACACGAAGAGAATCTCCGTTTACAAAGAGATTACCGCCATAAATAACGCAACATTCATGCGTATTCGTCGTTTACGTATTTCCTGATTATTTATTCCTGGTTTTCCAGGCTCCTGCTTTCAAGATTTTCTATTTAACATTGATATACTCTTTTTTAAGCAGAAATAGTAGATATTTTTTGCTCGCTGTATAACATATGCACTTTATCGCTAATGAAATGAGATTACTAATAGCGATGTGTATCTAGTAATTATTAATATTATATCTAATGAGATGAGAGGATTATGAGATTTTTTATTATACTTTCTTTCTTTTTTATTCTCTATCATTACATGAAAAATTGAAACTTTTAATTATGCATAATTGCTTTTTAATAATATAATTGAATAAATTATTATATATAATTATTATTCTGTAAGAATTCGATAAAAAATCAGTGATACATGGATCAATAACTTACCATGTTTTCAATTATGTTTGAATATATTTTGCGATATTATTCGTAACAAATTAATTTATTAACTATTTTTGGTGTACTGTAAAAAAATTTTGTTTTAAAGCTTCAAGATATAAGTAAAATTAATTGATTTGATCCGCTTTTAATTTTAACGGTTTCTTGTTCATCGAGGAAATTCTCGCAGCGTGATTGCGAATAAGAAAAGGATCGGAAGTGCCGGCGAAACGACGCATTTCTAGAATGTGCTTCCAGTACATCGTCGATTCGCAAGAGGTAACATCTGTAACTGTAGTTAAGGGTCGGAAATTCTCGTCGCATTACCGGCCAATCGTGTGCACGAGCCGTCGTCTGGCGCGCCTAATGCACAGCACCTAATGCAGCCGTGTTTCGTGCGAAACACTCACCCCTTCATTCTCGTTTCAAACCCTCTTGTGTTACCGCAAACTCGGGACACGAACAGTCAGATTAAAATCAAAGTCCGCGACGGGGTAAAATGGCATGTGCTTGCGGAGTAAAAGGGACAAGGAATGAGGGGTCATCAGTTCCGAATCGACATCATTTGTATTCTGATCTTATCTCTTCGAAAGTAATCGATTAAACGATTAATCTTTTGGCTACATTCGTGGTTAATATATATTACAAATATGATATTAGATATATTACAAATATGATGACAAAGTTATATTATTATATCAAGAAAAAAATCAAAATGGAAGAAAATTATTATTGAAATTATTTAAAAAATTATTATAAAATATCTAGAATTATTATATTAAGATAGATTTTTTAGTAAAAATTTTTAATAAAATGTATTTAAAATATTTTTGATAAAAATAATATATATTTTTAGATTTAAAGAAAATAACTATTTACATATATAGTATAAATCTGATGTGTATATATTTTTTCTGTTCTAGGTAAGTCCACTTTGCTGCTCTTCTCGCATATACAGATTAAAGATAAGATCCAGATAACTTTTCTCTCAAAATGCGGTAAGACAAATTGGTATATTTACTTATTTATCAATTTTCATAATTTTTAATTATGGTTAAAAGTATCTTTTCAAATTTTACATGTGATATTAAATTATTTCACGTTTATTGCTTTAGTTGTATTAGTATTATTTCTAAATGCAAAATTTTTCAATCGCTACCAAAAATTGCATTTTTTTAAAATACAAATCTTATTAATCATAAAAAAAATTTTTAAATGGTTAATGAACAAAAATATTCCTTAGGAGCTTTTATAACACGTAATCACACATCTTATAATACGTAATAACATTAAAGCTTCTAATCTTTTTTGACACTTGAGAGAGTTTGACTTTTAGACAGAAATGTCATTCCGATAACTTGCACCGCAGACACGACGTCTCGATTCCTTTAAAGGGTATCCTAATTGCGGCGGTCGAGATCTGGGACGCGATCGGCCCGGCACAGCGTCCCTTCGAGGGACACGAGGGCCGTCCGTTAGAAAATTGTATCGTCCGGCATGCGGTGCGGGAGACGTGTGTCGGAGAGAGGAGATGCAATCGGCCATGTAAAACAGGGTTGCTGCCAACGGACGTCTACCCCTTTCTCCTCTCCCCTTTCTTTCTCTACTTCTCTCTCTCTCTCTCTCTCTCTCTCTTTCTCTCTTTTTCTCGACCGAGTGCAGCGCGATGCAGCGCACGAGTGTGGTCACGAAGGTGCGAAGAAGTAAGTGGGGACGGTCTCCCGTCGTTCTTCTCTTCTCGTATCTTCCCCTCCGCGATTAATCCTCCGGTCAGTACCTACGACTCCGATTTGATCTCGAGAAGCCTTTCGATACCTCGCTTCACGTTTATTAATCGGGGCGATAATTTAAGTATATTTCAAGATGCATGTGCGCCGCACGAAGGGAATAAAGGAATCTCAATTCGATTTTTAGTTACGACAAAAGAGTAGCATGCGATCAAATAAGATTCATTATCTTGCTGAAAAGTCAGCCTTTCGTGCAAGAGTCATAGTTGACAATTTATTCGATACTTATAATATAGCTCGATCTTGATTGATTTAATTCGAGAAAAATAGCGTGAGAGAAAAAATGTGATTTTCAATTAATATTAATATTATTTTATTTTATAATAAATATAATTATTATATTAAATAACAAAAATTGATAAGATTATTAGCAGTGTGGATAAGAATAAAAAGAATCTCATAAATTATTTAATATCGCTAGTCAATTAATCAAAGGATTGGAAATAATGTAATCGACCAAACTAGCCAGAATTTTTGTTTATTAATTACGACGTTTCGACCATATGGTTGTGGTCCTTTTCAAGTATATAAGATCAAGTGATGGATATAACTCATAGTATTGTAAACTGCACAAGTCACATTTGCAAGATCATTACAATGTTCAAGCATGATCATTGTAATGATCTTGCAAATGTGACTTGTGCAGTTTACAATACTATAAGTTATATCCATCACTTGATCTTGAAAAGGACCACAACCATATGGTCGAAACGTCGTAATTAATAAACAAAAATTCTGGCTAGTTTGGTCGATTACATTATTTCCAATCCTTTGAATAAAAAGAATGTAAAAAATTCTCTTAATAAAATAAATCTTCTTGATATCTACAGATACATTGTAATACACTATAAAATTGAAGGATTGTTACTTCAATATTTTGCGTCTAATAGACGCCTATAAGTCGTGAGCAATCGTGCGAATGCGACAATTACAGGACACTTGAACCAAATCCCATACCTATTTCGGCATCCACTTCATCGCGATAGTTGACGGCAGTCTCGTCTCGGGAGAAGGACTTTCGGGACAGACTTTGGCCACTCCATTTGCCGACCTCGAAGTGCCTCGGCCGCCTCCGCCGCGTCCGCGACGAACTCGTTCTTGAGTAGCTTCGCGATTGGAGTACTTAAATAGGACATGGTCGAAGCGTTAATGAATTTCCCTCGGGATTCGTCCGTGACACAGAGTCTTCAACGATTCTTTTCCTATAGCGGAGCAAACACTGATTCGAATCGATTTGCCAAATCATCATCTTTTCCTTCGCAAATTTAATCTTTTGAAAATATTCCGCGACTTGACAGGAGTAAATGTGAATTCAATGCTTTTTATCGAAGTATAATGATTTTTTATTAAATCGTAATCTTGAAATAACGATAAAATAGTGAAAAATAAAATTAAAGCCAAAAGAACATTTTCGCGAAAGTATTTTTTAGAACAATTCCGCTTCATAATTGGAGATAATTCAATTTTTTAACTTAAGAAATATTTTAAGTTGTCGGTGAGAAGATGAACAAAGTAGCGCGTTGAAAACTGATTTCTATCTGTCGAATATCGACGATATGTTATATATCATTCATTATATTATCCAATTCCATTGTGACACGAAATTATGATTCACGAATAAAACATTTTGCCGACCGAAACCACTTTTTCTTCGGTTTTGTCGACAGTCTTGAGATATCAGAGAAAATAAGGCATCATAGTTTTTTTGTATGCATTGACGAGAAAGGAGGGGGAAAAAAGATGTTCGCAAAAAAAGATGATTTGTGACGTCGTTTCTCTTCCATTTCCAACAGGTCGCTCGGTGCATTTCAAAATCAATAATTGTGATGTATACTAGATCTTTCATTCTATATAAGCAACATTGGAAATGTATAATCTCTTGATATCAAGAGAAAACGTAATTGAAAAAAAAAGTAGTCCTGAAAAAATAATTAATATTACATATCAAAAATATTAAAAATATAAAAATATATACATATTAATATCTTATAAATTTTAATGAAAAATATTGAACGGTATTTTCTTTTACTTTTAACAATAAAAAGAGAATTTTTACTTACAAAAAATTTATTTCATTCGATACATGTCACGGTTAAACATTTATATCAAAATCATATCACAAAATTTTTAGACCAAATTCTTAAATCAGTTTTAAATCATTTTTAGAGATCAATTTTTTTAATATTATATAGTTACAACATTAAAAAATTATTAAAGTTTCTTAGTTTAGGTTTATATTAGTTATCATGAGTTTATTATCAGTATCTTTTTTCAAAAAACATTTCATATTATCCATGTTAATTTTGAGATATGTATTATGATTACATCGCATTTTCCTAACAAAAATAAATTTTTTCATATTTTTATTCTATTATTTAATATCATTGTATCACTTATTAAGCATATCAAATTTCGAATCGTACCTAATTAAGCAACACTTATAAAATTATAATAACTATCGAGAACAAATCACTATGTCTCATCCGAATAGCAAAGGATTATTTCAATCCTTCTAATCTTGGACATTTTGCTTCGCTTCGAAAGTATCTCGTTTATTCGCGACGTTTTTTTTTGTTCCGCGCGTTTTATCCACGATCGTAAATATATACCGTGTGTCTCCGGTGTTATGAGAGCAGTATAGAGTCTCGCAAACTGAGCGTATTGCAAGAACGGGAGAAAAAGAGCGAAAACGAAACGGAACTGTCCCGTCTCTATATTGCATTCGGTCCCCTTTCCTCCTCGTCTTACCCTCGTCGCCCTGATTTTACAATCGGTACCCAGTGCAGGCCGATACTGCATTTTATTCCTCGAGGGTGGGTTGCCTCGAGGGGCGCCCGGACGATTTTATTGGATGTGACATCGACGCTCTTCCTACCCTGCGAGACCCTCGATCCTTCGTCCTCACCCCGTCTCTTTCGTTCAGACGGAAAGGGGCTTCAAATGGCTGCAATATCCGCTTGTATTGACTCCTGGAATTGGGAAGACCTTCTTGTATCCGTGGGGTTGTCTCATTCCCATCGCTTTTATCTCGCATATGAATAAATGTCAATTAGTACGCCTTGCAGCTTATATTTTATATCATGCAACACACAATGTTTCTTGTTAAATATAATTAATTTTTTGAAAATTAGTTAGTAATATTTATACATTGCGAATAACTAGAAAAAAAACAAACTGAATGAAATACGTAAAAATATAATATTTCTGATAATCATATTTTAATATATTAAAAATTATACTCATATCTTAACAAAAATATGAAATAATTGTAAGAAGCTAAAATATAAAAAAATACATAATTGATTTAATAAACGGCCAGCATGTCCTGTATTTAGATATTTATCCTTTATTTTGGTTAGTGATTTAACTCTATATTTGTTAGACTATAATTAGGTGCACTGATGCGCACTGATTATCAGACGTTGCCCTGTAAGAGAAATTCCTAAGGGCGTCGTCCGGCGGGACGACCCGACACAGACTCTCGACTCGACCTGGCGAAAGAGATTACGATTCTCTCTCATCCCTTGTTTACCCTCCCTCGCGAGTCACGAGAGCCGAAATAACGTCTTCCACGCGGCGACGCGCGGCTACGGAGCTGTTAACGTCGTACTAAATCTTGTCGAGGGTACGGAAGGGGAATTACGTTTTCGTTTGGGCACTTCGCCCGATGGATTGTAAATCGGAGTGGAGGAGCTTTCTTATGGAGTTTCGGAGATCCCTTTTCTTTCTCCCAATCCGTTTCCTGTCATAGCACTTTGTGCGCTTGTCGCGATATTATTCGATAATTCCTGTCGAACATTTATTTATTCATTATAGATTTAAAAAAATTTGTAGAATTCAGATCTATAAATATTGCCTTATTCTCACATCTTTTTGCAAAATATTTTCTTTGAAAGATATTAATTATATTTAGGATATAATTGTAATATCTTTTAAAATTATAATATTTTTGCACAAAGAATAATAAAAATTAATAAGAGAGACGAATACATATTTATTTATTTAATATTCTTGTCTTAATATTTTAAAAATCATATACAAAAATATTGATTTCTTTGCCTTTGATATATTTTCAATCTAAGTGTTTTTTAGATAATTCGTTCCTTTTCAATCTAAGTGTTTTTTAGATAATTCGTTCCTTTCGTTGAAAACGCTATTTATTTGAAACGTATATCTTTGTCTTGGAGAACATCGCGGAGCAGGCACGAAACATGCTGACTTGGTTTGGCTTGTCGCCAAAAATCTAATGCCTTTCAAAACGGTCGTGATATATCACATTGAAGATGCATCAACGCTCTTGCGAAAATAATTGGATAGATTTTAAGTCGCCGCTTTTTTCGATTATAAATCACCCGATTTTTCGACCCGGGTATACTTCCCAATTTTCCGTTTTACCGCTTTATCATTTCTCGTGCGACATATTTTTTCCCTCTCAATCTTCGTGAATTTCTTGTTGTCTCGTACCTCAATTTACATTCATATGATTGAGGATATATTTTGCATTCAATGACGAACAATCGTCAATGAGAGGAATCGTTGTAAAAGATGGGAGAGGAGGAATCTCAAATGTGACATTACTTATGTTAATAAGTCCCATAGATCATTTCGGTGGACATTGCAATAACCCAGATTCAAACGCCGATGATTTAGGATGCTATGCAAATGATACCTGGCGCGACAGGATGCAATGAAACTGTCGAGGTTTATCATCTTCCACCCTGTACCTCCCTTGCAACGCCTTATCTGTTGGAATGCAAATCCGAAATTTGTATCGAGAAAACGTACACACAATTTCTTGACAGCATAATTATATCGCGTGACGTATTGCATTTCCGAAACGCCACTCTTAGAATTCCTTGCATTTAGAGCAGCAATAAAATATATAATTAGCCATAATCAAGAGTATATAATAAATTTTCATTTCATTTTATTTTTTTATTATTTTTATTTCTTAAATTATTTTTATCATTATTATTTTTATATCTTAAATTAATATTAAAGATCCGAAAGTAGACATCTTATTTACGTCTGAATGCTTATCGCAAGCGCGTGATTTACAGATCTCTCGAGGTCGATGCATCTTTCTCGAAGCACCGAAAATCAAAGGAGTGCTTACCCGTCATTGTAAGACGATAAATCAAACCGCGAATCGCCACAACTGACGCTCGCACTCGCGTGTTCGCGGGAACGTGTGCGAGTGACACGAGGTGGAATTAGCATAGCGGCACACTCACGAGAGAGCTCGTAGTAGAATTCTCTTAGGGTGGAGCTCGTGCCGAAGGCGGGGGACGTCTTTCTTGACTGACTTGAGCGAGGCGCAACTGGCAAAAATACGAACAAGAACGAACGCGGCCCCGGCAGCTATCGTTTAAAGTATCGTCGGCGATTTATCATTGGCCGCATTAATGGCACCGGAATTCCGTGTATTCCATTTGTATCTGTCCTCCACCGGCCGACCCCCGAGCCGGAACTCTAACCTCGTACCAAAAGAAACGGACCTGCTCGATCACCTTCCGTCCCACCTTCTCCATCCTCTCTCCCTAACGGCGGTAAAAGCCGCGTTATTAATTCAGGAAACGACGCCAGGCGCCGAACCACAGGAGGGTGTCTGGATGTAGACACGTGTATCGCGAAAAGAAATCATCTTCTGCTAAAATCAAAATTATTTTTATATGGAATCTCTATAATTAGAAAGATTTTGATATCGAATCGATGTAAAAATAATAACGATAATTCCTTAACATAGCGTTGTCAACGTAGAATTATCGTAAAGAAATTGCATCGTGTTTCAATCTCTTCAGAAACGGGTTTCCTTAATTACGAATAAAAAGCGAAATTAATTGCAAAAATTCATCTTCATTATTTCACGCTTATTTTCGCAAACGTAAAGGGACACGCCGTCTTTCCGAATTTTCCCTTTAAGAGGAACATAATTACAATTTTGCGCACTGGAGTGACTCAATTTCGGGAGCGTCTCTCTCTCTTTGGAACTGCACACTTCACGTGCAGTTGGGGAATGGACTGCGCAGCATGGTCGGCTGGATTTCCCTCTGTGCATTTTCCACTGTAGGGGGATGAAGGGCAATGCGCGGCCGCCTGGCTTTTCTTTCGAGCGGGAACGAACCCGCGGCTATATCCTGATTCCGCTCGAGGTGAAATCGAGCAGCCCGCGAACCATCTGTCCATTTCCTCGGAGAGTGCTACCGTTCGCCTCGGGGAGTCTCGGGGCGCTGGAAATCGAAGCCCGGGATCGACCTTCGAAGCGAGCGCGAGAGAACCGAGAGAGAAATTCGGCGATCTCGTTTCATGCTTTGCTTCGCTTTCTCTCTTTCTTCTCTTTCTCGCGGTTTTTCTCGTTTTGCGTGGATCGTCCGCAGCAGTTTTGTTTCCGCTACGTATTTTCCTCTGTTTTACCCGCTTTTTATGCGGTTCCGGCTAAAAGTGGCGTTTGACGAGTCGGGAAATGTAATGCTGGCTGTATTAACCTGTTTGCATCAACTAAATAAATAAACTACGAGCTATGTATATCTGCAGCGCCAATCTTCGTTTGGCAAGCATCCCGCATCGCCGATAGAATTGTTATTTTGATTTTGAT
Organism: Camponotus vicinus; assembly: GCF_025532165.1. NCBI lineage: Eukaryota > Metazoa > Arthropoda > Insecta > Hymenoptera > Formicidae > Camponotus > Camponotus vicinus. The sequence continues at coordinate 17,532,167 of NW_028141967.1, read as the reverse complement.
ATTTACATCTTGTATGGTGGGCTGTAAATTTTTATTAAATATACACAGTTATATTCTAGTAAAAATAATGATTTTTATACAAAAAAATACAAACAACTGTTTTTTAGCAACATTGACAAATTGATATTTTGACAAGTTGTAAAAAAATCGGAGCCGACTAACCGTGATAATAACAATATATATTCCACTGCACGAAATTAACGTTAATAATGATAATGAAAGGAAAGACGCCCGAGCGATACTTTCTGAGAGTCCTTTAATTAAATAATTAGCCGCAGCGAGAAGCGAGAAGAAACTTTGCTCTAAATGTGTTCTTTATCGCACGCTTGGACGCCGCGAGGACTGATTAGCGTTATTTGCATTATGTTAAAGGTGATATAAATTAAATCCATTCTACGGAGAAACGCAGAGATTCCACATGGACTTTTATCAACCATTTTATATGATATCATCGCCATGAGAGAGTCGAAAAGACAGCTTTAATATTCTTGTATTAAAAAAAATAATTTGACTTGCTCGGATTCACATACACACGTACATTCTGGAAAGATTACGAGATAATGACAATTTCGTTTGACAATTGATCGTTGTTCAGCATCATTCAATCAAAGATCAAAGCGCGATTTTCAAGATTCGAACCGGCAATAATTTGATATTATATCAAATTGATAATATTCAATGTGTATGTGCGGCGTATGGGCTAGATTGTTGATAGCATGAGAACAAAAACAAAACGATATTAAATTTATTAATCAATTTTGTAAAATTTTACCTGCAAACTTCAATAACAGTGGGTTGCATAATATTTATATTAAACGTAATGAAACATTCAACTCTCGAACAAAATATGATTAAAATAAAAAAAAAATATAGATGTATGTGAGAGAGAAGGGGGAGAAAGGGAGAGACAGACAGACGAATTTGCAAAAGTCGGTAGAGGAAATGGTCGAGGGGGCGAGTTTGTTTAATCCGACAAGTGTCAGTAAATATGGACGACAAATAAAAAACTTGGGAGTGAAAATTCTGCAGCGTTGCGCACGGGAGGTGGGACCGAAATTATACAATAGAATGCTTGTTGGAAGCCTGACGCCAACGCGGATGGAAATTCAGCTTTAATATTTCTTTTGTGCTCGGTTAGGCATCCCTTGCTCTTTCCCTCGGGGTCGAACGAGTGGGCGCCCAGCCCAATTATGTAAATTCGCGATTACATAATTAAACAGTTACCGCGATGACGGGGGGTACAAAATACTTCGCTCCTCGACGTGCTTTTCCCTCTGCTTCGCGTACTAAATTTCCCTTTTGTCGCGCAAATACTTTGGCAAATCAGTGACATCGCTTATCATATCTCGTAAATCTGTCGTATTAAAAAAGAAAAAAACACCTTCAATCTCTCTCTTTTTTTTTCTAAATTATTTTCTATCAAAGAATTCATCATTTGCATATATGCAACTAGTGTTTCAAATTCTGCGCATATTTTATCATTACTTTGAATTCTCTGACAAATTTGACAGTATTATTTCTTTACAGAAAATTTGGATAAAGAATATTTGAAAATTGATATAAAAATCTTTAGATGAAAAAATATTTTTACATGCACGTATCTCTTTCTTTTTCAATTTAAAAAAAGAGGATATTGATCCCATCATTACGAAAAGGAAAAATAGATCACCAGGGTAAGCTAAGCACGAACGACCCGTTCTTGCTCTTTTTCTTTCTGCATCATTCCTCTACTTTATCCCTTGTGCAAATTATCATGGATAATCGCGCAAATGGCGTTTTCCAGATTACATGAAGCAAATAACCACGTAAAGCGATAGAGTAACAGGTATAGGACGAGATAATGGGACTATTAATTTAGAATCTACGGGCATCAAAGAACCTCAGAATAAAAACGACGCGTTATTTAAAAAAATTTATATAACTTCTTGAGTAAAGTATATCAATTATTATTACTTTTATATTTATAGGATTGCACTCCATCACAAACGATATATTCTCATTATCCATTGGATTCGCATTATCCATTTCAACCGCGATAGAAAAAGAGAAAAAAAGACGATTCGGTTTGAAGAGAATACATGCATGTAAATGCATGTAATGGTTTGTCATTCCAGTCAATCATAATTGCTCAGTGGAAAAAAGTATAGCGTGATCTTGCACACTCATTCGTGTGATCATAAAAAATACGCATGAGAGATAAGTCAGCCGTGTCTTTTTATCTTAATTATTTATCTTTATTATTTATTTTTTTATTATTTGTGTGTATGTGATTTCAATTCAGATAATAGATTATCCACCAGTTTCGCGGATCAGCACAACTCTGTGCTTCGACTTTATTGCTTCTTAATCTCTATTTAATTTCTGTTTATTTTTCACATTTTTTTTCTCTCTCTATACATCTTCTTTTATTGACTCATAATTTATTACTATTAGGATTGATCTCAAATTGAATCGTCAGCTTATGTTTATTTAACTTAGGCATGATATTTTCCGGAACTTGGGATACTTTAGTTATATATAATTGTTATTTTAAGTAATGTCTTGTTATTTGAGTCAACGTAGTCTCAGAAATAAAGTATTAATGTATTAACTTCAAGAATAAAGATTCTGATATAAAGTTCATATTTTAAAAGTAGTAATGTCTCTCATATTACACGAGGTATTATAAAAATTACAATGATATTTTTATAAAAAGTTTCCGTCTATAAATAAGATTGAAATATAACATTTCATATGCATTTTATATAAGAACTTGATCGGTACTTTTAGATTATTGAATATTTCAGAAAGACTAATTTCAAATCAGACGTAGAAATTATCTTATTTCTTGATAAAAATCGTTATCTCATATGAGATTTAATCGTGTGTCTGAATTTTTTAATTTAAAAATAGTTGTCTGAGGAATATCCCAAGGGGAAATTTTAAGTATAAAAATATTCTTACCAACATATATATTTTTGTTTTAATAAGATCTGTAAAATCAATATTTTAAGAAACTTAAGAACATCTTAATCTGCATAAACATTTTTTCCTCAATCGCGCACTACGAGATTCTGATTTACTATGGACTCTTGTCGATTCTCGCCAAGACAGCCCGATCTCGAGGATGAGCGCCGCCCGACTCACCTGCCGAGAATGCGTACCTGCGCGTTCCTTTTGCTACCTAGGTGGTCCAGTCGCGTACATGGGAGATAATTTTTTTAAAAGAGTTTTCAGTTCAGCATGCGCGCGCGGCGCGAGCTTTATTCTTCATTATGTCCGGTTATCTATCTTCGAGCTTGTTGGTCGCTTTTTCGCTCAACGTAGAAAAAAGAAAGGAAGATAGAGATAGAAAGGATGAGAAAGAACGAGAGAGAGAAGCGAAAGCCGGCTTTCGTTACAATGTTGTCTAGACCGATCACGCACTTTCCCACATGAGGCGATTTTATAGCTCTCGGTACTAAAAAGCTACGGTAATAACATCATACGATACGATACACTCGGCATTCACTTAGCAGTTAACGCGGTTTGGCTCACAAGAAGCTCATTACGCGGAACTTAACATAGAAACGGCGCGAGAGAAGAAACTATATTGCGACTCGCAAAAGTGATTTCTTTTGAATTACGTGCTTTCTGGAGAATGCTTTATTATTCAGTCCACATTTCTTCTCATCGCACAACATATGTCGCAAAAGAGATTATTTCAAGGATTTGTTATACGACATATATCTTTTTCGTATGATTTATTTTATGGAGCCTACATTCTGCCTACATATGCTATTCTATTTTAAGTACAGAATTAAGTATCATGAATTGTTTTCACACTTAAAAATATTTACTTTTTATTATTTTTATTATTATTTTATTATTTTTATTATTATTTTTATTTTATTATTTTTATTATTTTATTATTTTTATTATTTTTTTAGAAACATTTATCTCAAACATTTTTTTTAATTAATAAATTATTGTTAGTCACCATATTAATCTCCAGTCAAAAACTTATCGATCCATAATAATATCAATATGCCATTTTTGTAAGTAATAATACGTGTCATAACATCATACTGGCGGGGTCAAAAGAAAATGTTATTTTCAAAGGCGCGGTTTTTTAGAAAAGGAAAGAGGGGTACGAACGCCCGGGGACAGACGAAATTGTAGATAATTTGTAATTGTGGCGCGTAGCGAGAGAAGTGAGAGAAAGAGGGAACACAGGAGGATAGAGATAAAGTTAAAGAGCGAACGAGAATGTACGAAGGAGAAACGAGGGGGGAAAAAGGGAAAAATGCGAGCGAGACAGTTGTTTTCCGACGTAAACGAAATTACAAAGAAGCTAACCCGCGTGATGCAAACTCAATGGCCATCCAAATCGTTCCCCGCTTTCATAGTCACTGCTTCCTCCTTTTCCCGTCTGTCTGTTTCCGCCGCTTTCTCTTCGGCTTTCATTGCGCTCATAATTTCGCGCATTAGGCTGCTTGCGATTCGCAGCTACGCATTCTGTTGCGAAATATTCGACATGAATTATGAAACAGTTTGTATTCCACTGCAAGCTTTGAAAATAGGCGAAAATAACTGACAATGAGATTAAACAAAAGAGATGATAAAGATTAAATAAAGAATTGTTCACGAGTGCTAATTTTTTAAGAGAAGACAGAAAAAATATGTCGTTTTCAAATCTTCATTATTTAAAAAAAAAAGTCACAAGTTATGTTATAAAATAAATATACTGCTTATATATCAAATGTTACATTATAAAATAAAATGCATACGAGAATTGAAATATTTCTAGATTTTTAAATATATGTCTGAGTCACAGTATATTTTAAAACTTTCTTTTATGAATTATTTAATAGTACAAAATGAGAAATATGAATGATGTAAGTCGACAAGTATTATCTTTATCTCTTTCCCTTGACCGAGTTTTTTCTTAAAAATCAATATTGATTCTATTGAAAATTAGATTAGCAACAAAAATTGACATTTCTGTTTGACTTTTTTTTCCGAGTTTTGTATTTTTAGAGATAGATAGATCGCGTGCACAACGCTCGGCGGTGCAGAACAATTCTGGACATAAATGCGAAAAAGGAGCAAAACGTGCGCGATGCTGCTTTGAAGTCGCGGAGAAAGAGATCTCCGAAGAGCCTGGGCAAAGATATCGCTGTTCGACCAAGCGCTTCCAAGGACCAAAACCCTCGAGCGTCCGGTAGAGAAATTCCGCTCGTATTTTCGTGCAAGAACCCGCGCGACATCGCTCTCGTCCGATATTAAAGTTCGCGCGTAAGGGAGTTTGAGAAGGCGCTGAAAAAAAATTAAAGGGAAGAAAAAAGACTCGCGTATGAAAAATTCATACGTGCCGTTACGCCGCCATCGTATTAGCCGTCGAGGCTTAAGATAATATCGCGGCATATAATACACTCGCGCGAAGCAAGAGAATCTGCATACGCGACAGCGGTAGCCCCTCGCAAAATTTCTCGAGTCCCACGGCTACGTCGGTTTGCCACTTAATCTTGCGATGCCATAATTTCGATGCTTTTTGCACTTTGCCCCAATTTGTTTCGCATCAAAACTGCATTTTTGACATTTTTTTGGTCCCTTTGTGTATTTTGCATTATCCACTTTTAGCTCATTTTTTCCCTCCTCTAATTATTTTGCTTCTCTGATTACTTTTTTGTTTACAGCAAAAGCTTTTTTGCGTTTTTTTTAATTTTAAAGATAAATTCCTCAACGAATACATATTGAATATTAGCGAAAATATCCGCGCGCGAGGAAGATTATCGTTTATTTAACTTAATTTTTTCATATATTTGCAGTCAAACTTTATGTCAACATTCTGTTAATAAGCTTGCTTAAAATTAATTGAAAATTAATTAAAGGAAAGTTCATTTAAAATTAATTGAAAAATCAATCATGGAAAACATTTTTGTTTGAGCATTTTTCTGAAAACATTAATTTTAAATTGCCGAGTGCCAAAGTCGTTAAAATTAAAAATAAGAATTTCATGAGAATAAATTGTATTTATAAGGGCTTTGAGGAGAGAAATTTCTCTTCCTCTAAAATATCCTCGAACGTGCAATAAATATAATTTAAACTCATCTTTTTTCAGTAGACCATCGGTCCATTCCATTCCATTCCCTTTTTTCTTTAGGCCGCGATCCATTCCGTCTTGCTCTTTGCGATTGAACGAAGACGGATAGAAGCGAATCCGTACACCAGCGGCCCCATAAAGTGCCGCAATTTCCGGCAACGGAAAGGAAGAAAGACTTTCCGATTCGCCGCGCGGCGACGCGCGCGCATTTTAACTCGTTCTGCAGAGAAAGTCGTCGGAAAGTTGAAAATCCGAGCGTTCCCCTCGTCGAAAGTTTTCGGTCGACCGCCGGAAATGGACTCGTTCGAGACATCGTCGTCGTCCCTACCTCCGGCTTTCCTATCGCCGGATTTTTATTTTCCCGCGGCGCGTCTTTTGCCCGGAGATTTTTATTGGCCGCCGCGCATTCGGATGCTCTTGTTTACTATTTGCAAGTATAATTTTGTCGAGCTTAACGGCTTTTGCGTATACATTAGCTGTAAATACCTGCGAGAGATGGTATCGCCCGTAATTGGTTCTCCGCCCTCGCCAACACCCTCCATGACCAACCCTCGCGCGCACGTTCCCTTCGCACGCGCGCGAAATCAATTGGGCTGTTCTTATTTGAAAACTTCACTCGCTCGGTCTTCCCTTTTATGTTTACTGTATGAATTATGGTCGGGAGTCGATATTTTCTTTCGAGGGAACCGCGATCTCGGGCAGCCGTAAATCGTGCTTCTTTCTTCATTTTTCATACAATCAAAGTGTATTTACTTATTCCGATATAATTGATTCGCAAGTTGTAATAACGATCGAGAGCATTAAACGCGTCACAAAATAATCTACGCCTTCCGAATCGGAAAAAGAAATTACCTTGAAAAAAAAATTAATTTGAGATGCTTGAAAATCTAATTATAATTACCTTTTTGCCGATTCTTATCAGCGACATGTCTCATTTCCTCTATTGCTCGATTTCACATATCGATCCGTAAGCGGATAACAGCCGAGTTTTCCAGGCCGCTTCATAATATTATCCCGTTTTATCCGCAACGCTATCCGGGTGACTAGAAGGGCGATAAGCGGCTGCTCCCTGACCTCGGTCCGTTTATTCGCCATTTCGTCCTCCTTCTCCCCTTCTCCCGAAGCCTTTTCTTCTCGTGCGCATTCGCATGCTGCGCCTCGAAACGAAGCCTGGACTTAATATCGTAATTAAAATGCACATGGTAAGCTGCCGCCACGTCGTTGTCCCGCGGCGATGACTAAACGAGGCAAGGGAGGACGAAAGGGAGAGGGGGAGGATGGGGGAGACGGAGAATGGAAGCGGAGGCGGGGCCCTCTCGCTCGCGTTTTAAGGGAAGCCCGAGGCGAGACTCGCTGCTCCCTCTTTTCTCCTGTTGTCTAATACCACTTCCAGAATCACCTCTGAGAAATATTATAATGCCGTCCGCTATTTGTCCCGACGCGGCGGCCCGGGAACGTTTTCGAGCCGCGGGGGTGTAAACGGTCCCGTTAATGAAAGCGGAATTATAAGGCCGCTGTCGCGCGGCCGCGCGTCGCGCATCCTTCTCGAGACGAGGCCGCGATTTAGGAGCTCCGCGAAAAATTGCGCTCGCCCACTCGTCTCTTAAATTACCGCATGCTTCTTCCGGCCGCAATTTCGACCTCGCTATTCAGAGCGAGATATTCTCGCGCTCTGACCCCCTTAATCGCGCGTAGCTTAGTCGTTGTATAATGTTGAACGTTACTCATGCGATAATTCTCGTCGCGAAAGTATCTCGTCTCTTTGCGATTTTTTACAATTTTAATTGCAAGAAACATTTTGACAATTTTTTACTTTTTTGCTACAAATATAAATTTAATAATTTTATAAACATAAATTTATTTTTAAAAAAGTGTACATTTATCAGTGGAATTTAATAATTAATTTTCATTAGAATTTTCTTTGAAAAATTTTGCTCGCTAAATGTACGGATGTAAATGTGTCATCGAAAACATGGACGTTAATTAGTATCAAGTTTTACATCTGTATTAAAACTTTTTATGAGCTGCTTTTAATTTAAGAAATGGTTAGTTCCACCGACATATATACACACGTTTACATTGTCACAGCATAATATGTATTTATCTTACAAGTTTTTATAACAGAAGTACGAACGAAAGCGATTCGAATTTCGCCGCAAAAAAGTCCTTTACATGAAAACTACCCGCAGTTGCTTCGTGTTAGCATAAAAGCATTGTTGTTCTTTTTATACCGTACTTTATTAGAAAAACGCGATAAAACTTTAACATACTGCCTCGCCCTTTCTTTTCTTTTATTATACCTGCGGGCACTATTGCTGTACCAATTAACGTTTGTGCTGGACCAAGTAGCTCTCGCATTATAATACATTTCATGAAACGATTATGGGAGAAAAAATAAACGGACGAAAGGGCCGGAACTCTCTGCGTGTGTCCTTTAAGTCTTTTCCTTGAAAGAAATGAAGTTCAAAGAGCGAAAGACAAGATTTCTCTGTTATTCCCCTTATCTGGTATTGTTAAAATTAATGATAGATTTCCCTCCCAGAAATATTATTTCTCTTATATTATCTTTATAATGAGATCCTTTATTTTTATATCATACACAAATTTTTGCGTCTTGTAATTCATATTTCTAATTCAATATCGAAAAATTCTATTGATCATGTAATTTTTAGGTAACAATGCTTTTTCTTTTTTTTTTTTAAACATCAAGTTGCGTACGCAAAAAAATCCGCGATATAAATCATCAAAGCGTTTTATGCGGATCGAATTCCGAAAAAGGAACAAAGCATTGCTGACGTGACGGCGGTTTCTTTTACTCCTTTCCCAGTCTCGCGTGACACACTTTTTGACACTCTTTGACACGCCGGCTCTTCGAAAGATCGTCGGCCGATATCAACACTTTTGAACGGCTAACGCAGCGAATCATTATGTGCACGTAACATTTGTAACTCGCTTGCACATGTAAACGGAATCACGTCGGAAGAAAAAGCCGAAGCGACACGAAGACCGATTCGCGATCGAGACTTTTATACCAAGATCTCGCGCTTTCTCCGCATAAATTTTCCTTCTCTCTCTTTTGTAGCGCACAAAAGCATTTCATCAAAGTTACATACGATTATACATTAATTTTAACACGAATTTAATTTTTTCATGGTCCGCAGAAAACTGAATGCTTATTTTTCTTGATTTTCTGCGTTGTTTTTGCAGGGAACAAGACATGCAGAATATGCTTAATTATGAGATTATAATTCAGCCTTTTTTAATATTTTTATCTTCACGCATATATTATATAAAATCGTGTGCATCGCGAAAAGTGCTCGTATTAAATTATTACGTGTACGGATAATTTCTCTGGATAATGTATCAATTAACGTTAATTCAGGACAGGTAAAGATCACGGCGGCCTTAATAGCGAAATCTCATCGATTTATGCATGCTGTAATTCGTCATTTCGTCATAACCGTCGTGTTACGAAAATGCTGATTATGCCAAGCTCGTTAGGAGCAAATCTAATCGTCGAATAAATTTAAATTTCTCGATGAGGACTAAAAATAGCGTCGAGCAGACTTCCGTTCTCAAAAATAACGTCGCGCGACTAAACTTTCCTCGCGGCGTTGGACGGAGCCGAGATGTGCGTGTGCGTGTGTGTGTGTGCGTGTGTGTGTGTTTGTGTGTGAGATGGGCGCGCGCGCGCGCTTATGACAGGAGAACCGATTATTTTCTACAATTTTGCCCTTCCTTCCGTGCATCCCGCTCAACCATACTATTACGTGGCCTCTCTCGAACGCTTACGCGGCAATCAGCTGCTTTCTTCCTAGCCAAGTTGGCGCGATACTGAACGCTGATACAAGGATGATCGCGAGGAGATAAGATCCACGGCAGGGAACGAGTTTGAGTAGATTGCCAGATAAAGCTCATACTTATAGCTGAAAAATCAATTATTGCCACTTGCATCTCGCCGCGGGAGCAAAAGGTTCGGTAATGATTTTCTCGCGGATACTTTCTCTCGAGAAGTCGAAAAGAAGCGAGATTTCCGATAGGACCATATCTTTTTAATAATAAAAGCGTATAAAACACGCTCCTTCACCCTCGGTCCTTCATTACTTATATATTTAAATTATCCAAAAATGGCACAGCGTGTATTCCAACATATGTTTTAGAGAGATTACCCTAAAGGAGATTAATTCTTAAATATTCAAGTTCATATATATGAGAGACGTTGAATCATTTATTCGTAGAGTGTCTGAAAACTTTTACCATTCACGTAGATCTATATTTATATAGATGCACTTGAGCTGAGAGAAATTGCAAGGATACCACTATTCAAACCTCAGCTCGTTGCCCGTATTACGGATCAAATCGACCCAATGATCCCCTGAAATAACCGGACTTCCGCCGTATCCCACACCGTGCATCCTTATCCGACGCATCTTTCCGAGCTCCGTGTCGCTCGCGATCTCTCCCTCTGATATTTCGCTCTCATCATCGTTCCCGCTGCCCGTCATTGTGTCGCGCGCGCGTGTGTATGTGTCACGGCCGCGTCCCCGTCACGTAACGAGTAATCGTAAACTCGGCGGAGATTTCCAGTCACGTAGCGAAAGTCCATTCGGGCTGGCGCATGACGGTGTCGCGCGAGCGAACGAAGGGCGAAGCCTGGCCCTTCGCGTTATCCGCGCGACGGAATCTCCGGGATACGATACGGGACGAGAGGAGAGGAGAGAAGGGGGAGAGAGGAGGAGGGAGGGGGGGGGGAGAAGAGTCGTCGGGGCGCTTGTGCGCGCGGATAAGAGCCGGCGGAGAGAGAGATCGATCCAACACGCGCGTAAAACGTGATCGGGTAATACAATAGATGTGAGAAATCGATTGCGAGCTCCGCTCATCCTCACCATCTATAAACCAGCCTCTCGTCTCGTCTAGCCCCTTCTCTCTTTCTCTCTCTACTACTAAGTTATCATCTTCTTTGCCTTCTGCTCTATCACGGCACGTCTCCTTTCACCTTCTTGAGTCGCTACGTGACTCGTACGTGACCTACCGAGTGTATTCGAGTACGTGCATCGTGTTATGTAAGGGGTTCCAATTGAGTATCCATACATTTTCGCTCGCTAGCTTCGAGTATTTATTGTATACTTCATTTTTCTCTCCTGAGCTTACTTAGATCGATCTAGATTTGGCTCAATATCTAATGATTTGCTGAGTATTTTTAAATTAATAAAAATCAGAGTTTTTTTTTACAGATGTAAAATTTACATGAATAAGACACAGTCTAAATGTTTCAAATAATTTTATATATATGAAGATAGACATATATTGTCTCTATATCACACACACATATTTATATAGAAAGAGAGAGAGAGAGACAGATAATAGATAAGATTAATTGTAAAACAATTATTTAATTAACATTAAAATATGAGACGAGTCCCTTCATAATTTAATATATATTTTTGACATTTTTATATCATAACACACATTTAAATTCTAAAATATACACTTTTCATTGTCTAATCAAGCATTTAATATTAAATGCTTTCGTATTGCAAAGAAAATCTTTTATACACCTCATGGTTCCTCGAGTAAATCCGAATGCAAGAAGAATAAGTCCTTCGATGCTGACACGGACTTTCGTTACGTGTCTGGAAATTTTGCATAGTTTACTATTAGCCATTATGCGTAGTCGTCAACGGCGAACGCGACATACACGATGATGCGGGTACATTCCTGCTGGCGAAGGCGACGACAGTAGAGTAGAACGATTTCCAAGGCGGAAGTTAGTTTGTGCCCTTCCGGCCGTGCGACACGGTAATTCTGAATGCCTGAATTTCGACGGAATTGTGGCGACGTCGTGAGGCGCATTAAGCAACGACGAGCATATTTATCGTTCACTTTCTCTCGTTTTACGCGCTTCTCAGTCATTTATCCTGGGTTCCTTCACCTTTCCTCTCCTTTCTTCCCCTTATTCTCTGCTCATTATTCGATCACAATGAATGATGGCTTTTTGTTGTGCCTGAAATTGCGCTTAGACCACTTTTCCTTTCAAAGATTTCGTGAAATATGAGGATGTAAGGACGTTTTTGCTTACATTAAGATAAACTGATTTTTCAGTGAATTTTTATGTTTCGTATCTGGAGATTTTTTTTTCTAATATTCTAATATTCTTTCTGTTGCAGGTGAGTTACCTGAGTTTATTTTATTTCCATGGTAATAATACGCAATATTAAAGAAATAAGGTAAGGTGCACTTAATTTTATTTAATCAAAAATAGTGTTAAAAATCATTATTCTCTCGTGTTCAATTTTTCTTAATGAAAAAGCGAATGAGAATTTTCTATAATATTAAAAAGCGATGTGCGAGGTTGAAATGTTTGAGAAAGCTCAATTTAAACGAATGAATCAGTGATCGTTTATTTTGACAACGTATCAATTTAAATTAAAATCAATTAAAAAGAATTAATACAACACAGCGATTAAATTATTCGGTGGCCCATTTCGGGTATACCATTCATATAGAAGAGGATTGCGCGTGCTTATGTCTCGTATAATAAAATCTAACCAAATCACGTAAAGGGAATGAAAATAGAAGATCGGAAAATTGTTCTCTCCTTTTCTCTCTCTGATAATTCGTGTGCACGATCATCAAGTTACGCTCGTGAATCCGCACGAATATTTCACAATTCCGCGCTCAATTTCGGCGTACCTATAAATTCGACGGTCCGAAAAAAAACATACGTCCGTTTCGCGAAATTCCGTAATCCATATGGCGTTTGATGCGGTCGTAACAACCGCGGCTCGAGCGAGCAACGCGGAAACGGCATCATCTCGCTGCGCGTAAATCTCAGATTGACGGCCCTGACGACCGCTCACGTTTCTCTTCTTCCGCTTGACAATATCGATAAAATTGCGATTGTCTTGTTGGCAATGCACTCCAAGTATGTACATCTTGAATGATTTCTGGTAATTGTCTTACCTGAAGTAAAGCCACGAAATGTACCGAATGATTAAAGAAGATGAATGATTGAACCAGGAATTTTGATTAATTAATTAAAAGATTGTCTTTTTTTATAAATAATATTTTGGCGGAATTAAGTTACGAATTTAATGCAAAACTTTATAGAAATTAAATGTATCGATATGTTAAAATACAAAAATATAAAAGTATAAATAATTGAAATTTTAAGGAGGAAACTATGAATTGAATTGAAGTTAAATTACACGAGATTATATAATTAATCTCCGTTTTCTTTTTTTCGTGCAAGCAGTAAAAATTAATATCGTGAATATTTATACAGATAGATTTTATCTTGAAAAACTGAAAAATATTATTGACGTTCTTTCAAACTTTTTTTTCAGACTTTCCTTCATTCATATATAATAGTCTCAATGAAATTTGAAATGAATAGAATGTGAATAAATTATTAAAACGTGCCAAAGTAAATTCAGGAAAGAAAGAAAGATTTTAACGGCCAGAGAAGTTTTAAAAAATCTCAATAACTCAATATTATAATGATATTTCTCACTATTGCATATCGGCGATTGATATCAATCGAGAATTAATAATAGTACTGCAAAGGACACGCTTTTAGAATTAACAATTCCCTGTCAGTCAATTTTTTGCAGTTCCTATTATTACCGCTCACGTATTGAGCAGACGTGATAGACAGCAAGCGATTCTGATAAATCTCAGGCATTATCCCCGGAAGCGACTAATACCTCGAAACCGTTACGTCTCACAGCGGGATGTATCAAGCCGATCCGCGTGTAACGTATACAAAGTGACAAGGAGAGAGAGAGAGAAACTTAGGGGCGAATCGCGCGATAAAAGGTGCAGAAAGCCGTATAGAAGGGGGGCAGCAGGGCCTCCCCCCACCTCCCTCGTATCTCCTCGGCTGCTGTTGCCCGATGTAGTCGTCCGACTACCTGCACCCGCACCACAGCGGCCCGGTGCGCGGCGGAAAAATGCATTTCCCAACGGTTGGGAAATTTATGGCGCACGGAACAATGGCGTCCGACATTCCCGACAAAGCTACGCGTTACGCTCTCCTTCTCTCTTCACGATACCTCGTTTTCCCTTTATCTCTCTCTCTCTTTCTTGCGCGTGCACGCACATATACATACACGCGCGTGCACCGGTCTCAATAATTTCTATTCTCTGTTTGGGCAAACGCGTTACACAATGCGTCGCGACGTCTCAATTCTCGAGCGACCGTTCTTGCCTGCCGACTCGGGGCGAATTTACGGGGCTCTCGCCGATCATCTCGGATGAATCGTTCGAGGTGAATGCGTTCAATGCTCTCGTTTAAGGTATTTTTTTTTTCAACTCGCGCAACCCTTTCAGTGATATATTTATTGCGAAATTGTGGGGAAGATTGCGCTGGAAATTCTTTGTTCGCCACGAGAGGTATGCACAATTCTTTTATTATATGTATAATTTTTAATGTCAATTTAAATGTCAATTTTAAATATCAATTTACTAAGATTTTATATACTTTATATATGCATATATGGAGCGGTGTGCATAAATGCGTCAAACTAATAAACTTTTACAAATTTAAAAGACACTATATTTTTAAAATAATTTTTAAAATAATTTTAAAATATATATATATTTAAATTTATATTTATTTAAAATACATATACACTTCAGCAATAATTACATGTATATTTTAGCACACACATTTACTACAATTTTATATGTACAGAGTTTACTTATCTTTTAATTGATGAATGTTGCTTTTGACTGATTACAATTTATTAAAAATGCTTTTAATATTTTTAATTACACATTTTGCTTCCCAGAAGCTTGTGATTGATGGAAAGATTACAATGTCACGCTAACGTATTATTGCTTGGTATTTTAAATATCAATTTTACCGTGTTGAGACCATATTCAGAAAAATAGGAAGAAGAGATTATTGTGGAAACAAATTATCAAAAAAGGCAATTTTTTATCACAGGAAGCTTCTGTAATTCGAATAACAGTAATAGGCCGAAATAAATTGGTGTTGCGCACGAAATTCCGTGTTGGCGTTATCCGATCGCGCTTATCGCGATTGTGTACGCGATACAATTAAAAAGAGATTAGTGCTTCCCGCGATTAATGCAGGAAGATGCGTACGGAAGCGCCGATGATAATAGTCGAGATCCCATGTGTAGTGATCGCGTTTTATAGGAAATTACCCCCGCGAAAAATTCTATTGGGAACCGATATACACAGCTATTCGAAAAAACGATGACGATAATGATGCGGATTCTCGTTTGACCAGCTGTCGCACTTTGCGCGAACGGGTTCTTTCGTAAAAATGTGAACGCGCGAACGCATTTTGCCAGGTGCGGAACACCATGATTAGTTCGATATCGCCGTCACCTTGAACGCGTAATAATAAATTGTGTCCGTCTCGCGTGAAACAAGTATAATTGATGATAATTAAAAGTAAGATAATGTAATAATGTAAAATAATTAAAGCTGAAAAATACGTAAATAAAAAGAATTTAATATTTTAATATATGATTTCTTCTGCAATCTAATCATTTGGAATGTTTAATTTTGCACAATATTTTTTTTTTCTTTAATTTTTGTAGTTTATTGTTCGATATGTATATTATATAAATTCTCTTAATTCAATGTGTTTTATGGAAAATTATATATTATTTAAAATATATAATAATATTAATCAGTGATGCTTAGTTTAAGAAAATTATACACATATATTTATATTGCTTTTCCTAATTATATTCGAGCAATTTACGTAATTAAATCCAAATACACACAATACCAACATTTGCAACATGGAACTCAAGCGGGAGATTCATCACGAGGAATCAGAAAATACGTCGCATCCACCGACCGAGTAGAACTCGATCTTTTAGAGCGCAATAAAATTTACTTCTGTGTTACCTTCCCTCCCTCTTTCGATTTTACGATTACTCGAGATCCGGAATAAAATCCGAGCGAGACGAGTAGTCGCTCGCTCATCGAAACTTAGTTTTATTTTGCGAAGCGTACCTCTCGCCGGGGGCTTTTAAATCGCAGTGATGGCTTAAGAAACCGGACATCGGTAATCCGCTCGCTCGATACCGCCAAATCGCACTGGTTTTCAGAATGCGAAATCCCTCCTGCCTCCATCTCCTCTTTATAACCCCGCGAAAAGAGAGAGAGAGAGAGAGAGGATCTTTTAACGATAACTCAGCATTCTCGAGCAATAACAACTGCGGTATCGCGATTAACCTGCTGATGAGCTTTTACAATGCCATCGATGAAACAAAAAAGCGACATAATAGAAGGGGAATAGGGGCAGATGGTCGGCAAGAAATTTAAAGTGTCAAATTTTCATGAGTTATTATTAGAAAAATTTTCTAATTTTATTAATTACATTATAGCATAATTATAATTCATTAGATTTGAATCATAGTATAATTTAAATTCATAGAAATAATTCTCCTCAGAATATATATTTTATAATATTTTAAGATTATAGATTAAAGTTTCTATAAAAAAAACTGTCTTCCCTTAACTTTCCAATTACCTGGCATATTATTGACAAGTCCCTCTACCGTGAAACAAACGATAATCGTATCGTTAACATTCGCCTTCAATTCGAAATCACTTTAGAAATAAGATCGCGGGATTATGACGTAAAGTCATCGCGCATCCCGTATAATGACCAGCGCTGTTTATTCAGCTGGATCCGAATCATAATAATCCCCGGAGCGGCCGTGGACCGGCAACGAGTACGGTGTGTTTGTTCCATTTACTCGAGGGTGCTCCTCGGCGAGAAACTTTATGGCTCCCTTCACCTCCCCCTCCCTCTCTCTCCCTCTCTGGATGTGCGTCTTGATGCGAGAGCGAGGTCGGATGTGTGGGCACGAGGCTCCCTTGTTCCGCCGTCTCGTTAACCGCAATAACTGCGTGCAGAAACTGCGCGGAACTCTAATTGTTACTTGGCAAGCAAATCGGATAGATACCGCCCGCCCCCGCGCCCGCTTTCACCCTGGGGCCCGTCCGTCCGGCCCGGTGGTTATTATCAGATTTCTCTCCGGCGGATTCGATCCGCGAAATATACGCAACGCCGTTGTATCGCGATCACGCAGGCAGCGCCGCAGCCGGGGAGGATGCATGGAGCGAGAAACGAATTACCGTGGCTCGTTAATTATGCGCCTTCGCTCCCGATCGGAGCGAACAATGTGCCGCGCGGTTTATTAATCGCAGGACGGATAATTAGGAAGCGGAGGTGCAGCAGGAATTCTTCCGTTACCGTGGACATTG
The DNA here is from genome assembly GCF_025532165.1 of Camponotus vicinus. Classification (NCBI taxonomy): domain Eukaryota; kingdom Metazoa; phylum Arthropoda; class Insecta; order Hymenoptera; family Formicidae; genus Camponotus; species Camponotus vicinus. Next base: position 17,514,844 of record NW_028141967.1, on the reverse strand, counting down.
TATTAGTCCTCTCTGTGCTAATTAACTCGCGGCTAATTATTATATACGAATTGAGAAATTATTTACACGCGACATCGCGGTCTCGTATGTTTTTTCCCTTACACTTTTAATATTGTGTTCAAACTTATTTTTATTATTATTATTATATTTATTATTATTGTTATTGGTGAGTATACTTGGTACGCTGCAGCTTTTGTCAAGTTAGAATTCCCTCTCGCGATCTCTCGCGTTCACCTTTTACATCGGAAATCGCGATTCCCCTCGATCGCCGGGATTGTTCGATCGCGACCGAAGCGAGATAGCGCAAATTTACTCGTTTCGGGCGTCTCTTATCCGCGCGCCAACGGCACTTTATTACTTCTTCCCTGCGTCTTTGCCTCTGCCCTTTCTTTTATCCGTCTATCCCGTTCTTATCCCACGGCACTTTATCTTATTTCTTCGTCGCTTCGCTTAAATCGACGAAACCCGACTAGCCGGGCTCGGGGATTATTGTAGACTCGGTCTCCGGAAATAGTTAAAACTTGGAGCTCTCGCCGAGCACAACCCATTTCTCTCCGTTACCGACGCCGCCTTAATATTCTATATCCGACAATGTCCGTGAAAAATAATTGACTTGCCGGCGAGGAGATCCGGCCGCAGGAATCGCGGGATCGATGGGGGAGGAGGGAGGGGGGCACGGATCACGGGATGATGATGGACCGGGCGACCGGTCGATTGGACGTTAATTCGCAATAGCATTCGCGGAGTAATCGGGTACGCTCTATACTCGTTTCGATATCCCTCGATTAGCTCCCGCATCCTTCATTAATGCGCTATCGTTGCTTTTTTTTCTAATTAATATCGCACCAAAAATTGATGTAATAGCGATCAGTTATGAACGACTATGAAAGAGTTAATGTGCGATTAGTAAGCGCACGATTGGTTTTTCAACCAATTGCTTGTCTTGGAGCGTACATTGTAGTACCTGCACATTTTTATCGTTTAGCGAAGGCTGTGATTATATGTCCTGAAGGAACGAATTTATGCATCAAATTTGGCGACTGTTATTACACCGACAATGAGAATGTATCGCAGCGTAGCTGCAGACGTAATTTCTCTTGACGTTAGATCGTGCTTTTGTAGCATCTGTTACAAAGTTAGTAGACTGTATCTTCCGCGGCATGATTCCGGACGTGAATCTTAGCTCATTCACCTAATAGAGATCTGAGACAAAAGGAGCCGCCAGACCGATGAGATCATGATCCACGCGAAGCTATTAATGTACACTGTGCTACGCGTCACATTGTGTCTCGTTTTCACCCCGTCCGTCAAGCAATTTGACGCCATCTCTTCTCTTCCTAAATTTACATAATTTCGGAAAATGAATCGCCATTATTCTTTAACACAGATGTGGAATTCTTGAATTTTTATATTTTTTCCCAGCGAGATATTAATTATAAAGTATATTATATAATATATAATATTAATATTATATAATTTTATATATAATATAATATAATTATATTTATATAAGATGATAAACGATTATTTATCGAAATATTTTCGCAAATAAAATATACAAGAAGCACTTAAGAGCGCCACACACTTTGCATATTTCTAATGTGAGAGTTCTCTTTATCGCGAGATATAATCGTGCTACATAAAAAGTTATCTTACATTAGATTTTCTACGAAGCACCTAATAAGAAATTAATTTCCGTCACCCTTTTTTAAAGATGATTTTCGCGTCGCGAAAAATGGACTGTCCATGTCCATCGCGTTGCGCTGGAAAATGCATTCGTTTGACGGAGTGCATCTTGTCGGTAGCCGGACTGCACCGCGCATTAATTGATGGGATTGCTCGTTTTTATCAATCAAGCGCGAGTCGAAATAGCCGGCAATGGCCGATAGGTGTGACGGCACTTTGAATTTCTTTTTTTTTTCTATTAATATGACAAAACAGGAACGAGAATCGCGTGCTTAGCGGTTCATGCGACAGCTGTGACAGGCAGTCGAGATGAACAAGAGGAGATAATACGCGTCAATAAATTCACCGGTGTCTCACCGCGCTCATTTAATGCCGAACGTGGCTATCTCATTCTCATCTTGCATTGACAATGCGTGACAATATGAGTAAGCAATGTTTATGTGAATTAATAATTCAATAAATATTAGTTGACATTAATTACAGATATTACATATAATAATATGATGTGCGTGTATATAATTTAAAATACATATTAATGAGGTATAGATATAAGGGAGATTTCCCTTTAATATATTAATATAAGATGTGGGAAAAAAATTGTCTTGCACCGGGCTGGCGAGCATGTTATCCTCGACAATCGATGGCAAACTGCGGTAACGAGTTTGCTACAATCGCATGGAATTTTGCTGCAATCGCGTGGAATTATTTCGGGAGCACGTGTACTCTTGCCAGGCGCAGAAAGTGCTCCAGATGGCGGCGAAGTACGACCGCATCGATTTCTCGCTCCGAGCAGACCGCGAGACGGCAAGAGCGCCGAGTTATGTTCGCGAAAACACACCGCAGCTCGCGAAAACTTGGCGGAATTAATCATGCGACCACACGCTGTGTTTCCGCCGTCGCGGAAGTAACGAAGCGCAATCGTCGCGTATTTTGGCGTAATTGGTGAACTTTGCGAACGCGCTTTGCTTCTTCTTTTCTCTCGTACGCTAAATTACAGACGATACCCAATAATTAGCAGTCACGATTGAAACGTCGAGAAGTATGAATTTTTCATCGCCGGCTAAACTTGAATGAGAAAATCGCGCTTTTCTTGTCCCCTTATTTTTTTTTAACTTTATTTTTTATTATTATTTGAAATGATAAATTGTGCGTCCGACAGATATTTAAAAACTGAGCTTGTTTTTATTAATAAATGGCACTTTGAAACAAAAATCAATAAAAAGCTTGAGTGGAGAGTATTATATTTTTATCAACGAATTTATAACTTTTAGTAAATAAATACAATTATATGGCTAAAAAAAAAAGAAATCGATGAAACAAAATTTTAAAAATAAACTCTCGTGGGGCGAATTGGTTGATGATTGTCTGGAGGACACTTGGGAAAAAAAGCATAAACTCTTTCATCGATGTTAGCGCGGATTTTCGGTGATTAAAAATTTGAAGCAATGCAGTCGAAGTCGGAAACACACTCGTTGTATTGGCGCTCGCGATTGTTTCCTCGGAATAACGAGTCTCATTTTGTCAGAAAGCTCTCTAATGACGCGAGATTGAGAAACTTTTTATTACGAGAGTGCGAGAGTGCTCCGGTAATTCCGTTGATTAAAACCGCTTGTTATGCATAGTTACGCGCGCGTGAACGCCGTTACAGATTATTCACCGCTTTTCCGAATATAAAGTTGCTGTTGCATTTCACGGTCGGGATTAAAGTTTACGCCCATATAGCGACAAGTTTTTTTACAAGCCGTATTGAAGGAATAATACAATGATGTTAATTCTAGCGTAAACCGCATTGTGCTGCGAAAATAAATTAAACTGAAAGATTTCCAACTGCGGAAAAATACTTCACAATATTCCGCATTAAGATATCGTAAAAATTGATATAAAATGTGATAAAAATTATAAAGAAACATAATGCGACTTTCTAGAATTTTGAAAGACGTAATATATATCTCGTTTGAAAAAAATTTAGCAGGCTAATTCAAAATACAAGGATTATTTACAATGCATGGTGCATTAACTATATTTATTAAACGAATAACGGGAAAACAAGAGAAATAAGTCAATGGATGTTTCTCTTGTGCGATGTGAAACGCATACTTTTCTTATTTTATAACATTAAGTTTTTGCGTCACTCGACGCTTTTTTTTATAAACACAAGGCAAGGAGGTGAAAACCATTTGCGTGCTATAGCAACAGCTGCGAAACGTCAGGCGTCACATAACGGATTAAAGGACAGTATGAACGTCAAGTGTATAATAAAGAGACATCGAGGAAGGAAGAACGCGTAGATGAACGATAGAATAATGGAGCTAATGCGCATAAAATTGAAATTTCCTGTGTGTTCATTAGAAATGCGTTTTTCATAATATGTCTCACTCTATCTGTACACTCTTTACTTTTTTATATAATTTATTAATATATCAATTTATTAATTAATAATTTATTAATATATCAATTTTATACTTGATGATTAGATCTTCTACTTCAGCGAGAAAGTGTCAAAAAAATTTTGTTTCTTTTTATGAATTTTCTTCGAACTCGCAGACTCCGAATGCTCCGCATGCCGGACAAGCGGGTGTCTATGCGCGTGCAACAATGCGTCGCGCAGTGCGTAAGAGTGAAAAAACGAGAAAATGTGCGCTTGGAGAACACGAGCTCTCGATATAACCGAGCGTGGCGAAATGGCCACGCGGTGCGCAGACTGCACGCGACATATTAGCGGGCCGGCATCTTTGTGCACGACGGCGCGTGACTACATGTGCATAACCGCAGCTCCGTCTTGGAGAACACGGGTCCCTCTGTGCTGCCCGCGCGCATCCCTCCCTCTCCATCTCGTTCTTTCGGCGGCATTCGCCACCTGACCGCCGAGGAACTGCCAAGACGGATGAGATATGCTTTGAACTTGGAGTAACTTGATATTAATTCTAGTCTGAGGAGTGGCGTTCGTTTATTTTGGAAGCTTTAAGAAATTTGTTGAAGCAGTTAAGTGCGTCGCGTCAACTTCCACATTTTATTCAGTCATCTGTTGTGTCTAGAAATTTGACGTCTATGCCTAATGATATAATTTTATTGTTGTACTATTATTTTTATTCTGTATAGTGAAAATGTAAAACTCTCTTTCTACCTTTCTACTCTCTCTTTCTATCTTTTTTTAACTTTATGAAAAATTGGTTATGCCTAATATGAACTGAATAGAAAATTAATTCTTTTGCCAGATAGCAAACTGAATTCCAAAAGAATAATAATTTGAATATATTTGTCTGCAAGGAGAGAAAAACAAAGAGCATTAATTAAGTCTATTTCTATTAATATCTCCACTAATTTCATTTCTAGAGAGCTAATAAATTTTAAAATCGTACTTTATTTAATTTTACATTAAAGAAGGATTACATTAGCTTTATAAGATAGAATCAAGCTTTTTTCCCGGAAAAACGACAGATATAGTATTATGAAATTTAAATTATATTCTTTTAAACAAATTTATTTTAAAATAAGTCATTTATTAATCGATCAATTATTATATAATATATAATTTTTTATTTATAATTATATATGATGGATTTTTATATATAATATAAATATATTTACATAATATTTAATAATAAATAATAAATATTTTTATATAATCTAAAATTAACTATTAAATCATCTGTTATTAGAGATTTAATATCTTCATATTTATGCCGTTTTTGTTAAGAAATAGTCCTGAAATTAACCACAGAATACTTGGGTAAAAGGAAAACCGTAGTGAGTTTAAAGCATTATATAATATCTCAACACAAATTACGACCGGCTATCATAATCTAGCTGCGAAACTCTCGTTTCCACGGCATGCTTTATTTCACTTCGCGCATGTTCATCTTAAGAGTTTTATCGTGAACGATAATAAATCCCTCTGTCGGCTCGCCGGCACCCCGCTGGCGGTCCTTTGCTCGGCTGATTCGAGGTGGCCGAGAAAGATGACGATATAGCCGAGCCCACCTCTTTTCTCGGACGGCCGGAGAAAGGGGTGAAAGATAAAAGAGGATCCTTCGTCGGCGCGTTCTACGAAACTCGAACCGACCCACGGCAGCAGCCCCTTGCTTCCGCTTCTTCTTTCGAAGGGGTGCTTTGAGCGATCGCCGTAAGCGCGATGCTCACCTCTTTGACAATACGTCGGGCGTACATTTAGCCACACCACCCCCGCGACCGTCTTTTGTCGGTTTTTAGAACGCGCTCGCTTCATTTTCCGTGTGTCGCGGCGCGCTGATCAGGAAACAAATGAAGCGTCGCGGAAAGCGAAAGGCGAACCGTGTGAAAGCTCTTTTTCTTCGACAGGCATCGAGAATGTTGACTAACCCGTTAGATTATTTATAATTCGCCTATGAACACCATTAATTCTACTTCGTACGAAAAGCCTTCACTTCTTTCTCGGGGGAGACAAAGCTCTCTCTATCTCTCTCTCTGCGATTGCTCGAGATACGAGCTTGAAAGACGAAGTTCTAAAGGGGCGCTTGGCTTTTTTGCTTCGTCCAGATTTTAAACGCTTTGACAATTCGCCCTTCGATGATTATCGAGAAAATAAAGTGTCCAAAAATTGAATTTATACGCCGCTTGAAAAAGCAGTCAATGAACTCGTATATAGTTGTATTTGTATTTCGTTTCGCCGAAATTTTCGTTTAATCACGTTCATTAGAGCTATCGATTCTACTCTCTATTAAAGTAATTAATAATTGTAAAATATTTCAAAAACATTTCCACCATTCATATTTTACAAGATCGAATAACCGGTAGAGTTTAATGATTGAAAATTAAATTGAATAAAAATGAGATTGGTTTTTTAAATGTCAGGTTTAATGTTTTTAAAAGATACCTACTTAAAATTGCAAAATAAAAAATGATGATTGATGCGCGTTGAAGCTGCTCTACACAGATGTTACAATCATGAAATTTCACGGCAAAAATTCCACCGCATTACGTTTACGCGCTTTTTATGATATCGACATTATTATCATAACGAGGAGGGAATATAAGAGAAGAGTCGTACGCAGCAAAAGAGAGAGAGAGAGGAAATATATATATATATATATATATATATATATATATATTTACATATATATATATTTAGAGAGAGAGAGGGAGAGAGAAACGTCATATTGACGTACATGCATTCCGGTCGGCGCATATTTGTAATGCAAATCTTCGCAAAGACCGCGGGAGCGCAGAGAGAGAGAGAGAGAGCGAGAGAGCGGAGAACAGTGAAGGGTAGGATGGACGGGGGTGATGGTGGAATCGCGCAGATAGAAAGGGCCGTCCATGATGTACACGCCGATGACAAATAGCTGGGGAGAGAGAGTCGACTCTGGTGCAGAGCAGTTCGCGCACGATATTACGACGGGCTACGCCCATACATTTCGCGCTGCTCTACCGGCGCGCCGCCAACGTCGACCCATCAGATTTCCTTCCGTTTTCCGCGGAAGTTCCATCTATACTGGCCCCTAGTCCCGGCAAACTCGTTGTCGACGCCCTAATTAAACGCGCAAGCGGATAACAGGAGGGCCGAGGATACTTACACTTAATCAGGGGATCTGTACACGTTCGCTCTTTCTCTAGCGATTGCCTTGTCAATATCAGTGTAACTTGGATTAATCGTCACGAGGAACGGCAGTGACACAGACACATATCTGGTATCACTCGTGATTATAATTTGAAATAAATGGTATTAATGCAATAGTATTGATTGTAGTAATATCCTTTTTCTTTTAAGAATTTATTTTATAATTTCAGAATTGTTATAATATGAAATATGATGTGAATGTTTATTACACATCTAATATTATTTTGTAAAATACAGTGTTTCTTAATAAGTGCGAAAAATTTTAGATGATTTCTTGTCGAAAATTAAGGAAGTTTTTCATATAAACATTAAAAAATTCTAATAAAAAAATTGAATAGGAATTGCTAGTTTCATCCCCTTATAACAATAGGGAGGCTGAAAAAATATTAATAAATAACCTTTTTACTAGTAGAAAATACCCACCTAATTTCATTTCTTTAACTAGTTCCAAATTTGAGAAAAAAATAAAAAATCATCTAAAATTTTTCGCACTTATTAAGAAATACCCTGTATATTTTAAATAAATCTTGCTTATATCGATATAACATATTTTAATAGAAACTATAAAAAATTATTAATGAAACATAAAATATATTATAAAACTCGTTTATCATTTGTAAATCATAATTTATCGATATCTCCTTTTGTCAAGGATGGATCGTTCCAGTTTTTAACAATAGTGTAATTTCTCTATAATACTTCAAAAGAAGCATATATTTTCTCTCACATAATGAATTATGTAGTTCAATTGCTTTATCCCCTATAAAGAATGAAAAAAATTAGCGAGTCGCATATCGTCAAGTCTTTATGAATGCTAGTGCTCCGAATTAATGCATTAATACATTAATACGATCGACGATGTAGTATTCTATGTGATGCATTTATAGCCTTCTGCATGCATTCCAAATTCCCTTGTAAACGTGAGAATATCCCGATGGAATGCGTATGTCTATATCTTTTTCGTGAAATTGATATACCCTTGCCATTACAAAAAGTAGGTCAGATAACTGTATCCCAGGGATATGCGGGAAGTTAAAACGTGAAATGGTTTTCCTCGCCGATTATTCCCTCTGCCAGTCAGTTGTTATCCTGAGGGAACATCATGTAAGCTCGCCGAAACGAAGTACGACGGAGAATTTGCAGCACGAACGCCGGCAAGTCGAAGAAGTAAAGGATCGCTTACACGATCCACGCTTCGTGGATCGGTATCTTCCAAACATTACGGACGTTACGTACGTTACCGGTAACTCTCCCCGGTCCCGTTCTCCGATAAAGTCCGTTTCTTACGAGGCAGCCAGAATACGCGCCATTACCGTTATCGAGGGACGCCGGCGCTCTGGCATTGTTAAATCGCGTCTTTGCGAGCTTTCGACTCTCGACCCGCTTTCCATCGCGAGACTTTCGGTTCCAATTCGAGAGATTTTGCACGAAATTTTTGTAATACCAGATTTTCATGCTACGGGCCTTTTATACGACGGGGCAATTCTTACGGGTTCGGGCACACTAGCGCGATAATACGAGAGCTTTATGATACGACCTGATGCACTTTTGCGAAACGAAATTTTCGCAGGATAGAAATTTTATAATACAGATTCCTTATGATGGGATTTCTACAGATACGAATTATTCGCTTATTCTGGAGTATAAACACTGAAAATGTATACATAATATAAAATCGTAGCAATATGAAAAGAATTTTACTTGAAATTTTATTAAGAGAAGATATTACAACATTTATTACTTTAGACATTTAAAATATATTTTTTTACTATTATTATAACTCATATATGTAGGGTGTTTCTTAATAAGTGCGAAAAATTTTAGATGATTCTTTGTCGAAAATTAAGGGGGGTTTTTCATATAAACATATAATACTTCTACATCTCTTCCTGTGGAGTTACACTCTTCCAAAAATGAGGATAAAAATTAGGTTTTTATTTTTTAGATTCTTAGGTTTTTATTATAATTTTTCGTTTTTGTTCTATTTTTCCCAACATTTACTCTAATTTTATTTTTATTTTAAAATTTAATTTTTCGTAATTCGAAACCTATGCTATTTAGCATCGTGCTGTGCACGATAACGTATTTTATTTTTTTCTTGAAAACTACTGATTTTATGAAAAAAATAAAAGAGAAAAAAGTTTCTAAATAAATCAAACTTTTTAATGCATATTTTTAAATGATCATATTCCGGCTCATTGAAAAGTTCTAATAAAAAATTGAATAGGGATTGCTAATTTTATCCCCTTATAACACATATAGGAGGCTGAAAAAATGTTAATAAATAACCTTTTTACTAGAAAATATCCACCTAATTTCATTTCTTTAACTTGCTCCAAATTTGAGAAAAAAATAAAAACCTAATCTTTACCCCCATTTTTGGAGGAATGTAACTCCACAGGCAAGGATGTAGGAGTAGGTATATGTTTATATGAAAAACCCCCCTTAATTTTTGACAAAGAATATAATTTTCTGCTTACGTAATTTAACCAAATCACCCGATAAATAAGCTCTTTTCACTATTTCGTTGCCACAACTTTCAACTTTATCAATCGCTTCTGAAAGGGGGAGGGATGGGGAAAGAGGAGAAGAAGAGTACCATTTAACAGTTCGCCAAAATTGCACGTCACATCAATCTCGCCAGTTTCCCTCATTCTCCGCTTCATCGCGCATTTATTTCCCTCGTCGCCATGTAACTCGCGCGTAACACACGCCGCATTATGTAAAAGGGCCTCCCGCTCTCCATCTTTCTCCCTTCCCGTGCGTTTTCGCGCGCTTCCTTTTGCCCTTTCGCTTTTGAGCGATGTATCGCCGCATCCGAGAATATACACCTTCGCGCGAATTTCGAGCCCTCCCCCTCCTACCGTTTCTCCCCGGCCCTTTTGAACTACCGCTGCAACCGGCTCGGGAAGTAGGTGGTCGTTCGACTTGATTCCGCGTTTCAAAACTTTTGCAAACAAAGCCCATTGTACCGAGAACGAGATAATACATCGCGCTCGGCGCGAGCGAAGCGGGCGCTTCCCCCTCGCTCTTACCCTCCTCCCCCTCCCTGCCGCGCGTTCTCCTTTCACCCGGTAAATTATACCCTTCTCGCGAATCTCTCGCCGACGACTCGCGCGAGCTAACTAGACGTGCAACGCGCGTGAAAATCAACGATTCGCTGTTTACGTCGGGGCGAAGTTCAGCGAATGAGACTTGTCGGACTTTTAACAACGGGTTTTACTAACGTTATATCCGGAAAAAGCGAGCCAACTGCGCGAACGTGGCTTTCTCTTCCTTCGATTGCCTAACGGAACAACGAGTGATACTTGTACGACTTTACCCTCAAGCCCTTGAAGTTTAAATAACTAATTCTGCACTTGACAAGAGTACGGAATTAGTTATTTAAACTTCAAGGGCTTGAGATTTATCCTGTAAGATGTATCTATATTTTGAAGTACAGAAAGAGTGTTTCTCTTTTTCCAAATATTCTGTAAAGTTTACATCGCTCTTTAATTTATATTTATTTTATCGTAATTATTTTATTACTTTATAAACGTTACATGTCACGAAAGGGGAAGAAGATTTTTGCCAATTTTTTCCTAGCTACAGAATTTCTTACGGGTTTATCTCGTCGATTGCAATAAGATTAACACAGCTCTAAAGCACGCAAGGAGAAACCGAGAGAAACATAAACCAAAGGAAAACACAGACTGCTCGAAAACACGTGATAATCATAGACGGCGTCACGCAGTCTCGAACCAGCACGTTTTCAACCACAGAGAGAGGAGGTTGACTTTCCTATTTGCTTATGCTGCTGAGGGTACGTCTCGGAACAGTTATTACACATGAAATAAACCTCTCATATCGACGATTTACATATATAATTTCCGAAAACATCAAACGCATTTAAATAAATTATTTCAGTTACTTTAGTTATTTTCTTCATACGAGATGATTTTATAATAGATATTGAAAAATTCATTTTCTTGCGTATCTTCATATTTAATGTTAAGTTGTGTGCATTTATATATTTTTATTAATATTAATATCTATTTTGCTAATATCGATCTTTCTACGTGTATATTGAGACTTTATTAAAAAAAAATAAGAGATTTTATATGATAAAAATTCTGAATATATATTTTTCATAGTTGCAATAAAATGTTTTGTGAATTTCTCGACTACCTAGGATTTAGAAAATTTGCTATAATTAACTGAAATTCTAACTTGTGTGAAGTTACATTGAGCCATAGAGAGCCTCTGTGAAGAAAGGTACCTCGGAATGTGTCGGAGAAAATTCCGGGTGGACGGTCGGACCGACTCTTTCGAGCCATTGCACTCGTCCTTTAAATAGCGTCTATTCATAGATTGGTCCGTGCTCGACGGAATGAATGAACGGGCTAGACGCGGCTTGGCACTCGCGCGCGAATTCCGCAGACACGCTTCATGAACGAACGCGTGCGCGTATAAATAGTCTAGTCTAGGCCACCTGTCTCTTTAATCCTGTCTGCTGAACCACCCCTTTCACGTGTGCATGTACGCGCCCCGAACGCGCAGACGGTGCGAGACTAATGGCTGCAATAGAACCACGAAAAGTCCCGTAATAAGAGGTTCTCGAGAAGAGACGCGGGTCGAAAAAGGGGAAACAAGACAGTAAATGAGTAAATGCCATTTTCCTCGCCGAAATATCTCTCGTTGCGAAAGACCCGTATATATATCACAAGTAATTGATGCCACCTCTCTTCCATGTAATGACCAATTCTAATTGTAACCAATTCTAAGGCTTTCGTATATTTTATAATTTTAAATTTAGATCGAATCATATGACTAAATTACAATTCAGACTCTAAACTAGAGTCGAAAATGATTACCCTTGTTGATCTTTGACACTTTGTTGTGTAAGGCAAGTGTCAATAGACATACGTATACAAGTACCTGCGATATTTTAGCTGGTAATCAAAGGACGAGCAGTGTAAGCGATCGAATGCAATCTTCGCGAATAATTACTAGCATCAATATCGAAGGTGAATTAAAAGGAAACTGTATTTTTTCTTCCCTCTCTCTAGTTTCCTTTGATCCACGTTCGAAAGTTCCTGCGTTTGAGCAGCCTTCGTGTTCCCCCTGTCAATCTTACTTATCGATCAAAAGCAAAAACGACGAAATGTTTCGGCGTATCTGATCAGACAGGGATACGTTTTCTTGCACACAACAGAACGGACCCGTAATATCCGGCAAACATAAGAAGGATCGTGCTGCATTTTCTATTACCAACAAGGGGATTATTATCGCGCAAGCCGCAGGAACGCGCGCCGATAACGACATCCCTTTGAAAGGAAAGCGGCAGGACGAAACAAAAGGGGCTTCTCCTCGAGAGTACATATGTTATGTCTCCCCATCAAAATCCCACCCAAATGTTCCCCTCGTTGTATCGTTCGACGATTTTAATGGCGTTTTTCGTATATAAAAGCGACAGTAGGCGTCGCGTGAATTTCGCTCCTTTTAACATTCTAACGCTTTAAACATCGCGCAACAAAACGGTGCCCTTTAAAGCCGCGCGGTGCGATTTATCGCGCGAGGATAGAGCGATCATCATATAGATTACACGATTGCCGAGAAGCGCGAGATGATTCGTGACCGCTGGCGATTTGAGAAATCCCGAGCGTGCCTCGCATCGCCTCGATCGCGAAAGAACGCTGCCCGATGCTGCAGTTGGTGCACCTGCACCGTTAAGAATCGATGCATAGTCGAGTTGTTGCAACATTCGATGTACTTGACCGCGCGAACGGGATCGAGGTCCTTCCAAGTGAAGGTTAGACAAAGGTGGCAGTTATGCGAATGGGAGGGAAACGGTTATTGGGTACAGCCGGTGCAGAAAGAGAGAAAGAGAGACCATATACAATGACTCCGCGCTGCGGAACGTCACGCTGCACTCGGCGCATTATCCCGGAGCCGCAGGTTTGCATAAAATATGGTCCCGGCCGGACACGTTTCATTGCGCCAACGAGAATAATCCGATTCCTCGTGCGGCCTTCGACGATTCGAAACGGTAGCGAGAACCCGGCGTCTCGCTACATTAGCTCTCGTTATCAATGCGTTACGTGCGAGCGAGCTGAAGCTGCGTGTATCGCTTTGACGTTGCATATAGAATTACGACGGCTTCGGAGATAATTAGTTCCCGCAACAATCCCACGCCATAATCGAACGAAAGTGTCATTTGATCATCTTTCTTTCATTCGCCGAATACGATAACCTCGTACGAGGTGAAGAATAATAATTTTTCCATTAATATTATTGAACGTTTAGTTTTATAACATAAAGAAATTAAATTCTACCATCTCTGCCTCTCTAACGTGAAAAACGACACACGGGGAGAGGGAGGAGGGGGGGCATTATCTACTTACAAATTCCGTTAGTCGGGAACATGCGACAGGTCGCCTCGGCTCGCTCCATTAGTTCTCGTTATCAATGCGTTACGTGCGAGCGAGCGCTGATCTGTGTGTCTCGTGTTCCACGGAGGACCAACCGGTGCTCTCGCGTGCATCGATAAATCGACGGTTCGTAAATCTTTCGACTTCCGGCGTCGCGCGATGCGGTGGCCGCGCGCGATCGATCGGTTGGGGAAGTCACTCGGGTTATATCCTTCCATCGGTAACGCTCTATCGAGGATTAAAGCCCCGACGATAGGTGCATCCTCCGTTAGTTGCCTTCTGTTTAACGTGATTTAAAGCAGCCGATACCGCGCCATGTGAATTATCAACGACAGCCACGATCAGGCATGGACGATGTTCGCGTATCGATTGACTCGACGATATATGATGGAAGGTACATTGGTACAAGATTCCCTTTCAACAACAGCCAGCTTCCTGTTTTCGTACGAAAGCAATTTTCAGAGTTGATGAGATTAGTTGGATAAAATATATCGATTATTATTCAAATGTGAAAAGTGTGCACTTTTTAATTGGATACCCTGGAGCTAAAAACTAGATGTCGAGCGAGAATTAAAAATAAATATATGAAATCAAGTATTGAAATTTCAGGGAAATTTTGGATGACACGAATAGATATTTTGTATCTCGTTTGTGTAAATGTTGCATAGTTTTACCTTCTGCGAAATGGAAAATAATTTGTGTCGCAATCGCATGAACGGACATACAATCTCGGCGTTCCTGGCATAACGAGGCATCTACCTGCCGCAGTCTCTGTCTCGCGAATTCAGGTATATTCATCGAACGCGCACCTTTCACCCGGCGAAACGAGATAGAGACGTGTCGGCGCGATCATCGGAATTAAAGGTCTCCGCACCGGCCGGGATCGTTAAATCCTAGTGCGATTAAGCTAGGCCGCACGACTATACATTTATACAAAGTGCCCGAGTCCTCCTCTACCGGGTATTCTTTGACCATAAATCCTTAGACGAGTTTAGATTCGATATTGCTTTAACAAAGCAGTCATTTGATTTTAAGATTCGATATTGATAATTTAATTGCGCGACAATGCTATACGTTAAAGTTTTAGACAATTTTATTTTAAAGATTTTTAAAGAGATTAATGGATGTCGCTAAAAAATTTTTCTAACATATAAACATTATTTTTTATAAATTTTATATAGTAGTAGCCTTTTATATCTTTAATAATAATATATAATTATTATTTAATAATAAATATATTGATATCTAAATTTAAATCTTTTTTTAATAATAAATATATTGATATCTAAATTCAAATCATTTTTTTCGTTGATTTAAATTTGAATCTCTATAATATTTTTAATGGTGAAAGGATCTATTATGCATGTATGTGTGCGATTGCATGATTGCGACGGACAAAATCTGATAGATTCAGAGAACACACGTGTCTGCGCACACATGCACATCGAGTATACCTTCGTCGAGCGGGACGTTGAAGGAGAAAGGTTCGAAAACGCCTGACGGGCGGGCGCGAAGCGCAGGTGTCAGCCGAAATTGGAGCGTCTTGTACGTGTCTTATTTGGAAGTCACCTTCGCGGAAGGGGTATACAAACTGTACGTAGTATATCGCCGTCAGAGGAGCGAGATTCTCGGGACACGGGGGAGGAGGAGGAGGGGGGGGGAACAGGGAAGGCGAGGGACGACGGCTGCAACTAGAAGGAAACTGCTGTTGCTACTGTCGGTTTATCCGTACGATAGCGCGGCCAATCAACGAATCCGCTCCTCAGGCTCTCGACGGTTGTCCGCCTGTCCGCCCGAAGCGGAAGCCATCCGTTTCCGTCGGTTTCACAACAGAGGAGCGCGAGGAGTCAGCCAGCGGCAGCGCTTGACGAATCGTTGGCGTTTATCCGCGACGCGCGCGGAATTCCGAGAGATCGTCTCTCCTCTGTACTCTCTCTCTCTCTCTCTCTCTCTCTCTCTCTCTCTCTCTCTCTCTCTCTCTCTCTCTCTCTCTCTCTCTGTCTCTCTCTTTATCTGTAGCGGTGCTCTAACCCGAATTACGTCGATGCGTGACCAGACAGGGTTAGCCCGCTTGTCTGGAGAGAGACATCGTATTTCACTTTAACAAGATTTAAGAGTTAAAGCTTGGAATCATCGTGATTCTATGATATACATGAATTTTATTTTTAATTAGGCTGTTAAAGTCGAGAATATAATTTTTCCATTATTTTATTGAATTAAATTTTGATATTAATCTCCTTTTTTCAATACAGTTGAACAATTTGAATATTTTCATGATAAATTCTTATTAATACATATATTATAGTAATATTTTAGATTTTTATCGATACTAACTGACAAGAAACTATTTACTAATTATAATTAATATTTAAAAGGCTTTGACCGATACTTTTTAAATTACATTGCAACCTCATTTCAAAGATGCAAGATGTTTAAATGTTGAAGCTGTTATAAAAACTGTATTAAAGTGCACGACGAAATGTCACGAATTATGGAAATTAATCTGTTCCTAGATCCATTATTGCAATTATCCCTTCCATCTTCTTACTCTTTCCTGTCACTCGCGTTTAATGTCATTTAATATTTCGCATGCGTAAGCAGTCGAGTGCTTCAGCACACGCAGCAAGTGGGCTACACGACAAGGGACAATAATGCGCAGCGAGGCACAGTCATCGTTAATTAGCGATATTCAACGCCATCTCACCCCTTTTGTTCTTTTTGTTCTTTCAAGATGTGTGGGTGATCGCGGGCATATACGCGTACAATCGCACGTGTGTTCTCGGGACGAACAATGAACGAGCAAGCGAATCAATGGCTTGTCTTTTAAAAGAATGATCGCGACCCTCCCCCGCTCCCTCCTCAATTCTTGGTGCCCCTCGTCTTGCACACTCTCTCGGGTGGCTGCGTATTTATCAACAGCATACCACACTCTCTCATTGTGCTTCCTTTTCACCAACTTTTTCATTTTCGCTGAAATTCGATGTCAGTCGGTATGCCGCCTATAAATGGTCACGCGTTAATTGGTACGTTGTTCTGGAAAGGACGGCCGGACAATAGCGACAATGGCGAATCTGCCGGGTTGGTTCCGATCGCGAGTGCGCTGACATTGGAGAACAATCACCAAAGATTTATTTGAGGTTTCGCAAGAAACTTCAGATTGCACCATTATCAAAAATATATTGGGTCAATGAAACAATTTTAGCTCGAGAATCCAAAGATAAACGTATTATTTACAATCCAGGTTATCAAATAATAGCCATTATACGCGAGTAGATTATTGTGTCAGGTTGCAAAAAAATATGAAGAACATTCTATGAAAAAATATTTTAAAACCTGTCTCATAAAATAATAGAGAAATTAATATTATCTGCGATGGAAATCAAATTATGCTAGAATCGAGTCTAAAGTCAATTCGTCGAGAGCATCGGTAATCAACGCTTCGTCTCTCGACACGTCGAGATTCGGCGAGTTTTCGCCGAATTAGCGGAAACCTCCTCCGTTCCAACTGGCGTTCGGCAAACATTTTCGCGCAAAATCAGCGAAACATGAGGCGCGAGCGAGCGAGCGCGAATCGAAGCGCGCTAATTTGAGGGTGGGCTCGGTTGCGTGACCGGCATTCGGCAGATGCCATTTCGGCGGCATCGCCCCGGAGATTTCTTCGGGATACGGACGATCTCTCGAGATTAAGCTCCGATGGCGACGGATGTAATCGCACGTTTCCATGCCGACCACGCCATTATCCGTGTGATCTCGAAAAACTCTCGCGAAATTCTCCAGACGATCTTTCGCCGATCGATTTGGCATTTTTATTATTGCGAAAATCAAAGGATATTTCGAAAGAATAATCTAAATAGCCAGATTATTTTTTCTAGCAACTCGTAGAATTGGAAACTGCGATCCTGTTTGATGAAATCAGGCAAAATATTCAGGATGTTATATAAAAATTGTATATATTTTGGAGAAATAACTTCTCTTACATCGCAATCGTAATTTACCATTATCGCGAGCTATACCGAATGCGAGCGGAAATCACGACATCGAGGTACCTGTGCAAAAAACGAACGTTCGGCTTCCATTTCCCAAACGACACACGGTGAAAGGCGCAAAAAAGGAGCTCCGTGCGGCTCGTTACGTCGGAAAACATCGCGGGTGAAACTACTACTACTAGTACTAAGGGAATGCGAAACGAAATTCAAATACGCGTAATGCATCGGCCAGAAACACGTCGTCGTGAAAAAGGAAGGTCTCTCCCTCTTGACGGAACTCGGCTTCGAAAATACGATCGAGACTCGGCCACGGTAAGAAAAGAGAGAAGGTCGTGGACGGCTCGCCGGCGGTTTCTCTCCGTGTCGCCGGGAAAACGTCGCCTTTAATCGAATCCCATTAAGATTTAAGGGCGAGCCGCGCAATAAATTACGCTACCACCCGCCGTGAAACGCTATCGGCCCCCGATAGGCAAAGGAACGTTTCTCGTGCTTGGTTTACGGGTCCGGAATTATTCGACCGTCTCGATTACGGGCCTGTCGCGCGACTCCTCGTTAGATCGAAAAGAGCTCGTCGACAGGAACGACGAAATACACCGCAGTAATCGAACATATGCGATAAAGATTCAATTGGAATAACAGTACAGATTTATTATTCCACGAAGCTTTTCCCGAGGATCGTAGCTTGACGATTGTGATCGCGCGATTTTATAAATTTCATGTCTCTCTTTTTAAAAATAAACAAATCAATTTTAATGGCAAATTCTCTTTTTAAAATTTGATAGATTTAGAAATAAAAAAATGATAGCAATATATGATTCCACTAAATGTATTTACTTCCAACTTTTATAGAGATTTAAAACTTTATATTATAAGTTTCCGTGATGAAGATTCATATTTTAACAGATTTATTTTAGACATTTTTATTTCTTATATCCGAAAGATAAATAAATTCTTTTTATAGAATGATATTCGTGATCCAAATTTACATTTTTATCTCGATATGAATAATATTCAAAATGATTCAAATTTACAATTTTATATTTTTACATATTAAATAAATGTGGTACCTGGTGTTTGTTGCGGCTTACGTCACGATTATTTACTTGTTATTATTTTCGTATTGATTTTAACGTTATTGGATTTCTTAAAATAAAAAGTTCTCCGCATCTCTTTATACCTAACATTTTAAACGTTTTTCTTGATCAGAAGAGCATCGGAGTATATATATATTCCCTGAATATCTTCTACTGTCATATCTTCTACAAATTAATAAGAAGATAGAAAATTATTGCCTGCAACTTTCATTTTTACCTCGAATTTTTTTCATGAAAAATATTCATATAAACATTATATTTTATTTATCCATATAAAAGCCATATGATATCATTTTTAATTCGATTTGTTTCTGTTTCAGGTGAGTTACTGTGATCCATTTATTTTGTAAAAGCTGTAACGTCGCTTGAGTAAGGTAGGATAATACTTAATTAGCGCTTTATCGGATTCCATTAATCGAAATTTGTTGATTACATTTCGTCTGAAATAAATTCCTTTTAAATAAAAATTACTATAATTAAAGTAAAAATACACACTTTGGGTCGATATAACTCGGTGACTATAATTCTTCTTTGTTTATTCGTGGATCTCAATTCGTAGTCTGTCCGTCTTGCGAGTAAGGCCGGTGGCCAAGGTCTCGAGATTGTTTATCGATGCAAGACGCGTCTCTATAACGCCAAGGAGAAAAAATCGAACCGACAAGACGAGTCGCCGTTACTAGCACGTCGGAAATCATGTTTGATCCGAGTGACAGGATTGACAGGCAGCGACCTTGAAGTGGATTCAGGAATCCTTTCGCTACTTTTCTATTTTTGACTTTCGCTACAATACAGTGTTAAATGTCACAATCATATCATACAGCCTGTCAAATTCCCGAAATATTTCGATACCTAATTTATAAAGTTACGCGACTTTTAGATCCTCATAAATAATTGACAAATTTTTCAGATATTTAAAATTATAAAATTATATTTTAAAATTATATGTTTATATTTTTTAAAATTATAAAATTACATTTTGATGACATATATACATGATAATATATTATATAATATATAAATATAGCAAATTCAATCCAGTTGCAGTTACGAATGAATTATAATTTTGTCTTAAAACATCAAATAGAGTGTATATATTAACAATAGCTCAATTTCTTGTCATATTTCGCGTAACAAAAATTTATAAACCTTGATTTTTTTATTGAATTTTAATCGTGTTACCGAAGTAGCAAAAATAGATGAGTCGCAACAAAGATCATTACATGCTCGCGATCGCGCATCGAGCCGGTTAATGCGCCTCGTCGACGGCTTTACGCGCTCATACTAAACGAATCGCATTACGCGCGCCATTATCGTAGAACGTACTACTTGCCTTACTATCGGAATCTGAAATTTCGCAGTTGCGCCTCGCACCTGCCGCGCTTCGCCGCGAAAATTATGCGCGCCGCAAATCGCAGTCTCGCGTGCTGCTGCGGACAGCGCGATCGATAGTCGATCTTTCGCGCGGCGTGTCTCGCGCATACCAACGAGCTCGACTCGACTCGACTCGGGAAAACGAGCTTCCTCGTTGCCTCCTCGGCATCCTCGCGCCGTCACATTGCGCTATTCCCTGACAAAGTTTTAACGACGCACGCTGGAGATCATTCTTTTGCCCGAGCGCGTTTCTCCGTGACTCGATTTAATCAGCTAGTAATCCTTCATTGAATTAGCATTGTCATCTAATTAAATTAAAAACTACCCTTTTTTATCTTCTTTTTCTTTCTCTGTTTCTACAATATATAAAATCAAAGAAATTTATGATATTAAAAATGTTTTTTTATAAATATAAAATCAATTTTTTTTTTTCTCGAAAAGTTTATTCGAGATTGTCGTTTGCAATTTTTTGGCATTTAGTATTAAATATGTTAGAAAATTAAATGACGGAACGTTTAAACTAGTTTGGCTTTTTTATTATATACAATTTTTAAATCATAAAATAAGTTGATTTATTTATATCATTCTCATTAAATGCAAAAAAAGCGACACGAATATCCTGGGTGACAAATTTTAATGAAGCTTATTAAGTGAAGAAGATCGCCATTCGCGTAAACTCTCGTAATTCGGATATCAAAATCACATATGTAGATAATTAATTATGAATCGAAAAGGAAGTAAAGAAGTCATTGCGGTGGTATAATCCTTTGGGAGGCAAGAAAAACGGCCGTTTTGAAAGTTTCGAACAAATTTAATAACGTTACGCTAGAAAGTCCCGCAACTTCGCTAATAAAATTGCTGTCTAACAATAAGTATCGTTGCGGGATAGTCTTCAGGTCGGCAATGTTCCTTTCATGATCTCGCTCGCGAATTTTTGTTCTTCTCGTAATTGTTTTCCCAATGTGCGTACATATGTTGAGGAGAATTATTTACACATTTTCTAGCTGATTGATCAAGTATAATAATTTACAAAAATATATGGAAAACTCAGTATTTGAGATACTCTCTTTAGATAAATATTGTTTAATATGATTTAATTTAGTAGATTATATAGAGAGAAGCACCAAACTGAAACATAGATTGAAATGTTAGGCTATAAAATAGAGAATAGATATTAAGGATAGAATATCAAGTCTTAAGATATTAATCTAGGAATGAATTTTAGAAGTAGAAATGATAGTGTGTTAATTATTTTTTATTTTACATGCAATATTTTCTACAAATTAACATTTTAAAAATTTAATTTGGTATCGCGAGAAATAAAATATAAGATGAGAAGAAAAGAAATGGATAAAATATAAGATAAATAATCGATAAAGTGTAATGTGAAAAAAGTTGTAATGCGTATAATATTGCAATTTTTCTTGTACAAAATTTTTCTTATCCGTCCGAGACAAGAATTTTCTAGGATTTAACACAGTAATATAAAAAGAGAAATAAAATAGAAAATAAATTGTTAGAGAAAATGTCGAGAGAGATTCTCTTCGCGATATCTCATTGCGTAAAAAATTATTACAATATAAAAGGGGAAAAACGAAGATGTATGTTTTAATTATTCATATCTTCCATAAAAGACTGCACACAGATAGAGAGAGAAAGAGAGAGAAATTTTTTAGGATTTAACTTAATGGGCTAGAATATAATTAAATGTAGCATAAAACATTAGAAAAGATCGTGTAACGTTGATGCGTTTTCCACAATACCACTGAAAAATATTACAACGAAAAGAGAATGTGTGCACGATAATAAAGTTATTCATATCTTTTACAAAATCGGCTTTGGAAAACATAATTAAAGAAAATTTTTAAATATATAGATATTTACCTCTCCTATTCATATACCTCCTATAAAAGTTTACACACAGACAGAGAGAGATATTTTTTAGAATTTAATTTAATGGGCTAGAACAGAATTAAATGTGGTATAAAACACTAGGGAAGATCGCGTAACGCTGATGCGTTTTCCACAATGCTTTGGAGAAAATAACTGGAGAAATATATACATTTAGAGTACGCGCGATTAAATGTCATAAATACCGCAAATAGTGCACCTAATACGAAGTATTCATCTTGGGATTATCCGGAGTATTTATAATTTTCTCGCAAACTATCTCGAGTGGAGAAAACCGGTCTTTTTTTTAATATGCACAGGCGTTAGGTATTTAATAAAACACGTATCCGCAAATTACGGAAAATAGATACCTTCTCCGATGTCATTGCGCGAAGCAAACTAAAGTCGAGAGAAAAACGACTCGTGCATCGCGATCGCGATATCCTCTCTCTCTGGGCAAATGTATCTCTTTTCCTCTTCTTCTCTCAACTGCATTTTGTTACACGACACAAACTTTCGAGATCGCGCAATCTTCGTCGCGAGGCGGAAAAAGGGAGAAAGAAAGAAAGAAAAATAGAGGGAAAGCAGTTTTACCTGCGCGCGTATTCCGGCAGATCGAGTTTGCAGGAGTCGGCTAAGTAATTAATAGTTGATCGGAGCAAACGCGCCTATATATAATACGGAGGAACGAACAAGTTGGAGAAGAGAAGGAGGGATAAGCGGAGAAGAAGCAACGTAGTTAGCAATAAGGCAGATCGCGGTAGCGATACGAGAAGAACTCTCCATGATAGCTCGAGATACACGTCTCTCCTCTCTCTCCGTCTTCCCTCTCCCTTCCTTGTCTTCTCATCCCCTTTTTTTTCCTCATCCTCTCCTTGCGCGAGAGAACGCGAGATTGCCGCACGTGAATGATAGCGAACGAAGAGTGGCGCTTCGCGTTAAATATGCATCGTTCGGGAGATAAATTGCGCCTTAACCAAGAGCCAGTCGGTCGGGTATTATAATAACCTAATAAAAGTGATTAATACGGGACCGCCGCGATATATTATTCTGCGGCATCGTCGGGGATGCGCCGTCGGGCAAGGCGGTTATCCTGGCGTGAGACGCCCTTCTCGATGGACGGGATATTCTACTTCCAGCGACACGCACCGCCGCTCCTAGACCCTGCGGTCGAGCGTGCACGTTTGCGTGCACGTGCATGTGTGTGTGTGTGTGTGTGTGTGTGTGTGTGTTTCTGCGCGCGGCTTATTGCGGTCATGTGTGGCGACGCCGGTAAATGGGCGCGCGACACCATTAATTTGTGAATAACCGACTTCCTGGCGGAAAATTAAGGGAACATCGCGCGGTTGAAGAATAAACAGAGTCGTTAATATCTTTCGTTTTCGTATTAAAAGCGTGACACATTTCAGTCGCGTTTCTTACTCAGACCTCTCGCGATACAATTATGCTAATTACTAGGAATATGATTAACGTTATCGCGCTATTCTCGAGAATACGACGATCTTTGAAGGTATCGGCAAATTGTGTCGGTATTTTGCACTCCGTGAAAATATACAGGGTGTTTTTCTTAATAGTGCGAAAAATTTTAGATTATTCTTTGTCGAAAATTAAGGGGAGTTTTTCACATAAACATATACTTCTACATCCCTTCCTGTGGAATTACACTTCTCTAAAAATGGGGGCAAAGATTAGATTTTTATTTTTTTTTCAAATTTGGAGCAATTTAAAGAAATGAAATTAGGTGGATATTTTCTACTAGTAAAAAGATTATTTATTAATATTTTTTCAGCCTCCCGTATTGTTGTAACGGGATGAAACTAGCAACCCCTATTCAATTTTTTATTGGAACTTTTTAATGGGCCGGAATATGATCGTCTAAAAATATGCATTGAAACGTTTGATTTATTTAGAAACTTTTTTATTTCTTTTATTTTTTTCATAAAATCAAGTTTTCAAGAAAAAAAATACGTTATCGTGCACAGCGCGATGCTAAATAGCATAGGTTTCGAATTACGAGAAGTTAAATTTTAAAATAAAAATAAAATTAGAGTAAATGTTGGAAAAATTGGAACAAAAGCAAAATTATAATAAAAACCTAATTTTTACCCCCATTTTTGCAGGAGTGTAACTCCACAGGGAGGGATGTAGGTGTATACGTTTATATGAAAAACCTCCTTAATTTTTGACACAGGATCATCTAAAATTTTTCGCGCTTATTAAGAAACACCCTGTATAACGAATTACAAAATATACTCGAATAAACGCGCGAAACTGCGAAATTGCTGAAAGCCACACGAGAGACAACAATACACGGACGTTATTTTAACATTCATTCGAGTTGGGGCGCAACAACGGAATTCCGCCGGGTTGCGGAAACTCTCCGCAGTGCGCTACGCGGAATGTGACCCGCGCGGAAACTTTCTCCCCGCGTTGTGCTCTTATTTTACCTATCCTCCACCGGATTTACATGCGCGACCCGCCAACTCCGCTTGCCGTATCATTATTGCTTTTCGGCTTGTTCGTTACACGCCATACACGAGCGTTGCAGCAAAAGTTTTCCCGTTTCCTCTGTCTCTCTTTCTCTCTCCTCTCTGCCCTCCTCACCTTCTCCGCTTCGCCCGAGAATCCAGCGCCTTCGCTCGCGATCCGACTCGATCGGCTTCCGCGTTTACGGATCCCATCTTCTCGCGAGATCACGCGTGGAACGACGACCGAGTGCATTTATCCGAGGGCATTTTAGTGGCAACGGGATGCACTCGCAACCAAGAATCGCTCGTAAAAACCTGCGGAATCAATTTTTCCCGCGTTCCGTTGTCGCGCTTCCTCGAAACAACATCGATGCAAGGATAGAGATAATTTTCGATTTGCGCGATTGGCCAGGACTCCTATCGCGACCCGCATAAATAGAACGCGCTTGATGTGAAAGGTACAGTTTTGTGCAAGCGGAAAGTGAGTTTGATTGGTTTTGCAAATTGCATTGCTGTTGAACAAAATTTTACCGTGAATTCATTGACGTTTATATAAATTCACTCCTTGTAAATATTTTATGTGTGCGACGCAATTGTATATATTATATTTTTTATTTAAAAACTTTTATTTAAAAATTTATTTTAGCTTCTGGAAACAATACTATTTTTTCAGTTTTTGGAAACGTGCTGCTTTATAATTCTTTAATATTTCAAAACTAATTTTATATGAGCATCAAATATTATATGAGTCCATATCTATAATATGACACAATATACGAAAGAAATATGTTTAGAAATTGGTGTCAGATATTTTTATATCCGAGGTTTATATGAAATATTAATGAATTTTTCACAGTGATTTCGAAAATAAATGCTCAACTTAAATTAATAAATTTTGAGTTGTCTGTCTATTATATTTTATTCGCCCATTTCAATGAGCTTTCTCGAGACACATGTGCACGCTCCATCATTTCTACCGGAAGATACGGAACGCGAACGAAGTGCCGGCCTTCCTTTCGACGGAGATCGAAAACTGCAGCTTCGCCGACCGTAATTGAGCCATTGATTGCAAAAGTGGCAGTAGAGTACCACGTTTTACGAGCGCCGTTTGGGTACTTTTTGCGTAGCATCGGTGTCGCTCCGCGTTTTTATTTTCTAAGAGGAAGAGAGAGGCAAGGAACAAGAAAATGGGCGAGAGAGAGAGAGAGAGAGAGAAAGAGAGGCTGTTTCGCGCGAGCTGCAATTCGCCCCAGCTCCTTATTGCCCCCGCAAATTGACCTAATTCTCGCTACGTGCTGCGGGTGCTCTATAATCTCTTTCGAGTCGTAGGAAATCTGATCCTGGGCGAAGCAATTTTCCGCGCGAGGTCACGCGACGGATTCCTCCATCCTTGAGAGAGCGAAAAATATTGGCGCTAATGCCTGAGTAATCTTTATTTATCTCGCAAATCATATCGATCTTTTTCTTTATTTATTTAAGGAAACTAAGAAAAGACTAATTTTAGAAAATAAATTATTTTCAACTTCAATCTCTTCAATTCTTATTATTTACCTCTTAATTATTTTTGATTACAAATCTATTGCACGTTATTTAACAATGACTTGTAATTTGAAGGAATCTTTTCTAAAAGAATTTCTATATTTTTAGTCGCATAGATTCGATATGGAAATTTTTCTCTATAAAAAATTAGAGCTTACTGCTGAAAATTATCTTTTAGACTTTAATTTTTTAACGATTTCAAAAGTAAAGTGGAATTAATATTAGTACAATGTTAACTTACGAAACGAGAAGCGTTAAAGTTTAAAACTTTTATTGATTTTTCTTCGCTTCTACTCTTTCTCTCTACTTTCGACTTGTCCCGTTTCTATTCCAGACGAGTCTGACGGTTGCGAGTAATCTCTGTGTCTGATTTATAGTTTTTAATTTGAGTCTCATTCCAACCCTCTTGCACGTCGCGCGAGAAGCGCGCGGGGAATGAAGAAGCTCGGAAAAAAATTCAGGCCAATCTTTTCAATCTTAAGTAGCACCGTTTTTCTTTGTCCGAATCTAAATGACGGAAATTCACTTTAAGAGATTGTACCGTTTGTGTTAATTCGATGAAACTTTCATGCACCTTTTGTATTTAATATTTTTTTGGCAGTCTTACATTCTCGAATCCTTGTGATCTAAAATCATCTCGAATATTGCAAATCTTAAATTTATTATAAATTCATGTATACTTTAAAAAAATTCATTATAAAAGAAAATTAATCAATTACAAAATATATATTCCTACATCCCTCCCTGTTGTTACACTCCTCCAAAATGGGGGCAAAAATTAGGTTTTTATTTTTTTCTCAAATTTACATGGAACATGTTAATGGAACATGTTAAAGAAATGAAATTAGGTGGATATTTTCTATTAATAAAAAGGTTATTTATTAATATTTTTTTCAGCCTCCCATATTGTTATAAGGGGATAAAACTAGCAACCCCTATTCAATTTTTTATTAGAACTTTTTAATGTTTATATGAAAAATCCCCTTCAATTTTCGACAAAGAATCATCTCCTAAAATTTTTCGCACTTATTAAGAAACACCCTGTATATTTGTATATTTGATACATTTTAAAATTTGTATTTCTTGTGCTCTTTAATCATCAAATTTATAACTTATTATTTTTTATAGAATTCTTGAATATACAAAGCTCTTTTTTCGAGTCTCTTTTGACATATAAATATAATCTAGATTTTTCACGTTCCAGAATAGATTTTGGGAGCAGCATTTAAATTTTAGGATCCTTTTATTCTTGACTTTGAAATTCACGGTAGATGCGTTTCGGCGAGATTTTTCGATATTCGAATTCATAGTTCCTTCTGGACGAATATCAAGCCATTCGAGTTGAGTTTCGGAATCGGACTTTGAATTTTCCGACCCACTGGTTTCCGCAGCTTTGACCGTCGTATCTAGTAGGACAAGGAGGAACGGCTATTGCAGAAGATCGGTGTGCACAGATGGTGGACGCGTTTCGTCCAACTCCTCCGTGGTAGTACTTCGTTCTCCATTCGCGTTCGTGCCCAGGCCGCGAGAGTGACAGCGTCTGGCCTTCCTAGAAGCCAGGACGAGGGTCCGATGAAGGAGAGCGTGTCGGTAATCGTCGTTCCTGGATGATTGCGGCGTTCGTCCGTGCGAGGCGGCGCAGGTGTCGCGAGATTCGCACGTTTCAGCTGGATATGGGCTCTGGCATTATCCCTCAGGAGGAGAGAGAGAAACGACGGGCTCTATCGTCGGCTTTGCCCGTTTTTCCGACCGTTCCGCCATCGAAGGGCGCCGGGAAATGAACGCGATAACTCTTGCGCCGACAACGAAACTTTACGACGCCGTTAGATTTTGTTGCTGTCTACTACAGCGTTAATATTTCTGATAACGCCTTCGTGTCGTATATATCCTACGTTAATTTCTGCGATATACTTGAATGATAATTAATATTTGATTAAAAGTGCCTTTTGAGATTTAAGTCGTTTTAATATTATAGTTATAATTGCAACTATTTTATCCAGTGCCTAATGGTGTTCGATCAAAAAGTCATTATACACATACACAAAGTTATTATTTAAACATTGAATCTTAATCTGATTTTTGGAAATGGATTTAATCTGATTTATATTTTCAGCGCGTTTCAAATATTCACATTTTTCTGCCAAAGACGATCATGGATGTGAAAATGTGCCGGATTTTGAAAGCTTTAATTATAATTCCATTTAGAATGCAGAGAAGTATGACAGCAACGATTTTGAAACATACCGACAATTTGACAGGAACATTCAAGAGTTGTTAGAATAAAATATAATATTCTTTTTCCCTCGTCAACAGACCGAAAATATTTCCTCTTGCATTTGTTAATTTTCTCAACAACAATAAATTATCCAGAAGATAACACTGCTCTACGTTCGCGCATTAAAACTAAAACTAAAACATTTCGCCAAAATATTCATACAATGCAACTGACTTCATTTCACGAACAAAATTGTACAGATTCCTAAGATAAATTTTCGTACAAACAAATATTTACTGCAGTCTACACGACCTCTTAAATATGATTGAAATCTTCGTATTTTATTGGGAAAAACAAAATATATAGTCAGATAGTATTCTCTTAAAAATGGTATTCAAATGTTGAATCTTTCGTTCCTTGAATTGGAATAATTTTAGCATTTCAAATCTTTTTTTTTTAAATCTGTGCGTCGTTGAACCCTCAAAATCGTTGGTCAAATCTTTGGACTTTGAAACTGTTGCATGGAATATTTCATCGATTGTTCAATTCCCGTGATATTCTCAGAATCCCCGACATTGATCCGCGTTAAAAATACGACACAAGGAATTAAATCATCACTCCGGGATTCATAAAGAAGCAGGGCAAAGAAACGAAACGAAATTGTCTGACGCGGCGGCGAGTCCACTTGCGAAATAAATCTCGCAGCTTGGTAACCCGCTCGCTCGCTCTCGCGGCCTCACCTTTAATGCACCGCCGTTACTTTTAATATACTAATCACGCCGTAACGTATTTTTCCACGTGCGCGCGGCGAAATTCGCCCCGGGGCGAAATTTCACGTCGGGGAGTAATTTCCCCGTACGCCGATATTTCACGCGCGTGCCCTGGGCCAAGATTGGCTCGATTCTCCGCCGAACCTCCTCCCTCTTGCCGATCCACCCTCTCGCAGTCTTTTCACCCCCCCGCCTTTTTTTTTCGTCTCCGCTTCGACCGTTATATTCCCAACCCCTCGTTTTACCCTCCCCCGCCGACTCCCGTCCGACTTCCTTTTCGGCCGGAACTAGCATCTCTACTGTCTTAAGTAGCCGTAAAAGAGACGCTCGCTCGTGGAATTCGTAAGAGTACCTTGCTCGCTTTCTCCGCCCACGCTTTGCTCGATTTGCTCTCTTTATTCATTCTCTTTTCCCTTCCTTTCGTTTGCTCGATTTGCTCTCTTTATTCATTCTCTCTTCCCTTCCTTTTGCTCTCTCGTTCTCTTCTTCTCGGCGAGATCGCGCGAACGTCGGAGAACGACCAGAGCGGAATTTCAAGCGCGCGCGCGCGAGGTCCACCTTCTGTTTCCTGCACATCGACGCGAGTTACACGTGTGTGGGGCATACTAAAGCGATGGTTTACTTTGGTTTATTCTACATTATGTGCCGGATATTCACCGAGTTTGATCTCGCCGCGTTATGGAAGTTTGAATTTCAGCAGACAGATGTGTCTTGCAAGGAATCGTTAAATTTGATCGTCCGTCCGATTGTTAAAATAACGTTCCATGTGCTGTTTAGATTACTATTGACGATAAAAGTATAATTTCTACGAATGTGAATCTGTATGGAACTTTTATCCGAGCGATGTAAAATGTGAATATGTTTGAACAGAACGGAAATTGGCTGCCCACGCTTTTAAGATTTTATCTCCCTATTCGTGTTATATTTTACAGAGCTGGAGGGTTTTTGTAGGTGCAAGAGTAATTAGATGAAAATCAACATGTAAAAAAACATCATGATAAAAAAAGTTGAAACATAGAAGAATAAAAATATAGATAACTTAAAAGAAAATCAATTTATATAAGTTTCTTTTGACAAAGATAATTATAAACATAAACCATTCAAACGCTATTATTAATTTACTACTGCATTAATTTACTACTGTTAACTTAATAATGTAACACAGCATTACATTATTTATTAACTGACTGATTCCTATTTTGTACATACACCTGAATTCAATTATTGGATATCAGTATGCAAAATTTTAGTCTACGTTTCATATTCGACCTCGTCGCAAGTATCGAACAAGACTATCGATATCTGAAAGTATTTCTGGTTTGATGGAAAAAAGTGCGTTTTTCCGGAGCATTGCCCGCGGCCATCATAAGAGCGGATAGAAGTCGTATATATTTATGAACGTGCATGTTATATACTCTGTTCGCTTTTTACTTGGCATGATTTCAAAGCAGCCATCTTGTTTCCACCTACTCGTTTCTGGTGATCGCGCGCAAAAAATGGCGTACTTTCTCATCTCCCCATATTATTCTCCGATATTTTAATTTCAATATCGCGGCCGAATTGTGGTTGACCCATGACGACCCGGGATCGATCTACAGACACATTTATCGTTGTTGAAACCTTTTATCCATGCCATTTCTACCGAGCATTTGGAGTATTAAATGTAACTGTCTAGTTTTCGATATGTGTTTATACAATGGATTACATAAATATAATAATCTGTAAAAATTGAAATAATAATTTTTTTATAATGACTAAATCTAATCAATTTAATCTAACGATAAATTAACGATGAAATATATATGCCTACATGTTTCTGAAGTTTTAGGCTACTTTTGTTTAATGATCTGATTTGAGTTTGTGTAAATATATGTCTAATTAAGCGCTTCATTATAATAAATATAAAGTGTTAAAATATAAAAGAAAATTTATTGAATCAAACATTGAAATAGTAAATAAATTATATAGTCTAATTGGTTTTATAAATTGTTTTAATTTTCCTAATAGAAATTTTACATAAATCTTAATTTAATCTCAAGATTTTCACAGAATGTTTTATATTCCTCTTACAGTTTCTTTTATCTAAATCTTTTAACCGAATCAGAATTGATTTTCCTCGGCGGAATTCTGATTAAAGTCTTTTACTGCAACTTTTTAATTTTGAACTTTCAATATCTTAGCAATTAAGTCTGATATTAAAACTTTATTCAAAAGTAAATCCTACTTTTTAAATTTTCCGAAAAAGAAGTTTTATCTATTTATAACGCTGAAGCATAATGTATTTGCCTTAAAAATTACATTTTTCATTTAACCTATTTTCAAAAGACGGATCTACGATTCGTTTTGCATAATCGTTCCTTAAATGAAGTAACTCGCGGTACAGCTTCGTCGTGCATATATATTCTATACAGCTATGCATGTAGTTATGACAAAGTGAACTAGATACCGGATATAGGAAAAGCCGACAAAATCAACCGTCTCTGTAATCCTTTTACAATGTTATCGCTTGACAGCGCCGACACGGGAATATCGGAAACGGGCGAAAAAACGAGACGTGTGCGATACGCCCGTTTCGCGGTTTACTTCCACGTGAGAGCACGGAGGGATGAGCGAGAGAAAGAGAGGACCGGAAGAGCATTGGGAGATAGAGAAAGACGAGAAAGACAGCACGTACGTCCGACGTCGGTCGAGTCTGACGAAACTTTGCTCCGACTCTGCTCCGGGAATATCCCGCGGAAACGGAGGATTAATTCTCCGTCGGAAGTTTCTGACGTCTCGAACGTTCGAACGGGCAGGGGAGAAGCGTTTAAAGTATTATCCTCGAGACGGTTTCCCGATGCCCGAGGTCGGTGCCGCGAGAGGTGGCGGAATATCGAGGAGAATGTGCATTCGATATCGACTAACTCATTCAGCAAGAGTAACGCTTAACGCGCTGTCTAATATGTCCCGAAGACAAATATCTTGTCCCTTGTCGTCTAATAATAAGTATTGTCCAAGTTTCTCAGCGATCGTTACGGAATCTACATAAAATTGGACGAAATCTTTTTCGCGAAAAGCAGGATGATGGTGTATCAATTTAAAAGAAAAAAGTTATCAATTAATTTTAACTATTTTCTGCAATTTTTATTGTTTGTTTAATAAAAAAATTTTATATAATGTATATTTATATAAAATATTTATATAATATATATATTTTATAATTTTAATAAAAAATTTTTATGTATACCGGGAAATTTTTTCTAAATTACAAATTTTTATACTTGAAAATAATTAACATTTATGATAATTTTTATTAATATCTGCATGCACTCAATAATCTCTGCATTTAATTGACGCTTTCTTAAGAAAGATTTAAAGTTTTAAGATGGGAAATGAAGAGTAATGCAGATAATTTTTCTCCCTAATATTTATTAAATTTAACTAATGCACTAAATCCTCACATTTTACAGGATATTACATACGCACAAGATAGCAAGAGGATAGAAGATTAATTTTTTTCATGTATTTATATCAATTTATATTATTTGTATCAATTATATAAATTGAAATTTCTGCAAATATAATCGTTACAAATTACACATTAAAGATTGATATATAAAATGGAAATATATATAGGATATTTAAACACTTTTTTTAGTTTACTTCTTTTCTGATATTTTATGATAAAGGAGATTTAACGAAAATGTCATAGTTGGTCGGCTTTAATGGAGGTTAATTCCATAAGGACCTATCCATCGCGTCATTAATTAAACCATCGCTTGCGATTTACGCCTAATAAATATCTACCAGCGTCTAATATCAATCTGCCAGACACATCAATCATGGCAGTAATGGATCACGCGGTGACTTAATTGCGATCGGATCACCAACCCCTCCACGTGACGCCACCCTTCCGTTTACGTCATTCGTCAACATCCCCGCGGATGTTCGTCATTAGGTCGCGACTTATCGAGGCTGGCACGCGTCTCTCTCGCATCCCTTTTCAACTACCTCCCCCTTCTGACTCGAGGAAGACTCGACGTAAGACCCTTATCGGTTCCGACCATGCCGGAGTGGATCCGTCGAGCGACGTTAATAATAATCTTTTTCGACGGCTGCTCGTTCTCCCCGTCCCTCTCGCCACGGCTTAAGATGCATATAAATATTTCCGAGCGCGTCCTTGAAGCGGGTATTACCGCACGTGAAAGGGCGCGCATCTCTCTTTGCCGACAGCCTTTTGTAAACTCGCTTATTCCGCAATTTTTACACACTACAAGTATGAGGCGAAAACGTGACAAGCTGAGAATCGTAAACATTTATTATTGCCGTTTAACTTATTTCAATTTAAATAAAATAGATATATCTTTTTTTTAATATCCTAATATGTTTATAGTTCCTCATAGATATATATTTTTCTAATAAATGAACTCTGTGCTATATTTCAACATTACCTGTGACTTTTAGGAATTAATAATTATTTAATATCTAAAGGAAGGAAAAATATAATGTAGAAATAAAAATAATTTTTAATTATTTTAACCATTAATGTAGAAGCTTGAAATTCATTTTCATCAATTCTAATTATCAGTACGATGATACAATTGTTATGTATCAAAATCAGACACTATCTAATCGCTGCATTTTTAGATTAAATTAAATCTAATCAAAGAGAGATGATAAATAACCGAGTCGCTCCGATGTAGAAAATGCGGACGCAAGCAGGGGGCGAATTATAATTCGTGGAGAATCGTTGTAATGGCACTCTTCATGGGACTCTGTTTTAATGTCCGTCACTGACATCGATCCCCATCCCGCGGCGATACAGTGGGGGCCGTCCGCCTTTCGAGGGGCCGTAAACTCGAAATATTTATTTCGAATGCGGTCTGTAAAGTACGCGGGGCCCCGCCATTACAAGTCATTTTCATGAGGCCCCCGAGATCAAACGAGCTGATATTTACATTCTATGCCTTTATACTCGTGTGCTCTCGGCGGGCCCCACGACGATAGAGCGAAAAAAAAAAAAGAAAGCCGAAGAAGGCCCCGTTCACCTTTGTCATTATTCTAACAAAAGTTTATACCACATACCGTTAATTGATCGCGCATGGGTTTGCGACTGATAGGATCTCGAGCTGGTCAGAAAATCTATGTCAAAAGACTTTCATTTCTAAATTTAGTACTGAATTTACTTCGTTTTTCTTATATCAAATTTATGATCTTTATTATAACCATGCTTGAATTTTGAAATTCGCTTAACGATTAAAACTGAAGTTATTGAAATTTTAATTCTTTTGAAAGTTTCGAAAGGAAAAGAATGTTTCTGGAAATATATGTATGCTTATTTTAATTCTGAAATTTCAGACAATTTTCATTCAACGACCTGGTTGGACATATATGTACATTTATAATATGTTTAATTTTGATAAGATTAAATGATATAGAATTATATGTATAACCTTTAATAAAATTTTCATGGAAGATATCCAAGAAATATGAGGAGCGTACATTTCGAAAATTCATCTGATATTTTAAATTTCTCCCATCGTTCATATTTTTCAACACAAATGTGATAAAGGCATTGGGGAAAATGGAATGGAAAGTCGATGAACTAAGAATCGAGATTCACCGAGAAATGATCGATAGCATCGAACGGAATCGTCTGTCGTAAGAATCGGATATGCAGTATTCTGGCAAGGATTCGTGAAGGCGTGCAAATTCAATGAAAAGTAGGTCGATTCTCCTGTTTTTCGAGGGCAAACTACTATATTTTACTTCGAACCGGATGGACCGGTAGCGCTCCTTTCGAAGAAATTCGAGCACCGCTCTGGCGCTGTTGATTCCGGCTCCTGTTACATAGTAACATGACTTTGCTGCCCGAGGAAGTAAACATTTCAATCTGAATTTGATCAAGATATTTACAGGACATCTTTTGGATGTTTTCCAGAAGGCATAAATTGCGGCGAAGTGCATCATTTTTTGCAAATACAATTCAAACTCTAATATTTCTGTCGTCTTGTTTAAAAATATTTGGAATCTAATATTTTTCCAATCATCTTTAATAATTATTAATATCCTATTTTTTCTTTATAATTTTTTTAAAGAAAGAATATATTTTTCCAATCATCTTTAATAATTTTAATATCCTATTTTTTCTTTATAATTTTTTTAAAGAAAGAATATATGTAAAAAAGTTACAAACGCATTATATTAGAACGTCATTCTAAATATTTCGTTTTATCTAGAATTCACAATATTATTTTTCAAATATCGTTCATTCATTCACATAATAAGAATTAAAAAATCAAACACTATTTATACGATTCACTTTTGTCTCGCTATAAACAATTTTTCTGGAATGCATCCAAAATGCGTCGTTTGAATTCGGTTTAAGTCTTCGCAGCTGTTCATAAACGTGCTCATAACGGTCACGGTACTCATGGATCGGGACGAAAAAACCCTCGGTTGTACGAGGGCACCGCGAAAAACCGGCATAATCATATTTAACATCGTCGTAAAAATGTGCATTTATGCATGTCGAAGACAAACGCCCGCGTGCGCCCGTGCAAGGTATGGATCGAGAAGAGACAATTAGCGGGAAGAAGGGGCGAGAGGAGGAAAGATCGGGGAAAAAAGAGACGAAGAAGCAAGACACGAGACAAAGCGAAGCCGGCGTGTATTATTCCGCCCGAAGCGTTCCGCATTTTTATTGCCACAGCCACGACTTAACGTCGTCCTGCATAAAAGCTACTCTATTACCAGCCTATCATCGATTTGCATCTGTCCAACCGGAAGGGAAACTATTATCTCCCTCTCTCGGTGAAGGGCTAATATAAAACACTATCTTTCGGCTACACGAATTTTAATCAGTTCAGTAACTGTAAAATATATATGTTGAAACGATAATATCTGTCTTTCCCAGGCATTTAATTCGTACTCGAATAGATTCTCAGCGGCCTTTCTC
This sequence comes from Camponotus vicinus, assembly GCF_025532165.1. Lineage (NCBI taxonomy): Eukaryota > Metazoa > Arthropoda > Insecta > Hymenoptera > Formicidae > Camponotus > Camponotus vicinus. The sequence goes on along the minus strand of NW_028141967.1, from coordinate 17,478,882 downwards.
TCCCTCAAGGAAGACCATTTCCTCCACTTGAGGCTCTGTATCGAGACGAGTGTTTCTCGGATTAACGTGGACTTTTGTCGTCTTAATTAGCTTACGGGACACATGGCGGATGCTCATACCGGTATAAGAGTACGACAACTGCAGTCTCGAGGTCATCTTCTCAGTAATCTGCGTGCACTCCTAATGAGCTTGGCTATCGGAAAGCAATGCTTTCTATGTTAAACTTGATTCCGGCTGTTCTCTCTTTCTCGCTGATCCTCTTTCCGTAATCTTTTTTTTACTCACGTTACCTTGCGCGCATTTGTTTTCTTTTATCTTGTTCGCTCAAATGAAAGCGGCGGAATGGTAAGCGATTTAAATTAAAGAAACTTACATAAAGATCTAGTTAATTCACACCATGATGGTTTACAGTGAACGATTTATTGCGACACATTTTTTATAGCGAAGAGCGAATAATAAAATGAACTTGATGTAATTTCCTTAATAATTTATTTTAGTTATCAAATTATTAAACGCGATTCAACTTCAAGAAACAATTTTCAATTTTATAATTTTTCAGAGAGAAAGCGAGAGAAAGATATGTATATGAAGATACTTTATTTCATATACTGCACACACACGGGGGATTTCTTGAATTGAAATAGATCATTGGATTTACGAATGCTATCTGTGGTAATCTCTAGATTCCACAGAGAAGTAATATTTTACAGATATTTATTGCACTAAGCTTACACACATCCTAAATTTTATATAAATGTGTGTTTTACAAAATTTATTTATTTAATAATTCTTGAATTTTCAAAGTTTCTTTTGATATTTATAAGTGCTAGTTTCCGTAAATTTGTATGATATTATTTGTAGGATGTATTAAAATTTACGAAATTAATTAATATTAATAAAAAATAATTACAATCACAACTCTAAATTCTATAAAATTTATTTTTTTCGATTCTAAAAAAAAGTTCAAAAAAAGATTTTGAAAAATTTTAGATTTTAGGTTTTTTTATAAAAATTCGATAAATATTCCATTCTACTGTTGTTCATTATAACCGAAAAGTCTTTGGGAAAAAGTTATATTTTTTCTTTTTCGATAAACCAATTATTTATTCTATCGTCTCGAACGATTCACGACTCGATCCCGCTCGAATCTCACAATTCCCACCCGGAAATGGCAAAAATCGCTTTTGCAGGCTTACGAGAGCCATGGGCATTTCAGTTCGTTGGCCGTTTTTCACTAGTTCCCACCAACAGTATCGGCGGCAGCGGCAACGATACCGCTGATAGAGGGTTTGGGAGTTGACGCCGCGGGGGTTGCCGGTGTTACTTTCGTTATTTATGTGAGTGACGATATAACCACTCTCTCCCCGTCGCCTTCACGCGCCCTAAAGCGTCGCGGCGCTCCCTTCGCCCTCACTTTCGGGTGTTCGAGGTCAAACTTCGGTTTCCAGGGCAGGGGGAAACATGTCTTGCAAAATGAGATCCTGCTGGTGTTATACTATTATTGCTCGTCCCACGACCACACCGCATCGCTAAAATGAAACGAGACCTCGGGATCGTTCTATAAACCTGAATTGAGTAACGCATTTGTATAACACTCGATTAATAATCGCAATTGTATAACATTCAAAACAAATTAACATTTTGTTGGGCAAATTAATTATAATTAATATGATTTTGAAGATGGAAACAAATTTATTACTCGTAACAAAATTTTTTTTTCTTTAATCTATGCAGAATTATATAATGAAGCATTTGTGTAAATTTAATTTAATTTTAGTTTAATATTTTAGTTTTAACCATAAATATGCAGATAATATATATAGATATTATATGTATTTCATTTTTGATTGACTATGATGTAGTTTGCTCTTTGCCATTATGTTTCGTTATAAATATTCTTCTCCTTTTGTCACTCAGTCTTAATTAACTTTCTTTCTTAGGCTTGTTCAATAGGTAAAATTTAATATAACTAAATATAACTATTGTACAAAAGAAAAGTATAATAAGGATATAAATTATACGATTTATTTACACGCTATTTAATTCATTGAATACATACGTTCCTTCCTTTAACTCGCTAGCAAATGGTTATTTAAAACTCAGTCTTGTCTTTATTTTCTCGTTTGCTTTCTGCCTTTCTCTTTGATATTTTGTTTCGAATTATATTTAAGAGGTAAGAAAATCATGTAGACACAAAAATGTGGTGACAAATTCCAATTCTCTCATTCTTATTTTACCTCATCTTTAGAATGAAATAGAATAAAATTTAATCTAATTTCTCAGATACATTAAAATATAATTTAGCGTATATATATATATATATATATATATATATATATATATATATATATATAATGTATATATATATTATGTATAATAATTATTTTTTTCTCTTTTTTTCTAGGTAAGTTGTCATGGATCAATTAACCACGCAGAAATTATGAATTCGGCGATGCATGGTATGTAATAAAATAACGATATCATTCTTTACTTTAATGGTAAAATATATTTGAATTAATTGAATCGCGAATAATTTTATAAAATTGGAAATTCAAGAACTTATAATGGGTCGCAAGAATGATAACACACACTTTTTTACACGCATCTCTGCTTCTTCTTCTACTTCCTCTTTTCCCCATTCCTACTTTACCACGACTCGTGTCCGATAAAAAAAACCGACGGCGGTCGTGTATGGGGTTAATTTCACTTCGGCCTTCCACATACACGCACGACGTTCCGCGCTGATGGATTTTCACCTCTCACCCCTGCCGACTCATCTGACGTTAATTATACGGGGAATGAGGACGAATACGCGAGAGAAGAGGAGGGGAGGGGAGGGAATGCCAGGATACGCCGTTAAATTTATGACGTCGGCGAACATATCGGTAGGTATAACGCGCTTTGCACGACGACTCGCGGCGATCTCGATGAAATTGGCGACGATTAGGCACTCGTGGGATAATTTCAGCGATTACGCCTCGATTAGGAGCTCTTCCGCTCTTTTAATGAACGCGATCGGCGAGACAGATCGCAATCCTCGCCGCTGCAAACCGCGTCAAATCGATTTTAATTAGTAATGCCATTTAGATTGCCTCAATAAGGTCACGCAGGCGTATGGTAATGACATTTAGAACGAGAAATGTCATAATGATGGTGCACTAAAAAGTTAAAAGCGTCTTTTTTAATGTTCTAAAAGTAAAAGTCTAAAAATAAATAATTTTTAAATCATCATATCTATTTTTTAGATCATCATCAATTCAAAAATATTAATATGCAGATATTTTATTTCACTTTCTATTTAATTTTCATATATACAATAAAATATAATTCTCAGAATAAAACCTTGGAAATAGTAATATCTCGCATTACTTATTTTTTTTCAATTTTCTCTAGTAATGACAATACGAGCTACAGGTATATATCTTACAGTGTTTCTTTCTCGCGAGAGAAAGCGATGGGGGACAGGCGCGTTTCCAAATTCCCGGCGGAACAGCTGGAACGCGTCGACGCCTTCCGTCACGTCGTTCGACCGCGGGCGCGCGATGCAACGATAAAAGCGCATAGGCTGCACGGCAGGGCACAGCACGGTGTAGCACGGCACGACACGGCACGGCACGGCACGGCACAACACGGTGCGGCGTGGCACTGCACGGCACGGCACGGCATAGTACGGCATAGTCGCTTTTCGTCCGGCGTGTTGCAAGCTGCAAGCTGCAAGCCGGGATGCTGCGCGCACACGCGGCGTCGGTTATATTACACGTTGGTATAACGCGCGCGTGATTTATGCCGCATGGCGGCGCGCGGCATTAAATGGATCATCCAACGTGTCCGACGTACGGTACACACGCGGCCGGCAGTCACCTACGTAGAAATCCGCGATTTATAACACGGCGGAGCGAAGGGCAGCGCGCGTATATTTCCCCGTCCCCCTATCGGCCTCCCCTCTCCCCTCCGTTTCTCTTTCTCCCTCCCTCCGCCCCCGCTCTCCGCGGAGTTCCTTTTTATCGCGGACCGCGATTGTTGCAGCGCCGTGTCCCGGACGCGCGATTGCATTCGACACCGTCGTGCGTCCATTGTCGGCAAGATTAACAATCGCGGGTCTGATTAAGCGGCGATCGATGCTCGCGCCCCGCCAGGAATTTCTGGTGTTTAAATCTCCGACGTGTTTGCGAGAGAGAGAGAGAGAGAGAGAGAGAGAAATTGAGGAAAAATTAAATCGAATATAAAGGGAGTTATTGCTTTAGATAAAAAAAGAGAGATTTTAAAAAGATTGTTTTATTTAAAAATAAAGAAATATTGCTCACACTTTATGAAAGATTTATCTTGTAAATAGTATTAAAATCTAAATTTTTATCCTCATCTATTTTCTTAATTAATTATGAGATTGATTCTATTATAATGTAATAAAATCCATAATCATAAATAGAGGAAAATTGAATTCTAACAAATTAATTGTGGCAATTTCAGTGATTTTGATAAAAGTCTAAGGGAAAACAGTTTTAGTTGTGTACGTATCCAAATAGAGAATCGAATTGATTGCGAACCGTCAAATTTTTGCAAAGGGAAAATTGACAAGCTTCATCAGAAAATTGGTGACTGAAAGGATACTATGTACATATGCTCTATCATCGTGGGAAGAGCTGCATTCGGCCGGAATGGAAAGTTCACGTTGAACAGGTATTGGAAGATATTATACCGCATAGTCGGCCACGAAAGAGAGAAGTTCACGTCGACGTATAACCAACGATGATATTTTGCAGCCAATAATCGCATACGTAGAAATCCGCGATTTACAACACAATGGTCGTAGGGCAACGCGCATTTCCGCGTCTCCGCTTCTGAGTGAGTTCTTCTCGTTGTACCTCCGCCTCTTACAGCCGATCCCGTAAGTGGCAATGTCGGCTTTCGCCAATCAATCGGCGTATCTGCGAACGACGTTGTCGTTGAATTAATTATGCGCTTTCACAACTCTCCAAATTTGTAATAGCGCGTATATTACTGAGAAATGAGTCACAGGTCGCGGGATATCAAAATGACAGCGCATCATTTATCGAAATTCGCAATTCCAGAATTCTTATTTATTTATTTTTATATTATTATTTATTTATTTAATTTCATTTAATTTCATTTATTTAATTTTATATAATTTTACTTATTTAATTTTATTTAATTTTATGTAATTTTATTTATTTAATTTTATTTAATTTTATTTAATTTTATTTATTTAATTTTATATTATATTTTTCCAATTTAATTTACATTGCTATATTAATTTAATTTAAATTACTACAGACACAAAATTGAAGATATTTTTATAACAAGATGTTTATAATAGAGCATATCGCGACAATATCTTGAAACTTGATTTCACAGTATTGTTTCAACATTAAGAACAATACTCTCTGTTTGACGTACAAATGCGGCACGAAATTCTAACTGTCGGTGACGTTTTCGGAAACGCGATATCGACGCATCGCCGCCGAGATCTCGACTTTCCGCTTCGCGGCCGCGCGCGGAAGAAACAGTGACGCGAGCGGTCTCTTGCTGTGCGAGAAACCAGTTTCTCACGTTTCAAGTTTTCCGCGAAAGTTCCATAACACACGTACACTCGAGGTTTAAAGGGTTAAGGTCGTCCTCGCACATACCCGACCGGTCCGTTACTATCCGCTTCTCCTCGCCGTCTTGGATGTTTGCTCCCCCCCGATCCCCGACCGCGCTTCCGGATGGTAAATCATCGCGCCGACATTCCACGTCGATCGCTAATTTAAATATCAATTCGCCATCCTCTCCCGTTTATGGCTTCCGCGTTACGTCGCACGTTTCTTTTAACATTTGTTTAGCTCTATCGAAACTTCTTATTCGTAATAAATTTATATTGCTCGTAACTTTTAAAGGGGAAAAAAATTTGTCGGTTCTAGTATTTTGATTTTTGCATTATTTGCGGCGTAATTGTTTGCTTAGAGCTACAGTTGCTTTCATTCGATTCTTCGCACGTCAACAATCTAAGATGTCACACGTTCTATGGAGAACCCGAGCACGTTGATATCACGTTTCTCGAGGACAACCGCGTCTTCATGTTAGATGCACATTTAATTAAAAGTTCCGAGCGCGATGTAGAAATTTAGACATTTAATCATTTACGGATTTTGATATGCAGAAATAAAAATTGCAATTAAATAATCATTTGGAATCTATGGAACATTAAATCAAGTATTCGTATGGCTTTTAAAATTTTCAAATAAATCTTGTCTTAAAAGTAATAGCCGAATTAATTTTTAAGCATATCTTTCTCCTTAATGTTATATAATAATCAATATTTAATCTTGAATATATTACTTTTTCTTTATCAAAAGCTTATCTTTAATATCATATAAATTAAATAACTTATTATGAAGGTTTAAAAAAAAATAAAAGAGAATAAAACATTTAATTTAAATAATATAAATTTTAAATAAGACACTAATATATATATTATTGCATAAAAAATTCTGACATATTTGTACATTAATTGTAAAAAAATGCAGATTAGACAGAATTAATCGATATATTTCTTCTTGTTGTTAAAACTAGCGTTTCGTTACACATATGTACATTCGCGACATGACGTTCTAAGAGCGGTATTGGCTGTCAAAAGTGCAAGGTCGTATCGCTGAAAGCGAACAGGCCCAAACGGTCCCTTCGGAGGACGCTAAATGCAATGTCTCCGAGGTGTAGCAGCCGCCGCAGCTTGCAAGAAGGATAGAACCGGTTCCTTGGCTGATCATCCTTTCTCTCTCACTCTCGATCACTCGGTCTTTCTCTTGTTCGAACCGAGCAGTCGATCCAAGTCGGCTCGAGGTCACTACAGGCCATCGCCTAAACCAAAGTAAACCCCGTTTCATCTCTCTTCTTCCGACTAGAATCCTTCCTCTCCTCCTCCTTTCTCTCGCTTAGCATCTCGCTGTCTTTTCCTCGTCTCTCTTTCTCTCCACTTTGGCTCTTTCTCCCTCCCTGTACTCCTTTCTCTCACCTCGACTCTCTCCTTCCTATCTCTTCCAGGCCTGGATCATCCACCGGCCATGATGTCAAGGGACTCACGAGCCCGAACTGGATAAAGATCGTTGGCATACGAGGAGAAACTGGTAGCTCGTACTTAAAGTGGTTTTCGACATTCGATGGTGCGTGAAAGGAGATTTGCTGTCATTTACATTGAGTCAATTTTGCCATTGATGTTTTTTCGTGTTGCGATATCGTTGACGTTTAACAACTGTTACATGCTTATGTCGATGTAAGATAACGTCACAAATGGATTTATATTAGTCGTGAATTAAATCGATTATGTCGTGCGTATTTTGATGTTAGAGTTTTAGTATGCGTATTTAATTATTTAACTTAATTATTACACTCACAAAATCTGAAATATTACACTCACATATGTATCATTATTATAATTATATAAATTAAAGACCAAATTATGCAAATGATCATTGTCCAATTGCACCAAACATAATGAGCACTGATGAACAATATTATTGGTAGATCTTTTTATTATTATTTTCTTACTATTAATTAATTAATGTCGCTTTTAATATTTAAGATTACATTATTTAATTTCTCTTGTTTTCTAAATTATATAAAATGTTTTGATTAAACAGGAAAAAACTGCATATCAGATTTGCACGTAAACTAATATTGTTTTCTCTTTCGTTAAACTGAACGCAATATTTTATCGAATTTAGTTCGTTTTTTCATTTCTCTCATTTGCAATCATCTGATTATACAGAAACATGATGTCGCATAATGACCGCAAGAAATTCTTTATCATTTATAAGTAATATCATGTAGTAATCCTACTGTCCTACTTTACATTTTTAATATTTAATTTTTTCCTATTAATATTAATGCTAACTTGCGATATCTGAGAAATTTTATCTGCATAACTGTTATGAAACAAAATTATCATGCAATATCATGTAAATCCAGTTCAAAGCATGCTATAAATATTAAAGATTTTTTCTTAAGTGCCAATGGAGGATGGGGAAAGAAAAATTATTAATGCGACGATCTAGAAGTGTTATACGATAAATGTCACATGAAAATTTAGATATAGGGCCTTTGACGTCTGTTAGCCATCCCTGCGGTCTTCTACAACCGCCTTGATATTCCTCTTTCGGTCACTCCCCTCATCCTCTCACCACGCAGCCACGGGGGTGTGAATTATGCATCCTCTTCTCCTCTCCCTTCGGCATCGCGCGTAAGATTACAGCCTAGGATCGAGGCCCCGTCCGTCCGTTCGCCGACCGAGCGATCCATCGATCGATCGGCCGATCTATCGGACGGGCCGATTCGGTCGGCGATCAAGCATCAACCTGCTCTCGACCGTCAGGGAGGTGCCTTCTGATGAGGCGCGAGATGACCGGATACTCCTTTGTGAGAATACATCGTGTGTAAGGGATCTCAATTGGTCGCGAGGCTCCCAGAGATCTCTGGATGGCATTATTAAACGCAGCGGCCACCGCGTTACGCATGTAATGACGACGCGATCGAATTAAATCTGGGTCAGTGTTCAATCGGCATAATACAGGAGATTCAAAGGATTTCAAGAGACAGAATGTAGATCTGGATGAACTTCGATCAGTGACGGATCAGGCAGTTCAAAATCCCGACCGATAAAAACATTCATATTTGATGGAATACATTTTGTTTTTAGTCCTGGAAAATATGTATATAATACATATTTTCTAAAACAAATTTTACAATCTTTACTAAAAGCAAATGAATATTCAATTTATTTTCTTTCTATATATTTTTTTTTATAATATTTATTAAATTTTTAAAAACCGCTCTTTATACATAATTTCTATTAATTTATTATTATTTCATTACATTAAAAAATTGAAAGAAAAATGTATATAATGCATTTATCTTTCAATTTTTTAATGTAATGAAATAATAACAAATTAATTATAAAAAGCGGTTTTTAAAAAATTTAAATTAAATATAAAAAAATAATATATGTATAGAAATAAAATTAATTGAATATTCATTTGTTCTTAGTTGGAAATATAACACATTGAAAAAAAAAAGAATTAAATTACATGGATAGTGTGAGCAGTTGCGCGACACTCGACTCGTTTTGGCGCTTCTGCGTTTTCTTACTTGCGTTCTTCCGTCGCGGGACGCATCCCTCTATATACGCGGGTATATAAATCCCGAGATCCTTAACCGGTTCGCGAGGAATTCGCGCAATAAGAAACGTCGAAATCCCTCGTCTTCTTTTTTCCCTTCTTCCTCTCGCTAGCGCGATCGCGGCTAGAAGAAACGCTCAGAAAAAGTCGGTAGTTTGTCGATCGAGCATCTAAGAAATTACGAGATCTCGATGAAATCGATCGATCTTCAATTTCCGCCGAGAAATTCTATCATTACGCACAAACCGATCCTTATTTCCACGTATACATTATATAACACTATAAAATTAATAACAGTAGTATAATTAAATCAATTTCTCGCATGCTTGGAATTAATACAAGGATATTCTAGGTTTGATATTAATATCAATGAAACCTCCCTATCTCAATTCTCGTTTTTTAAAATCTTGCAGTTACGTTTAACTCAACGCAACGCATTTTTCGATTGACAGTTGACTTAAGTCATAAAGATTTTATTGACGCTTTCCTCCCGTTTGCAATTCGCGTTTCTAGTTTACTGGTGTCATTTCTCGCCTGGTTCTCTCGCTGGTGATATACATCCCTGACGCTCCGCTTTCTCGCCTCGAAAATTTCCATACTAGATACACAATACGTCCATAAATCACCGCATTTCACGGAGAGATACGATCGGAGAGAGCCAACCCTGACTCGAATTTCGCCGCGATCGATTTTACAATGTGACTTTCCACACCCTCCTCCAATCTCGGCTATCCTTCGAATCACATTAAAATAATCTTGCGAATCTATTCTTTGATAATAATCGATGGCAAGGAATATCTACATTAATATTTTGTGCTTGAGATATACGTTTTGTCTTCTTTTATATCTTAAGATCGAGATTAGTTTAAAATCAATGCCCCACTGACATATTTCAAGCAAAGTGTATATTTATATCAAAATTATCAATGTCAATTAAAATTTTATCGGTTCAGATTTTAGGAGTGAAAGTTATATTTATAGTTAACAAAAGGTATAAAACTGGGTTATTAGTAAATGCTATATTTATCATCGAGGACGCGAGATATAAATTTATCTGTTTCTCTACTTTTTAATCTATTGTATTAAGATTTCTTTTTTATAACACATGTACTTTTAAGATGCAAATTACATCAAAAGAGATCGACAAGTGCTCCTGCTTTTCTCTCTGCCTCTCTTATCTCCTATTTTTATCACCGGAGAGCAGATCCTTACCGTTAAAAAAGCAACCCGGTTGCAAGACACCCGAACGCATATTTTAAGTTCATAGCTCGCTCTCGAAATTTCGCCGACGAAAGAATTCGCCTCGTACGCGAAACCTGATTAATATCGGTTGGTGAGCGAAGAGAGATGGGGGCATGTGGCTGCAATTTACGCGACGACACCTTACAAGAACAAAACGCGATAGGGCATACCTAGCGACCCGTAATATCAATCACCGCGCCGATTTCGCGTGCGTTATCGGGCGTTCTCCACGTACGGCATACGTGCGACATGGTCGGAAGAGGAGAAACTCTTACCATTTTTTTTCCAGCAAAAATTGCCCTCCCGAAATCTGTTCGCGCTCTTGCGTGGAAAAACATGCCCGTCGATCTCCTCCTCCCCCAAACGACTAACCATTCAATATTTTCAAAAACCAATTTCGCGTTAGAATGTTTGCCCTGGTGCACTGTTGGTGGAACGCTAAAGGGAACGAGGGAGGGGGGAAGAGATTGGGGGATCGCGCTCGAATATCGGGGGCACGTGTGCTTAACCACGTAGAACGTATACGCTGCATGGCTCTAGATATATCTATACGCGTCTAGATCGTAGGGAGAGATGAGAGCGGCGTAGAGTACACCAATAAACGATAATCCGAGCGGCATGACTATCACCCATCCTCCCTCCCCTCTCTCTAACCGCCGTTTTCCTCCGTCTCCCCATTGCCGTGCATTTAAAATGGACCGCCCATGAGCGTGCGGGGTCGTTGTTTCTCGGGAGGATCGACCTTAACGTCCTGGGACCCTTGCGGGTTGCCTCGAATATGGGGTGGTCGACATTCCTCCTTCGTCGCTGCACCCTCGAATATTCAATCAGATGCATTATCACGACGGAGGGGACGGTCACGGGGGTGACCGCGACGGGGGTCAGGATGTAATTTCCCAGCCACTGCAGGTTGCGGGTGTTGTGCAACCGACAGATATAAGCATCGACAGGAATACGAGAAGGGCTCGTTTAATCCTGTGTGTTTGCGCAGCGAGTGAAACGTGAATAAATCTGTAGGGCGGCAAAAACGAAAGCGCGGCAGGATGCCTTGAGAGAGATATGTGGATTACGTGTAATTGACAGGAGATATGAATCTGTAATGAGGGTTTATTATTGGCCTGTTTAAATGAATAAATCACTCGTCAACGATAAAGATAATAATACGATTGTTTTATACCCAGTTATTTATAATATTGTGTCTCTTTTCAAAAGAAATCTTTGTAATTACACATTTATATTTATTAATTTTTCTTGCGTATTTTCCGTCACTATTTTCTACACTTGTTTTGTTATATATATAATGTTATAATTTATTGTATTAATTTTTTTCTTTGTGTTATTTTTATTTCTTTCGTTACTTTTCTTATCTTCGTTATTGTAGTTTATTATTTTCTTTATCACTCTATTTTATAGACCTCATTGCCTTTTTTCCTTTATATTCTAGCCACGGTACACTGGACACTTATATTACAGTATATATAATAAACTCTACTTTATATCTTTCTGTTCCATTTGCGTCGGTCCCATGTGCGTCTAATGGCAGCGCGTGTAACATATGCGTCTATGGTACGTAATGCGAATGGTGGATCATTAGAACCAATGATTGGCGGATGGTGCATGCTCTAAGATGTCACCGTAACTTGTGATCGTTATTATCCAAATATCCGCTGGATATCTTGTGAAAGGGGTAGAATCAGCCATAAAGTCCCGTAAGGAATCGTGTAACTTAAAATTTGAAATTTTCAGGTAAGAGCTGTCGTGTTTCTCTCTCATCGAAGAGAACACTTCAATTTATTTTAAAAATGCACACGAGATATTTCTCTTAATGTTTATTCAGATTCTATTTTACATTTTATCATGTCGTTTTGATTGAGTAGGAAACTTATTTTATGCATACGTCAAAGCATGTGCATTATCGTGCACATCTGAGCTGAAATAATTAATAATTGGATTTAATTAAATTGAAGTTTTTCCACGTGCAATAATATCTGTCGAAAAAACATACGTCCTACTCTCATTAAATAAAAACTTTATTTTGTATCCCTTTGTTTGCCGAAATAATACTGCGCTAATGAAAATCGCTCTCAATGTCCCATGTGTTGTTATTTATATTTTCTATTCTAATGAATATTATTAATTTGTAACTTTATTTGCTGTTACATTTTTTCATATATTTTCCCAATTTTGATTTTTCGAAATGAGCAAATTCGATTTTGTATTGTAAATTAATTACATAGTTACATATAAATTTATATATATTTATACTATGTAATTAATTTAATTTTGAATGATGAATTTTACGTCATTCTTCTGACATTTAGAAATACACATGACCAAGTTATTGTAAATATCTTCGCAAAGCGAGAACTGATTGACAAAAGAGAGATTGATAAATATTTTCTTTCTTGTCGAGGAGAAAAGTCTCTCTGCCTCGCATATAAAACATTTCACGCAGAAACCCACCTTCTTCGTAAGACATAAGGGCGATGGGGAAGTGGTTTATCGATATTCTGCCATACTCGAGAATAATATTCACGTTTGAAATACGCAAGCATCTCGGTGGCAGCGGGTGACGTCGAATTAGAAACGCTTGAAAGTATATCGATATTGTCCGATATTTTCTTCAGAAATGTCGATACTTTGGATCGCTTCTTGACAACACACCAACCACCGTAAATTATTCCGATGTTCTCGATACACCGATGTCTTATGATGCAAACTTTATCGGTTTTTGATACTCGAGCATGAGAATGTGTGCATATAGCTGATAACATTAAGCAGAGGCAAGTTACTAATATTTTTTCAAAGTTAGTTTAAAATATGTGTATTTCCTTCAGTGAATATTAAAAGATAACACGAATTAAAAGAATATAGGAGTAAATAAAATGCATTCCTTGAAAGATTAATTTTAATAACGCGCGTGTCAGTGCACTTTCGAGCGTCTTTGCACGAGATGTGCATAATCAAGACAGACTAGAATCGCGACGACGCTTACGACGTTGATAATGTCTAACGCACTTCCCCATTGCAATTAGTGAGGATAATTTTGTGGTGCGTTATACAATATTCGCCTGTTCGACGAGACACTAAAAGCAACCAGTCATTGAACGTGCGATGCACTTTCCCATTCTCGGATAGACTACGATATAGACTACGAAATGTGGAAGCTCCATCGGAGAATTACGTCACAGCTGTCATATTAGCGGTCATTCTCATTTTTCAATAAAGCGTGGCAACAGTAACGACAAAATCGAAAAAATATCGAGGCGTCTCGCCGGGATAATCTGTTTTAACATTAAGGTGCATGCGCAACATGCTACACGATAACCCCGCTCCTGTTCTTAAAGGTGAAGAAATACACTTTCTCAAGTCAATTTCTCTACTTTTCGAAACGGAGAAGAAAGTTAAACTCCAATTAAAGATGTTTCAACCACTACTTTAACTCGGCGAGCATTCAAAGAAACTGGTATAAAGTTTATTTGAATTCCTTCTCGAGATTCCGAAAATCCTGCTATATATTCGCACTTACGAAGGATACATTCTTAATTTGTTAGTCGGGAGGAGAGAAAGGTTTTACGGCGAATTTGGCGGCAGTTTCGCCGATGGGCTTTCCTCGGGCGAGGCTGTAAAGAAGTTTCACGACTCGGATAAAAATACGCCGGCGATGTTCGCACGTATATTTTACGGGGACGCGGTGATCGAAACAGATCGCTCCTGACCCGGGACACACACTCTCTCTTTCTCTCTCTCTCTCACGAGGCTCCAAGCCTCCGTTCCGTTTGAAAGTCTAATTTTACGCGAGTCTCTTCCGCGTGTCTTCACCTCGCGTCCATGAACGAAATGGACGTGGACCGAGGCGACGCTCTTTAAACGATTTACTTCTTTCACTTGCTAATGATATTGCCAGACCCACCGCACGCGGGAAAAGTCCCAGCTGCGATCGCATTGTTCTGGAGAACTTATGGAAAGTCCGGCGAGTTTCTCATAATTCGCTCAAGCGTTTGAAATTGAATATATTGAGATGCTGGATATAAAAATAATTCATTCGATGTTATATATAAAATCTTTGAGAAAAATATGCACGAGCTTTGGAGCTTCTCGATACAATAATAAAATGCGTTCAAAATTGTATTAAAAATACAATTAAAATATTTCTTTCGAGACAATTATCTCTCTATTTCAAATGAATATAGAACGCATCTTTGAGAAAAATATGAACGAGCTTTGGAGCTTCTCGATACAATAATAAAATGCGTTCAAAATTGTATTAAAAATACAATTAAAATATTTCTTTCGAAACAATTATCTCTCTATCTCAAAAAAATATAGAACGCATCTTTGAGAAAAATATGCACGAGCTTTGGAGCTTCTCGATACAATAATAAAATGCGTTCAAAATTGTATTAAAAATACAATTAAAATATTTCTTTCGAGACAACTATCTCTTTATCTGAAAAAAATTGTACAGATGATTACGTGGACAATAATAACGATGACTATTAAGATTTAAGATTTTATGTGCACGGGAAATCCGTCCGAGGTTTATGCGGCCAGTCGCGATTCATTCGCGTAACTCAAAGTGGCGTAAATCCTGAACCTAGAACGGTGGTTGATCTCGCGCGAGGCGGTGCGGTCATGTTCAGACCGATGAAGGAATGCGAGGTGGCCATCTTGAACGGTGGGGATAACCCCCTCTCGCTCCCCCCTCCTTTCTAAGGAGGCCCCGAGGAGCCTCCTTACACACGTCCATGGGGCTTCCCCGCTCTCCTCGCATACTGCGGTTACCTGTCGGTCGTTCTCATCCATCCGCGCGCAGTCTGGCACAACACACACGCATACGCACACGCACACCTGCATTGATTGGCTTTACACAAGCGGGCGCCGATGTCGCAATAATTATTAAAGCATAAATCTCAAACGTCGCGACGGCTAAATCGCGATTTGCGGTTCTAGCGAGCACGTATGCATTACCTGGGATGTTTCATTGGGATTGTGATTTAAGATTAATTAGAAAAAGCATGTCTTTTGGGGGGAATCGATAACGTGAAAATTATGAAATTAATATAATTTGTCTTTAATAAAGAAAATAACAGACTAGATTAGATCGTATTATTGATTCTCTGGAATACATGAGAGGACATTTTATTTGCAGTATCTCTACATTGGTATTTTTGGTATATTGCAATTAAATTAAAATCGCCGATAGATATTTTATCTATATCTAGTATTATATCGAGTGTTATACTTTCATGTAGAAACAATATCAATCAACATTCTCTGTGAGCAGATACTTATATACATTGTATGAATATAATATTTATGCTCGCGAAACTATTTTTAACAAAAATAATTTTATAGGAAAATTCTTTATCAACGAAAATATTTTAACTATTTTTGACAGCAATATCGTGGAGAAATAATTTCTTTTAAATAATTCATTGTTCTATTAGTGCTGTGTAATATCGGATAGATGCATTCTGCATAGATTTGCATTGTTATGATCTAAACTATATTTTATGATCTCTTTTGAAACTATTCCGATTGCTGTTTTAATTCTTGGAATTATTTTATAGATTCATCGATTCCCTACTAATCAATTCAATTATAACAATCTTGAAATTTATGACGTGGTTTGCAATATCATCTATTATAATTTATCACAATATTAAGTAATATATAATAGTAAATATTTTTAAAAAATTCAATGATATCTGATAAATAACGTGTGATCCGATGCGATTGGCCAAAGAGATAAACATGTACGAGTAAAGGTATACGAAAAGCGCACGTTTTTTTCGATCTGCGCGAATTTGCGATAATGGCCGGACGGGATCAAATTTCATAGGGAATTTTATTCCCGTCACTTCGCGGTTCGAACTTTTTATCAGACACGACGAGAAAGTTTTCGGAAGCCGCGGCTCCAATGGTGGTCGTCGAGAATGCGGCCACCCTTTCTCCCTCGAATATTCGCCTGCGCCAATCAGGCCGCGTAAAAGTTACGCGGAAAATTCTACACTGGGATTTCGCGGAAATTTCACAGCGCCGATAGTCGATCGCGGCGTATCGCGCTGTGAAAATGGACAGGCTGCTGCAAATGGTCCAGGGACGCTTTCAAACGTGCGACATGTTGATATAATTTTATTAAATTAATCTATTACCAGGTTTTTTAATTCATTACATATATTAATTTATTATTAGTTTATTAATTAATATTTATCATTCTTTATTATTACAATTAATTATAAAAGCTTACTTTTATAATGAATGAAAGGGAAGGAAATATACTAAAAAATTTAAGCGGCAAGCATACTTCGTTTCCTAATGGACGATAAATTGCTCGTCTGTAGGTATCTCAGTTGAGTTGACAGGTGTGATGTGAAGACAGATAATAATACGTTATACAGTTATGACACACATACACACACACATATGACAACTACTGTCATTCATAAAGAACCTAGCGTCCACCTAACGGCAATGTTATTTTTCCCGCGCCCCATGTAAGTCATCGGAACTGAACCTCCCGTTGCGGCGAGTCGGCGCTAATTAAGAGTTGTACCTAAATGAGCTTACATGCCTACATTGGCGCAGCCATAATTTTTCATTCTGTCTATATTCAGCCAATATTTCTTAACGTTATATATATTATTATTTATTCTGGAAAGTAAACATTGAGTTTAAGTTATTCTCAAGTTTCTATTACTTTATATTATATTGATTTATACGATAAATGTATAGTTTAATATTATAAATTTAATTAAGCAATATAGTTTAATTAAATACTACGACTTTATAAAATTATATGTATTATCCACTAAAACTATAGACGAGAAAAATTGACTCATTTTTCACGTAAACGGAACTTTTCTCTTTCTGTTCTAATCATTCAGAAAAATGCAGGTATATTCTTGTTTACACCTTTCGCGCCATCCGTGACACAAGCAATAGAGTACGACAGCGTGTCTCATGGTTACATGCTGAAGATTGCTACGATGCTGAATCTCACTTTACCATCCTCATCCTCCAAATTCTCATTTCGTCTCTCTACGACGATCACATTTGATTGTGTCTCCTAGTGAGAAGACGGCGTCTCAGTGAAATAAATTGTCGTATGAGAAAAGTGAAGAATAGATGTAATCAAGTCTTGCTCGTATAGCTAGATTATTGTCGAAAATGGATGAATTTTTAAGATCAAAGGGGAAACGGGAATGAATCAATTTATATTATTTTTTAAAGAATTTAATATTTATTATAAATGCTTAAATATGTTTATATGTGATTAGCGTTGAATGAAAGAAACAAATTAAATATGAATAAGTAAATGAATACATAAATAATTTTATATTATCAAAATTATATATATTGTTAAAAAATAAATTTTATATTATTAAATGCACTATATTGTGAAGAAAGCCGTTCGTATATTAATTAATTATACGATTTTTTTATAATTATTTTTTTTAATTATTTTTTTAATTATTTTTTTAATTACGAATTTAATTTATTTTACGAATTTTCTATGGGAAAGTCTCATTATATATATGAAATCGAAATTTCCGCATCAGCTGATTTTTTTCTACAAGTTTCAGGCGCGTTTCCGCACATTTAAAGCTTATAGTCGCGATCACCGCTAGCATACTTTGGTCCTAAATCAAGATATGTCCCGCGTGGCGTGCTCGGTCCATACAAAGGCATCTGGGGATCATCGTGCCTCGACCCGATGCGTTTCACGCATTCTCGCGTGCGCCCTTCGGCGCGATACGATGGCTGCCGCCGCCGCCGCCGCGTTGTATGTTTCTCCTCTCCTTTGTACGCCGTGAACGGGAGGCGCTAATGGCGAACGTCTCGCTTTCTTGCCGAATGGTCGGTTTCTCCGCTTACCGCTCTTTCTTACTCTATTTGCTTTTTTTTCCTCTCTCTTTATCTCATCCTCTTCCTCGGAGTGTATTCCTCTCGAAGGACTCTGGTCATTATCTCGAGGAAAATTTCCTTTTCTCACCCGCGACCACGCAGAGAAATTCCACCGTGCACGTCGATTGCTGGCGAACGGGGGTGGCAAGCGTGGAGATGGGGAGAGGTCGGTTGGAAATCGGGAAAGGAGGCGAGGGGGAATAAAAGTGTGCAACGTGGTCGGAAGAGAAATTGCTTCGTTTCCGAATCCACTGTGTGTGTTCTAGCTTGATTGACCCCCTCTGATCGCCTCTCTCGCCTTTCTTGCTGTTAGATAGGCATACCGTTTCTCCGTTTCTGGCTCTCGCCAGGATGGGGAAAAAAATACGAACCTTTTTTCGGGAACCCGTCGTCTCCTTTCCGATTAGATGTCTGCACGAGTTGCGGGATAAAACCGGAAGTACCGTCGAAATGGAATAGGGTACCCTGACCACGAACGGTCAAGGTGGGAAGAAAGCACGGACTGATAATGATATTTCCGTTGGGTTTTGATTGTAAAAAAACTTTAATTTCGGTTCTTCGAATTTTATTAGAAATGCGTCAAGACGTGTCTACGCTTGCACAATGTAAGCTTTTTGTACTTAGAAAATTTAATTGGAAAAATTGCATAGAAGAGTTCCTAAAATTCGTATAAAATATTGAAACCTTTTATAATGAAATCTCTCTTGAGATTTTGTTAAATATAAGTTTAATAGAAATCCTAAATATACGGAAATATTAAGTAATCTTTGAGAATTAATGGATTTTGGCTTACGAAACTTCGCTTTTAAGCAATTTTGCACTTGTTTTTAATAGGAGTTTAATTCGCATATTAATTATCTAAACGATTAACGTTGAAAATTGAAGTATATGTTATAATGTTATACACATTTTGTTTTTTTAAACATAATATTTATCAAATATTCTAGATAAGAAAAGTAGAATAAATATTTCATGCTATTAATTATTAATTTAATATTATATGAGTGTAATATTATATTCTAGTCTACTTATAAAATTTTTTACGAAATACGTATCATTATTGTAGTATTAAAAATGTAATTACCAAGAAGATTATTGAAAAAAATTCAATCGTAGGTTTTAATTAAAAAAATAATTTTATTACTACATCAGATATTATTCAAAAATGATACATTGCTCTTTTTATTATTATAATATATGCATCATAGCATTTTAGCATCATTGTTGCTCAAAATGTTAAAATTCGCGTTTTAATGCTCTAGAATCATTTGCGTGAAACTCACGATCCCGCTCGTTATCCGTGGTTGGGCTATTATTACTTTTGCATACCAGTAGAGTGTTCGCCATTGTAATTTAAACGGTGGCTTTGAGCTATGACACGTATAACATCCGCGACACAAACGGTCACACTTGGCCATTAATTGCGTCTATTCGCGCAAATTCTTTCGGTATCGGCTTTGATGAGATTGGGATAAATAACGTTTGCGCAAGCCTCAATCGATTCGCAGCCGAGTCAGTTATTCTAGTTTAATTCGCTTTTCTATCGCATGACAAGCCGACATAATGTTAAATTTTATTTCAAAGCACTATTTTGAAGGCAAATATTCCTTCCAAACGAAGAACGAATAGCGCGATTCGTGTCGCTCTCTCCCGGATTTCTTTTTGCTTCTATCTATCTGTATATTTATTTGCTAAATACAAAATATAAGCACAGCATGTTTGAATAGTTATGCTATTCGTAAAACGAGAAGTGTTTAAAATGCTCATATGTAAAAAGAATAAACTACATTTCAATAACACGTAAAGTTACTTTTACATTTTACATTAGTCAAATTTATTCGACACTTTTTGTGACATTTTATTTAATATATAAATTAAAAATTAAATTTTCTTCTCCAATCAAAATTTTTCAATAATATTTTAGAAATAAATATATTTCTTTTTAAGAAAAAATTTTCAGAAACCTACAGTTTAATATTACGATATTTTACAGTTACGTGATACTTATTGCGAATCGAATATCCAATATAACGGCCTATCAAATTTATTAAAATCCTCTCATTAATCCTTTAAAACTTTTACTATATGGCACTAGGATGATGCCCGTTCATGATCGACTACGTTCGACAATTCAAGCGTAATTCGCGTTCGGCCATTAATTAAGTTGGTCGCGAATAATTAGGTCGCGGCGAATAAATTTAGTTTATCTCTAATTATCCTGGTGAAAGCTTCACCATTCAAAGGACCTGAGGCAGGCACAACGCGTATTATTAGGCACCACTTGGTGTCTATAAACGTGGTAACGATCGCCGGATTTAATTGCCACTAAAGCCAGTCGAAAGGAAATTAACGCCCAAACGGGGGCCCATTTTCGTTACCGGCCTAAAGTACTTTGCGTCTTTAAGCTCTAAAGCATCGCGTTTCGACCATATGTATAAGCGCTTTTTTATTCACGTGCTTCCTAATTAAAGGCGACGACTTTTTATCGCGTTAGTGGGATAAGATTGAATGACTAATAAATATTGGACGATCTAAGAATTAAGAGAAGCTTCTTATCGAAAATTTCGACAAATGCTTAACTAAAATTTGAATTTTCTAGATTACATAAAAAGTGAGATACTAGTAATCAACTATCTTAGAATACTAATAATGCTAAAAGAGTTTCTTGAATTTAAAGAAGAGAGACTTTATGATTCAAAGATTATCTAATTGCCCAAAAGTATGCCTATTTAGTATATGATTTAGTATTTAATGATTATTTAGTATATGAAAGAGATAAAGAATTCAAATTCTTTGTACAATATTATTGATGTTAATAAAAATTTTACAAAGTTAAATAAACTAACTAAAGAGAAGATAAAAATTTTTAAAGACTAAAAATATAAGTTAAGAAAGAATTAAAAGATATTAAATTTTGCATGAAAGAAGCGAGTTTCAAAGTATTGTTTACTAAATTAACATTAAATCAATATTGCATTTTATGCACGTTTGATTCTGTTCCTGAATTTTTTGGGATTGAATCCTTTGTATTATATAATTTCACTTTCAAACTTCGTACAACTAATAACACGTACAACTACAACTTGTAAATGTTTAAACGACTTTCTTAAAATCAGATCTTTGATCTCGAGAGCACAACTTTACGAACTTAAAATGGTGAACGCGATCACGCTGGTTCATAGATCTCGATGACGAAAGAGGAGAGATGGGAAGGTAGATCTACCGGTTTGATTAGCCGGCAAGAAGAATAAAGAGGGAGAAAAGGGAGAGGCGGGAGAAAGAAAGAACAAGAGAATGAAAGAAGAAGAATGAATCAGGAGAAGTGAACACTTCGCGAAGAAGCGAGATGAAGAGGAATAAAAGCAGCAAAATAAAGAAAGGGGAAAAGAAGTGAGAGGAAGCGACAAGAAGCGATGAAAGAAAAGTAGGAGGAGAAGAAGATCCTGGAGAATAAGAAGGTAGAGCAGAAAGAATACCAGCAGAAGAAGTTTTGTGTCAAAGTTCTGTTCCGTGAAGGGAACTAGGGGAGCAGTCAAGAGCATTAACTAGTCGAGAGCATTAACTACGATAATGAATGTTTCAGTACGCGAAAAGTCTCTCTTTTTCACTTTTTCCTTCCTTCATCACGCCGTCTTTCCCCTCTACGAAGGGTCACCGTCAGTGTGAGATACTCGACTCTCCCTTTGGGTCATTAGTCCAGTCGCGTGCCGCTTTTCTGGGGCACTAGTTCGTAAGAGACCACTTGAAAGAATGGAGGTAAGATGGAAGACCTTTCGCAGTTGATGCTTGCGAATCGCCTTGAAGCAACACGCTGACGTGCTTCCTTCCGGACTGCCGCCCTTGGGACGTGACGTCGTGACGTGATGCGCGTCCAGAATGCATTACGACGCGATGTCAACTTACTTTTTGATCTATTAGTCGACGAGGATGACAACGACAATGACAGCCCGGAAAAACTTGTCGAAGATTGCGACGAGTGTCACGTGATTGAGTTTTCTTTTTTTCTTATTCCTCGTTATCGAGGAAATTGCAGTTGGATTTTTGCGATTCTTCTTGAGCGTCATATTTTTTATAACGAGACGTCACAATCTCTAGATTATTCTTTGAAAATTCTTTAATATTTCGTTTCGTTCAGAGTTATGCAGTTGTGCGACACTTGGAATTACGAGTTGTAATTTTTTAAATATTGATTAAACTTGATTTATAGAGTTTGCAACAGTAGTTCTGACAATATTAGACAATATTAAACATAAAAATATTTAACAACTTAAAATCACTACAAAACTCTATTTTAGAGGTAAATGGTTTAAGTTCTATTTAATTGATACAATTTGATATTTTCGGATATGACTGAATTATCGCCCCAATTATTACGTTGAGCATTAAATTATTAAAATCATTCCAATTCTGGTAAACTTAAAGTAGAAAATAAAAAAATCAAAGTAAAATATAAGTAAAATAAAATATTTGTTTCATTTATTATGTTATATATAAGATATTTTCATTCATAAATAAAGCAAGTAAATAAAAAATTATATATAATAATTTTATTAAATAATTTTATTAAATAATTTTATTAAAAGTAAAATTGTCTGACTCTTATTATTATAGTCCCCGATTTCTTACTAGTCAATAATTTTTGTCAACGTATATACAGATGTATTTAAATTTATGGACATTAATTAGCTGCGTTATTTTTACCAAGTAAGTGCTTTTATAGCAAAACTTTTATATTTGATGTTTAATTACCAAGATAAGTATATATATTATACTAAGAATTGAGAAATTATATAAATGAATTAATAAAGAACTCCAAAACATGTGCGTAAAAGGAACGACGTGAAATAATACAGCGTGTGTAATAAACACACATCGCGAGAGCAACATGCTCTTTGCGTGGAGAGGCCACAGCCTCTTAATGTTCGTCGATCTCTCGATGCGTTGCTACCGCTGTTTGTTTATCGTATATACCAACGAGCGTGAGGTTATTAATTATCATTTGACGCGCGTCGATGAGGGTGGAAGAGAGAGTGCATCCAATTAGTCGAAGGGCCACTCGCGTACGCTCGCCCTTATATTCCACAGATCGATGCGATTTCCGACGTATATCGGTCACAAAATAATCCTGCTGTCTAGTTCGTAATGGCACCTCATCATACATGCGATATGAACAGTGAGAAATAAAAATAATCCATTAACAATGTAATCCAATAAAGTGAGCATTTTACTCATTTATGTTCTTTCGAAATTCTCGATGTTTGAAAATATGATATAGGGTACGAGAGAAATAAACGCAGACTGTTATTTTAGAATTTATATTCAAGAGTTTGTACTGAATATGTTAAAAAGCAAATATTGCATTTAACGAAAGCTTATTAAATCTACTAAAAGTTTTAAATATTGCAGCAGTTAAAAAACAATATTTATAATATCGTACGTTTAAATACTGGAACAAAGAAACATTGCTTTTAATTGTACAAAAATTGCGAATTATTTAATGGACTTGAATCTTTCTTTTCTACTAGAAGAGAGCGAGAGGAAGGATCAGCAGGATGTTTTAAGCGGCACTGTTTCTCGTCAGTGATATCGTAGGAGCACTTGAGGACTTCTCCAGTAAATCCTTCGAAGTTGAAGAGTTCCGGTAGTCCTTTTAGATTACCGAAAACATTTCGGATCTCTTAAAATGATCTTAACCAGAGGCCCTTTGTGCCCTTCTTCCGGCGTGACCAGCTCGGCTTCGATCGAGGGGCATTTCGTAGACAAAAGGTGCCCTGCTTTTTTTCCGGCGTCCTCTCGAATTGATTCGCCGACGGCGTCGCACGACGCGAGAAGAAAAGTGCGACGCCGGGGAAAAGCGAGGGTGGGGTGTGGCATGTGCGAAGGCAAGGTAAAGGTGGAAGGGCTTAAATCAATAAATCGCAAAAGCCCACATCCCCCCCTCGCTCCCACCGTCGCCTCGGCGTTATAACTCCGTGCGCGCGATCGCGGGAGACAAAGGGACTCGACGACAAGGTACAAGGACGGACGGCGCTCTTGAGAGGCGGAAGGGCCCGAAGCCGCAGAGGAGATTGATGTTATTCGATTCTTGGATTCGAGATAAGCTAAGGACGAAACGGTACATCTCCGTGAGAGGCATCTATAGATCGGAATCACAGCTTCGGCTTACGTTTCAAACGTACGTGATGCCTTGCGAAAGGCTGGTGTATTGCGGATACCTTGATCTGTGATTCTAGGATTGTTATATATACGAAAGAAGAAACAAATTTTAATTCTCTTTTTTTAAAGTTTGATAAGAATGTATATTTTTTGCCATCGAGGAAAAAGAATTAAAATTCTCTTCAATTTAAAGAGTTTAATTATTTTCATTGTTATGAGGAATGCATTATATGTATATTAGAGATATCAATAATGGTTACAGATAAAAAATATTATTAAAACTAAATTTTTTAGATTTTTTTGTCTACTAAGATATTATCGAAGAATTAAAATTTTTTAAAATGCTTCTCTCTTGTACAACTACGACTGCATTTTTATCTTGCTGTCGCTTATAAGCCCAATGTTTCATAGCGCCGAGAGATGGTCGAAAATTCGAACGATTCGGATAATCCGAGATTAAACGCAAGCGTCAGCGATCGGTCGGAATCTGAATCTCTAAAGCACGCGACTCGTTTATCTTCGCGAGCTCGAACGGAACGTGAGACGTTCGACGTGTTTTCTTTGTCATCTGACACGCAATCCACGCCGGATATATTTCACACGCACAAGCGGCCCTTCGTAATTAGAAAGCCATTCAGAACTACGCGCATCCACTCTACGCTGATGGATACTAACCATATCTCACGGGCGATGATGACGGGCACCACCTTTCATGCACGCCGAGCGCATCCATGCACAACGCGGGGCGGCTGTGAAAGTGATGCTGCTTGTGCTCGTTAAAGCTGATTCCCCGACTCTAGGCAATGAAAAGGGGGCGAGATAGTCGCGCCATGTCGGTGTGACCTTAAATCCACCCGGCGTAAATTCAACGCTCTCTTACCAGTTTTTCCAGGATTTTTATTACTCTTCCTTATGGCACGCGGCCATCGACGTTAATCGGCCATGTCGGTTTGAGTGCACTAATATACAAGACGTGCCAGATCTAATATTTTAGTCTTTGTACAATTTAAAGTTCTGTTTCAGAGCAAAAAATTGCTGAAGATATTTAGCTTATATGAAATATATATATATATAATTTGTAAGAATACGATAATAGTATTATAATATTATTTAAAAATAGGATTTAAAGCAGTTCTAGATTGTTTTCAAAAATAAAACCGTTTCTTGCAATAAATTTCTGCTCCTTTTAAAAGCATGTATAAATTACTGTCGAAAAATTATATGCTTACATGATACCAATTATAAAAAAATACATATAAAATACTTAAAAAAATATAGTTGGTCTTTTTTTTTAAATTGTCAGTTATATATTTCATCGCACTAAAAATAAATTGGCTCTCCAGATCGCAACAAAGTGGCTTAATAGTATTCGTGTAATCATTATGTTTTCGAATTTCATGTAAATGTAATATCGGTTTGTGTGAAACAAACACGAAGAGGGAGAGAAGAACGTGGGAGCGACTTAATAAACGTTGATCGGAGAAAATTAGCAAAGGGCTAAAGTCGAAACGCTTTACGAGCACGCGCTACGTGAGTCACTTTCACGCCCCGGGGAACTGCCGTTCCCAATTAATTCGCTATCCGGCGGAATGTTTCATTAAGGCGTTTATTAATCCCGTCTTATTTCTATTAACACGCGGCTGACCTTCGCTACGAGAATTGTCTTGATCTCTGAGAAAGTCGGCGCAACGCGATGGCCGCTGAAAAATTACTCAAGCCGGTTTAATCGCGATAAATCGCCGCAACATCGCGCGTTAAATTACGCCACGATCATCGGCAAATAATTGCCATTATCGAAACGTCTGCTTCCGCTCAAATTGATTTCCAGATACCGTTCGATGATCGTATATATCTTCTTTTTTATATTTCAAAATATTAATTAATTTCAGAAATATATTATAACGTGTATATTTTATTGTATATATGTAATGTGTAGTTTGACATTTTTTTTATTACTAAATTATTATTTTTTTAATTGAAATATAATATTTAAATTAAGACAGGAGTAAAAGGCATTTACGAGCAGACACGAGTTATTAGGTGTGTTAATACAATTTAATATAATTCAATAATATTTGTGAACGTTTCGGTTCTTCCTTTGAACCATCTTCAACACAAGAAGATGAATCAATGGACTAGGACCGAAATTAGCTTAAAATTCAGGCTTGGATGTTACATACATGCATCAGTTTTCGGTAATATTTTATATTGCCAGATAACGGTTCTTTTGTCCTTCTTTTTACTGTACTTCTTGACCGTTCTTATAACATTGTACGGACCGAACTATAATAGATGTAACTTTTAGAATTTTTTAATTTTCTCTATTGTGTTGAAGATGGTTCAAAGGAAGAACCGAAACGTTCACAAATATTATTGAATTATATTAAATTGTATTAACACACCTAATAACTCGTGTCTGCTCGTAAATACCTTTTTACTCCTGTCTTAATTTATTGGAATTTATGACGAGCTATAAAAAAATTTTGTAATTCTTATAATATTTAAATATTTGAGTTAAATAGATGTCATGTTAGATTTAATATGTATTATTTAATTTAAATAGTACAGTATTTCAATTAAAAAAATAATAATTTAGTTAAATGGTTTAGTCAAGTTGACAACTTTTTTTTCTCAGCGCAACTGCTACAAAATCAATATAACAAACATTAAATATATGTATAATAAATACATAGTATACAATAAAGATTAGCTATTCGTTTCGCTGATTATTATCTTTTTTTGACCGAAAATCCAACTAGACTAGATATTCATGCTGGGCATTAACCACGTGGCTGGGCGGAAATCAAACCGGGCGCAGTTCGGGAACCGGAAGAGCAACCGGGTTCTCGACGTGAGCGATGGAGCGAAAACTATCTCGCGCGCGGATAACGGACGGGGATGGTCGTCAAGGGCGAGAAAAAAGTCCTCGGGACGATCGGCGCCCCGAAGTTTCGTCGCGGAAATCGAATTTTCGAGCTGAGGGCGCCGCGCCAGGGCGAGAAACTTGAAAATGGACTTTGTAATTTGCCACTCGGTTTGACTTCGTCGCCGCTGGGCGCGAGACTCGTCGGGCTCTCGATGATCTTGTTTGCCGATTTACCATCGTCCGAACTTTCAACGACGTTATCCCGCCACTTCCGCGCGCGCCAATGCGACTGGAACTCTGATTAACTCAATACCGAGGTACTCTTTTCTATAACTGTAAATAGTCGAGAAGAGACTGTCTGCCGCATACAAGATCATATTTTTCGACCTTTAATTCGCTTTTAGCTATTTAGAGAGTTTGCAGAAGGTATCCTCTCGTTGCAACGCAAATATTATTGCGTGACTACGTTTCATGCATCTTTTATTCGCGCGATACTAAAATATTTGTGACAATGATGATGTAACGCACGTATCGTCACAGTAATGTCCGATGCTATAAACAGGACGCCGTATTACAAGAATTCCATTAATTTTTTATTCCGCGTTTCTACGTTACGGATGTTCTGCAATATTAAACTCCCGAGCGTTTGACATGACTACATTGATCGGGGTATTGCGTCGGATGCATTGTGACAAATATATATATATATATATATATATATATATATATATATATATATATATATGTATGTATATGTCGGAGAAAAGTATTCAATATCGCCCGGTGATTCGGCGCGACTTAATCGCTCAGCGACACGGATTCACTGATGCGTTGGTGAATGCATCGCCGGTGCAGCGTCCCTCCCGCGCCCCGATGCCCGATGAATGTGTCGACCGAGTCGACACGGAACGCGAGTGCTTTCAGGTGCATCTGCGCGCTCTGAAAGCGCGCGCGGATGTATCCCGGAAGATAAATTATCTTCTCGTTTGAGCGACTTTGCAACGTCCCGCTGCATTCGCAAACGAGCTCGCTCCCGATGCCTGTCACAATGCAACGCGTGCCGGTCACGTCGGGAACTGAACGGATTCTCAACCGCGTCGACCACCCCGTAGATATCTTCGAGGTGCCTACCTACGTTCGTATATAATATACCTGCTTATCCACCCACCTACTGATTGTCGCTCGCGTTGGCGAGAAGCGCGGAGTGCATTTGACGCATAAGAAAGTAATGTCATTCGCTCCGTGATAAGATCCTGTAGCCATATATAAATTAAATTTACGTAATAAAAATTTTTCTACATGTGCACTTTTCTTATCTATGTGTGTGCTGAAGTTACACGCTGTGCTTAATTCTTGTTGAATTTAGTTTAGATTTTAATGAGGATTGAATTTTAATTCGTATGTATAATTTGCAAGGTACTGATTGATTTTCAGAATTAATATGGAAATTGAGATAATAATATCGTGCAAGTTTTACTTTTGAAATATATCGTACGCTCCACGTACGCTGTATAATTCACACAAACATGGGGAGCAATAATATATTATTACTTGATATAATAATTAACGGCTTATTTCGATTAATCATTTAAAAAGGCAAATCTTTCATTGCAAGGATATGTCGGTATAATAATTAAAAAAAATATATATATATATATATATTTTTGTTGAATAATTAACGTGACAATCACACATAGTAGTTTTTGTTTTCTCTAAAGATACACTATCACGAAGTGCATCGTCCAGTTGATTGTCGATTTGGATGACGCGCGTCATTATCGCGTTCGACAGAACGGCATTCGAGCTTGCCTAGGTGCAACGTAATATGTCGTGCCTGTTGATCGAACGACACCATCAAATTGTGCGCAATGTTGCGTGCACCAGCAACATTCGCACGCGCCGCCGTCAAAGGGACACGCAATCGATCCCATCCCCACCGACCGTCCCCGATGCGCGATTAGTGCATTAAATATAAATACCAACGTCGATGCAATATCGTCGTACGGGTAAAATAAAAGGCATACTTTTGCTGTCATTCGTCCACGTAAACGCTTTGAAAGACGTGAATAGAGATATTAAAATATTTACTTGTGCTTGAAATTAAAAATATCTATTCCTATAAATTAAGAGAGTCAATTTTTTAATTTTTAATTTTTATTTTATAGAAAATTTGCGAAATTAGTTAATGATCGTTCCGAAAAATTGTTCTTCGTGGATCGATATAAATTGTATGAAGTCTCTCTCTCATAGGTCGGTATTCATAGTCCATTCTTATATTTAAAATCGTCTTAAGTAAGGTCTGAAGTGTTATAGGACTATTACATTGTCTGAATGGAATCTTCAGACGACCTAAGACCACATTTAAGACGATCTTAAATATAAGAGTGGACTATAAATATACCAGCTGTAAAGATAATTTTAGCAATCACCAATTTCATGAATGATCAGCCAATATCTCATAGTGCGAGTTCATCCCGCGTCTCAGATATTCGATAGACATTCGATAGGATTGTTATCATGATATGATCTGACTGAGGTGGCAGAATCTGACATAATTACTAATATTGTTTCCTACATCTCGCAGCTTGTTTAAACATTAATTAATAATAATCTATTTGCATATTCTAAAATTGCTTGAAATTAAATTTAAAAAATCTGTATACATTTTAAATTTAAAATTATTTTTTTATCTATTAAAATAAATAAAAATTATATGGTAACGTATGTTCCATGCTTCCATTACAATTATAAAGTGACAAAATTGATGCGCCTATTTGATATATGTATGTAAGAAGTAGTATCATCTTGTCAATGTTAAAGAAATTGGTTAGAATTTTACTGCAAGTGTGCTCAACCTAAATGCGAAATCGTAAATTTCATTTCCAACAGCAGCTATAACTTAACTGCGGGTCGAGTAAACAGGATGATACTCAGAGTGCCATTATAAGCGATCCGACACGATTCCTTCTCGGCGATAATTCGGTCGGGGATAATTCCAGCGTCATTATTTGCTTGCCACCCTGTACAGTAGGACTAGCAGCCAATAGTCGCGTCGGTATGCACTTAGGGTACAATACACGCAAATACATTGTGCCACTCGCCTAAGCGCTAATACTGACGTGGGGACGGATGCAGGGCACCAGCAGAGCGGGTGCATAGTCGATACAACTACAACCGAGGGGGGACAGGAAGAGTGAGGATAGGCAGCGAAACAGGGAGGGGAAACATGCTAGAGCTGATACAGCTCTCGGCTGCTTGCAGAGGATCGCAATACCGCGACATTGTTCCCGTTTGCGGTGGCTCCGCCGAACGTGTCGTGGATACGAGCTGCACTTTGAAAAGAGGGTGGAGGCGGAGGAGCCGAGAATGTGGTGGAAAGAGGAATGGCGGTGAAAGGGGAACTAATCTCGCTGCCCCGAGTTTTCCGGAGCAAGTAACAAGGTGAACGTAACAAGTGCGCGCCCGCCGTTTGTCGGGGGTGGGTTTGTTTGATTTCGAGATTCTCGTGTGACGCGTTTCTTCAAGAGGATGAGGATAGCAAGGAAATGATACGCATGTATGGGCGAGCGTGCGCACGTCGGTGTGTGTACAGAGGTACATAGATTGTCTGCGTTGTTGGGAAGTTGTGCTTGCTTTGATAGCGGAGATCGATAGGATATGCGAAACAATGTGTACTGATTTATATATGTGTATATATGATTCCGAGAACGTGATGAATATAATAATTTTCACGTATGTTTAATTTTGAATATTTAAAAATCAAATTTGTAATTGTGAACTGTAATTAGATATTTATAACGAAAAAAAATATAATTCAAGAGAAAGACATAATTCTAGGATTTAATATTTTTTTCATTGTTTATTAGATGAATAATTACACAATTATAAAAATAGTTAAATAAATAAAAATAATTAAATAAATAGTTTGCAAATCAATTTTTGAAATACTGTTTGAAATAAAAAACTCCAAATAAATTAAACCTAAGATATGATAGTGCTTAAAATATTAACATTTTTTTTTCTGATATAATAATTATATTTAAATTAAAATTAAATGTTTATGTATAATTAATTAGAATAAAAACTTTTAATTCTTTTCCTCTTTTTTTTTCTTATGGATATTTTAATATACATACATTTAGGAAAATATACATCATTTGTATGTTATTTTTTAAATCTTTTTATCTTGATATGACGTTAGATCTTAATCGGTTTCATCAGCTCAATCTTTTTTAGATCCGTCAAATATCCGAGATCACTCGCGAATCGAAAAAGAACGTTTGACAGCTCCGCTTAAAGCACTTTCGCGCTTGCAAGCCCTCCCTCAGCAAGCGTAATGGATAGAAAGGACTCTGAAGCTCTCTGCCGCAAATCCGAGTTACCGGCAAACCCTCGGCAGTCACGTCGATTTTTATTCTCGACTTTCATATCCCTCTGTGCCAAGGCTCGAGCGCGTTCAGTAAGAGTAGCTGACGGAAGTTGACGCAAAATGTCGGATGTTCTCCGTTCGAGAGCTACGACTGCGTTGTCATCTTTAATACACACAACTGACTTCTACGCGATACTTCGAGAAAGCTTGAGACAACTGTCTATGATATGTAATTTCGAACACATCGTAATCATGAGTAGTCGTCGGAAATGTATCTAGGAAAGTTTATACGTTTATATATTTTATATCATTATTTTTCCTGTAAATAATATAAATGGTACAACATTTTTATTTATATCATTCAACATGATGAAAGACAGAAACTAATGCAAAAAATTTCTGCATATTCAAATCTTTATATAATGATATAAAAAATGATTGGAAAAAATATTTTAATAATTTTTGAAATATTATATGTATATCCAACTCGTAGAAATATTATTTATATGATTCACCATTTTTTTCTTACTTTGAACGATTCATTCGAAATGATTATCAACCGCGGATCGGTAAATTCTCCTTTAGATCGATGCATCATGGTTGCGACGTTGTCGGTGAAACAGGGTTAATCGGATTCGTACGGATTATCTTTGATGTCTTCTACCTCAAAAGAAACACAGTCGCGTCGACGTGAATAATTCGCGGTCCAATATCGGCTCAACCCCTTCTTCCGCAAAAAGAGCGGCAAAGGGTTTAAAGGAGCCGACTGGGAACACCATCGGGAAAGAGGAGACAGGGTGCATCCGCACACAATTTTGTGTGGTAGGAACGATGCACCATGCAGTGAGCGCAGTCTTTTGATCTTTGAGAAAATTTCCATTAAATTTATGCTTTTTAGGGGAATCAGAAATGTAATATACATAGAAATTTGTGATTGAAACTGGGTTAGTGAATTTTCTGTTAGGAAAATTTATACGTAGCAATCTTTGATTGCAGGGAAGGAGAGAAAAAAAGAGAAAAATATACAAAAATTGCATATCATTCGTACATTTATATATGTTTATATAATTCAAACCACACTTTATAGATAATATAACATGTAATAAATTACTATACATTCTAACTGACACATCTTTTTGATAAAAAAATAACTTATATTATCCTTTTCCATTTTTTTATTAAATTGATTTAATTATCCTTTCCCTCTTTTCTTTCTGATAATATATAAATGAGAAACCACTCTATTAAAAAATTCCTACACCATCTGTCTAGCGAATTTAAAACAGGCAGTCTAAATGATCGATTACTTTTCCGGTAATACTGATACTGGAAAACTAAAGTGCTTTCTCCGCGTGTGTTTTTCCCGTCTTCGGATATCGATTGAACCGGTAATCATCCGTTATCCAGGCGAACCTGAGGTTTTCAATCTTTACCGCGTAACCATTTCCGTTGTCACCGTTGACCTGTAACACGGATCTCGTCTTACCAACCGCCATATTCCCTGGTCGCTACTCTTGAACGACGCTGTATCTTCCTGCCTGCTCGCTGTCGAGACGTCTCACCCTGCGGAGGCTAAATGGAGCGCGACCGACCGCAGAGCGAGGGTGATATTCGCTGCATAATTAAATACATCAGCGCGAGCCCTTCGACCGAGACTGAATACGTTGCGTTTATTCCTATAATCCTTCTCGGGGTACGGGGTTATAATAAGGGAAAATCTGGGGAATCGCAAATGGAAAATCATAAAATATTAATGACCAAGCATTCAAAATAACCGACTTCTTTCTAGTAAGGATAGCAAAGATGGAAGTTTTATTCGAGAGATGATAGCGTTAAAGATTAAAATCTAGAAAATGTCGGAAAGTTTAGAGTATTTGTTAAGCTTTTTAGAATGTCTTTTAAATGTGTGCGTTGCCTGGATTACGAGATGAACATACAAGATATGTATTTAAATTTTAAGAGATAAAAAGAGAGAGGGTATTAAAAGACATTTGATATTAAAGATAAAACTTTCCATTATTAAAAAAACTATATGTTTTTTAAAAGACGTCTAAAAATATCTATTTTGTATAATAAATATTAGTTTTATAATAAATATTATTATACAGAATATGAAATGCGCGGACATAAATAAATGTTTGCTCCATGGTGTGTTATATCGTAATGGGAAACTATTGTTCAATTATGCATTTACTCTTGTAGAATATAACTATATCTATTTTCAAGCGGGTATATCAATATCATGAAACTAGAACGCTCGATGTTTTTCTGCAGCCTGTAAATGGATGTGAGGATAACAAGTTTCACATTACTTATCCATTCAAACAATATATGTGATTTTTTTATGTATAACTTATTATAACGTTACATATATAAAGTTATACATTAATATGTTGAATCTTAATTTTTAATTCTATTTTTATATACATTTTTAAAGCAGATGCCACTATGATAAAATTAAATAATCATTATTTGAGAAAAATAATTTATTTTAATCTATTTTAAAAACGTACACATAAACAGAATTAAAATTCCACATACACATTTAAAGCTTCTAAATTTATTACAATAATCACATAGCACGTTTGATATGTTAGAGTTTTAATACATTTACGAATGATTATCAAAGTGGTCGGATTCGATCCAAGAATGTGACATATTTTCAGAAAAGCAAACGTGAAAATTTCTTCGCGAAACGAGATCGGAGGATTCGGCGATTAATCGAAAGGATTCGCGGTACGATACGGAAAAGATCGATCGCCGTCGAGCTATCGAGAACATTGGCACGACGTACTCGCGGAAGATATGTCGAGGAATCGTACGTGCGGATAGATCATGTGCGCACGTGATCTAGGGATCGTGTGGCTCTCGTATTCCGGATTCGCCAGCCGTGCCGCAAGATGAAACGGATTATTGCTTCGCCACGTTTATGTACCCTCCTCGATATATCTGTCCACCAGCCTCTAGATAGCGACATATTAATGCCAAAGGGCTCTACGCGACGGTTCCGACTATGTACCGTAGATACTTCAGACTATATATGCACGCGCATGGCCGTATATACGCACGGCTTTCGAATATGCACACCGAATATACGGCCAATCACTCTCCGCATATCTCCTCATCATCATCGAAGGCGAGTCTCCTTATGCTTCACATGATATGTCCATGAAATTGGATCAAGCGATCTCGGATTGATCTCGCGAGATTATTAGGTCACCGATGATATTAGATCGAGCCGAAAGGTCGCTTATAAAGATGTACGTTTTATATAATTTAGTGTCTGACGTGAAAAAAATTTCTAATTTATAAAAAAATTACACAATTAAAAAAATTTTTTTTTAAATTGTATCTAAATAATAAATATTATTATTATTCTAGATTAAGGAATAACTGTAATGTATACAATGGTTGCATTTCATGAGATGTATATGATTTATTAAATTTTTTTGATAATCCTAAAATTATAAAATTTAATAAGATTATAAAATAATTTAATTATAATTTAATTTTATAAAATTATAAAATATGTAAAATAAAATAACGATGAAGATAATTTAAGTTAAGAAACTCATTTTTCATGCGCGCACTTAGGAACATATTTTGTACTTGAATCCATACGTGCAAGAGATTTATTATGCAGGAGACTTTGCGCCTGCGAGTTCTACTTTTCTTAGGCTCTTTATCGCTATTATTGATTTTCGATTATCGGCCACCTAATGCATCCGACGTTTTTAGGTTAAAGACCACCAGCATCCTGTGTGCTCATCGTTTTCCGCGACTCTCGATAAGACTTTGCGATCATGCCATTAGATAGAAGAACCGTCACACTTTGGTACAGTTGAATCCGATTGCGCTAAGAATGAATTCGCGTTCCGAGAACTTGCGTTTGAAAAATAGTGAAGTGAATTTAAAACTTGTTATCGATACCGTGACTGAAACGCGAAAACAGCTGTCGTCGCGAATATAAAAAGCTCGAGGAACGTCAGGGAACACTAATAGGGAAATAATCATATTTAAAAAATGCAAGATAAATAAAATATTGATATGCAATATTGTTGATATATTAAAAAGAAAAATATTCTTTAATTATAATAAACGTGAAATTATTGTTTTTAAATTTACGAAGACGAGGAATTAAATTTTCGGCCGTGGATGTTGGAAATTTTAGGCAGGACCTGTCATCGCCATGAAAAAAAATACAGTGCTATGTCTGGATTATAATCCGCTCATGTTCGTCGGCTTAAGAAATTCCTACCGACTGAATTGCGGGCGTGTCTAATTAGCGCGGATGATTTCCAATGTCGCGGTCCGCGTCGTCGTTATTTCGGGAGGCTTTACGAGAGGCATGCGTTAAAAAGCGTGGAAACGGCAGTCGGATGACGATAAATTGCCGTAAAGATTTCGCTGTCGCCGTTAGAGCTGCCAATTAAGCGGGTGGGATAATCGGCATCCGCTTCGCGATAATTTACAAAAGGATGGACGGTTATAATTTGACGCGCACAGCTCTAGAAGGATGCAAAGAATCGACTTTTGCGAATACAAGACACGTAATACAAGACCGAATTTAAATTGCCATTTGTGAAAAAATTAGTAAAATTATAAAAAAATCGAATTATCTCTCCTAGAGTACATAATAATTGTTTATCCAAATTAGAGATACATTCTAAAAAAATTCATAATTTTATGTATGTAAAAAGTTGAAAGATTTGCAAATTAAATTTGAAAAACGAAAAAATGATATAATAAAACTGTATTTTTTATTAATCTTTAGATTTTATTTTTTTAAGAAAAAGTTTTTTATTTTTCAGATACTAATTATTTTAGATAATAATACTGAGTTTTTATTTAACTCTTGTTAGAGAAACTACTATTTTTTTTATTTTGATGTTCACATGAAGCACTTTATCAATATAATTTAAGATTCTGTATCAGATATAAATAGCTCAAGCAAGTAATGATGATAAATAAATAATCAGCACCAATCCAAACACGATTCTTAAGAATAAAATTGGCATCGATCACTATCGTGTGGCCCACGGCTGCAAGACAAGCATTTAAATTATCCTAATTTAAATAAAGCACAGACACGCACACGTAAACGTTCATGTTCTCAAGAGACGCAGCCTCGCATACGATTTACTGATCTCAATGTACTTTCTCTCTCTCTCTTTTTCTTCTTTTCTCGAAGCTTTACCGCATTCGTCTACCATTGGTCTTCAATCATGCTCGAATCTTTCATCTCGATAGCGCGAGCATAAGTGCAAGACGTATCAGTGACTCTCAACTTGACATCGACTGCCTCGAAAGCCACATCCCCGAAGAAGATCGATTGCGTTCGTAGAGAATACTGACCTGATTTACGATGTTTCTCATCGCCGATCAGAAAAGTTTCACGCGATCAATTTTTCTTTTTTTTTTTAATTTTTTAAATTAAAAGGGTAAAAATTGCACAATTTTTCTATATTATATTTTTTCTACCTATAAATTCTTGATCATATAATATGTTTCAGTCATAAATTTTTATCTCATGTGAATTTTGTAAAATTTTCAATCTTGTATTATGTTTTACATTTCGATTTTAATTGCTCGAGATCGTATCTTTATCATTTATAATTTTCTTAGTTTTCAGTTATAAATATCTGCAATTTAAAGTTTACGAATAATATATTTTTAAAAAATTTATTAACTAGGAATGTAACGCTTTATAATTTCTGCAGTTCTGAACTTTCCGCTCTTTTATGATCGAATTATACATAAATCTCTTAATCAGAGCAAAAGCTTCTTTTTCAATTGAACAAATTGAGCAAATATCACGTTTCATTTTCAATAATTCAAGTTTTGTCGCGACAGATTATACGTGATATTATATATATTGGAAAATCAGATATGAAAATCGCTTATATTTCGCGGCTATCTGCAAAGTAATCAATTCTCGCCATCGACGAAAGAAAAGAAGCGAGTCCACGGATACGAGGGAAACAGCGAAAAAATGATGGCGGGTGTGACTTAATGTAGTCGAAGAAATAAACGAGGCAGCGGTATATATCAAAGCGCGGACAGCCTCGTTGCGTATAAATGATATAAATAAAATCAACCTGGGAATACCGGAGCTATTTATCATCCGGCTAAAATGCCTCGTGCCTTCGTCCCTCTCTCGTTCCCATTAATAACGATGGGAAAAGCCAAGGGGTGTCTCACTGTCGCAATACATGTACATTTTTCCTGGAATTACTTATGCATTACTTCGAATTACTTCGAATTATTTCGAATTACTTCGAATTACTTTGCATTACTTCGAATTACTTCGCATTACGTTGTATTATTTCGCATTTTACCGCGCTTACGTCTGAAGCAGCATCGATAGCATAGGAATGGGGATGAGTGGGGGTCATTTTGGACGGTACACAGTGTCTGTATGCATGTACGGCCATTCAGAACCATTCCCACTCACATATTGTCGATGTTAAACTTATAGAAAAGTTCAGTCTACAAGATATTGTATCTCCTGATTATTTGAAGCAACTTCTCCTTTTTACTGGATATGACAATATCATATCAATAAGCAAAATAAACGAAGAAAGACTTTTGCCAAAGAAAAGTTAACTTTATTGTTAACTCCTGAAGAAAAAAAAGATTTTTTTGGTATATACACGACAAAAGAACAATATTTTGAAATTTTATTTAGGCGTAAAGAATTATTAAATATATTAATTAAAAGTAGTAAAAAGTTTCTTGAATCTACTATTCTTGAAAAAACTCAAGAAAAAAATTTAGAATGTTTATGTGACGTTAGTACACAACATCAAAGCACGTCTAATAAACGTAAATGCTTAAATAAAGATAGAAATATAAAACGTAATAAAAATAATTTTGATGATACAATTAAGACATCTAAAAACAAATCTTCTTATTTAACTGAAGACGATAAATCTAAAGCTGTTAATCATATTAAAAACGTAGTTTCAAATTATATTATTAAATTCCTACATATAATATTAAATTCCTACAAAACATCGATTATGATGAAGCTAAAAAATCACAAACTCTTTCTAACTTAGATAATATTAGCATAGAAATAAAAAATCAAACTGCTTATGTAAATTGCACAGAGTGCAATTTTTTTTCTAAAACATTTACACAAATTGAAAATAATAAATATAAATGGGTTCTTTCAAATTTTAATAAGCATTTTAAAACGCATTTTAAAAATAAAAAGTCAAAATATGGTAAAAAATTCTAATATTTTAAATTTTCTTCAAGTAAATCCAAAATCTAATGTAATAGAAAAAAATATTAATGAACAACCTGATGAATGTAATAATAATGTCGTCATAATTCCGTATGATAATGCACTCAAGAAAATACATGTATGGAAGCTGAAAAATTATCAAGTGTCTCATTATGTTCTTCATCAAGTGTTGATGATTCGATTCAAAAAGAAATTAATTTTATTGAAAATGTATCACAAAGTTCTAATTTCATATGTACTCAACTTTATACGGATGATCAACTAACATCATATAATGCAAGTCTTTTCTTGGATTTTTCCTCGGATTTTTCTAAGAGTGAAATTACTAAGGAGGCAAATCAAAATGACAACAGCAATTCTGATGAAATTATCTAGCTTCCACAAAAAATAACAAATTTTCCAAGCAGATTAGATCGAACAAAGACAAAAAGAAATTTTGTTTTAGATATAAATCAAACAAAAATCACAAACTTTGTTGAAATTTGTGAACGTATCAAACAGCATGTGAATGAATGTGAAATAATTTCTCAAGAGTTTGTTTCCAATTTAAGACTTTTGGATGAGGAAAAATATTATGCTGCCTATTATAATAACACATTCTATATTGGAAGAGTCATTGAAATATTTGAAAATTCTACAAAAATTAAATTTTTAAAATCCGAATTAGATGTTTATAAATGGCCTAAAGAAACAGATATTCAAATAGTACAAAATGAATACTTATTCTTTGGATCAGTTACTCTAATTGGAACCGAACCGTTTTATTTAAATAGACATGAAAAAATATTAATTGAAAAAAGATACAAAGAATTAAAGAGAATATATAATGATTAACTATACGTAACTCAAATATGTGTACAAATATTTGTATTTTATATGTGTTCATGTTCGTAAATTTAAAATGAAAGATTTTTATTCTAAACTTATATATATATATATATATATATATATATATATATATATATATATAAGTTTAGAATAAAAATCTTTTATTTTAAATTTACGAACATGAACACATAAAATACAAATAAAATTAATACAGATCGGAATAAAATCATTAATGATTTTATAAATTATAATATTTAGTTATACATATATTTTTTAATTATTCATGTATATATTTATTTTATATATATATATATATATATATATATATATATATAAAATAAATATATACATGAATAATTAAAAAATATATGTATAACTAAATATTATAATTTATAAAATCATTAATGATTTTATTCCGATCTGTACTAATTTTATTTGTATTTTATATGTGTTCATGTTCGTAAGTTTAAAATAAAAGATTTTTTTTTAATTAATAATTGGAACAAAGTTTAAAATAAGACATTTTTTTAAATTTATAATATGTATATTTTGCAAAATAAAAAATTATTAATAAATATATTTGCATTACATAGAATTACTTTATATTTCATGGAATTGTTTCGTATTACGTCGCATTACTTAGAGTACATGGTGCATTACATGGAATTACTTGAAATTACCTGATAATTCGCAATACATGTACAAATTTTTAGCCAGTGAGACACCCCTTGGGAAAAGCCATTCTCTTGGACATAGCCTTTCTCTCAACACATTATACTTAATTCGCTGGGAAAATGCGTATTTAAGAAAAAAATTCTTTGAAAAGTGTTTGATTTAATTTCAAACGCAATGTATAAGAATCCTATAATCATGAATCTCTATTATGCAATGCTTCAATTGCGTAAATACAAATTAGAGCGAGAGTTGTTATTGGTAATTACTGTTTACTTGTTAATTTAATTAGATGTTCTTACCACAGTTAAGTTTTTGCTTTGTTAATTT
This sequence comes from Camponotus vicinus, assembly GCF_025532165.1. Classification (NCBI taxonomy): domain Eukaryota; kingdom Metazoa; phylum Arthropoda; class Insecta; order Hymenoptera; family Formicidae; genus Camponotus; species Camponotus vicinus. Next base: position 17,438,089 of record NW_028141967.1, on the reverse strand, counting down.
GATCTAAATTTAAATTAGATGCTTTCTTTTATTATAAATTGAATATTCTTTCAATCTTGTTTTACGTCTCATATATTTTTCCGAAATATTCTTTTCTTCAAGTTCTTCAACTTATCACTTTGATACGAGTAAATTCGCAATTTAATATTCCACCGAGCGTTCATGTACATATTTGTTGACATGCCAGCATCGTAGATTTCTCAATTTTCGGTTGCACACAGATGTGCATGGGAGTCGCAAATGTATGTAAACGTAACAGCGGGGGGGGGGGAGTGCCCTCAGGGAAAGCCACGGTATAACATCTGGCCAAATATTTAGGTGTCGAAGTAAGATGTGTTTGTGCTGTATTTGCCTCATTCGACATTCTCAACTAACACACATGTCTATTTTTTTCCAGGTAAGCTATCTTGGGTCTCTTGGGTGTGTTTGTGAAAGTCGTACATCGCTGCAATATGGTAAGATCAATTATGATAATTATATCGTCACTGCAACCGCATATCCACTTCAATAAAGCAAATTGCACAACGTAATATCATTTTTTCGAAATTTATCTTAATATAATATTTTTTATTATTTATATATATTGGATGTTTTCGCTCTGATATTTATCAATATTTTTCTATCATATATATAAATTATTAAGAAAACTTAAGAAGAGATAACACGTAAATTTAAAAAAATATACAAATATTGATAATACGATAGGACTGATGGCAGCATAAACGAATTAATTAAACATGACCTAAACCATTAATCAAATTTGTCTGGCTGACGAAATTAATAAATCAGGGCGAAATTAAAAATCCGACGAGACAAAAAAGTGGTCACGTACAGTTTTATACGAGAATCGACGTAATGCGACGGTATGAATTACGAATTATGGAACGCATTGCTCATCCGGGAGACATCAATCCGGGATAATCGACGAGTCGCGAAATTCCTTTTTGTCGCGCGAGATGAAACATGACATCGGTTTGTCCTCGTCGTCCGTCGGAATTTTGTTCGCTCGCTATTTGATATCCGTCTCATGATTTATACTTTTAGTTTCGTCTCGTCGAAGTTCGCCTTCCGCGGAAAAAGAAAAGAAAAGCCACGATGTATCGTTTAATACGGACTGAAATAATGTCATGTGTGTGAAGTTGGCATCTCAAGTCTCAGCATCTCACAAATAAACGTCAGATTTTGTTGCATCCAGCATAGTTCTACAGTTCCTGATAGGTTTTAACAATAGTTCCGTCGAATTAATTATAAATATTTAACTTTTAAAAAATGAGATGCCAACTTCCGAAAACATCCAACAGCATCTCATCATATTTCAAATATCTGATCACAAAGCAGTAATATTCCGCAGAGTTCTATCGCCTACGCACATTCTGTCAATAGTTCTGACGATTAAACTTCGTAGAAAATAATTTGTCATCACAAAACATATTTACGCGTACAGGGGTGAGATGCTGGTCGTAAATCACAAGTTCTGACGATTTTAATTGTTTTTTATAGTAAATTGATACTTCCTCTTTACGGTAGAAAAGAGTTCTCGATGATACAGTTAATAATTAATTTTTTAAACACTTTAGAATCAACGAGATGCCCGGCCTATACGTGTAGATATGAGATGCTATCCCTAAATCGGCAGTTCTAGCGATCTTAAATAATTTTTCTAGTAAATTAATATTCCCCCTTCACGCTTGAAAAGAGTTCTGGGCGATACAATTAGGATTTAATTCTTTTAAACAATTTAGAACCAACGAGATGCTCAGTCTATACGTATAGGTATGAGATGCTGGTCGTAAATCGACAGTTCCGGCGATTTTAATTGTTTTTTCTAGTAAATTGATACTTCCTCTTCACGGTAGAAAAGAGTTCTCGATGATACAGTTAATAATTAATTTTTTAAACAATTTAGAATCAACGATATGCCCAGCCTATACGTGTAGATATGAGATGCTATCCCTAAATCGGCAGTTTTAGCGATCTTAAATAATTTTTCTAGTAAATTAATATTCCCCCTTCACGCTTGAAAAGAGTTCTGGGCGATACAATTAGGATTTAATTTTTTTAAACAATTTAAAACCAACGAGATGCTCAGCCTATACGTATAGGTATGAGATGCTGGTCGTAAATCGACAGTTCCGGCGATTTTAATTGTTTTTTCTAGTAAATTGATACTTCTATCTCATATCTACACGTATAGGCCGGGCATATCGTTGATTCTAAATTGTTTAAAAAATTAATTATTAACTGTATCATCGAGAACTCTTTTCTACCGTAAAGAGGAAGTATCAATTTACTATAAAAAACAATTAAAATCATCAGAACTTGTGATTTACGACCAGCATCTCACCCCTGTACGCGTAAATATGTTTTGTGATGACAAATTATTTTCTACGAAGTTTAATCGTCAGAACTATTGACAGAATGTGCGTAGGCGATAGAACTCTGCGGAATATTACTGCTTTGTGATCAGATATTTGAAATATGATGAGATGCTGTTGGATGTTTTCGGAAGTTGGCATCTCATTTTTTAAAAGTTAAATATTTATAATTAATTCGACGGAACTATTGTTAAAACCTATCAGGAACTGTAGAACTATGCTGGATGCAACAAAATCTGACGTTTATTTGTGAGATGCTGAGACTTGAGATGCCAACTTCACACACATAATAATGTCGACTGACAGGAATTTTTAGCTGGAACTATGTGAATTATGTCGTGTAACAAACATTTATGTACACATTATGTGCGTTGCGGTTATCAAAACTTCAAGAGGCGCTCATTATTTCATCGAAGTCGAATCGCATTGTTTTACAATATGCAGAGTATATATTTTCTCCGTCAGTTTTATTAAAAATTTAAAAAAAATTAAAATAAATTCATATAAAATGTTTACAAATTTCTGCAGATTTTTGTATGTTACTTTAAGTTCTGTGTAACGCGCTTAAAAAAATTACATTCCGCAGATGACGATAATTCTTGACGATCGACCGATCATAGATCTCGATCAAATCATTTTATTCAATTGGTATATCAGTGCGACGATCGGCGTATATGGGATCGCCGTGAGTTATCGTGCAATATTACAGAATTTTCGACGGCGGGGATGAGGATAATCATAACTTCTGTGCGTGGCATCCTCGATAATTCGACGGTTATCAAAGATCGTCTACCGCCGTTCGTCGCGTCTACATATTTATTAGGAATATATTCGCAAAGTTCTTCCTTATTGCATCGTACGAACGCAGTATGGAAATGTGCGCGCGGTGCATCGTGCTATCAACGTTCATGCAGCTTAATGCACGTATCAAATTCATCCGCTCGTCTGCATCAATCTCATGGAAGATCGCATCTTCTGATTAAAATAAAAATCTTTAGAAAAAAATTCAGGAAAAAATCTCTCTCTTGTATTGAATTTTTTAAAATTAGAATTAAATGCCAAGTCTTTTAAAATTGAGAAACAATTAGTTTAACTGTTGAGCTATTATGATGACAATCATGTTTACAATGATTAATTACTTCAACCGTTTAATTACTTCAATCGATAAAATTGATATTTGTAGTAAATTAACATTAACTTATTAGTTTCGTAAATTAATTGTGATTAAATTTGTGTTGTAATCAACTTATAAATTATAAATAACTTATAAATTATTCATATAAATTACAATTATTCATATTAATGAAATAAATTTTGTTAAAATTATATCTTTTTTTCATCTTTCTTAAGAATTAATAGTAAGATATGTTAATTAGCAAAGGTTATTTACAAAGCAAGCTATCCACAAAGAAATATATTCATATACATATATTAACAAAACTAATATTACTAATGTTTAATTTTGTAAAAAGATGATTTGTTCTTTCTTTTTCTCTCTCTCTCTCTCTCTCTCTCTCTCTCTTTTCTAAGAATCCATATTCGCATGATTATATGAGTTTATATTAAAAATATCATATTAAATATCATATTAAAAATAGATATGTTTAGTTTTGTATCAGTTTATTCTATATTAAAAATAGTTGCGTTTGGTTTTGGAAATAACAATTAATTTCGCTAACAATCTATCGCGAAGCAGCATTATATAGTGGCGTTTCCCACGCCATTATCGAGCACTACAGTAGTTATCGCCGTTAGCGCAGAAGCCGACGATGCTCGAGAACGTGCTCGCGAGGTGCGTCGTCGCAGTATGTATTAGCAATAAACTATATACCGAGTGCAATAACACTGGATAATAATGATCGCCGTTTCCGTCGAACGACTGTAACGAGCATAACGATACAATCGTCGGTGCAACAATGTTTCATCGTTGCGACTAATTGTAACACTTTATCACGGTACAATTCGCGCGATACTTTGAAACTGAAAGAGTTCATCGGGAAGTAGATTTCAGTTATTGGCTCTTAATGATACTGCGAGAACAAAATAAATCATGGAGAATCCGCGAAGGTATTTATCGAACGTAAAAATATTAAATAACAATATTGATATTTCTTATAGAATATCGTTCAAAATAATTGATTTTTTTAATTAAATGCAATTATGGAGCAATACTAAAAGATAAGAATTATAAAACGTTAGGAAACATTTTACGGTTATTGTAATAATAAGTAATTGGATATTATAATTAAAAAGCATATATAATACTTCTTAATACTTCTTAAAAATAAAAATTTTGATTATAAATAATACATCCTCTATAATTTTTATTATAAATAATGCTACTAATAATCACCTTATATACATTGATGTTATAACTGGTAAAAGATCTTTGTTTAAAATAAATATAAAAAAAATTTAAAGCATTTATTTGATCAAACTTGGCAAAGCTATTATACACATTATAAATTGATAAATTAACTTATTCTTAAAAAATTTCTTATGCTTTTTTTACCTATTGCATTATCAGTTTGAACTCTGGTTATTCGATAGTTTATTTTTTCGAATATTAATATCATTCTATTAATATTCTATTTCTATTAATATCTTTATACTATAACATTCTGCTGCCTGTTGAAGCGTTTTATTCGCCTTTAATCCTGCAAGCTCGAAGTGTTAAGGAGTAAAACAATACTCATGCTGGAAAGAACGACGAGAGAGCTTTTTTTGGCGGAAGTAATTATTCACGTGGGTAGGGACATGAGGAAGGAAAAACTGCTTGAAGAAATGGCGAGAACGGACGAAGCATTCGAGAGAATAAAGCATGGTAGTGGAGTGTGAGTCGAAGGTTGCGTGGCCGACGGCGAGGGATAAGGATGAGGATGGGAGAAAAAACGGTAAGATAGTACGGAGAAAGTTCTCAGAAGGATATGCGGGAAGCACCGTTGAGAAACAAGCGGGCAAGATGAGGGCTAAGAGATTCAGAGGGTTGTAAGATGGAACGAACGATGTAGAAGAGGGATAGCGTGAGGTGTAAGGAGGGGAAGGTGGCTCTCACGGGACTCGTACCCGCGAAAGAGCCACGGCCACTCAGAAACATCCGGTCTTTCCGCGCGAAATTTACACCGTTAAACGCTCGATCTCGCGAATGCATCGGCGAATATATTCGCATTAGTTTCTAGGAATGCGAATATTTGTCAGGTAATGTTTATCTTTTCCTCTTTCAAGATTGGAATCTTTATCTCTCTCTTCTTTTTATTATTATCAAATTGCAGTGAAAAAGTTTATATTATATATCTTAGTTTCATGCATAATTATTTTTGCTTTTAAATTATTTATATTTTACATTTTTATAAACTTTTTTCATATTTCGTAAACTTGATCTCTTATTCTTAAATAACTTATACCAATATTGTATATGATAATTCAATTATGTATCGATTTTGTTTAGAAAAAAATTTTAATGTAACTTTTTATAAAATGTTATCGGCTAAATACAATCGACTAAACATATGTATGAGATAAGCATATTTTGTAGCATAAAAATTGTAACTTTATGTCATAAGTTCGTTTTTCATGTTAATTGAATTTTATTATGATAAAAATAATTCTCTACAGATATATATGTCATATGAACGAGTTAAATTCAATATTATAAAACGGATTATTTGCGATGTAAATATGGATTTACGTCAAGCTAAATTTATGAAAATATTTATAACCGAATTATTTTTAGCAACGTGATACACCTGATTAAGCTTTAGTTAATATCTCTATAAATAATCTGGCTGCAAATGTAAACGTCCATTATTTTGCATAAATTCTTTTTATTTATAAATATAATTTATATAATAAAATTATATTTATTTTTGTCTCTCAAAAACATAGGAATACATAAATATGTGTGTATGTGTTTGACATAATATACATACATTTTGAATAAATATACATAAATATGTGAACAAATGAATTATAAATTTATTACATATATAGTTAGAAAAGTATCTATAGAATCTCCACTTAATTTTGAACATAATTTCTGATTGTAAAAATTTTGCAAAAGACAATAATTGCGGGGAACGCTTTAAGAGAATGCAAATATTTTAATCAAAAATTTCACAGCATTTTCGCTAGCTTTATATAGACATTATCTCCCTTTTTCAGATGAAAAATATATTTTGATGTCGAAGGTTAACACATCGTGAAAGAAACTTATTTGCAACGTCCTAGAAACGGATTTCGTCGGGGAATAAAGTCACGTAACACGCGTACACAAGCGGGTGTGCGACGAATTTCAAATATTTGCTCACGCACGTGTGAGAGGCTGCGTGAAAATTTGTGATTTATTTCGTCCTGGTCAAAGCGACGCACGCCTTTTATCCCTTTCGATGTGCCTTTATGTGCACAATTGCGAAATTAATACGATTTGAAAATATGTACGAAGTATAAAAAATAATATTTGATACAATTTATTTAAAATATAATGTATATAATATTTTTTTTCTTATTATTTATAGACTAATCTCTTCTTTATATCAGACTTTTATTTCTATTTCATAAAAAGGGATTATAACAATTTAAAGTATTACGTTTACAATCACACAATTGATCGATTCATATATTTGAACTCTTTCTCAAAAAACATTATGCAAATGAGATGCATAAATACGCAAAGTATTTCGGAAAATTATGACAAATGCATTTGAAATTATTCATGCATATTACACAAATTAAAAATCTCAAAATATCGCAGAAATACAAAGCAAGTGTAATTTTCCGTTTATTATCGTAAACATGTGCATCGATAAATACAAATAAATTATTAGATTAACGATGTCTCCAAAAATATACCGACATTATAGCAGCACACGCAGGACGCCAATTACGCGGGCCGAACAATTTCGATAAATCACGGGGATCCGCTAATCGCCTGATGTACGAGGTTGTATTTCACGGCGCGAAAAATTGTTCAATAAACGAAATGCACATTCGCGCGAGGAATAATCCGCGAAGCGCTTTTCCAGACTCACGAAGGCACGACGCGACGTTCGTTAGACGTTCTTTTATCCATCCGACACGCGTTACACGCTTGGTGAACTAATTCACGCGAGCTAAAAGCAACATGTACATCTGCAAAGAAACCATACAACCGTGATTCAAATTCCCTGTACAATTCGATCACCGAACTCGAGCATGGCTAACAATTTTAAAGATAAAAAGTCATCTTTCACTTTGTTATATCATCAAAGAAAACTTAGCGTTTCCTTATCCGATTTACCTGATTAAAATCTAATTTATATTATAAAATATAAAAAAATTAATTTAACAAGATTACGTCAATATGGATAGTGTGAAATATTCCAATAACTTGCATAACACAATAGATAATAATTGAATCACGAAAGCGTGACGTAATTAATAATTACTTCAGGACGAACCTGGGCGTCGAAGGAAGAAAGAATAGATTGCTCGCCACCACGTTAAATGCGCAGCTAAAATTAAGTAGCTCTCCGCGAGAACAAAAAGGAGAGAGCGTTCAGAGATGAAAGAGGAGGAAGGGTCTCTTCGAAGAGAAGAGTTGAAAGGTAGTAGAACGGAGGTTCATCTTTGTTAGCGGCTTTCTCGAAAAGCGAGTGGATCATAAGAGGGAGCGTTAAAGCACGCTCGTTTCTTAAACGCGGTGAAGGAGGCTGCTGCAACCGCCCCTCTCGGAACCATCCCTTCTACATTATTCGCTACGTCGGAGAGCGCGGACGGTTGGCTAACTCGAGACTATAAAACTTGGTAGACGCTGTTAATGTTTCATTTGCATAAGTGACGGCAGTCCCAGGTTAACGCGATTTTCGCGCAAACGGCAAGAAAATTGGCCGTCTCGACGACGAACGTTCCGCAGTGTTATTCCTAGCTGTCAGTTGCAATCGTTCATTGAAGACGGATTTAATTGATATGGACAAGATCTTTACTTTGTTTCGGAATTACTTCCTCTACTGAAAACACAAAAATACCTACAGAATATGTATAATTTTTTCATTCATTTCACTCTTAAACTTTTGTCGAAGATTTATACAATTTAATATGAATGATGTAAGATAAAGGAAACTTTAAATTAAACGATCAATCGCTTGCTGTATAAAATCTATATTACTTCGAAATTTCGCTCGATGAGTTCGCAACAAAGTAATTATACCAATCATAGATTAAATACGGTAACTTTGGATAGAGAAACTCTCGAATCTACCGATTAATATTAGAACGAAAAAAAAACTCGTTATTACAGGCAATTTACTAGGAAAAACTTTACGAAATCTCGAGAGATGTAAGAGTTTGGCTGTAACCTCGCTCCGATCGGGTAAATCGAAGTCGCCATCGTCGAGACGTCGACGTGCAGGATGAAAGATCGGGTTTTTCTAGAATTCATATCGACAGCGTTGGCGATTCTCCGCAGAGAAAAGAGCGAAAAACACAGCGATTTTCTTCCCTTCTCTCACTTTTCTCATTGTTCCTACTGTTTTCTACGAGGAGATCCCGCTGCCCATCAACTCCCCGTGCCGAGAGTTAAATAAAATTTATCTCGCGGGACGCAGCCTCCACGGAATTTCGCCACATTCCAGCGGATGCAGGAACTGCATCCGGGTTTGATGCGACGTCGATGGCACGGGGAGGGCGGACAGAAGGCCGACGACAAGAAGCAGTAACGGATGTAAAACGGGAGCACTCGTATTTTTCTCCTCGATTAGATTGTTTTTTGTACCTAATTTGAATAAGATAATTGAGCAAGTGAGATGAAATGATTTTTTAATAGGAAAATTATTGGTTATTATGGAAGCATTTTGAAGAATTAAAATTTTTTAAATTTTCTCATTGGAGTTATTTTATTTTCATTAATTATTTTATTATGTAATTTGTCATTTGATTACAAATTGATTCTAAATTAATTGAAAAAATATAAGATGCTTAGCAATTTGGGATATTTAAAAGTATTAATTTTGGAAAACTTGATTTTTGTAAAAATATAAACCGAAGCTTAATAATGAGATTAATTAATATTGAAAATTTAAAATTTCTCATCAAAGAGATTTTATAAATAAACAAATATCTTATTTTTTAGTGATTTTCAAAAAGATTTATAAAACCAGAGAAAATGTAAATATATATTTAATTTGATGTGAAAAAGAAGCACTAAAAAATTTGAATATTTGACGCTACATCGTATAATAGACAATTAATAAATACGTTCCCTGAGTAGTATGAATGGAACAAAAGGAAGTTTTTTTTTATTGCCACATTTCTCTCGATCCGGTACTGACAAGAAGGCGGATGTCGCAACGTATTCAAATTGCAACTCGGCCACCTTCTCTTTTATTCCACACTTTTATTTCCGCCGCGTCAAATGCCATTTACAACTAGCTTGACCTAATTAACAATGCAATTCGTTGCTCGGAATCTCGATTGTTCCTCGCTCTGACATATAATCAGTGATATGATTCGCAAGAAAATAACGGAGAGTACACGTATATAATTCAGAAACTGTGTGAAATGAAAATTTCCAAGTAGATTTTGTTATAATTTAAAAAATGGATCATTTCTTCAACTATTAAAGCTTTATTAACTATTAAAGCTTAATTCAAGCGAAGATCAGTCTTTACAAATTGTTTCTTTTTTTCCGAAAGTTTCTGTTATTGCAGAAAATATTCCAAAAACTTGTACTTTAGATATATAATATCTTCAACAGGTTTTTTTTTCAACAATTTTTACTTTTAAATTTTTACTGCAAGTCTGTTTAATCTCTTCAATTTTAAATCCATGCAACTTAAAGATTTTTGTATTTTTAAGAATCTCGGCTTGAAACAATCGCTATTTTTTTAACCTTCAATAACCTTGAACGCAGGAGATACCTGCATAATGTATATATATTAAAGAGGAGGACCCGGACGGACAGCCGGCATTCTTGGATACCGAGTGGCGCCTAGTCATCCCGCTGGACAAGTTATTATCTCAAGCCGAATGCCAAGCAGTTCCTCCGGGACCCGGGCAATTTAACGCGCGTCTTCATGTTTATAACGCGATATAAACTGACATACCTTTATACGCTATGCACGAATAATAGCAAATGAAGATTTCCGAATAGCATGTTGACATAATCATGAATCATTGCTCTAATCATCTCTTGAATATACTATATATTACTTATCGTATCTTTACATCAATCAGAACGTATATAATTAATGTAGATCTGTAAACGCAACCGTTTTTTTATAATCTCTGCAAATAACATAGACACATCTTCAGAAACTTGCTAGTTCGTCAGCTCTAATGCGGCTCGTTATCGGTCGCTTAATTACCGCTTATCTAAAGTGGTGAGGAAAGCAAAAAGCCAATTCTCCAGTCGTTGAAAGCAGCCGGAACCGAAACGCACGTCCATGAAAGTTTCCAAATATTTTCCCAAGCACACCGTCAAGCCCCGAAGCGCGGAAATACGTGCAGGTGGCAGGTGACCGTCGGTGTTTCAGACAGGTTCATGTTTCTGATCCTTCTTCCGCGGACGTGCCACGGCGAATCGAAGCAGCTGGTTTCGACTCGTTGCCCCTTTCGAGACTCGAATAAAATATTTTTTGCTTTTTTATGAATTTCATATGTTATCATATTTAATTTCTCTTTCTTTCTTCTATTCTCTCTTTTAATAATAGACTTATCTTCATAATACTGTCTTAAAAGATACAGTAGCTTTTTGATGATTAGTAAAATTGATATGACAAATATATAAAAAAATTTAGTAACGACATATTAATTCAAGGGAGCGAGATTTTTGGCGAATTATTTTTCTTAGGTTATTTTTACGAATCAGAGGCGTACATCGATGCATCCTCGCCGCTTCTCTCCGCGCAAGCTAAGGACTATCTTCAGTAGAGGTGGAGGTCTATATTGCAGTTAATCTATGTTCCGATTGTATCTGCTCATTGGGTTACGAAGTACCCGGGTACGGGCCTCCGGACATTAACTGCCGTTGTTACTGCCTGCAACGATCGCAGATACCGGCAGTTTCACCGTATTCGCCCCCGTGTCTCGTGTGTTTGCATGGGAGCAGTCTGCAGAGTGGCCTAATCGATAGAATGGAATGGAGAGGAAGATCGCGTCGTGCGAGCGAGAGCAAGGTTTGATAACGCTGAAATTAAATCCTGTGGGGCCTCGAAAAAATTTCTGCTCGTTGACGATCGCGCAAATTAACGCCTTCGCATGCAAGCATCGAATTAAAACTAATTCATCTTATTAGATAAATTTTGACAATTTTACGTCACGTAACATTCTGATGTATTCAAAAATGTTTCATTATTTTTGACGCTTTTTTCGACGCTCGCATGGATATATAAATTTTTCAAAGCAAAGCCGTAGTTTATAAAATAAAGATATTTGAAAAATGTATAGATATCTGCAAAAATAATACAATTTTTGGAGGGGAAGAGAATTTCTATTTCAGAAGAATTTATATTTCAGAATTGGTTCTCTCTCTCTCTCTCTCTCTGAGAGAAGGAAGAAAATTAATTTTCTTCCTTGATATTTTGTATCATCAAGGGATGGTAGTAGATGTAGTTAGTAATTTTAAAGACTACACGCACAAATCTCACGTGCATACGAATCCACGTCTCGAGTTGTAATTCCCGGAACGCCTGGGATTCCCCTTGAATTCGAGTGCGTCAAGTTGCAGGGTGAGACACGGGATTAATTACTGTATAGCCAGACGAAATGCCCTGGTAGCAACACGAGCGCGAGAACAGTTGCATAGAAGGGTTTCTGCGGCGGTAGTTCACCAACTTTGGACTATACCCTGAAACATGCCCCAGTGTTGGCCATTACTTCGCGCGAATCTGAATCTGATTAATAATCCGTCGAGTAGATTACATTCTGTCTCATTGTCATTCGAAGATCGTGCATCTGGATTTATTCAAATTATCTGTTATAGATATTACAATCTGATATAATATCATTGATATCGTAAACTGTGATATTAATTAAATGATATTTAAATATAATATATTACATATATATACATTTATATACAAATATATATTAATATATTACATATTTATACATTTGATATTCGTAGTTAAAATTCCATTATTGTTAAAATAGTTAAAATTTTATTATTATAGTTTCAAAGTATTAATTAAAATTTTTTATTATAAAGTACTAATTATAATTTTAATAAACTAATTTTAATTATTATTTTTAAATTCAAAATATTTCTTAATGTACATTAAATCAGAATCACACATATGCAGTTTTTTCAACCCAGAATTATGTTTAGTACTTTTGTGAAAATGAAATTAAATTTAAAACGTAACATTTTATTGTTCCCTTCTATTATTCTCTTTCAAATATTACCAGTCATTTTTCCACCTATTAGTTTCTAATAAAATGTTTCACCTCAAATTTTTCTCTCGTACAACTAAAAAGGAAATTGAAGAAATCTACAAAGACTTGGAAACGAAAATGTATTTGATAAAAATAAAAAGGAGAAAACATATTCTAGAAATTCTGCAAACCATAACTCGTGTGTCAATCGCAGTATAATTGCTAATATTATTAATTAAGTCTAAAGTCGCGCGATGTTTTTTTTATCGAATTTCTCCCGAAGAACCCAATGAATCTTTTCTCTCTTTGTCTCTCTCTCTTTTCCTTTCTCTCTCTTTCATGACTGGTCAGGCGGCCGTCTTATCTTCTGAAAGATTCTTCGGGTTTAATTGCGCTAGTCAGTCCCCCGACTCCAGCGAACCTGCCGTTAGCCCTTTGCCTATCTTTCATCTTCCTGGTTTCTCCTCTAATCCCTACGGTTACCTAGACTATAGATTCACTGCGTTGTCGCTGATGTCGTACTCGGGGAATTCGAAAGCCGAACGAGTGTCCCGTGAGAATGACGCGGTGAATAGTGAACACCTTTATCGTAGAATTAAAGGGCAACGTCTCCCTTGGCCCCGATAGTCTAAGTATGTTTCATAAGTTGACCCTTTCCGTTCCTATAATTCCAATTGAAGAATCATGTCTACTACATCTTATACATTAATTTATCTGTCCTAAGAATAGAAGATTAATTTTTACAGAAATGAAAAATCGAAGAAAACGTTTTAGCTATTATGGCATTGTATAAATTTAATTGACACAATATATATTCTATAATATTATATTTTGTATTTGTAAACTGGATAAATCAAATTTTGAAATACGATAAATTTAAACAAGATACAAATTAATGTATTTTAATAGGATTAAAATCACTTAGGTTATCACAGATATTACTCAAGTACTATCCAATAGATCATAGGAATCATTTCTATAACACCATAAACATTTAAAATTTAAATAAAAATTAATCTAGATATTTTTCCAGTTTCTTTACATTATCTTGCGTAATATATTAAGCAATAATTTCACCATTATTTATAGAAAGATCTATTGTTGTACAACGCAAAATGTAGCAGCTAGAAGTGGGGATATCAAGCAGCCTTTTTTTTTATAAATCGCTACATTAGAAGAGGGCTTTGGGCGCCGTGAAATCCAATATCATTGGTAACCAGCTGAAACTCTGATCCTCGTTAGAGGATATCGAACGGATCGTCGCCGCGGCTCGTTTGTTTTATTTTAATCGGGAAATACGCGGCGGGCGCGTATGCTTTTCCGTCGATCGCGCGGGTAGCCGTAACGATTTTTCGATACGGCTTTTTCGCGGCGTTCAAAATATTTACTAATGAACGGTATTGTGCCTAGGCGTGTCGGAGCAGCGAGTTGAGCTCCGATGTCGGCTTTAATTCCCAGATGATGTGGCTTTGAAATCAACACGATCGAGGAAGAGCTTTGTATTACTGATACGAAAATTTACATACGAAGCCATTAAAAACAATTCTCTCTCTCTCTTCCTATACGTTTCTTATATCACGCTAATAATTAGATTTTTTCGTCCGATCGTGCTTGTTTGAAATTTATACGTATCTTAAACATGTATCGTGAACATGAAAGCGAAATCATAGTAAAAGCTATCGCATTTAGGATTTGCATAAAGAAATATATTATTAAAACGGTTATGCGCGCACGATCTGCTGTGTTATATTCCGCAAGGTAATACACTGGTTTATAGTAGGCATAGCAGACTGGTCGGGAGAGGCTGCCTAGCGCTATAATGCATTTTTATTTAAGTTTATGCGCGAGGTAGCGCTAATGCTCGTCGTGCGAATTTCACGGCGCGAGGACGAGAACGAGAAGTCGCCACTTTTGCCGGACGGAAACCAGTGTGACGGACGAAAAAGGCCGCGCGCATAATTTAGCAGGTCGCCCCTCTCGCGTCACGGATCGTCCTCGCAGACGGCTTTTTCTGCAGCCGAGAGGTATACATCGGTACGTCGGTGCTTAATCCGCGCGCTAATTAAATCGCAAAAGAGAGAGAGAGAGAGACAGAGAGAGAGTCGTTTCGCCTTGGTGCGTCCGTGACTCTGATAGAATAAAAGCAAAACGAGCGAGAGGGATGCATTGAGAAAACAAGAAGAGAGAGAAAGAGGAGATTCTCCTCTCTTTCTCTCTCTCGACGGTCGCATAAATTATTTGCGAGACGGCACGACGATCAGCCGCGACCGAATCTCAATATGAATCGCGGTAATCGCGCTAATGGAACCCGATTCGCCGACGAGGACGCGAAAGAGGACCTTCAGCCTACGCACTAAAAAATTGAAAAGTCAACGCGAATTACGCGATCGTATTTCTTCGGGATTTAGTGTACTCGGCGAGATGTAACTTCGCAGTCAACACACGCGGTAACTTTGTTGTCGATACGAACGATCAGCTCCATTCCAATGAAATCAAATCACCATGAGGCAGTTAAGCTTCGTTAGTGATTTCGTGTTCGCAGATTTCGTCGTGTCGAGGTACATAATGATACATTTTCGATACTGTTAACTGAGTGCAATTAATGTTGTCGTACATGTATGTATTTTTTGGAAGGAGTTTGTGTCTCTAAAATATCTTTCTTAAATATTAATCAGCTCACGTAATCATTTCCTGATATCTCGAGAATTATTCGCAGTATTAAAACTGTCTAGTAAAATAATTATTATAGTAATAATGTGTAATTTATCGGAATACGTGACATATCATTGCATACCTCTAGAATCAAAGGAAATATCAATTCCAATAAAGCATTACATCGTATTATTAATTTCGACTTTTATTTGATTATCGCAGCCCCATACTTCTTGTATCTCTTAATCCCATACGATTCTCCGAACATGCACTTCCATCGCGCTGCATATGGACTCGAATTATTCACCGACCGCGCTTATTTCGATGACGAACGGTCACTGCGCTTCGAGCATCGATTCGCGGCTGCGCTTAACCGTACTCAGGAATTTATGAATTATTTCGCCACGTTAATGCGCGACACGACACACCACACGAAAAACACATCGCTCGAATGCATCCGTCAATATTGGAGCAGGGCGTGTTAATTCTACTGATTAAAGTGATTTGGAAATAATACACCATATTCACGCTTACTTTTGTTAAATTTGAATAAATTTTTAGCTGTAAATTAAATGAAAAACAATCTACTTTTAGCAAGCGCGACATGTCTTTACTCTTAATTTAATTATGATATCTAGAATCTCAATATCTCTTTCGAAAAAGAAAAATTCTTCGTTCAGAAAATCTTCAAATATTCAAATTGCCTAATAAATTTTATTTTCCAATTATTTTCTATTAATATTTTTATAGAAGATTTAATCGCTTTTTTTATAACGGATATATAAAAAAAGAAGCGCATATATATAGTTATTGCACGATATACAGTTAAAAGTTATATTTAAAAAAGAGATTGATATATGTATATTTTTTAAATATAACTTTTAATTATATATCGTAAAACAACAACACTATTTAAAGAGTAACAAGATCTAATAATTTTGTGGTATCTTTTGCTTAATGCACTGTACTTTAACAAGCACAGAACGTTTGGTGTGACGAGTATCCCATATTTCAGAAGCTAACTACATTACAGTGCATCGTTATCGCACATGGTTGTTTCACCAGTCTCGTTTTATGGCTGCTCCGATAATGGCGAAAGCTGAATAAATTAACGGCGGATTTTCTAATGATTTTGCGTTACGAGCGGACTTCTCCGCTGATGATACCGTCCGAAAATTCCGCCTGGATCAGATTTGCGCGGCAACTATTCGTGTATAAACTCGTCTGCGAACTTTACACTCGCCTAATGCGCGCACATGAAAATGCGAGCCATGAGTCGAGTGTCCTGCACGAGCACATTTGCGAGAATGAGATCGTAAAACGCACTCCCACGTAAACCATTCAGCTTTCTTTATGGTCGTTTTTAACGAACGAAAAAAATTGAAATTTCCTATGATTTGTACAATAAACAGAAAATAAAGCGCAAACTTTTTATAATTTAATATAATATCGTTATAAAAATATACGCACACATAAATGATTATAACAGAATGTAAATTTGAAAACCACGCACGTCGTGTCATTAAGAAAACTTTATGAATATAAGATTCATTTTTTTAATTAATTTCAAACAAATCTAATTTCTGAAAAATATTGTTTGCTATTTATCAAGCTTTTGGAAATTTTATAAAAATTACAGTAAATATATATGATAGTTTCTTTTATTAAATTTGCGCTAAGAAGAAAATCTTCAAGTTAATCGAACAACGCAAGCTAAGAGAGAAAACGATCAGCTGATCTGTGAAAACAGGCTATAAAAGAAATTATATTTCCTTATTTTGTGGCTAAAAATATAACAACGAATTATGCTACTTAATTTTTAACGTATACATTATATATCGTACATATAATATAACGTTTATATTCTGCAATATAGCGATATTCGTGCCATGAATATTGCATTCAAATATCACACACACATAAAGATTGCACGAGAAAACACATATTTGCATACGTTATGGAATCGCTTAAAACATTCGAAATTCGCCGCAAATTCCATATTTGGGTCACCGACCAAGATTAAATGAAGAAGATGTTGTGGAAGAGGGGAGGGAGGCATCTCCCATTCGTTTGCATGCATAGGTACATCTGTAATGATAGGGCCCGGGACTGTCTACGCCCTCGCATAATACCCGCGATGCATTATGCATGCTTCACACCCTTCTGACGATTCGGAAAATCACGGTAGGTAGGTAGGTAGGTAGGTGGGTACGTAGGTCTTTGCCCCGTGTATCTCTCTGTCTGTTTCTTGCGAATACATCTATGAAAGTGAACACGAGTCATCCGTCTCGTCTCGTCTCGTCTACGCGAGAAGCGAGTCAATTCGAGCGCGAAAGCGCCTCGATCGATTCGATTGAGTCATCTCATCGGAGGATCATATTTTTATCGCCACGATGCACTTTGTTCCGCCGAGCGTATCGCCGAGTGCATCATCGCCCGCTTCTACGCTCGGATGCGTCTGCAGATTCGATTTTTGTTATCGCAATCATATTGGAAATTAATCATCGGAAGTAACAAAGGTTGCGTTGCGTTATAATTACGATATATTATTCTCGGGAGTATTTCTTAGTTATTTTTAGAAGAAATTTACCGTCCTGTCTACAGGGTGTCTAGAAACTACTTCGCTTTTCTTCAACTATGAAATATAATTTTTTGTTAGAGAAAATTTGATGAGACACTTAATTATGAAGTTACCTAACGTTGGAAATTACAACGTCAAAAGAGTAATTGAATAAGGAAACTTTGTTTTCTCCTCAGTTAGTTTAAGCTGCATTTTGTCTTAAGCGAGATTTAATTAAAATCTTAATTACTAAAACATTTAATGCTAAAGATTAAAAATGGAATTTTTCTAATATTTTGAAAAATAGCATGTTTTATATAGAAGAGTTCAATATATCTTGTCATAAAATTTACGAGTAAAAATATTATTTATTAACGCTGTCTGTTTTGAAAGAAAAATTGTTACAATG
Source organism: Camponotus vicinus (assembly GCF_025532165.1). Classification (NCBI taxonomy): domain Eukaryota; kingdom Metazoa; phylum Arthropoda; class Insecta; order Hymenoptera; family Formicidae; genus Camponotus; species Camponotus vicinus. The sequence goes on along the minus strand of NW_028141967.1, from coordinate 17,419,746 downwards.
CTGAATCATAACGTATAATATATAAAGTAAAAAAATATCAATATAAGCTTTTTCAATAATAAATGTAAAATGATAAAAAAATAAGTTTCGTTATTAAAGAAAGAGGGAAAGCAAAGCCGATAATATGCAACATGTACGGATGCAAAAAAATTTAAATGAGAAATATATATATATTATAAACGAATATCCATTTGGAATTACAAATAGATCATTCTATTAAAAGGATATTTTTATGTTACGCCCGCACAATGATTGAATAGATTCGATGTTGCATGCGCACGTTGCAGTTGCATCGAGCTAACAGAAGCGGCGCGAACAACGGGGGTTATTTTTAAAAACGCAGCGCTTATCGATTGCGAAAAATATTCTTTCAAATTAACGCAATGCTAAAAGTTGTTTTTCATCGCGCGCTGTCAATTTCGATGGATCGTAAGCCGATAAACGATGCGTGGCGTAATAATCAGTGAGAATAATGCAATCATATCGGAATTGACGCAAAATGGGCAATGCGAGATATTTCATTACGAATATTTAAAGAAGCAATATATTTGAAACGATTCAAGTCCATCTAAATTATTTTGAAAATGATTAAAAAACCAAAATTAATTATTGATGATATAGTCTTGGAATATCATCAAAAGTAAGTTCAATCCTTTTCTTTTATTCATAAAATAATTTATTCGTAAATAAAATATACTCTTTTTGAAATTACTAGTTAAAAATTGATTAAAGTAATTTTCTTTTATTAAAATTGGAACATTACTTCGAAGAAGGAAAGGTAGGTTCAAGACACTCCATGTAACGGAAACAATCATTCTCCTTCAAACGCATTACGCGGTTTTGCAAATTTCATATAACTCTCTCTTGCAAGGAGATAATGTCGTCTTGCGTAAGTAGCATGGAATGCGTGTAGGTGCTGTGCGTGTACGCATGCGAGAAGACACTCACAGAAGCCGCAACGAGCGTGTGTATATAAGATGATTTTATCGATGGCGATGCACATCCGCCGCGACATCGCTGCAACGAAAGGCCGGCGATATACCAGGATCAGAGTTAGAGCCATCCACGGAATGCGGAGTGATTAATCGCGCGAGTAATCAGGATAAATAAATGTTAACTACGTGGGAATGCAGAAAATAGTTATGGCTGCGATAAAATATTTTTATACTGATGAATGCGATCTCGCTAATCAATATTTTTATTAAATAATTTATTGTCGCGTATAATATCCTTTTTAATGCAATATTTACATTTAAACATTTTAACAGAGAGAGAGACAGAGGGAGAAAGAGGGGGAGGAGGAGATAAGCTCTTAATCTGTTACATTCATTTTTTGAGAGATTTATAAATATAATTATTTTTTTTTCATATTTTTGAAAATAAAATATTAAACATAAATGAAAACATGAAAATAGTAAAATTTGTTGTAAATATTAAACAGATTTTTTCCGATTTATTTGATTTAAACTTCATATATATATATATATTTTTTTTTTCTGAATATATTTTTTAATAATGTTTTTTATATAATGCACGATGAATAAATAGAGATTTAAAGAATAGAATATTCGCAGTCAGTTTAGGATTAAAAGTAGAGTCCCATTGTTGTGTACATACATATACAACAAGCCCGAAAGTAACCGGAAAGCCTTGTTCGCCAGGACTACTTAACTGCGTCCTGCCTACGCGAGACGTCCAAGGCTCAGAGAAAAAGAATAACTTGAAAAAAGTCGTGCCAAGGTCTCACGGCACTGATGGCAAAGTGCATTTAAAAAAAGTCGCGATTTCTTTTTCAGACAATTTTCGCAAAATAAACTACTTTTAGTCTTAGCTTTAGCTTTTAGAGTATACAGACATATTTAAAAAAAGATAAATATATTTATTTATATTACACATCTAATATATATTATCTTAAAACAATGTAAGTTTTTTGGCATTGGATAGATAAGCACAATGCTATTTTTATTTGTATAGAATTAATAATTGTATTATTTCAAAAGCTTACAATTATGCTATATTTTTTAGATATATCTCTACTTTTTAGATGCATTCTTAAGAAAATAAAATTTACACGAATTAAACATTTAGTATTAACACATAACGAATGCAAATGTTTTGATCCATAATATCGTTGAAAACGCTCGAGACCATTTCGCGTAATTCTCGCTTCGTACAAAATATGCATAATTAGCCATGTCGGCCGTCATATTAAAGGTAGCGGGAAGCAGAGTCGCGATTGTGCAGACGAAAGCCGGCAGTAGCGAAAAACAGGTATCCGCGAGTTCTTATTTAGCGCGCGTCGCTTCTCGCGAGTGCATTCGTTATTTCGCGCGCGATGCTATTTGCATTTATTCCTACATGCAAATAGACGCCGGCTGGACAGGATAAACATGCTGAAGAAACAAACGGTGAGGCGGCGAGATGGCCGGAATACGTGACGCGTACCCTTAAGCTTCCTGAAAAATTCCCGACTAGCGCGCACCGGGAAGTTCTTCTGCGCGGAAATTAATATTAGCAGAAAATAAAGCAAAGACCACACACAACTCGGCACGTAGCTGCGAGCGTGTCATCGTCTTAATGTTTGCGAAAAGGATTCCTACCGCGGAGAGAAAGGGGAACGAATGGAATGAGGCGGTTTGTTTGTTCGTGATGTACTTTGTGGAGCTGCTTTGCAGCGCGCAAATGCATAGTTTTCTGCGCCATGAATCTAAATCGCGTTCGTGTCTCTGAGATATTTAATGAAAAATCACAACGTCGTCAGGCGACAAAGTAATTCAATAAGAATCGAATCTATGCGTTTTGCGAGAAGTGCGTTTCTTAATTTTTATAATTTATATGAATTTTATTAATTATAATAAAAATTATAATAAAAATTTGTATAAAAAATTTAATTTTTATGATATTACAATCGTATTCTTTCGTTTTAAAGGTCCGTGTAAAATATACGGCGATCGTTACTACAGAAATAAATCACGAAAAGTCGGGATTATCTCAGTTCTGAGATATAAAGGAAAGGATTTCTCCCTTTTCTCAACATACTTTTCCCGGAAATCGTCAGTTCCGAGGGGCGTCACTGAGAAGAAAGTAGCTTTTCCGGTGCGTCCCTTGCACGACGCGCAATTATATCAAACCACTATAGCAGCTCCTCAGGGCACACAAGATGTGTATATGCACCGACGTGCATTTAAAGGGTGAGAGAAAAAAAAAGGGGTTGTGGGATGCTGTACAAAGGTCGTAAAAGTAGGAGAACCATAGAATAGCATAATTGCGGTTTTAATGTTTCTTGAAGCGCGTACTCGTATTCTATGCGAAGCACATTGAATTCTTTGTTCCTCGTTCTTTTTTCTCTCTCTTCTCGAGTTTCAGATTTTTTATAGACTTTAGGCAAAATTGCAAAAGATTTGCGATCCGGAAAGATTCTTTAAAAAAAAAGTTTGATTCCTAATTTAATTTATCAATTAATTCCTAATAACGATAGAATAGTTAGTATGTTAGATAGGTAAAAATGTGACTGTATATTTCCTTGTAATACATTAAAGAACTTTGTCGAATAAAAAATCTCGTGGTACAGATATATAGAAAAAATCTTATTTTTTAGTGAATTTGAAATTGACTTTGTTTTAAAATAATTTTAACTCAAGATTGAATTGTAGAAGTATTCAACATGAGAAATTCAAACACTGCGGAATAAAATATCACTCATTTAAATCGTTGCATAACATCTCCAAGTTGACTAGAAAAAGTTCTTTTGAGATTTTGTATAAATTTAACGAAATACCTTGTACATTGCAATTATTATCGTTAATTCAATCTCTGCAGTTATCAAAATCCCTCTCTTTGATTCGTATTCCTGTAGAATTTACTGTCACTAGCATCGCGAATGAGATTACGCATACGATCGTTAATAGTAAATGGCATTCACGAGAATTATGATCGCGGGAATCTACTTAACCTTTTTGAATGTTATGTAATCGATAAATTGCGCGATGCAATCGCTCTTCGCTCTTGCCGTGGATTATAAATCACGTGTTAGCGATAACTAATCGAATCGTTTATCGCGGTAGTTGCGTAGGTCAAGCTCCGAAACGTGATGAATTCAAACGGGATACGAGCGCGAATTGACACGATAACAACGAGATCTTCAAAATTCGGAATAAATCACTGTCAAGATAAACCGTTCGATCGCGAAATACAATGTTTGGTCGCGCGATGATTGAGAGCAAAATCAATCATTGCTCGTCGCTCGAAAAGTTCCGAGGAACCACTCCATTTCTCGGCAATCGCCATCGGAAATTCGAGAGATCGTCAAGCACTTGCGGTGTTCCAGCAAACTTTCGCCTTGTAAGTTTTACGATACTTTAGAGGCGCACGCGATCGTACATTACGTCGCATCGACGATGTACCGCCGCGGCACTCCATAATTTTTTACGCGGCCCCGAATGCTCTTAAATTAATCAACTCCCACGGAAAAAGCTTCAGCGCACGGCGAGCTACAAACATTTTGAAATGATTTTAAGAAAAATCCGGAATATTATGTCCGTTTGTTAAGTTAAAAAATAATCTCAATCGATTGTTAATTATAATTATTGTAATCCTATCAATTTCGAAAGCAATTTTAATATTCTTAAAATTAGGTTATTTGACAAAACTTAACTTGGAATTAGATGAATAGAATTATGATTAGAATCTTAGATTTTTATAATTTATATTTTATAAAAGTTTTGTAAAAGTATTTTGAATTTTTTTATAATAATTTTCTTTCCCTTCATTTTATGTAAACGCTAAAAATTATATGTAAATATGTTTATAAATATATATAGAAATAAATTTATTATAAATTATTATAAATTTATTAAATATATTAAATATATTTATTATTAAATTATTATAAATATATGAAATAATTAAAATTATAATTTCCATATATACATGGACTACATAATAAATTTACATAAATAAATTTTTTAACCGTATAAAAGACTAATTCCATAACAAATATGAACAAAGCAGAAAGACGAAAAGCTTTAAAAAATTTCCTTCGAGGCGATTATCGTTGTTGCTAGCAATTAATAATGGCGTCTATGTGTTATTAGGGTTAGAAAAAAAAGAGTCGGTCGTTCGTATGTGTGCTTATGCGTGGGTTACGCCCGGCAGACTATACAGAAGACACGTTATTGCGCTCGCACATGCACGTCGATCCGATCTGGCGCCGCACCCTCGCACGAACTAATAATTAGACACCTCTATGCAATTCCATCCAGTTTTCTACTACTCCATTCCGAAGGGTGGAGGTTTTTACCCTCGTACGTGATCATAAAGTGAAGAAATGCCGAACATAACATCCATGTTATATCTATTGATTTTCATTGGTAATAAAAATTTATAAAATGCTTCAATATTACCTATAATTAATAAATTCAAGAAATAAATTACAAAAACAAATATACTCAAAAATAATAACAATGAAAACTGCAGACGAAAGAGTTGTTATTTAATTAATATCCGGTTCGGAAATAAAATAAAATCACATGCAAATATTATGTACTTATATATATATATACTTATACAAATGTCAATATGTGCTTATATGTTACTAAAATGTTATTAAAATATGTTATTAAAATAATGTTATCAAATTTTTTATAAATAATAATTAATTAATGACTAAATCATATATTTATTTAAGCAGGACTCATATAATAATCAATATTTTTATGTCGATTTTTATTTAATATTTATTACGGATATACACTAAACAGAATGGAAACTTTTAATGCAAGCGATTTAAGCCGTTTTGACAATTTTCGTTTAGACTAATTTCAGCTCTCAATTACTACATTGTAGCAATGCACCTGCAGGAACATTTATCACATTTATCATGATTTATTCTGCGAGCATTTGCAATGCATCGTTTATTTTCAGAATTTATAGTTTAATCAGAATTTATAGCTTTTCATCAAGCCGACATATAGAAAAAAAACTTTTTATTCTGCCGAGAGATCGAGAAGATCTTCTTATTAATAAATTTTGTATTAATGAATTTTGTAATAATCCTATATTACGCACGAACAACCCCTGCAAAAACCATCTTCAACTAATTTCCACGATAGAATTAAGAGGTTTCAATGTGCACGGTATTTCCGAGAACATTTCATTACACAATACAGAGACTAATGTACAAGCGGATTTTTGCAGCTTTACTGCGTCACAGAGAGAGAAAGAGAAAGAAAGAGAGAGAGAGAGAGAGAGAGAGAGAGAGTTCAAAGTTTCTAATTAATAACATGAAATGTAATATCTTCTACATTTTCTCACATATTTTACTAATCATATACCTTATTTGCAACGACACAATTCAATTGTTCCTTAAAATTTTGCTGCATCCACCCTATCAATATCGTGATATTATCTTTGACTCACATATATTCTCTCTCTTCTCAAATAAAAAATTGATAAATTATTATTATGTTTAATTTTTATAATTTTTTTCTTATCTATTATTATATAAAACTGCATTTTTTTCAAGTTTTAATATGAAAATCTTCAAGTAATGCATTTATCGCATTTTATCTGTTTAGAAGCGCGTTTTTAGTCTTTCTTTTCATTCTCGGCGTGTGCAAAATCTGATCGCGATTAAATTTTCTCCGCTCGTTTTTTCGACCGAAATTTGCATTCCACCTGCGGATTAAAAGTTTCCGACCGTCGATGCACCAAAACTCGCCTGCGCGAGATCGCTTAATATCCGATTCGAGGCGCGCCTTGCAATTTCGCGGCGATTCGCGCCCGCACTCGTTCCTAATAATACGCGGCGATATAATCGACCGCCATTGCGCAATTTTACCGTGCTCTTACCGGATTAAAAGCTCCCCGCGCCGTGCTATCGTAGCGATAAGGAAGGTCCACCCTCTTTTCTTTCCGCGCCCAACATCAATGGTTAATTTAGAATCAGCCGTGCAATTTTGTCGCGCGAAACACCTCCTTTCCTTGCAAATTTATTTTTGCTTTCCAGAAGATGCCAGAGGCGAACAGATCAGAGTGTTTTATGAAAGTTTTATTAAGATATTTTATATTATTATTAAGATTATATCTTTATTTTTTTATATTTATTACTTTATATTTTTATTGAGATATTTTATGACAGCCAATTTTTGAAGTAAAAATTAAAAATTAATGTAAAAATTGAAAATTAATTATGAACAATATATTTTTTGTATTTGATTGTATATTGTGGTTTGACATTATTTAAATAGTGTAAATAATGCGCTTACATTTTTCTATTAACTATATATTATGCTTGAATGTTTTATTAAAATATTGTTTTTATAAAATTCTATAAGATTTATATAATGTTCGAATTTTTGTTGAAAATATCGCGTCTACTTATTTTCTTAGTCTTATCCATTCTTTTTCTGATCGATTCATCATTCCGGCATACAAGTGTGGTGGCAATCTAGCTAATTCGAAATCGATATCCGGCGATATCGACCGCGACCCCGCTGAATGTCGTGCTAATAAAAGCGTCGATGATGGAGTTCGGGCAGGTAAATTGGCTCGAGCTATTGTCGGTGAAAACAAGAAAACGACACGAAGCGGGGGAAAACAGTTTTTCAACGTGATTGACTCGTCGTAGCATTATTTTGGCGAATTTTCTTGGACATGAGGAGTAACAATAAGGACGAGGAGCCGTAATGATACCAACAATTGAATCGTTATTGAATCAAAAATTTATTCCGCGCGAAACTTTATAGTTCATCTTGCCATCAATTGAAATATCGATTCCAGATTATTACAATTACGGAATCAAACATTTTTTATATATCACGATAAATCTGGGAAAATAAATATAAGTAGATTAATCTGAAAATCGTTAAGCTATTTATTTAAAGCGCTATAAAATCAAATTTCATAGTTTCATGGAAATAAATATAAAATGCATTAATATATTATTGCATTTTTATTATGTTCCTCGAGAATCGTTATTTGAGCTTCTGTCAAAAAAATATTTTATATTGAAATATTTTATATTTGATAGAGATTGCATGTACAAGTTAAAAAATGACAGAAATTTTTTAAGAGAGAGGACCTTTCGCTGCAACGAGGTCACGCTTGTTGAAGATTCTTGTACTTCGTAATGGAACTTAAGCTCGTCGAGTCGCGCAAAATTTGTGACGTTGCATCTCACGCGCGAAGCTAAGATCCCGAGTACTGATAAATATAAGTCAGATTTGATGCAATTACCAAGTTTCGAGAGTGTTTCAAAGTGCAGTCTAACCGAGACGCCGTGCCCCGGTGCATTGTGCAGGGAATGAAGGATCATGCCGCCTCTTTGTATTCTGGCGAGAAACCCCGCGCGGGGACCATAACTTTTCCCGGGGAGAGACTTTATATACCGTAACGCGTCGTCGACTCGCGCGGCGAAACCACCTGGACGGCGAACTTTCGTCGTCCGAGATTTCCGAGATGCCGTACGAAAACAATGCTTGCAAAGCGACAGCGCTTGCATAGTACCTATGACATAACACGTCTCAAATTTATGCTGATATCGCCAATTTTTTCGCTGATATTGGATAATGATTGGATGCGACATTTTATATGAAATTCTGGTATTAGTAATTTGATTTTTTTCAAAAAATGCAAATATATAAAGATATAAATATTAAATATTTTTTTTAATCATAAATTTTTATTTTGTGAATGAGATGAAAATTACAGGAGTTTTTTTCTTTGCTATATTAGATTTTTTTTCATAAAAAATCCAATTTATATATAATTCCTTATAAAAGAAATCCAATATATTTGGAAAGATATCAGACCCGAGCCGGCTGATTGATCGCCGAGTGTCCAGAGGTCTATAATCTAGATTACGGAAGCATCAAGGTATCTAAGGTGCAGCTGCGGTCCACTGCTATCATCACCGTCGTACGCTGGGATCTCTAATGGCGTCGCATGTTTAAGTCGTTTAGCGGCGGTTCGGGTCTACCAAAAAATCTATTATTTTTCACTTTCTCCGTCTTTCTCCGAGGCGAATCGAGCGGGTAGCGTTGTTACTTCGAGGGAGAAAAACGCCGGACGACGACACGCGAGGGTAACTATCTTAAAGTGTCGTTAGGAAGTCATCCATTATGCGACAAAGGTCGCTCTCGCTCTCGCCGACTACGAGTCTCCTCGGACGCGAGAATATCTCCTTGGTCCATCGTCCCCTTTATCCCTCGCTCGACACACGAAGACGAGACATCGCGAGCGAGCATCGTTTCGACAAGGCCGGCGACTGCGTTTTTGTATTGCGATATACCGACCGCCTTATGAATGACAGTAAGTATATGTTTTGGCAGATTGTCACGGCGTTATGCTGTCTTCAGTCTTCAGTCACACATTCATTATTAATTTATTTTTCAGGAGTACATAATGAGCATTAATGCGCGTTTTTTAACTTTGACAACGTCGATATAGAACAATAAAAAAATTATTTGTAGATGAGTTTTAGTACATTTTATATATTGTCAGTATACTTTTTAAATTATTATATTATATTTTGAAGTAAATATAAATGAATATATTTCCAAAGCAAAATTTAATATTTGCAGCAGAAAATAAATATATGTATTCGACATTTCCGCGTTGTTACATTACCGTCTACGGGGGTTTTTTTCTTAAACAAGAAAAAAAGCAACATCGGGGAAAATTAGAGTGCGCTCAGAAAATACGTGAGTACGGCTCGTTTCGGCATCGATCGCGATGTTAGACTATTGATTATACGAATGTGGCCGCGGGCCGCTCTGTAATTTGCATAGGGCGATTAGGGCCCGTAGTCTGGCATTAGGAGCATACTTGGAGCATTTAGACACACTAGCTCGATAACACGCGATTCGATGTTTCTTCGATCGCTCCCGCTCCTCGCCCGCGCGACCTTCGCTAAATTTCGTTCCGCGAGCGAACCTTCACTGACAGAATTCACGTAAGCCACATCGGAACTTATTAATTCAACCACCCAGAAAAAAATAATTGATTTCGTTTATATTAATTGTTGTAATGCCATAATCGTACAATATGTTTCGGAAACGTCGCCGAAAATAAATTTCCATTTTATGATTTGATACAATAATTTTTTTTGCCCAACATTAATATAACAAATTAATGATTAATTTCTACCAGTAGCCTCATAATTTTCGATAATGAATATTTTTGCAATTATTGCTAAAAATTTTTTCTGCTCTACAGATAATTGATTTGCTAAAATATTTAAAGTAATTTTATTACAGTATAAAATAGTTTTCTCACAAACATTTTATTTAAAAAAAATTACAATTTTTCAACCTAAATTCCTTTTTAAATTCTATTCTCATAAAATCTCGAATAAAAATTTCGAAGCTTATCTCTTTCCTGAATCAACGGTATTTTTTTGCGGGATACGTTTAAAGTTATATTGCAAAAATATAACTTTTTGCTTCCGGACAAGCAACAATAATCAGCACAATAGTGAAACGCAAAAAAATCCGCTCCATTCTTCACACGATAAATTTTGCTCCTTTCTTTTTCGTTATCATTATTGGTCTTTATCGCCAGTTTTCCGTGTCGCATCGCAAATCAGCGCGAATATTTCTATCGATCCCCGATATAGCGAAATCGGTATCGAATCTCGCGCATTATTCTCTCGGCGGACAATAGCTCTCTCGCAGGACATTCGCAACGCGAATCGGCATCAAATCTCGGTTTCATCGCGTATATATACATATATACATGTGCGTGTTGCTACCCGCAGGGCGTACCTCCTTGATACTGCGTCGCGCTTGCGCTATAGGCATCTCAATGTCCTACTACCCCGTGCCCTAGAAAGATTACAGGAATTTAAACCTCCGACATCTCTACGACCTCGAAATGCATTGCTGATTCAAGCGGTGAGACGAATATCACATATTTTAACGTAATGATGTTTTATACTTCACATTCTTTGACGCTCTCCCAGATTATATTCATACGAAGCATTGCGAAATATAAATGGGACGCGGAATTTTTTATATTTACGGAAACTTGAAAATCAATGTTTCAGAGAGGCACTATTATGGAATTTCAATTTTCGATATTTGGACATTTAAGTATTTGATTATTACATTTTTTAATTCTTCCCGTAACATATATTATCAGGTATCCCAATGTTCGAAAAACTCGAATTTTTATTTGCCGCATATTCCGTTAAATTCCTCGCGAATCGGTAATCAATTAACAAGACCGCGAACGATCTCCGTGCGACTAACTGTATTTTCGCAACGAGAGCCGCGGGGGCGATCGTTCTCGCTGAAAATTCCGGGGCGTGTTTAAAAAGGGAGTGAACGAAAAGGGGTGAATGCCAAAGAAGGAAATTCCTCCGGGAATTTCTTCAACGGGAACGGGACGAACGGAATGAATCGGCGAAAGCGTGCGTCGATCGGGATCCGAGGGACTTTACGGTCCATCGCTCGTCTTACAAAGCGCCCAAGCACTCCCGGCTTCTTTCAGTGGACTAACGAGCCGAAGGGTTCCGGCGCGAGGGAAAAGAAAAAAGGAGCAATTACGCTCTCGTAGGGAAATGGTGCGCTTAAAGTGCGGCGAGCGTGCACAATGGCCGTGAGAATGATTTTATTTCCGTGGGCATGATAATTGCGCCGTTACAGTTGCAGTCATCCGTTAATTGCGTACTTTCCGAAGGACTGCATTATTCATAATTCGCTCGCGACTACTTGATTACGCGGACACTTGGTTTGCAGGAGCGCGCTCGATGTTTCACAATTTATTATCACTGAATGTTCTTTGGAATTTAATAAGAAATTGCAACACGCGCGTTTGTTACGTAATGATCGGAAAATTAAAAATACATGGAAATAAGTAAGGAAACCATAAATAAATAGGTATAATTGTAGGCCCGATTGTTACGTTAAAATGTAATTTTAAAAAATTAATTTGGAAAAAATAGCTAAAAGGTAATGCTCTACTTTTGTCCCTCTTGACAAACTCATACATCAAATTTCCATAATCTTTAAAACATGTGCACGATAAGAAAGTTCCAAAACTCGACTCTTGAGATATATTTGAAAATTTTAGTATTCAGAGGCTTAAATCTTCCAAGCTGCAAATGTGCTCAAATTGAAATATTTATGTTCCGAACTGCTAAAGTAAAGTTCATGAAAATGAAAATGTATAAGTATAAGTAAAGATATCGAATACTATGCATTAGAAAAATTTAAAATATTCAATTTTCCACTGTTTAAAAATTTCATTGTAGTTAAAAATTTGTATATTTTCAAAGTAATATGCAACTCATATAAATTAAAGGAATCGAAAAATCTGAATTTTTATTAAATCAAAATATTTTTAAAATTACATCAGTCATATATGCAAAATTGCACAACTACTTTTATAAAAAATTCAATAAAACTGTCTGGACTTTCTAGATATCGATGTCAGTCATCTCGAAATTTGTATGCGACGAAGACGTGTAGTTGCTTCCATAGCAGAGAATACTTTCTTGGTTCTGTTCATCATCTTTTCATACGTTTCTGCTGTCAGATAGTTGTAGCTTTTTATTCATAATGAAATTTCTACAGTGAGCTCAAAACGAGGTCGATCTCGCCGCGATCTCGATGTTTCCCATTCCGATTTGTTCGTGCCATCCATTGAATGATGGAGGAATTTCTTTCTCGTCGCTCGGCTTTCAAGAAGCTTTTAGAATTTCTCCAGAATGATCGCTTGAAAGCCTGCGAAAGTATCTTACGATGGAGCGTTCGTTTCGCGTTCATTCCACACCGTAATTACAAATAATTGCGTCTGGGAATAATTTGACGTTTAAAAACATAAGTATTTAAAGAGCGAAAAATCGATAATTTATTATTTTGCGATTATATCTCAATTTTTTCAAAAATAATTACACAAAAATATTTTTAAATATTCCTAGCATACTTTGCATAAAAAAAACACGAATGTTTTTAGTAAAACGTCAAAGTAATTTTTCTCCTGATCATCCCACATCTAGTTCTAGTCTATTATCTATATTGATTTGTAGTTGTCTGATTTGTATCATTTATTTCGCGATTTTTCAATTGTATTGATGGAAGATCTCAGGCGCCATTTTTCCGGCGTTTTGATTATTAAAATGTATATATGGCGCGGGCAACGGATTTACTCTTGCGAGCTTTCTAGGTTCTAATCTGGCAAACATAGAGAATTAGGGCGGGAATTTCGTTTATGTCGAATTTCTGTCGCGTTCACGAGCGCTACTAAAAAAGAAAACTTTTCCGCTACGGATCAACGGATCTGCATGTCCAGTGGCTGTATGTTCACCAAAGCGGCGATACTTTGTGCCGATGACAACTTTGTATAGCTCTGACCATTGGATTTCGCGCTTGAAATCAGCTGAAACGAAAAGCTCGCGCGTGCCAAACGAATAATTCACGAATTAAAACAGTTTCGAGCGCGGCGCGAAGCGACAATGCATTTTTTTCGGACGTTTTTCAGAAAATTTGTTAGAAATCTGGGTAAAAAAACTGCGCGTGAAAATTGAGAGAAGTCGGCACAAAACAATCAGCTAGTGTTAGAAAAAAAAAATCAGAAAAATTGCGCGAAAATTTTGTAATCTCTCCTAGTATTTAAAAATATAATATAAAAAATTCTTCACGATAAATAAAATTTGCATATCTTTTGCAATTGATTGAAATATTAAAAAAAGATTGAGTCGATGATTTATGCGTTTTAATACTTTACAAAGTATTATAGCCTTGATTTATTTTGCTATAAATATTTTAAATTTTAGATAGGTCCCTTTATCACTATTTACGGATCGTTTGGCTCATAACTTATGGAACCATGAAACGCATCAAGAATAATGTTTTCGTACACATTTTTAACAGATCAATTGCGGCACATTATACGCGATCTGTATTCTTCAATTAATGCTATCATCACGTTCGAGTGGCCCGCATAGCTCGATAGACCGCATAACTCTGACAAATTCCCCGATTATAGGCCACATCCCGCCGTGAATAAAGAGTCGGTGGCCCTTTGTGGGGCGTCACGCGTATTATTTATTCACGTCACGGGATCGAAGAATACCCGGACCTCGTACCTGACGGCAAGACTGAAAGACGACGAAGAAAGGGGATGAAGGATAAGACGGCGAGCGGGCAGGGGAAGGGCAAGCGAGGAGAGGGGGAGGTGAGAGAGCGACAGCGAGGATGCGAGGAATAATAAGTCGAGATAACGAGCTTTTCGATTCTCTCCCCAGGTCGAAACGGAAAATTAATTAAGTAACTCCCAGGGTTCGCCAGGCATTCTTAACCTTGGAAGACACAATGAACGAGGAATCGTGCTCGTGCGGGAGTGAGAGAACCCGAAGAGAGACCTCTCAGAACAAAGAACGAGTGAGAGAAAGGAAGAGAAAGAGAGCTGGGTCGGCTATCAGGGTCATTAGTTACGGATGTCTCGTCGAAACCGGGGCCACTCTCGTCTCGATAAACAGGAGACCCATTTCGAGACTTGGAGGAGAACGACAGAGTGGGAGGATCCTCGCGAGAGAGATAGGAAAAGGAGGCACGCGAAGGAGGCTTACAAATAATAATTATGGTCCCGGTAATATAACGGGCAGCGCGTTTGTTATCGGGAGACTCGCTCGGTGAGTGCACTACGTTGTTCATGAGATACGCAGTCCCGGTCGCCCGTTTCCATCTCGTCATCGCGATCGTCGTTCATTTTTGGACTCCCCCTTTCATCCGACACCGGCCTGTATCTCTTTTCGTTCTCGATAGCACGCGACGATGTCTGCGAGACGATACCTGTTCGGCGAATGATACCGACTATTAGTGATCCAAAATTATTAGTCGAGTATTATTAATTCATTAATTCATATGCAAAATAAAATGGATGAAGATTTTTAATTTTGAGGAATATGCTGCTCGAAATCAAATTTAATGATATTTTTTTGAATACTTTTTGTTATGCTAAGACAGATAAATCTACGATTTTCCCTCAATATTCAAGATTTGATATTTTGAAATTTTTTCCCAATATGTGTGAAATTTAATAAAGACTTTTATATGAATATATTTTTAGTTCATTTATATGTTAATATTTAATATGATAAATAATTTCTTTGATAAGTAAAATTTATAGAAAGAAGGCAAAATTCGAAACAAATACATCTACAATTGCATAAATACTATTCATTCGAATGTTTCGAAGAAACTCAATATATTGGATAAATTAGATATACCGATCAAAAATTACAGGAATCAGGCTTCGGTTACAGGTGAAATCCGGGATTCGATCGGAATTGACGTCTGGTATTTCGACGCTTCCGAAGGCGTCATGGCGGCCGCTTTGTCACGCTCGTCTTACTTACGCGAACACACGTGAAAGGGTCCGGCAATCTGACTGCTCTCGGTAAAAGATACGAAGAGATTTTCAGCGGCTTTAGGGAGAATTGCGGGGGACGGGAGCTCAAATCATGGTGAAGAGATGGAAGAGAGAGAGAGAGAGAGAGAGAGAGAGAGAGAGATGAAAAGAGAGAAGACACCCTGGATGGAAGTTCCGAGGGCTCGGTATGGTGCACCGAAGTAGATTGCACGGATGTCACGCTTAATCGGATAACTTAGATTCGAAAGCCGGACTTTGACTCTTTTATATAGTGTACGAATGTACGCGGACATGCGTCAGCGGTGCTCAACCTGCTACTGACGGAAAATTGCCAATTAAAAGTTTTTAAATTTCAACAACTATAGTTAAGTGTGAACAGCATGACTATTATAGTGGCATCAGTTTTTAAATCATCGATAAATAAAAAACATTACATTTTATAACGGATTAAAAAAGATGCCGATTTTATTTTGCATTTTTTTTATTTTTCACAATTAGAAAAAAGCAAAGAAAATTATGAAGATATTAACAAAATTTATTAAACATTTGTATGAATATTGGAGCTTATATATTATAGATGTATATTGACACGATTTTGCATATATATATATACATATATTGCAAGTGCAATTTAGAATTGCAATAAAAATAAATGATATATATTCATATCTTAAAATCAATTTTTAATTCATAATCCGTATGAATTGAATATAATTTATTTTTTAAAACTTTAATATATATATAATCACTCACATTTTATTTAAATTTAACGAAATTGTGGATATTATATATTGAAATAGTGAAAAATAAGAAATATTGATTGTAAAATAAAATTTAAGAAATTTCATAAGGACCTCGAGAATGATAAACGACTTGCAGAACTTATTCAATTTTGTGTGTGTGTGTACGGAACATTTGTGTACGTGTGTGGTTCTCTCTCCGCCTTCTTTCGCTCGCCGCCGATCTGTCCGTCACGGTGCGTGCATGCACGCATGTGCGTGATGCACTCGGCCCGTTGCTCTGCATGCGAAAGCGTGAAAATCGCGGCAGCGACCTGTAATCTGTTGCAGCGACCGACTCCGAAGTCGCATAAATACCGGAATTATTCCAAGTAAAATATTTTTATGGCGCAAAAAAGCGATCGAGAGGAATTTATTCGTATTTTCCGAGCGTGATCGCGAATGCAGTTATACGTGTATGATTTCCCAGTCTCGTGATAGAAATCGTTTTATTTACGGACTTTGGTAAAAATCCGATGATTTCTTTCAATCCTTCGACTATTATTTCTCTCCTTACTCCTTACCGTAGACCCTTATTTTCTCGCTCTTTCGTTTTCCGCTTTCGCCTTCTTGCATGACTGATAAAAACAGCATTCAAAATTATATCCGCTCAAGGGGTGAAACGAACGAAAGTATAGAAAAGAGTTGAAATCACGTCGAAACTATGGCCGCCGTGACTATGTACGAAGTCGAGAAACTAACTATTCGTTGGTTTCCTTTCGCCTATTCATTACATATAATTCCAGTTGAAAATTCTACAGGTCAATTAGAGATACGTATATACATAGCACAAGTATATACTACTTAAAAATATTTTATAATAATTATATAAGTGATTTAAAATAATCTAAAGACATAATAAATTTGATAATCGATCATTGAATACCATTATATTAATGATTCTTGTTTTAATGTTATTAATTATCTTCTTTATAAATGTTTAATTTTTATGTAGTGCACTTTCTACATCAAATTTTTCAGAATTTTCATTCAGCAATTCATTAGAGTTGAGTTTATCTTTCAAAGTCAGAATTATAATTGAAGATAAAACTTTTATTGGATTTGGAATATCTAATCGGGAAGAGAGATTTACACACACACACATACACGTTTAAGCGAGATTTAAGAATAATGTGCGTGCGACCACGCACCCCATATAAATTATGAATCTCCAAATTAAAAGCTGGCACAAACCCCAACATCTGCAGTCTCCGCGCCGTCCCTAAATCACGCGGAACGCATTAAACACGTCACGGCCGTGTCGCGAGCTTTACGCCACCCTTCGACGAAGGATGAAGAGCAGGGTTAAAGGCGAAAATTTCGCTCTTTTTCCACCCTTGTTGGCTGCTACTCGTACTGGATGAAATTGTGACGTTTCCTGAAAATGTCGTAAAAGTATCGCATCGAAATGATATTCCAATTTGGTCATTAGGGAAGAAAGAGCAAAGATCTCATCCGTTTTCTCAAATTCATATCAACATATTTTCAATGATTTATTTCGCAAAATAGAAATAGAGATAATTTAATATCTCGTGCTATGAGAACACCTTTTTTATTTTTTTGTAGAATAAATAATAATTGATGTATTCTCAATTTTAATTTGACAGATATCAAAAAATTTCCTGTAATTTAAAAAAAAATAATAATTCGAGTTGTTAGTACATGAAGATATTTGAAAATTCTTTGAAGTATTAAAATACTAAAATATTGGATTCCGAAAATCAAAATTTTCATCAGTAATAATCGACATAATCTTTTTTGTAAATTATGTTGGTTGTACAAAATTTCGTCTCCCTCAAAATTTGTCTATTTGGTCTATTTGATCCATGCGTAAACACGAAGCTGAACGAGGATAAAATTTGTCTCTGACGTTGAGCGCGCGACGTCGCTTCGGAGGGACGTAATCCCGACGAGGGTTCGAGCTGGTGGTATCTCGTTGGGAGTTGGCCGTCCCGCTCTCTTCGGGGTGCGCGCTCTCTCCGAAATGGGTGTAACGGCGAGTGTAAGGGGGTGGCGGTGGATAATATTTTAAAACGAACGCGAGTCTGTTGCGGGCAGAGCTCTCTCGCCAGTGCGGCTCGTACAATGTTGTAGAGAGTACGAAGAAGAGAGCGGAAAACGGATGGCGAGGTGGAAGGGAGTAGGACGGGGTTGCGAAGGACGGAGGGGGTTGTACGTAAAGGGAGGGCGTGCCCGCTGTTATCTGGCTTGTTCCCCGGATGAAATATCGGCTAGCAGTTTCAGGCCTTCTCCTCCACTCCTACCTCGATCTTTTCCTCTGAGTCTTCCTTCCTCGTACGCCTTCTTCCTCTTCCTCTTCTGCTTCTGCCCCGCTTATGCTCTCTCGCCTGCCGGATTCTCTGTGATGCCCCTGCGAGGCGAAAAGTTTTTCCGCGCGCGCCATTGTCAGACTTTTGATTGCGTTGGGATTTCTCTCTATCTCACTTTCTTTCTCCTCTCGCTTTCTTTTCTTCTTATTTAAATTTATTTTGTCCTCCGCAGCTTTTCTTCTTCCACATCTTTTCGTGTATCTCTTCTCAGACTTTCTCTTTCTCGCATTTCTTTTCCTTTTTTTTTCTTTCTTGCTCCATGATTTTTATCTCCGTCAATAATCCCTTCTCTTTTCATGTTTTCTGCTATTTTTTTCTTGAGTCTAATCTTAATATTTTTATATTTTTATCTTCATTTATTCTTATATTTAAATTCATTTTTTCTTCTTCGTTTTCTTTATCTTCTCGTATTATTTTTGCTCACATTTTTCTAATTTAATGTTTAATTTAATATCAAAATTTCATCTGTAACATTTTGTGTTCGAAATCTCTTCTCCTTTTTTGTGATATTTTTATTTAGAAAATCTCTGCACTTATATGTTATTATATTTTTCTTAGCGCTTATGTCTTCGTCTTTTTCTCTCTCGCCTGCATATTTATATTCGCGTCTAGCCAATTTTCCCTCGTTTCTCTCCCAGGATATACTAGCGCTCATCATCCTTATAGAGCACGTCTACATCCATTCTCATATTATTATTATATATCATCAGGGAGGCCATCGATCATAGCAACCATCGTTCCGAAAGTGACTATCCTAAACGATCTCTTTAGAAAGTCGAGAGAAAGAATAGAAGAAACCGAGGGATTATCGAGGGATAACGTATGCTGTCATCTTCTTTCTTTTTCAGAGAGAGCACTGCATTAGCAGCACGCAGCGACACTTTTTTTTAAATTCTTTCCTGATAATGCGAACTCGGGAGGAAATAGAGGAAACTTATTGAACGAAAAAGTTTAGCAGTTTGCTCCACGTCGAAATGGCATAGAGTTCATATGAAGGTAGAAATGATCGATGCGTACTTCCCTTAACGAGTTTGTCTCGCAATCATTCGTGTCGTAATCGTTATCATCATCGTTGTCGCATTTTGTTATTTTTTATTCTTCTCCCCTCCCTCCGCATATTTATATATTCAGATTATTAATATGTGCTAATCCATTTTTCATTATGTAAACTGCGATACATGAGACTGATCGCGTGATTGTAATTGCGAATTTTTAATAAGAGAAAAAAATGATAAAATGTAAAAGCATAATAAGAGAACGTTTAAGAATAAATAGTTCACATAGAATATTTAATTATTATCTTGTCTTTTAACTGCTGATTCTTTAATGGTCAGAATCATTTTTTTTAAAATAAGACAAATAGAGAAATAACGATAATATTGATATTCTCATAATCAAGTTTTAAATTAAAATTTTTTAAATTAAAAAGTATAGTGAAGTCAATTTCAAATTATGATGAATATTTCACCAGTCATTCGCACAATCGAAACTTAATTCACGGATTACAATTTTTCAATCTTTCCGCTTTCCTCTCTTTTAAAAACTTATAATTTAAAAATTATTTTTCCTTCTCTTTCTTTAGCTCGATACATATTTTTTTAAGGAAAATATAGGACATTGTCAAATTAAAGAAAGAATTTAATTTTATATCCTATATACGTATTATTTTTTAGTGTTTGCGTTTCATATTCTATTAGTCGCAGTTTACTAATCCATTTAATAATACATTACATATGATATAAGTGATTACAACATTACGATAAAAAGGCACCGTTTGTCGCCCGATTTGATGATTAAACTGCTTTAATTAATCGAGATATATATTAATAATTAAATATTTTACCTCATGAAACATGTTATACAATGAAAAGAGGTGGTGAAATTCTAAATCATATTTTCTCTAAAATTAGATTCAATTAAAACACGAGTTTAAATATTTTATGTAACGCTACTCTTTTGCTTCCTTAATATTCTACAGTATTTACAAATTATTATCCTACGACTCAAACATAAAAAATATATATTTCTTAAAAGTAACAATATGTCACTTTATGAAATACATAATATCTGAAACTGGATCTAATTCTGGATTCTAATCGCATCGATACATCGTGTAACGCACGGAAACATTTTTACGAAGGTGTGACATAACGCTTCCTCTATCTCGAATACGAGTTATCACGATATTATCGCCGGCGATAATCCTGACCGCGCGATGCAGCGGCGTGACATGCAGTCGCAAATATTCATGTGGCATAGCAGAGGCTCGACGGAGTTACAGTCTGCCGGATTAAATTGTAATCGTCGGTTAATCTGTCCGGTGGGATCGCGGTCTACCCGAAGCAGCAAATCAATCGGGACCTGCTGGTCTCTTATCAGGCTTTTCAAGCGGACCTTGGGAAGAAAGAAAGACTTTATCTTGGCCTTGCCTTGTCCCATACATCGCACGTTTCTTTATGTACTGTTGCAATTCGAGCCATTCCTGTGTCTTATAAATTAAACCCGCTGATATAAATTAATGCATCGAATATATATTTTATTCGAAATTTATTAGTGATATGATTATTTATCACGAGATACGAGTAGCGTAGAGTAAAGTGATTATAAAATTCTATTGCTAAGAATTATATAAAATTTGAATGATTCAACTTTGTTAAAAATTATTGTCATTATTATAAAAAAAATGTGACGTACTTTTTTTAATACATATCTTTTAAACTATTTAATACGGATAACAATCAAATTAGTTTTTATTCATTATATAATTATATTTAGAAAAACATATCATTAAAAAAGTATAATTTAAAAAATATGACATATATAAGTGCCAAAAAACGTCTGCACAAAAAAATGATTTCTTTTACATGATATTCGTTATTCAGAGTTGTTAAAATTTCTTCGTAGCTTCGTACTTAAAATGTCAAATGCTCTATTTTCAATATGAACTAGACCTCTATATTAAATATAATATCAAACGAAATTAGGCAGCACTCCAGCCACGAAGATACCGACCGACTTCTCTTAAGTCGACTGGCATCTCGCGCGATGCTGCAAGGGTTCCGCACGATAAATCCTCGCCAAGTAAGGAAGCCAAATAACTTAAACGCGATCTCGCGCGAGTGTAGGAGCGTTTGGAGCGAACCAGGACGATGCTGAGGAGAAGGAGAAAGAGGAGAAGAGGTGAAGGAGGTGGAGACTCCGAAACGTAACGTGAGAAATACGACGAGAGCCGAGGTGCGGGTCAAGAGGTGTGAAGACGGTCGAGACGCAGGCGAGAGAGGCGAGAGGGCGGAGGAGGGCGCGAAGGATTGCGAAAATATTTGGAACGCTCAATTCGAGCTACAGGAAGCGAGATATCGGCGTTCGGCGAAATAACCCAAGAATCTTATGCTCATTTCGCGAAGAGCCGCCCGAAGAGCCGCCAGCAATCCCGTATCGGATTCGAGATCGCATTGTCACCACCGCCATCCTCCACCTTCTTGTTCTGTCGTCTGTCCTCCGCGCACTCGACTGCAGCATCTCTGATATTCGCATGGCACTAAATCTAGCACAATGGCGCGGGTGTAACGCTATATAGCGTGTTCCGCGGGTCGATGCCGCTTTACCTCGTCCGCTCACATCGGATACCTTATCTGGAGATCTCGTACAGAGTGATGCAGAATTAACGCCCATTTTCGCGATTCTTTAATGTACGTAATATAAATAAAACTAGTCTAGTGAAAAAAAGATAAAATGTATAAAAAAAATAAAACGTCTTCAGATATATTTTTTTAACTGCAGAAAGATAATGAAGAATTATAGCCTTAATAATTAAATGTCGATAGTTAGGAAGTGAGTGACATATAATCTTGTTTCTCCAAATAATTCAAATAAAATATTAACGATAAAATTCAATTTATAGTGATATATATATATATATATATATATATATATATATATATATATATATATATATATCAGAAGGATAGTTATTTGTGTACATTTAAAAGTTAAAAGTGAACACATTATTCTATATAAATATCGATGCGCGAACACATTCACCTATTTTAGGTAATCCAAATTGACATTCGATATCGCGATATCTTTAATTATGTTAATTCATAAAAATGTCCAACCAAACGAAATTGGTTTGATACATAAATATTGCCTATAATTTTACTTCTGCGAATTATAAAGTACAACTATATATTGCATAATAACATAGATATATTAATACATGTCAAATAAGTAGGAAAAGAAAACCAGCTTTCATTATATTAAGAATCTTGCTCATCAGCAATATGAATAAACTTGTAAGAAGTTCATAAATTATTTGATATTTGTAATAAAAAAAAATTTTTTTTTTTTCAAGAGTGATATTAAGAACTATGCTGAAAATGCAGAATCTCCCATTAACGATTTATGGCTTGGGGTTCCCTTATAACATTATTTTGATACAGAGTATCGCTTTAATATTGTTAAGTGGATTATGTCATAATAATGTAAAGGTAAGGTAAAAATTAATAAATGCGAATGCGCGCGCATAAAATCGAATGCATCTTTTATGCGAAATATTCACTTAAAAATAGAGGAGGCGAGTCGCTCTCTTTGGAGTCGCCGTTTTGAAGTACTTTTTAATGGAATATTTAGCAGAACGTACATTGAATGTTCATCGAGTGATATTCTTGGCGACGTTGTCGTTGACTTTCAAGTCGAGTTTCGATCGATGCTATCTGGCCGAGCCATGAAAGCGCAAACTCTCTCCAAAAGTAGCGAAGCCTCCCCCCCCTCCCCAAGAATCGCCAAGCAGCATTTGGAAGCGATTTCTTGAAAACTCATTCGAAGATCCTTCGATGTAAACGGACGTGGATTCAGATCAAAATTTGAAATCGCTTATTTGCAGGCAATCCTATATGATTTTCTTAAAAAAAATCAAATTCTCTTTCAATAATAATTTACACTAATTTACAAAAAGTTCAATATAATTAATATTCAAGAGATGCTCGCTCTAAAAAAAATATCAAATTTTATTTTCGTGAAAAATTATTCGCAGCGCTGAAATTTTATAAGCTGCGCTTGCTATA
Organism: Camponotus vicinus; assembly: GCF_025532165.1. NCBI lineage: Eukaryota > Metazoa > Arthropoda > Insecta > Hymenoptera > Formicidae > Camponotus > Camponotus vicinus. The sequence continues at coordinate 17,396,199 of NW_028141967.1, read as the reverse complement.
TTCTTTCGCTTGGAAAATTCATAAGATCCGCATTTATTTCGTTGCATTTACAATTGGGAGTTTCGTTGTAAATAATCGATGAACAATAAAATATTTATGGCTTATTGCTTGGGAACTACGGATATTATAATTTTTGTTTCGCAAATTTCGTAAGCGGACAATTCGATGTAAAAATGCCATACATATGTATAAAATATTTCGAAACTACTGCAATTTTTTCTGGTTATGCATCTCTCTAGCGATCTTTTTCAATTGCATATTTCAAAATTATTATTTAAAAAAATGTTCATCATGAAATATCAATGTATATCAATATATATTTTTTTTTTTCGAAAGATGCAGCTCCGGCTTGACCCACTTGCTCGTTCAAGAGCTAGAAACCACTTGGAGAACTCGCGCGCGATAAATGTCGATTCGCTCGGGAGAAATTTCCAATTCGAGGGAAACGCGTTTTCCTCGATTTCGTGGATACGACCACGGTTCCTAATTCCTTCGGGCAGAGTAGATAGAAGCGGATAGCTTGATACAGGAGGCGATTCCAATTCCGACGGTTAACGCCTGCTCGGAGAATCGCTATCGAAGGTGTAGTCCTGAATGTTTAAGGGAACGCGTCGCAATGTAGTCCTTATTCGCGATGCATTCCCACGACGGCCGTAACGGCTCTTTGCGAAGAGGCTCACCAAAGTTGCTAGTCACTTACGATCGAAAGAGACGTGAATCGCCCGTCAAAATGTTCCAGAGATTTATCAGCTATTCAAGATTTAAGTACGCATACAAAGTCTAGAGAAACTTTCGGTTTATGTATCACAAAAAGTGCTTTTTAATTACAAATAAAACTTTTATCAAGGAACCTCTTTTATATTTATCATTATTTATTCTGAAAGTTATTGAAAACGTTAAATATTTAAATTATAAAATATTATAGGTTTTTTACAGCTTATCGACTTTTATGATTTTTTCATCACGAGAAAATGAAACGACGAAGTTTAGCGAGCTAATTGATTTATCGATTTAACAAGGCGTATTAAAAATCTTCCGTTGAGCTCATTAACGAGCATAAATAAGGAATAAGAGACAGCAACAGCGGAAAGCCGTTTGGAAAACTTGGATTTAATTCTGCAATTAAATCTTTTACTCCAACTCTTCACTCTTGTCTTTCTCTCCCAAATCCACCCTCTTGCTTCTAAGACTTCTTGAAATAATACAGAACGCTTTTTTCAAACGCGGCACCCTTCTTAGCGTGCTTTCAGATCTTAATCTTCTTCAAACTTATGAGTCTGCTGCTCATGCGGTTTGTTGCCATTTTAAGATTACACAAGCGCCGAAATGATGTCCCCCTAGTCGGATTACAATACGCTTGTTCTCAGGTACTCTCTTGAGGAATAGAGTCATCTTACCCTCCCGCCGCGCGAGAAGATGCGTATCCCGCATAGAAATTAAAGCGCGCGATAAAACAGACTCTAAATCGCAATTAATTAAATCGTTAGCCACCCGCGCTTCTTTTACGACCGCGGTAACTGCTTAGGGATGTTCGAATGTCTCGAAATGGCCTTTAGAAATTAATAGAGAAAGGGGGAGAGAAAGAAAGAAGCAAAAGATCGAAGAGAAGGAAAAAGAGATAAGGGATTTTACTATATCCTGAAAATATACTCATTTTCACAATATGGCGGTAATAAATGTTATGTACAACGAAAAAAAATTTTGCAATATATATAAATGTGAAGATACGTGCTTAAAATAGAAAGAAAATAAGAGAGAGATTATATCGAGAACAATAAACTGAAATAATGATAAGTTATATGTATTACAAGTACCTATAAATAATAGAAACGTTTACTTATATTAATAAAATTTATATTAAGATAAATTGTTTTTTATCAATGCACACAATAATTAAAATAACTGTAGAAATAATAAATAGATTTTCATTCACACGAATCACAATTAATGTCTGCTTATTTTTTTGTTTCAGGTAAGAAGCTGTCGCTATCACTCTCACATCGAAACAGACTCGAGATAGGTAGGATCAATTTGACAGATTATAGCGCCTTTTGGCATTTCGCTAGATTCTTCTAGGAACCGTCTCAAGAATAACGCCTGGAGCGTATTTGACACGTTTCCTTTAAAATTCTCGGGCTACCGTCCTGATGCGGACAGACAGATTCGGCGTCCCTAGCCTAATTACAGGGCAGCTCTCCGAGCACCTGCGCCTCTTCTCTCGTCTCGTTTTCGTGCCTTCGCAACGGACACCCGTGAGCCTAACGTGGATATGTAAGAAACGCGATCCAGACTTCTCTAACCAAGTCCCCCTTCTGTTCAATGTCCTTCTTATGGTTTCGACGCCTCGGGACATCAAAATTATTTACGGTTCCTACTATGTTAACTACTGTAAAATGGGACTAGACTTGTGTAATAGCAAGGAAAGCATTGTCATCATGACTTGAGATTGTAATTCAATAAACAAAGAGATTGTTTATCATTAAATATTTTATTATTTATAAATAAAAAATTAAAAATGCTTCTTTAACTTATAAGAAAATTTAAAGAGATAAACTTATAATAATGACACGCATTTTTAAAAAAGAAAATTAGAAAAAAGATAAATCTAAAACTATAATTTTTAAAATTTATTCGTTGTGTATGAAAATTTTAAAATATTTTTGACATTCTCAAAAATTAAAAATTTGAGTTTAAGAAATTAATTAGGGAATTACTTTCCAAATTTTAAATTCAATCAATAATATATCAAATATGAAAAATTATATAATCTTAAAACTATGACTTTCTAAATAGCTTAAATTTTTTTAATTTAACTATGCACTGTTTTTCTCCGTTTATAAGGGATATCACTTTATAACGCGTATATTATTTTCGGATTAAAGGCAGTCTAGTAAAAAATGGCCGACAGATAAATCGATATGGACGGCACGAAACTCTGAGTTTTCGATTCGAATGAGTTTTCAGTTTGTTACTTCGCACTTTTTGCACGACTCGTGCACCACCGCCCACGCAATTCTTCCATACACGTATCGAAAGGCTTCGCGATTACTTCGGCAACAACGGTCATCGTGATAGGGCGCGTAATAGAATCGAAAACGATTGGCATAACACCTGTGACAAAAGTCTATCGAATGATAGTAGTAGTAAATTGCCTTCGTGAATAAAGGAAAAACTGCAGTACGAGTGTATGATCTTTTTTAAGTGTTTTTTTTTTTCAATTATAACTAGTCAAAAAGTAGCATTTTAAAATATTTATCTCCTTGCATATTGATATAAACTATGCTTTTTATTATTGATCGCTCTCTTAAATTTTCTTATTTTTATATTTTATGATACTAGACTCTCGAAAATTTTTATTCCTCTTGTTTCTTTTTCAATTTTTAATATAAAATGGAAGAAATAAATATAACAAATAATTTTCCATATTAAGTGAATGTGAACAGTTTCTACAGTGATCAGATTGAATTTTTTGTGTGTTGTAAAGATGATTTCTTGTGTCCGTAAAACGCGATGTAACGAAACGGATGCCGAAAAATGCGCTCGTTCTTTAATCGTGAAAAAATATATAACGAGATGGATCGATATATGAATTTTTTACGAATATAAAATTTAAAAATATAAAATTTAAATACTTGATATTTGTGTGAGATATATATAAATGTAACGTATTGCATCCAAATAAAAAGCTCTCGAGAATTTTTCTGTAATGATAATAATTTCATAGACTCCATTTCGAATTATATAATTATATTTCCGGGATTTTTATAAAATTTATACCACACACACAGAAAAAGTACTTCCTCTCACGTTCAACTTGTTCATTTCGTTCTCGATCGCGATTCTAAAATTGAAGTCTCTCGTTAACGAGAATCTATTTGTCGCCGGCGAGAGATGAGCGCGTTAATAATGCCAGATAATTAAACATTGTATCGAATTCAGGTTTGTTCGCGGATTCACGTAATGAAAGAATCATGAAACGCCACCGATGATCGATTCGTCGGAAACTATCGAATCAACCCGACGCGCCACTCACATTCCAGGGATAAGTGCGAAAGAGAAGGAGCGAAGGGGAGGAAATAGGAGGGTTGCGCACTTACACATGTACACATATACACACACACGGGGATGCAGTGTCGCGTTTCAATATTTACGGACTGAAATATTCACGGAATCACACCGGGGGCGGCGAGTGCACGGAAACGACTTGCCCAGGCGGCGGCGCGCGCGTCCATTCGGATGATGCGTCGCGACGCGGTCGCGCGGCCAGTTCGCGCGAAAATTATATACATCAAGAGATGTCGGCGTCGTGAATATTTGATCGGCCGTTACCGTTGCGTTCGCGCGCGCGTCATCAATTATTCCGTCGCGGTGCTTTTTCGTAGGCGGCGGCGCGCGATAACGCGTGTTCCCGCCGTGACAGATGTCCATTACTAACGCGAGTACGGCGATTTCGAACGATGATAATTGAGCCGCGAGCGTCGCATGAAGGATTATTTTCTTTCGGCCCGTTCGTACCGCGAGAATCATTAATGGCCCCCCGCTTGTTGTTTTCCCGCGCACCGACACCTTTTCTTCTGCTAGAGATGGAATATACAGGGTGTTTCTTAACAAGTGCGAAAAATTTTAGATGATTCTTTGTCGAAAATGAAGGGGAATTTTTCATATAACATCCCTCCCTGTGGAGTTACTCTTCTCCAAAAATGGGGGTAAAAATTAGGTTTTTATTTTTTTCTCAAATTTGGAACAAGTTAAAGAAATGAAATTAGGTGGATATTTTTTACTAAAAAGATTATTTATTAATATTTGTTTCAGCCTGCTGTATTGTTATAAGGGGATGAAACTAGCAAGCCCTATTCAATTTTTTATGAGAACTTTTTAATGGGCCGGAATATGATCATTTAAAAATATGCATTAAAAAGTTTGATTTATTTAGAAACTTTTTTATTTGTTTTATTTTTTTCATAAAATCAGTAGTTTTCAAGAAAAAAATAAAATACATTATCGTGCACAGTACGATGCTAAATAGCATAGGTTTCGAATTACGAGAAGTTAAATTTTAAAATAAAAATAAAATTAGAGTAAATGTTGGAAAAATTGAAACAAAAGCAAAATTATAATAAAAATCTAAAAAATACAATCCTAATTTTTACCTCCATTTTTGGAGGAGTGTAACTCTACAAGGAGAGATGTAGGAGTATATGTTTATATGAAAAACTCCTCCTTAATTTTCGATAAAGAATCATCTCCTAAAATTTTTCGCTCTTATTAAGAAACACCCTGTATACCATGCACAGGTGAATTCAGTAACAACAGGGACCATTAATGATTCAGTGTACGAAATACCATGTTGTAACTTGGCGTATATTCGTTTCCAATTCTCCAGAGTAACATTTGTAGTAGCTATGTCTCGAGAAGTGTATACGGTATGTTTATTAAGAGAGATGTTTACTAAAATAACTTAGGAAAAAATGGTTTAGAAAATGAGATTCAAGGAAATAAAATCGAATTTTTTTTTAAATAAAAGATTGATTTCAAAAAGAAAATGTGGGAAAAAAGAACGTAACCATTACATATTACTAATTAAATAAATTACTAATTATTTGCCAAAAGATACGTATTATACATATATTACAAACTACGTGCGTAGGTAGGTTATTGTCGCCTAACGTTGTTTTTGACAAAATATAGTTTCTAGCACGAAGATCGCCCGCTCTTGCCTTCTCGCGACTGCATTAATTAGCGAACTTTATGAATGCGCCGGCGCATATTAATCTCGTCATTTCCATACGTCGCCGGTGGTAGAGCCGATTCACGCTGGCATCGCGTAACAGCATTATGTGCGTATTCCATTATTTATAATGTAATCGGAGGTCGCGCTTTTGTAGTCTGGCGCGTTACGTAATTAGTACGGAAATTATCGGCGGCACGATGGCGACGGCGGTGACCGACATTTCGGTGTGGTTAATTTTAACCGAGAGTGGGGGAGGGATTGTTGCGAGCGCCATTCGCTGTAAAAAATATACTTCGACGTAGCTAATTAATCTGTAATTTATAATTTCTCGTGCCGGACGTGACTGTTATATTTGCTCGTTGCATATTATTTTATTATCTTTTTCTTCATTCTTCCGATATATTGTAATATATCATAATGTTTAATAATAATTAAAATATTTAGTGTCTAATGTTAACTAGAATTTTAGAAAAAATATTTAATTACAGCATAATACAAAATATCAATCTTTTTCTTAATTTGATTGTGAAATGAGTTTATATAAAATAAATAATTATAATAATATAACTAAAAAAAACCGCGAAAATAATTAAATGCAATTAATTATATCGATCTAGTGCTATTTTCCTTTATTTATGATACAGTTCCGTTTCAATACTATCATCCTATGATTATTGATATTAAAGTATCAGAATCATCAATACGTTCAATCGTGATTTATTGTATGAATCAGAGTATATGTGTTACAAATTGTAATCAAATTATCAAATCGACCAAATTAATCGCACTAGATAGTAATGCAATGCAGTAAATAGCAGATTATATCTCTCATTGATTTACATCTCATATCAGACTCTTTGTAAATTTACTCATTTTACAAAAAGCTTTCTATAAAATGCTGGTCTAGATTTGACGTTGAAAAAAAACAATAAGTTTTATTTTACAAAAGCTTTGATAAAAAAAAGCACTAGTATTCTACTATTAACATTAAGGTTTGTATATTTTATAGGTTTTATGCGCTGTGAGGTTTTATGCAGATAATTAACGTAAATATAATCGAAAACAATACGCTAGTAAAAAAATTTAATTAATTATCATGTCTATCATTGAATATCGAAGTGTATGGCGGATATGCGATGTAAATATATATGATACATACTGTACGTGATACTATCGACCAACGAGAACCGACAATATTGCCGGTGTAATTGGATCGCCAGAGATCGCACACTTGCCGCGGAATGAAAATATTATGAATGGGTCATTCACTCGCTCGGCAAACGCGATCGCCATTAAATAGGCCGACCAAGTAATCGGCTCGAGTTACGCGGTACTATCCTAAGTGACGTCATCGCGCGATAGGATTTATCAACAACGGTTTCTTATTTCTCCCGGCTTTTTCTTTCCCGGCGGATTTATCAGTAAGTGCGGTTACCCTTTCTCTCTAGGCCTCAACTACTCGAGCGCGAAATTTCCTTTCTGATTTTCTTTTTAAATCTTCTTGCTAGATGTCTCGTAACGATACGATCTCAAAAATTAGGAATATCTCATGCGATAGGCAAGTTTCTAGAAGCATTCGTTTTCGTCGAGGATAACCATTGCGAGGTCGCCGTTCTGGTATTACAAAAAAATCGTTATTCCCTGACCCGGAGACAGAAAAAGTAGAGGAAAAGCGCATCCGGCGTGGATGAACGTCGCTCGCGGATGCTGACGCCGCGTCGATATCGGTTATCGGCGTCCGCGGACGTCGCCTGATCGATGACCCGCGCGATAGAAATGACGTTTCACAGGACATCGTTTCATTTGCTCGTACGTAATTTTTTTTCGTTGCCGCGAGCGCTCGTCGGACACTTCGGCAAACGTGAATAAAGTACTGAATTTCAATGGTCGATTTTTATAGAACGTCTGGGAAAACCTGCATCGAACTGTAAGAAGATAAATATTTTCTTTGACTAAACTTTGATGTTTCTTCTGTAGAAATTTGAGAATTACAGCATAGTTATTTTATTTTATTTAATATCGAAAATCAGGATTTTTCAAAAGGAAAAATAAAATTTTGGAATGTAATATAAAATATTCATCTTCAATTAATATTAAGCAGATTTTATTTAATAGCAAAACATTATATTAGAAATTTTATTTAGGTGGAGATTTGATTGTTAACACATTTGATACTTTTACATGTACTTTTAGATGTATTTATGATAAAATTATGAGATATATATAGTATTTTTAGATATAAATTGCTTGAAATTATATCCTATAGGTTTATTAAAATTTATCGTATTGTATTTTCTTTATAATCTCAACATATAATATATAATTCCAAAAATATATTTTTAAAATTTTTAGTCAATTTAAAAGATTTCAATCAATTTTAAAGAAAATTAAAAAAAATTTTAAAGTGGAAAAAGATATTGCAGGTGTGCTACATATTATGCTAGCTCGTACGCGTAATCGTAATCGCATTCATTCGTGGGAAAAATTGTGCCGGTGCAGACCGGTGTAATCGGGCCCCTTTTGATCACGATTCTGTAATGGACGAGTATGCGAGCGAAACGATATTTCGCATGCAAAACGCGGCGACGAAAAATAGTGCGCGTGAGAAATGACCGTTGGCGTGCGAGAGAGCACGTAGCATTTGCGATAGCCATTGGCCATTGGATCATCCTCTTGAATGAACGATCGATTTCACAGGATGAAACGCGTACATTTCACAAGCGTATTTAATGTATCAACGTGTACAAATAACAAAATACATTGATTTTCCGTCAATTGCAAGATATTTTTGCACTTATCTTATAACTCAAATTAGTATAATTAACGATTAACGATAAATTAAAATCTCATTTATACATCATATTTTGTGTGTAAAAATTATGCAGTTTAGAAATAGATGAAATACTTGAAATTATGAGAAATTGTTATGCGTCAAAAATAAAACTTATTATTGCATCCCTTTTGTTAAAAAAAAAATTAATTTAAAAACAATCACATGAAAAAATTTCATTTAGCTTGATATTCTTCTTGAAATTATATATAAAAATAACGATTAAAATAATCATAATAATTTTAAGAAATAATTACTTTTTGCACAATTTCAAAATTTTAATTTTTGTAAACAGATATTTACTAAAAAAAATTATAAAATTGCTTAGAAAGTGATTTAGTCTTATTAACTAAAAAAGATTAACATTTATTTCTTAGAAAATGATATAATCTTTCAAATATAAAATATAATAAAATGTGATAAGTAAAAATTAAATTTTATCTAAGTTATCTAAAGAATTATGTAGCAAAAAAATTAGTTTTTATGCTAATATTTTATTAAATATTTTTAATATTTAAAATGAAATCTCTTATTGAATACTAAATAAGAATTGATTGTGCAAATGATGTAAAATGAATTATTATGACTATGATAAACAATTTACAAGTGACAAATAAGAATGTAAGTTACAAATTACTCACTCACTTCGGTTACTTTGCTGTCTCCTGATGCTCTAGATCTCTCCTCTTTCTCTGAGATTGTCAGATTAAGTTGTCAACTTTCGTTGACTCACACGTGCGACATTTTAAATGGCACTTCTGCAGTTGGACGTGTGACACTTTAAACTATACTTTTACTTTAATGTTACTTTTGATTTATATTTTTTGAATCCTTACTAATGGTTAATTAATCGCACTGATAATTGCTAAGTTTTTGTAGAGAATATGCATTTCAAAGGATGGGATACGAAGTAATTTGCACTACTATCTGTTGACTCGGATCTCGCCGTGTAAATGACAGCAGTCTTGTATGTACACAGCGATTCACTGTATTCTGCAAAAGTAAATATTACAACCGCATGCCACTCGACTAGTTACTCTCTCAAAATATTTATAGTATTTTATAAAATCACGCTTTAAATATATTATACATTTCATATTTCATTAAATATCTTGTCATATTTCCTTTAATTAATTTCGATATTTGGTCTGTTCGATAATTGCACACAGAGAAAAATGTATACTGCATTCAAGTAAGTATATTATTTGTTTTAAGTATCATAAGTTTGTATATCCGTAAATTTATCATAAGTTCACGACAAATATTAAATTTAATTGAAATATATTTTGAATTCTAGTAACTGCAATATTTTATATTCAAGAATATTAAATTAAAATAAAAATTTGGTTTGTTTACTACATAAAAAGTTGATGTAAAGTAAGTTTGATTTTTTTTTATACAACTTTACAATATTCTTGAAAAGAAAATAAATTCTTCTTTTGAGTACATGATAATGAGATTTTCTAACACTTGTGATGAGTATATTTTAAGACTATTATTAAGAATATATTCTTTATTGAAAAAAATTTTAAAAATTACTTAAAAAAGAAAAGTAAAACATTGAGTAATTGCCTTTCTTGACAGTAGAATGATATTTTTTTCTGTGTACATATAATCTAACATGTGATGCAATTTATAATAATATAAAAATAGTTAGATTTTATATATACAATATATCGCGAAATATGATTGAAGATGTTAATTACTCGCAATCATTTTCAACGAATAAATAAAAATTATCAGTATGCGTGATTAATTAAATCTCGTGATCGATTCGAGGGTACCGAGGCTACTTTACAAAAATATTTCTTAATATTTATTAAAAATCCGTCTATATATTTCTTGCTATAATTTTTTCATGTTTTGCATCAATCGGAAGTAATATCATGGAAACGCAAGTTTGCTCGACCTTCCGCTCGGCCATGCATCTTTAGCAGCAACGGCTGCTGCATTTCGTGAGGCGCTCCTGGGACGTATAAATCAAAGTCCTCCGTGGAGACTCACCTCGGTTACGCGCCCATTCCTCTTCTTCTCCTCCTCTCCCCCTCCCCCCTCTCTCTCTGTTGTCTCTTGTTTCAAGCCAGACCAAGACGGCAAGATTTCTAATTCAAGCTAATCCTTTTTCGTCGCTCTAATTACATTATCAATTCATGGATGGATAAACGCGACGTGATGCGGTTCGCGTGTACGTTTACAAGCTGCACGAGTGCATACAGCGATGCATTTACATGCGCCGGCCTGTTGCACGTCTCGGTCGCGTCCCCTCCTCTTCCCTGCCCCTGCCCCTGGCCCTGCTTCCAGTCCCCTGACTGATTTACGACGGTCGAATAAATTATAAGAAGCGGATATAGAAGAGAGCATTAGCCCCCGCGCATGGGCGTCAGGTGTTATCCAGTTTGTGCAGTCGGTGCTGGGAGAGAGGGAGAGAGAGAGAGAGGGGAGAGGGTTAAAATACGGGGAGGAACGGGGAAACTTTTCGGTTATCGTCGCCCTGACGCAATTGCATCCCCCGTCAAATTGAATCGTAACTCGACGGGAGGCGATGCGTCTCGCGTGTCGCGCGTCAATTAACTCCGCCCACGATTACAAGCTCCAGGCCGCCGGCAATTTCGACGGAATCGATATTACTCGACTGGCGGAATGTCGGAACCGGGTACTTTCTCGGACGCGACACGACACGACACGACATCGCGTTATCCGACATCGGCGGGGTCGGATATCCCCGTGGAATTTTCGACGTCGCGCGGTTTTCCTACAACTAGAAGAGTGGCGACAATTTATTCAAACAATGTACACATTTCTGCGTCCTCGTTACCTCTACTCATTTAATATTTTCAGAGAAAATGGAAAGGACGTATTTTACGTAAATGGATTTTTCGACGAATTTTTTTAGAATTAATTTTTGAAATATGAAATAAACAGAATCTTATCCTTGGAATATTCATATGTCGACTCTAATACAAATTTAATTGGATTTTAATTAATTATTTTGATGATTAATTCTCGCAGCAATCCTGCTTTTTAGCGGAATAAAATTTGCTTGAAATTACAGTGAAGAATAAGACTAAAATCCGCTTGAAATTACAACGAAGAATAAGATTAAAATTTCTATTCGCAAAATTTAAAGCGTAATAGATTCGAGACATTTGTGAGAACTTATTTTTCATTTTGTTACATAAAATGTTTCGTTCAAAATATATTCGCGAAATATGAAATATTGTCATTTTTGTTCTGTCAAAAAATCTAAAATGGCGCGAAGGTATGCGAGAGATATTTGACGAGCTTTATACGAATCGAGGCTCCCCGAACCGGCGATCAATTCATACGCGTGCGTCGATCGACCTTTCGAATCGGTCGAAACTGTTCCTCGGCTTATCCTGGTTGGTGGATGCGACCAAGTGACGGGAAGGGAAAGGAGTGACGAGTAGCGGAGGGGAATGGAATGTAAACGCGAACAACAATACCCGCGCAGTGTTTCAAGCAACGGATATATACACACGCCGCGCGCGCGGTAAGGCAGTAAAGGTTTCGAGGTCTGAGACCGCATCGGACTGACGACATCCCGCTGTTAGGTCGGCTCTTTCAAGTCGACCGCCGCGGCAGCGGGAGGTACGAGTCGCGGCGGACCCCCGATATATTATTATCCGAAGTCATTAATGGTAAACTGCAATTCTCTCCTCCCTTTCCCCTCCGCGAGCCGGTAGAGAATGCTAGAAGGCACGACCGCGCGTGGAATTCATCAGAGAGATGTCAGCATCGATCGGAACACGGAAAGGATATATATTATTTCGAAATTAAAAAGTCACTTAATTAAATTTGTGCGCTAAAAAAATACATATTTTTCTATTAAATTTGCAGATATTTTTTGTTACATACGTTGTGGTAAGAAATACATTTTTTACTCCCCTTATTTTCCTTTTATAATTAATTGCATCTCATGTGTCTAAAGTGTGAGCGATGCATTAACAAGCCGTTGAAGACAATAACGTCGTGTTTCATATTCTCTCGCATGCAATGGTTGAGAAGAAATATATTTTAGCTCCATCATTTCCGCGAGCCAGACTGCTGTTTAAAAAAGACGTTCATGAGACGGAGCTAGTAGAGTACGATGGAATAATGATATTGAAAATATAATGCATTTTTGATTAGGAAGGGGAGCATTAATAATGTAAGGCGGTTTTAAAGCGGAGAAGCGCGCGCGGTGATATATAAGAAAAATTCATTTCTGCCGAAGCCAGCCGTTGTTCTCCTCGGGAAGTCGAGTAAGTAATTTCAATGGAAATTTCACGGTGTTATACTTAGCTCCTAAGAGGATAGATGACTGGAAACCGCGCAAGGAAGGATTCTCCGATATCTCGGGAGTAGAAACGTTGAAGAAAACCTCGAAGGATATACAGAGTTCATAGAATTATCAAATTCTTCATTTGCGTAGAATTAACGTTTTTTCTTTTAAAGCAAACGCGTTAATATAATTTGAATGAGTTGACAATATTTTTTTATTTAACGATTCTTGCTTTCAAATAATTTAAGTTTTAATCGATGAGATGAAAATATGATCCATAGTATTCGATATGATGATGTAAGATTACTTTTGACATTAGAGAAAAATAAAATATTTTTATACCACTTTTATACTCATGTATAGTAATAACATTTTTAACATCATACTATTGAGAAAAATAAATATGGAGATAGAGATGTAAAATATTAAAAATGTAACAATCGTTCACAAAAAAGTCGTAACCAAATAAAACATGCTCGAAATTAATATATCGCGCAATAATAATTAATTAAAATATACAACGAGATACTCGTGGGCGTAAATGGTGTACTTAAACGATACAGTGGTCAAACAACATATAAAGTTGTATCGTGCGTGTCTCCTAACCGCGACCGCATGATGCACTCGCGTCGGTTGCATTCGCATTAGTAACGAATGCATCGTCGGAATGCGGCTAAAAGGGCGCATAATAATTTCATTGTCCGGCGCTCGAGTTTGCAACAACTTTTTCTGGTTTAAATGCCGAGAGTGGGCTTTACATTCACTCCATTTCACGCGGCGGCGACGCGTTTTACAACCCGCGAGCAATCCGCGTGCAATAAGTTCGGCCGCGGATAGCAACCGCATGACGCATAACGCGTCAGCCGCAGATGCGGCGGGCAAGCGCAGCGAAAAAGGCATTTCGACAACGATGCGGGGTCGTGCAATAATTTTCTCGTTCAACGGCTGAACGAGCAGCGAATGCGTTTGTTCTGTTTGGCCGGGGTGTAATTTTCATAGCGAACTCGACGTCGGAGCGAATTACGCAAAGTTGCGCATAGTTCGTCAGATTCGTTACGTTCCCCGATGTTATAGATTTAAAATTCCGATTAACCCTTCAACTCGCGAAAAACGTATATATGTTACTACCATCTTGAGTTCACAGATGGTTAAAACACACTTGAACGTTAAAGATCTTTTATTTTAACATAAACGATATGTAATCTCTTAGAATTAAAACTTTGATTAAAGCGAGTAGATATCGCTTGATCAATTAATACGTCAGTAATCCGAAGGAAATTACGAACTCGTCGATCATGCTCGAAGGACTTCGACGAGTAGCTGGCTCGAGAGGTTGCATAGCGTCGGCGGCGATCGAGAGCTCCAGAGGGCGAAGCGATAAAGCTTGAAAGGACTCTCGGGAGAGTTCCAGCGCGGTCGCGAGTCCGAAGATTTATACGCAACGTACGGGCAGTGCTGGAAAGAGACAGAGGGAATCCTCTCGCTTTTCGGTGCTTCGAACTTGACGAAGTGCATGCGCCGCGGTCTAGTCGCAACGACTCGAAACACAGACATCTACATACATATACAGCGCGGTTCCCTCGAAACTCACCGCTCCCAAGGGAGACGACGTCTTCCCGGCATTCGAGCGGTAACCGCACACACCGAACGCGTTTAAAGGGAGCGAATTCTACGGCGAACCCCGAAGAGATCTTTCGTCCAGGGATGCCTTCGAGCTGACCAACTTTGAACGACTTTGTCGCTACGAATACATCTCGAGAAGTGACGTAATGACGTCTCTGAAATATATCGCCAACTATTTGATACCTCGTAACGTTGTCACGTAGACCCATCCCCTCGCATCAAGTGTTTATCCCTTAGAAAAAAAGATGCTACATTTTTCAAGATTTTACAAAGGATGTCTCCAAGATGGAAATAACAATCTTCTAACGGATAGTTTGTCTTATGTACAAACGTATCAAACAAGTTCTATGAGAATGCTTTTTATAAAAATTATATTTGTGTATGTGTGTGTGAGATGTGCCTTTTTCATAAAAACTTAAATGACAATTTAAACATGGGAAGTGCACAGAAGATAAAAAATTATCAAAAGTATACATTTATCAATTTTTTTAAAATTTATATTAATTTTAATTTTGAAGATGTAACTTTACATAAAAGAATCTTATTTATTAAAAGAATCTTATCTCTTAAATAACAAATTAATTTAATTATATTTGAATTATGAAAAAAAATATTCAAATTAAAAATGATGGAATTAAAGACTACAGAATAAAATCGTGTAAAAATTAACTTCAACGTAACTCAATAAGCAAAAATTAATGCTTAAATGCAATAATTGGAACTTTTCTCAAACGATGCAAGTATATTCAGTAGACATGCTCACTGATGAGAGGCATGCGAATCGTTTATGCGAATCGATGCGTTTATGGCAGTAGCGTTTTGATCGAAACATACATCGCACTCGGTGCACACTTCTATCTCATCGCCGGTTAATCGAGCATGTCGATGACGCCGTATATCGATTATCTGCCGCTTACCGGGGTGTTATCGAAACGCGCTTAATTAACGGAGAACAAACTGCAGCGAGAGTAACGGCGCGAGTCGAGCGTTAATCGCGATGCGAGGAGCAAAAAGACACAACTGAGAGCAAGAGAGAGAAAGAGAGAGAAATTGCTTTCGCGTTAATAAATTCTCTTCTTGCCTCCTCTTTTCTTAGCTTCCTACCATTTTTATCAAAAAGATACGTCGGCCTTATAACGATGCTTTATTTTACTGTCAAGATACATTTTATTTCGTGCGATAAAACTTTACATTAAATATATATGTTTTTAGCCTTCAACTTTCTCGTAGTATAATTTATACGTATATATTCTGCAAATACGAATAGATTACGGTAAGATTAAATTTATTTTAACTTTTATCTCTCAAACATTTCCATTAAACATTTTTAATGTATCCTTCGCTTCCATTCCATAATTCAAGATACGAATTCAGTTACGAAGAGTTGATTAAAATAATACTTGATATTTTCTTTCGGCTTTTGAATTAAACGGAATTAAAGAAAGCGGGATTGCAGCTCTCTCTCTCTCTCTCGTTGGCTCTTTACCTTACGGATTCATAGTATCAACGGGGATTTAAGGGCGATCTTGTTCGACGACGCGAAGCGGCGCGTAGCCCGCAAAATGGCGCCATTCGCCAAGTTGGTGCCGGCCAACGTAGCGAGCGAATGGGACGTTAAATCGAGATGCTCCTCTCGTGTGCCCTCCACGTAATCCCGCCGCATCCTTGACCCACGCCATCGTTTCCACGCACGCGGTAATTTACCGCGAAACACGCGCGTCGTTACTCAGCCATCGCTTTGTTCTCGGATTTTCTGCAAGTCGACGCTCGCCCGAGACCATTTTTTTGCCTCAAGATCCTTTACGTAATGATCGATAATGACGGCTGGACATGCGCCAACTAATGACTTCGGGAATGGAATGCCTATATTACCTATGTTGCCTATACTGTTATTAAATATATTTGTCCTTATATTGCATTAAATTTATCTTATCGTCGAGTAAAGGCTTTGGATGCATCGCAATCGGTATTTTTATATCATTTAAATCGTTATTTCAAGCAAAAACTTGAAACGTATCAGATATGTGTCGTGCAAGATTGAAAACATAAATAAATAAAAATTAATCCTTTTTTTACAATAATTATAATAGTATAATTACAATAGTAATAATTTGTTTTTTATATTATTAATCGCGCTGAGGAAGAGGATCAAAGACGATCGTTATTTTTGTATTTTTTAGATTTGAAATAAACAACAACTAATAAGAAGGAAGTGTTGTTTCTTCAACTGCGCTGTGGCTCTTATGCCAATTTTGATTTAATTTTTATTTATTTACTTGAACCAAATTCCTAACTATTAATTTTAAAAACATAAAGTTTAAATTAGCGTGTCGATGTGAATTCGATACATTTATGATGCAATAAATTAAAGATTAATACATTGACAACGAGAGAGAGGGAGAGATGGAATCGTAAAACTGTGTCTAGGTTTATTTAGGGGGAGATATGATGGCCACTATAATATGATACCATCCGAGGAAAGAAAGAACGAAGGAAGAAGAAGACAGCGAGAAGGGGGCAACGACAAGGGAACAGCCTGCGCGAGCAGAAGGCAGGGAGAGTGGTGTAATAACTCTGTCCGTGAAAGCCTCGTCGTGAGTTCATTAGTTCCGTACCGACGCGCCATAATGCCGGTTTAGTCCGCGGTTAGGACTTTCCACGGAAATACTATAGCGCCAGTAAATTCAGCGAGTTTACTCGCAGATTTGGCGTCCAAACGTTCGCATCTCACGCTGAAATATTACATTATGCATCCCGCCAAATGGTTTCATAAACTAAACTCACATTAGCCACTTTAGAATAAACAGCTGGATTTTTTTCCCGTGAATATGAAGCTTTTTATTTTACTGCTATGATATTGGGATTAATTCTGATGATGAGATTAATCTTAATAGGGAGAGAATATTACGAAAGATGAACTAAACTTCAGTGTTTAAAACTTTGAAACTCATGAAAAGTTTTGAAAAGCAGACATATTTCACAAGTTATGTTACGTGTTTCTTAGGATGCATATAACAACAATTTTTCAATGATATTGAATAAAAATATTTGAAGCTTGAATTTAAAATTCCATCATGTTAATATAAAGATAAGATTGAATCAAAAGTAGTAAAAATTTCCTGATTTAAATATCTTTATAATTTTAAATCTAAACCCAGAAATATATAGAATCTTTCGCATAGCGAAAGAAATAAAGTATGTATTTTATTTTAAGTTCCTTTCATCGCAGAAATAATCTGCGAATGCAAAAATTTTTTCGAGATAGGAGTCTCTCCAACCAACATGTAAACCGCAAAAACGCGCTCGTGCGAATAGATTAAACATCGCAACAACGTAATCCCATCAGTAACAACGGCACCTATCCTCTCTAGGCTTGCGCATGCGGAGGCTTTCCGGAAACGGAACGATGTGGATCCGGCCACAACGGACGTCATGTGTACGACAGGCTCGACCGCGCGCGTATAATCTCTACATTCGGTCCGCCACGAGTTGCAGCTGCAATTGCGACGTGCAGTTGCATGCGCGTTACCGCGAACTTCAGCCGAAAGACTGGAGCAACTGCAAAAAAAAATATATGCGTTTTGTGTTGCAGAGAGGTACGACACCGCATACGCCTGCGAGGGCAAAACGTTGGAAATCGAGTGTGGCGAGGGGAAGCTGATCCACCTGATACGGGCGAACTACGGCAGGTTCTCCATCACGATATGCAACGAGCACGGGAACACCGAATGGAGCGTCAACTGCATGTCGCCCAAATCGTTCCGCGTGCTAAACAACGAGTAAGTATCGCACGCGCCACGTTTGTATTTCTGTATATTTGCTGTGACTGACTTTATTCGATTTGCCTTCAACATATCCCTTTGATCTATTCCCCAGGGAATTGCCGCAGGCAGAGCTGACTGGGATAATTTAGCGAGAGATAAATACATATCCGTTTAATTGCAAAAGAGAATTGATATTGAAAGAATGCGCAACACGCAAGCCTAAAAAAGAGAATTTTATGTAAAAAAAAATATAAATAACTCAATTCTTCATATTTCAAATTATTTTTTAAATTGAAACCGAGTAATCAGTATCAATTAAATTATGTACTTAACGTCTATGTTTTTTAATTCAAAATTAATTTTCAGTATATATTAGTACATTCACCATTTTGACAATCGAAAAATCATCATATGAATCACTATATATATAAAATATTGAAGAAGCAATTTTTTACATATATTTGCTAATGATCAATGTATAAGATTCATAATAGAGAGAAATTATAGAAAGACTAATTAATTCTTCCATTGGCAAATGCAATTTTTAACAAGATAAATGTTCCATGAAGCGGAGAATGGATTTTTTAAATTCTTACAATTACGGAAATTACTAGCAGAGATAATTATCAGAAACTCTTGCTGAGGCTACATGTCGCCAATTGATCTCAATTAGTTTTTAATAAAACGTAGAACTCTGTGAAAAAGAATATCTGAAGACTAGCTCGGCAAACATTTCAAAGTTCTTTATCATTTTAAAAGAATAATATCTCTAAAGAATAAAATATTTTTTAAAATCTTGATATAATTAAGATGTATAATTACTATATATTTTGTCGTGTCATCGTTTTTTCTATAATATAAAATACGTAATAAATATATTAATCGGATATAATGAATATATAATGAATATATAATCTTGCGATATAAAATAATATTCAGCTCTGCTTGTGAGACGCTAATCGATCCCTCGCAAATGTTTAAAAGAAATAGAGAATAATAAATAATATACAATGTAATGTATTCGATTAAAAAAGATGCGATCGATAATAGATCAGACTTGTCATTTTGACGATCAGCTGTTTTCTGGTAGAAAAGTTTATTGAGAATTTTTCGGAATTTCAGCATGACATTTCATGTCATTATCGTGAAATATTTAGTTTTATATTTCATTAACGAGAGTGCACGTTTATGATACAGTCCCGCGATATTCAATCTTGAATGGAATCTTTCCGTACAATCTATAGCGAACACCGATTTAACTTTATACGCTGAGTGAACATATGTGCTATCGAACAACATTTGACCTATGAAAATTGTATTCAAGCATTTCTATATCCGCTTCAAACTATAAAACACATTGATTGATTAATTAAGTGAAATCATTGATCGACAAAGCAATTGAGTAATCTTTCTTAATGTGCGCTAAATTTTAAATATAATATGTTTAATTACATCACGACAAGACCGATCTCTACATATCGTTCGTCTCGATCAATTCATTCTTTGAATCAAAATAATATTATCGCGAGGGATCTAATGAGCGTCATTCCCATATCTATCTTGCTATTTTTTTCTTCAAATCAACAAAATGGAGCATAAATTAAGAAAAACGAATAAGGGAAATCATCGACTGAGAAACGCGAGGTTGGTGGCGAACCGCTTCATATGGTCGAGTGAACTGGCCAATTGCTGGACCATTGAAGAGCGCGTCTCACGACGGATCGGCTAGGAAGAATCGCAGCATCAGCGATAGCTTCGCTATCACGGTCCTCGCGAGAATCCGCCTCGCGTTTCTCGGTCTGTTATGAAAAATATGCACATCCATTAATTCTGGAGATCGATTACATAATGTTTATTTTAAGGTTGAAAATGCAAATAAATTTATCAGTATCGTTATTAAAATGATAAAGCAAAATAAATTCACCAATTGTGATGATCGACCTCCATACAAAGATTATACTCTGAAAGGCGTAACTAGGATCGATTAAAAGAAAAATAAAGTTTGAGAGGAAAATAAAATATAATTTCATATATATAAATAATGTGTATTATATTAATATATACTCACATACATATAACATATTTGTTAGATTATAATATTTCTTTAATTTCTATATTTTTATATATTTATCATGTGCTTCTCTTTAGGATAAGATGATATGTTAAATAAACTAGAAAGGAATATCTATACATTCACCTAGTTACGCCAATATTTATTGTCGGACTTTTCTCATTTTCGTGGATCCGATCATTTTACAAAAATTGCAACTGTTCCATGGAAAATACATATTATGATCATGTTAAAAAGCGCGAGGTATTTTTTATCTGTTTTCATCTGTTTTCGATAATAATTTAAAGTCTGTTACTTTGCAGTATACTGTGATATAGGATACAAAAATATTAGACTTTATATAAAATTTAATCTGATTATTACAGCCAATTTTTTCGTGGAATAGTTGATCTATTTAAAAGGTCTGATGGATCCTCTCATATTTGCATTAAAAGATATTCTTCAAACTTTTCAAACTCTTATCTTTTTCATTTATTATTATCATTTATCATTGATAATGATGAGATATTCATCTCATAATTATATTCAATATAATCTTTTTATTAAACAAGAAGAGATAACTCGATTATATTTAATATAAATTATGCAATAAGAATATTATGTGACAGGATATATAGACCAAATATATATAATATTTATTATTTAAAAAATGATATTGGCAAGCAGCATCGATTGATTGATTTATGAGAAAGAGTGAGAGGAGGAAAGAGATGTATAGACAAAGCTACTTTTAATAATTTCATATTTAATTGTCATGGTTTTATTTCCAATAATGGGACAAACAAAATGTCAATTCTGATTAATCAATTTTAATTAATGAAAGCTCTAAGAATACTTTCGATCAATTTCATAAATTAATAGGCAATTAATTTCTATAATTTTCATGCGTAATGCGATTATTCACTATATTTATTATGTATTAGTGGAGGCAACAAATCTCTCAGTGAATTATATTAATCATAATAATTAATTCAACTAAATTTTTGATATATATATATATATATATATATAAATTTATTAGTACAATCTATAAAACATAATCAATATCTATATATAAGAAGAACTTTTGATATATTTTGAAGCTTTTGAAGATATTTTATATATTTAAGTGATTGAGAGAAATCTCTTTCTTGGATTACATTTTGCAGAAAGAAATTAAACAATATATTGTCTCATACATCAATATATTTTACATATATTTGATTTATTTCAAAAAGATAATAACGAAACATTATTTGGATTGACTTATCGTTCATCCAGTGATGAGTCCAACACTCTCTTTTTCCTCTTTCTCTTTTTCTCATCTCACAGTAATTTTTTTCAAATCGATATATATGGAAAGAAGATGATACGATCGGTCATATTTTTCTCATTAATGACGAGGTAACGGAAAAATTCATAATATTCACATCCGATTTTCAAGCGCTATTGATATTTCTCGATGCTCATCTGCATCAAAAAGAGAGAAAACTCGATTTCCGGAAAATTTTAATTTTCTCGCGAAATGATTCTTCCCCTCCCCATGCGCATCGATATTGGGATAAATTATTATCGCTGCGATCCCATTTAATGCGCGATCCGCTCGTTATTAAAATCGTTGTTGCATGATCAATCGATGCTTTTGCCTACATCAGCGTTTTTTCACGGAATCATTTGAGAATCAGCAAATTTATTGAATCGGCGAACATTCGAAATCATGGACATCAGTTTAATGTCTTTCGCAACTTTTCTTGTACTTAATATTTAAATAATAATTACAGAATAGGTATTTCGCCATGTTGAAAGTTATAATAATAGCTTGGAGTGATAATATTTATTATAATGTCGAAATTAATTGGCGAAATAATTCTATAGATTGTTGATTAATGCTTCGAACAATTTATAATAATTGTTAAATTGTTACGTGACTTATACGGTGTTATTTGAGAAGTATAAAATGAAAGAAGAATCTATTCTCGTAATATTTTTTAAACTACGTATATGATAAGAGAATTATATTCCATGAGATGTAATAAATTTCACAATTATTTTATTCTTGATTACAATATCGTATTCTGCAATTATCCAAACAAATCTTTATCTTGATGCAATAATAATCAGAATTAAATTATTCGGGGTTGCGAAGAACTGATTCGATAATCCGATTGAGCCGAATTAAATTGAACTTGTCGCCGAATACAATATTTCCGTTTATATTGCTTCGTCGTTTGTTTCGTTTCTTTTTATTGTGTCTCGTTATTAACAATTTGCGACTCTTTTTAACGCAGGATGTTTAAAACAGAGTGATTTTTTTCCTTCCGCAAGCATGTTTGTTCATTTGTACATTTGGTGGGGCAAGATGCTTGGGTTTTACCTGGTTACTCCCGAAAATCCTTTTAACACCCTCATCTCACTCAGTTAATATAATCGTAACTTATATAATCGTTAATACATTATAAGCCGATTCTAATAATTACCAGACTGATAATTGTTATAAAAATAGTACAGTATCTATAAATAGAAGATATATTTGATAATTAGAATGTTAAATATATAATGAAACGGCTTATAATGCGTTAATTAAAATATGTATTATGTGTACGTATATTAATTATTTAATTAAAAGAATTTTTTATGGTATTGGTTAAGGTATAAACAAAATGGAGCAAGTATATCAAACGCAAACAGCTATATGTTGTAGATTAATATAATTAAATAACTAATTATATAACTATATATAATTATATAACTAATTAAAATTGCTTAATTTAATGATTATTACACTAATTATGTTACATTTGATATTATTTCTTTCCTCAATTCGTACATAACATTTCTCTTGCTCGTTGGAGCGCGTATCGATATTTAATTAACATTATTGATATACAGAAATCCTTAAACATTTCAAGACACACTTATGTAATGATATATTAATTGATGTACTCAATACATTAGTAATTAAATTAAATATTTATTTTAATTCTTCGCTTGTTTCTCTATCAAAAATAAAAAATCAATTAATGTGTTTCTATATTCTTTATATATATATGTGTGTGTATAATTCGCTTTATATTATATAAATATTTGATCAGTTTTCAAATAATATATTTTTGATGTGTTTCTACATGTCTACGAAATGTTTTTCATAATTCTTAATAGTATAAACATTGATATTCATGATTCAATGTAATCGCAGAACTTTTACAAAAATACGTTAGAAACAATCAGTTATTTTTCATACTTGTGTATTCCATAATTAATGTATGTAATAATAGCAATTTCTGCAGCCAACTAATCTCTTTTTAACTTTTCCTGACTGAATAATCTCGCTATGAAAATACAGACAAATAATCGCTCGCTTGAAAATAACAGACGCATAACCATGTCAAGGAAAAATATACAGATATATCCTGCACTTTAGATCACCCCGGGTTAGGAAATTTCTGCGCGTTGTACCTGCAAATAATCGAGCACGTAGCGAGAGAGAAACGGGTCAAAATCATTTGGGAATTCCGTTTAATCGCGCTGCTAGCGAAACCAATTGCGGATTAACCGTCTGCTAGTTGCAACCGGGCTAAAGCCAGGGAGAAGAGGGTGCGGAGTGTCAGCGTAAAGGCTGCGATAGGCGGGTATGAGGAGAGGATTCACGTCCGAGATTACGATTTAAGTGAAATTGGTGGATAACGGGGTGGAGAGGGGGTGGTTAGCGAGGGGGATTTTAGCGGAACGATTAATGAAATTGGATGCTGAGCCGCCGCCGCCGCTGCTGTTAAATTCGGTTCACCGCGATTTAGCGTAAAGAACGTATCTGCATTACGCTACGCGTGTATTCGTCATTAAAATCATCAAATAAAACTGTGTCAGAAACTATGTGTGTGTGTGAACGTCATTATATCTCCTGAATACGCGCCTTCTGACGTTTGAATTAGGCGAGATATTTGTGAAGCACTTAATCAGATTAAAATTGCGCACACTTTGAATAAAAATTTATTACTTTGAATATTATGCGTTTCCGTGTAATTTTAAATGTTAATATTTAAGCGCATTATAAAAGAAGAGGATTATTGTTTTTAATTATTACATTTGATCGCGAATTGATGTGAAGCCAATATGAAAACTAAATTCTATTTCTAGATATTTTTATCGAACTAGTAATTGGCATAATCATTAATTGAGCATAATCATTACCTTTAGTTATTACGCTGTTATAAATTCTTGCGAATTTGACGTTATTATTATTCGTTTTTTATACTACGCTGAGAGAAATTGTCGCTTAAATCTTATAATTGATAATTGATAAACAGAAAAATGAATGGAAATCATTTTTTAATAATAGAAGTAATTTTTTTCTACTATACATATCTTGCGCGATAAGGCATGTGGGTTTAATTGTAATGAAATCTGTCGCTGAGATTACCACTGAAATTACTTTTTTTTCCCTTTTTTGTCCTTTATTGCTCCGTGAAATAATATCATATTATGTCATATATGACATATAGAAATTGCAATTATATTGATTACTTCTTTTTGTTATATCTTTTTTTTTCTTTTCTCTTCGAGTATAGTCTAGTGGAAATATTTATATTTTTGTAATGTAAAACATTTCAAATTATTAATAGATAATATTTTGTCTTATTACTATAAAATTACTATAAAATTTTATTTTTCTTTATCAAATATTTATTGTAAATTATTTATACGTAATTCAATATTATAATAAAAATTATAAACTGATAGATTGAAAAACTTTGCATTAATATAATATATATTCTTTTATACTATACATCATGACATATTTTTATATATCATTTCTAATTTTAAATTGTTTAAAAAATATAGAGGAATATACATACAATTCATAATACATACCATATATTAGATATACAATATTTTTACAATAGTTTTTATATATATTGCAAGCGCGTACTTGATAACGTTTCATATTTTCAAACTTTCATAAAAAAAACAATTAATTTTTCGATATTAACATTAGTACATTATGAAATCATTTTTTTTTATTATTAAATTTATCTTGAATAATATTTGGATTTTTGACCAAATTCGGGTCGTATTATAGAGGAAAACAATAATTATACCGTTATAAAATATTATCGTGAACTGGCGTTTATTGGTAACGAAACTTTTGTCCCGCTCAATAAATAAGTTATCCTCCGCGTAGAGAATGAAGAGACTAACTGCTAATAAAATGATCGCTCCGACACAAGTTTATCCTTCATCTTTCAGTGAGAATTTTTTTGTAATGGAGGATGTTCTCCCCTATTATCACAAGTCTAGGGAACTTTTCTTTCATCGGCCATAATATTTTATTGGAGTAATCGACGCCGGAAACGGTAAGATTGACGAATTGGACGAATTAATCCGTGAATTAATAACGATTCAGCGTTCTTTTTCTACTGAAGTTGCATCGAGCGCGATTTGTTATAAATAACAAATGATCTGATATAAAAAGATATCAAAATAGTTTAATTTCTTCACGTTTTCCACCTTGTAATTAATGCAACGAGATCAAAAAGAGTAATCGTTAATTAACGGTACAAACTAATTCCCCAAAATTGCACAACGTTGTCAATAATTTATGGATGAGCTTTGTTTATTTAAATTTTTATCAGCGCGACGATATGCACGGAATAATTCATTGTAATTATCCTTGCATTGATTGCAAGACTTGCTGAAACAGCAATTATTTTTTGCAAGAAATAACTCTTCTCAAATCATGACGATAATCCGCTAACAGCGATGCAGCTTTTGAGAGAAATTTTATTATCGCAATGGTTTTGTTGCAAATTGTTACATTGATTGGAAGATGGATTGGAATGGAAATCGCTTTTTGTCAGATAATCTTTCAGACTAATTTGTTTGCAATTTTGCTACATCAGTGTGCGATACGCAAATATTTGCTATAAATTATTGAAATACATAAAATAATAATTTTACATTTATTATTTCTATACATTCATGCGATGAGGACGAGTCTGTTGTAATTTTTATTATTGTTGTCATAATTAATTAGGTGTATTGCATCGAGTCCGATATTCGTATTATGTGAATTTATCCAAAATATTTATTAAGATGAATAAAAATTATTTTTTGTGAAAAATACTTTACGTTTCTATTGACTTTAATAATTTCTTACATTGCAAATTTAATTGCGCCATCATACAAACACTATAATTGTTTTACACGGAATTAGCTTTCTTGCAATTTTATTTAATGGAAAACATAATTATACTTTATTGACAAAGCTCATTGTTTTTTTTAGCTTTCTCGAATTGGAAAATGTGTTTGTACTTCAATTTCAAATAGTTATAGGAATCAATAAATCAATGAACAAGTAAATAATAAACATGTGCAAGAATCTTTTATTATCTTTTATTAGCTATAAAATTTTTGATAATTGCTACAACTTCGATTTCTTATTAGTATCAGATGATTTAAATATATGCTTGGCACACAAATTGATATTTTAACCATTTTATGTGAAATCGATATGCAATAAATTTTCTTTTATACACAGAGATATATCATAAAGTATTACCTCATCATTGAAACTTGTAAATAAAAGGTGTAGTTTTAATTTTTAATTTCTTTTTTATTTTTCGTCTGAATTCTTTAGAGGAAAATTCGCTAAAGTTCCTAAACGCTTGTGATTGATTTTTATTTAGTGTGGAAGCTGTCGCGACTGTATTTAACCTAATCTAATTGCAATCTCAGAAAATTCTACCGATAATCACGTTAGGACAAATTGGCTGGGTCGTCATTTCGTTTAAAAGCATTCACGGTCGAAACAGCGAACAAAGTTTCGCAGCGGTTTTCTTTTTTCGGTGTCCCGCAATTCCTATCTTTTTATCTCTCTTCCATTTTCTATTTCTTCGCTTGTCAGTCTCATCCAGTCTTCCCTATCGATCAGTTTTGCTATTCCCTCTTGTTTGCAACTAATGAGATGCGAGACAGATTAAATTTATTATCTCGGTCGATCATGATTTGTGTCAACTATCGTGATAATAATCTAAAATTGCAAGTACCGATTACGAATTTTTATATGTTTCACAATCTATCGCAATCCATATTTCATTTAATTGCTCTTTTTAATATTAACGTTATTATTGATTTATTAATATTTTATGTATAAAAGATAACACATATATATGTATATATTTAATAAATATTTTTTAAATATTAGTTGTATGCATAAAACCTAACACATCTCAAATAATATATATAGATATTAAAATTGAACTTTTTGAAATACATGATAACACATTAGGAAGATTAATCCAAGTGCAAGCGTGGATTTCAATCATGTTAAAGTTTCCTACGATTTGTTACTCATGTACGTTTTTTTTCTCTCGCTTTAATTTTACGAACCCTCCCTCGTTAACGACTAAGTCCTTTCTTATCCTATTCACTCTTTTCCAACTTAGAGTCCCTTCTTTAATGTATCTTTCTACAAGTTTTCACAATATATCTCGCCTGCTCTCGTTACCGTCTGCTTCGGTAGAGAGTAGCGTAATAAATATCGCTATTCTCAGTATCTCTCGTATTTCTAAAGACCCCGAAAATATCTCTCGGAAAACTTTCATAGTAACAAGCGATGAGCGAATTGATATTGTTATTCTTATTGTTGGGAGATGTTCTGATTAATTACTAATTCTTAAAGTTATTATTTATTTAAATGAAAGATCGTTAATCTTTCGATTAATGATTATTAATATATTCCTAAATGTGAAAATTTTATTTTCATAATAAGACAGAAAAGCTCCCTTTTATATTAATATAATAAAAAGCCATTAATTTTAAGAACGATTAAATTTGAAACTTTATTTATTTAAAAAGAGAAAGAAAGATATATAATTCGGACAACATCTCTTGTATGTAAAGAAAATTAGCCTTATTGACTCGCCGTTTATCACTATAAACGCGAAAAAAATTTCTTTCATAATCATTAAAATAAAAGATCAAACGACACATTTGTCACATTTAGTTCACATCTTGCATACACGTGCGTGTGTATATACTTATGTTCTCAAATTGTCTTTACAAAAGTCTTTTAATCCTCTAGTGGATTAAGAGAATAAGATATTGTACAGTAAGAAGGAACGAAGGAAGAAGAGAGAGTACCCAGTTAGATACTTAAAAGTATTCCAATTACGAGTACGTAGAAGTTCAATGAATGTTTTACTCGTCGTTATGTTGCTGCTTGTAATTCACAGGAATCAGAGGAGGAAAGAAATCTGAGAAAAGAGTAGATATAGAAAGAGGGAGAAATGAAGAGTAATGTTTTCTTTTAATATTTTATCGTAACAAATTGAATGTTCCGTTATGATATATTGATATGTTTATACAAGGTGTTTCAAAACAACACTGATAGAATTTGAGCGAGATTGAAGATAATGGACAAATCCTAGTATGAAAGGGATAATATACTTGCATTAAATGTGCAAGTAAATATTTTCGAAATTGTTGTATTCGATTATGCAATATGAAAAGTTTGATATTCTTGCTCCATCTTGTTCTATCATATAGTCGATTACCGTAATTGCATGCAACCAGTATATAATAATATTTAAGATACGAATCGTTCTCAAATCTCGAAAGTGATATTAGTTACAATTTTGAAAATCTTTCAGAAAATTGATATATTGTTTTAAAATAAAATAATTTTCATTAATTGAAGTAACTGAAGATTGCGTAAACATAATAATGAGATTTTGAAGAAACTTTTTTTATTTTATATGATTTTTTTTTCGTTTTCTTAAATTAATCTTTATCATTTTTTGAATGATATTATAATAATTATAAAATTTAACAAAATGATTATATTATCCATTTTTCATGCTGCATCGGGTCATTTTATGTGATGTAATATAAAGTTATGATTTAAAAGCTTATTTAAAAATTTGGATACAAAAGAATTAATTAATATCATTTAGAGGCACTTATTTTTAAAATTTGACTTATATCACTTTTTATATAATGAACGATTATCTTATTGAAATGAAAGAGGAAACGGTGTTTTTTCCACTCTCTCTACTCGGTACAGTCACATACGTGTTATTCGCGCGAGTTATTGTATCGTTCTCGTCGGCCAATTTACGAGTTCGGTACAATATACATTTTCTTTATCAAGCATCGTGATAAAAATGTTAATTTCTAGATGCTTCGATTTTTTATTTAAATACACGAGCGTGGCTGTACCGAGTACTGCATATATGCGAAAGAGAAATCTTGTCACGATTTGCATTTTATATTTATATATTATGTTTTTTTTTAATTTTGTTCAATTTTTGTTACATTATATTATCATCGACAGTTGCAATTAAATATTTTTAGTTAATGCGTGGAACATTTCTACGAGTTTCTTAGAATCTTTTTCGCTTTAAATTTGGGATTTGTTTTTGCAAATTTGTACCAAGATTTCTCTGCGCACATCTACTATAATAGATACACGTGTAAAAGCTTTGTCTTATTTAGAAAATATACATATATATGTATGTATAAGACAGAAAAAACGTGTGCTGCCATGGATCCTTCCTTTTTCTCTTGCTGCCCGGAATGCCAAGGAGAAATGCTCCTGTGTTGTGTCTTTTCGCCCTTCTTTTTGACTACCCGTTATGTAAACCCGTGCAGAATCTCGTCTACTAAAGGAATTGTTCTGCGGGAAATTCCTGCTAGGGAAAGAGGCTTTTTCGTCGGCATTTTCGTCCGCTTTTATGTTCGCAATTGCTATCAATTTTTATGATATAAATATCTATAAAATATAAATCTTTATCAAATACACGATGGATTATTTATTATATAATGAAAGAAATATTTATTACATCATGAAAGAGATATTCAATTTTTGCTATGCAATTCAACTCCTACACATGCGTTTTATTCTCTTAGTAATATCTTAAACAAATAAGACATTAATTTATATAAATGAGAGAAAAATATTATTTAAACTTTTGTAACTTATATCGTGATTTAATTTTATGACGATCAAAATTTATATCTATGAGTGAGTAAATAATTTCAATTTAATTCTTGAAAATTGAGAAGTTTTATATAGAAAATATAATTTAAATTATACGTTGATTATTATTATTGGATAAATTGAGATTTTTTAATTGATCATTATTGGAGAAAAAGGGGATTGAATAATATATAGCGTATCCATGATCAACTGTACTTTCTTAAAAAGAAATACCTTTCATTGAATTTGAGATCAATTTGCTTATCGAGATGCGTATTTAAAAATTGCTATCTCAAGCATTTTTTTACGATTCTGCACAAATATTGATACTACGTGGCGCGCTTTGAAAATTGTGATAAAATCGCTATAATCTTCATCCGCTTGACTGTGACATCGATCGTGTCAGGTTTTGCGTACGAAATAGAGCTATCTACGAGCCATCGACGCGCGCGAGGATGTTAAACATCGAAAACACTAAAAATCGGTTGGTAGAGGCAGGTCGAGCGAACGATCGCGTTTCGATTTATTCTGGCGCGAACGAACGAAGCGCGCATACTCGTACGTTAAACGCTAAAAACACCGAAAATCGCCAGGCAGGTCCGGCGACGAAATCGCGTCCGGGCGCTTCGATTTATCGAAGCGTAAATGAACGAAGCCAGCACCGTTCGCTCGCTCGTCCGGCGAAATGCCGGTATATTCTCGCATACGAGAAATACACCCTCGCGAACAACGCAAAACCGATTAATTTCCAATTTCAGCAGGCGCGCATCGCCGATCGTGTTTGTGCTTCGCTTGATCGCCACTCTCGTTCTCTTCCGATCCGCTCTTTTTCCGCGCTCGCAAACCCGGTGATTACTCTCAAAGTGAAACCTACTTGCAATTTTCGGTCAGACAAAAGATATCGATAACGTTTAATACGAGTATTATAAACGGGAAAGAAGACGAGACACACGATCAAATTAAATTAAAAATTAAATTCATTATTTCATAATAAATCTTAAATCGATACTTTCTCAGCAGTCATATTTTTGAATAGAGCTCGCAGTGTTGAACATTTTAAATATCCGTTCTATATAAAAATATCGAAAGCAATGTGGCCGATAATTTAGTTCAAACGGAAATTAAATAATTACATTATTTCGTTACTAGATATTTTCATCGTCATTAGATGCAGCAATAATTTATGAGAGATTATTATGAATAATTTGCGTGAAATATCCTCTGTAACTCTGTATAAAATCCGAAATATCGATAGCATCTTGACTCGTGTCGCGATTTTGTAATGCTTATATAAGCGCTCTAAAGTAAACGCCCAATAGTTTTCTCGTTTTTATTCTTCCGACATTTCTCACCCACCCATTCCCGGTTTTCGTTCTTTTCTTTTTTGTTTACCCGCTATACACTATCGTCAAGTTTCAGCGCGGTGCATCCTTTCGAAATCCGCGCCAGTCACGGAGAGGTTTCGCTAACACAAAGACATTCCTACGACGATTAAAGTCACTCGACTCGGTCGCACTCCTTCTCGTCCGCGTGTCTGGCCTGAAACGGAAAACTCTTGGGCTTCCCTTTTCTGCTCAATATCGTATAGTAGGCGTCGCGCCGGCTCGCGTTACCGCATGAGATCGCGTTCTTTCGTTCGCGTTATACGTGAACCTGGCGATTAATGGCTGGATTTTATTGATTAAGGGATCGGAAATTTAATCTCCAGGAAGCGCGCGTTCTCGCGACGTCTTTTTTAATCCAGTCGAAATTCTGCAACGATTGCATGCAAAGCAAATATCGTTATAATTTAATAAACAGCTGACGAAATCTCTCCAAATCGTAATATCGCAAAACGCTTTTAAATTCCGAATTCTTGCGCTTTTTAAAATTTATGCAAACGTGAGACGAACGAAAATTTTTGTTGGCAAAAATTTGTAGCTGTTTTTAGGTCACGCGGATCTACGAATTTGTTCTCTCCCAGAATCGCGACGTGACGAAACTTTTCACTCGCGAGTTATGTCCGTCACGTAGTCGCGATACCGAAAGCGTCGTTTTAAGGGACGTTCTAATGGCACCGTTTTGCGCTCCATACAGTTTAGACCACGCGCGATGCACACGATTGCAGTTTACGAGGCTCTCCCGTCGGAGTGTTTCGTGGCTCGCTTACGGGACGACAAGTTTCTTACTGGTGGGGCACGAAGTACGCGAAGCGAGTCGCATCCCGCAAGATGCACATAGATATACAATACGACACAGTTTGTAAACACGCGCCTCGTTAAATCGCGAGGATTACCGGCGACCTGCCAGGCGCTTTTAAGCTCCGCTTATGCGACCGAGCTTTTATTCGCGGATTATGCGATTAATCCATTCCTTGCCATAAACGCGAGTATTTATCTAGAATAGATTTGACAATTTTAGCCACTGGAAGGATATTTTTAAAGTGCTTAGTATTTATAAAATAGCACCGATCAATCGAAAATAAAAAATTTACTGAATTAAATTTTTTCACATTGATTATAAATAGACTCGTCGCGTCAATATTGGATACTTCGTTATGATAATAAGAGATAATTTAGCTTGAACAGAATTAATAAAAATAAAATGCTTTTATTCCTGTGATTTCTTATGAAAAATATAACATGCAAAAATTATACGAATAGAGATTGGATATCTATTTTACGCAACTTAAAATTTTTATTAGCGCGACTAAAAATGTGATGGAGCAACAAAGGGAATAATAAACGCACCGTGAAACCTCTTGTCAAGTCGATATTTAACAACGAGTACTGCGGGAAGAAGGGCTGAATCATTATCGAATCGATTATTATAGTAGGACTACCGACGAATATGTTTGAAAAAAGAAAGACAAAGGGAACTGGGCGGGGAATCGTGGAGGAAGAGAGTCTATCTTAATAATAAACGACGTAACATCCGCGAAATGGTGATTTTTCGTGTTCGTTCGTAGTTTACCCATCTGAAATTACGTTTACCCTCGTTATATTTTGCCGTGCAAGCCGAACGGGGATGAAATCAGAAGGGTGTACGATAGTAAGATAAAAATCGATATATGTATTATATATAACACACACCAGATTTGTGGAATTAAAAATTGTGTTACTTTATTTTGAGGAAATGTTATATCTCTAGGTTGCTTTTCAATAATATAATACAGTCACAAAAGTTACAAATTGCATGAGTAACAAGATTTCTATATTATATGTGTGAACTCTTAATTTAAATATCGTTATTTATAATAAAAGAATCTTAAGAAATCTTTCTTTGTTTCAAGCATTTTGAAATTGTTTGATATCATATTAAAAAAAATTTTCTTTTTTGACAGATTAAAAAAATATGTGAAAGTATTTCAATATTAATTATTAGCATATATAGAGATAAATCTTAATAAATATTTAAAATTCCTAATTTCTATCATAAGTAAAAACATTTTCCATCTATAAATCAGTATTTAATTTTGCAGAAATAAAATTATTTCTATGAAATTAATTATATATTTATTATAGTTTTTTTTAAATAAAATCATTTCTATGAAATTAATCATATATTTATTAATTTTTTTTTTAAACTAGAATTGAATTACAGTTTAGAATAAAATTGGAAAATGTAGTTAAAATATCAAATATACATACATACATATAAATGTAGATAAAATATTAACTGAGACTCACAATATCTTCGACAATCATCTAACAGAAATAATAATCAAATGATTGTCGGCAAAATTGACTTATTTCACTTGCGCGTTTAAAGATAGATATTCGATTCAAAACAACAAATTAATGAGTAATGAATATTATTATCACGTGCTAGAAATTCGATTACGAGAAACGAATGTTATCATTTAGTATTGAAAATGATAGTTCATTGACGAGTTTTGCTGAACAAATAAAAGCGTCAGTGCGTTATAATTGGTTACACTGTAATTTCGGTTGTCGATGAGAGAAACACCTCCGATGCGGCCACATTTCCATCGCGATATCGGGAACTATTATGCGAATCGTATGAATAATTACAACGACATAATGCAGCATCGCTCGATGCATAATTAATAAACCGTGAGTATAACATAAATATATTTATCATTGCGGCTTTAATCGCATTTAGTATTGCATTTCGCTGTCAATCTTTTTCTTGTCATTGGCACCGATTCGCCGAGTTAAATGCAAACAGACGAAATAAACATAAATATTACAGAGTCATTTTACATCAATAAAATAGCAGCAAAATACTATAGTTTGGTAACTATTATTGGTGACAGAATA
This sequence comes from Camponotus vicinus, assembly GCF_025532165.1. Taxonomy (NCBI): domain Eukaryota; kingdom Metazoa; phylum Arthropoda; class Insecta; order Hymenoptera; family Formicidae; genus Camponotus; species Camponotus vicinus. The sequence continues at coordinate 17,361,681 of NW_028141967.1, read as the reverse complement.
TATTACCGTAATAAATCAAAATTGTAACTAATTTCGAGCAAGAACCGATTACATCGAAAGCGAGGGACTTCGCGTCTGTCGATACTCTTTGCTTAAACTATGACAATATATCGACACCACGCGATTTTTGCAGCATGATAAGAATTTTGTCATTCCGTTTGTCCGTTTATCGCGACCACTGATTAATTCTCCGATAATTCTTCCGACGAAATAACTCGCGCATCTGTCGTCGCGAGGTACCTGTAAATTTTCCGCTACCCAGGGATTTCGGAATTACACCATGTTATATGACATGGCAGTCGCGTGACATTTTATCGAATTTCGAGTTAGCACACTTGGCATATGCAAAGCCTCGCAAAAACTCAATCCCGGGATAACAAGCGGCAGATAATGCTCCGAAGACCGAAATATCATCAGAGCTAAAGAGAATTTTCCCGAAATATTCTGAGAACGAGAGCAAATAAGGGTCATTAAAATTTAACAATGCTCTTTATTTTTGCAGAAATTGTAACAGTGATAAAAAATTTAACAGTCTTTTTCGAATGTACATTTGGAGAATGCTAATAAAAATTATCTATGATGTCTCTAAATTTTTCGTTCTTTCTTTAGCATCTCAAATAAAATTTAACGAAATTCCATGTCTGTTTTAAAATCGGAAATTTGGAACGAGAGGATATTTCTTTGCCTCTAGGTTGGATAGAGTTCGCGCACAATATGACGCGCAATATATTCGATAATACAATTGAATTAGACTAAATTGGAGTTAGTTCACTCACCGAATATGAAGAACAGCTGATAATCTGTCGTGACAATCCTCCGATGCTTCTCGACATATACAAATATAAAATACACTCACAAATATAAAATACATTGCACTCGACATTTCCGTTTAATTATGACATACGACGCTCCGTCCACTGGCGTGAAAATTGCTGCGACTGATGACGCGTAAACATGGCAGACGTGACGTAGGCGGTTCGCGCCAATTTTAAATGTACGCGGTATACGCGATCTATCTTGTAATTGTTATTCTTCGACGCTTCTTTCAATGCTCTCTAATGTTTCTTTCTCTAATGTTTTTTTTCGACTCTTTTGCGTAAATCTTATTCTAAATTATATTTCTATATATTTTTAATTATTTCTATATATTTTTAATGTAAGATATTTTTTTAATTTTTGCATATATGTATATTCACGAATGAACATTGTACATAATTATATATTTAAATAATTATAATTTCTCATTTAATCTATTCTCATTTAATTTAAACTATTTGTAAAAGTTTAATAATAATATTTTTTGTTTTTACATTAAGCATATAAAATGTGACATAATGTATTTAATCGCATAAAATTCATTGAAGGAAAGTGAGAGAGATCAGAGAACGCTTTATATTTATATTTATTATGGTAAAGTAAATTATTTTTGAGCCTCTATTTTTTAAGGCGTATTAACACACATTTTTCGAGAATCGTGGAATTTAGATCGAAGAAAAATATTCGCGATATAAATGGAAGACCTCGATTGTTTCGAGATGAGATACTCTCTATTTCTATCGTACTTTGCGAGGAAAATTTCCGGAAGAGTCCCTCTTTGAAAATTCACCAACGATAAAATCCTCAACGCAGCGGAGCCACGTCGAGCGTGCTCGACAATCCGGCGAGGCGGAAAGTTTATTACTACAATACTGCGAACTAAATATTTTCAAGTCCCATAGTCGTAACGAGAACGGTGGCGAATTGCCGAGATTCTTCCGGAAGAAAATAATTCCGCGACCTAACGATGAGTGGACGAGCCGTTTCCGCTTTCTGTCCTTCAAAGCGTCGCGAAAATTTCGCGTCTGCGAAAAAAAAAATTTGCTTTCTCGCAATAAAATAAAACTCGCCATAATTATTTTCTCAGTTAGCGCGAGCAAACTTCGAATAAGCCACGAGAAAAAGAAGAATAATAAAGAAGCGAAACTAAATAAATTCGTGACGCAAACGCGAACTGCACGATAATTTGTCTATATTCAACTTGGTATATTCTCTCTGCATGTGGTTAATCTTTGTATATATACCGGGGGATATATGTATATTATGAGCGACTGTAATTCGAGTCTGAACACACTTCTAGACACTTTCTCGTGCACATACATCGTGTCCCTTTGTCGGGATTTGGGACTAGAGTCCTCGCCTATCTTACCTTGAGCGCTTAACTTGTGCTTATACCTGAAACTGTTTCGAACGTGTCATTACTAACCCATTGTTCTATTGTCACACATTAACACGCACACGAGAACAATCGTGATATAACGGATCCAACGAAGCTCAGCAAATGGGTCAAGTTTTCGTTTCAAAATTGCAGTGATACTAACAAATCGCTTTTATTCCTCGAACAAAAATTGCTAAAGGCATTCGCGAATTTTTCTAAGGAGAATAGAGTTTATTTTATGTGTATCAATTAATCGCACAAAGGGTGAATATTATAAGGAATGTTTAATAAATGAATTAAATTTAGTTTTCAAATTTGATAAAATTGATATTAAATCTATTATTTACGAATTTTATAAAAGTAGAAAAGATTTCTTTCAATTGTCATCATTTCTTGAAATTTCGTACATTACTAGATTCGTGATACAAAATTTTGAATTTTTATTATTAAATAAAATATAAAATATTGAACGAGATTCTCGAGTTATACTTATGCAATGTCAGTGACGAGACCGAGACACCAAAATGCGCGAGAGTCGTGTTCATCTGATTCTCAGTTGGTGATTCCGCGAAGAATTTGGAAATTGCTATAAAGTCGTTCCGCTGGGTGACGTTTTCGCACACGTGACGATTGCAGGTGCAATCATCGTAAATCCTGCTCGGTGGACGTGCGCAGCGACGTTTTCGAGGAAGATCCTTGTCCTGGGACCGGAAAGTACATCGAGGCTCACTACCAGTGTTTAGGTTGGTTCACATGTTTTTTTTTTATTTTGACATTTTCGCGATCGCGAATTTACCCGAGAAATTTCAAGGGATTCGTCTCTCGTTCAAGATGCTGCGGAAAAGCTTCATAATTTTGAGGAGCAAAGTATTTTTTTGCTCTTCTGAATTGATCATCGATGTTAAAAAAGGATGCAGTTTTGAACCTTTTTTGTAATTAATTCGTTTTTTATTTTATTCTTGTTATCTTATAATTTTATTTGATGTTTGAAAAAGTTACATTACTTTAATTTATTAGTTAATTTGATTTTTTTATTATTTTGTAATTTTATGTGATTGATTTACTTTCTATATCATACGTAATTATTTAATTGAAAAATACCAGAGTAAGAATATGTTCTCTTCTGATCGAAAGAGACATAAAATTCTACGACTCACATTTTTAATTTTCAATTAAAAATCAAAATTACGCCAATAAGAATTTAATCAATTTCTCTCAATTAAAAATTCATTTAGAATATATTATATAATTATTAATATTGTAAACAACGCGAATGGAATAGATAAACTTCGACGAAAAAGTCTCTCCTTGGGAGCATTGCTCTCATTTCCCACCTATATCGAAGAGATGAAAGAAACGAGATCCATGGCGGTACACGTGGTAAGAGTGTACCATGGTCATTTTGTTAAACGCGAGTCGAATCCCCATCCAGGTGCAACGAACAGCAAAATTGCAGCATCGTTGCGTCCACGCTGCAATTCGGCGATCCTTGTCCGAACACACACAAATATCTCGAAGCGCACTATCGGTGTGTGTCTGGTAAGTAAAACTTTTCCACTTTTACATTAGCTTTAATCCTCTTAGCTATATAATAATTATTGAACTTTATCGAAAATTTCAGAAAGATTGTAAATTATTAACATTATTTCAAGAAGAAAGATTAAAGAGAAAAGCAGAGAAATATTTTAGAAAAAACTTTTTTTCTTCTGAAGCAAAGTAATTTTTTTAAGAATTAATTTTAAGAATATATTTTGAATATTCTTGTTTTAATTTCTCTATTTTTATAGTATTTATTATTTATTCTCTCTTGTTTCTAAATTTCAACATTAAAATGATTACCGATACTGTTGTTGATTTAATTGAAGAAATATATATTAAGTTGTTTTTTTTTTTAATATTGTTTTAATACATTGTTTTAATTTAAGATATCGATATTTTTCAATAACAATATCTAAATCCTTTCAATCCTCTCTATTCCTTTTTATGTAACGATTTTTATATATCATTCGTTTTATATATCGGATCTCGAAGATTCAATAGATTAAATATAAGCTTCACGATACCAATATATATCCTCAAATTGCCAAATCTCTTAATATCTCCCAATGCATTAAGAGAGATAAAATCAACTTCTCTTCTCTCTTTGACTCACATATGTGAACGTATATATATTATTTTAGTTTTAGACGCGACGAATATTGGTGCACCCGATATTTTATCTTATCGCTAACTTTTTCGGATAAAGGCAATTTCTAGATAGTGTGTCAAAATATACGAACTATTTTCCATATTTTAAGATTAATATATTATAGCTATATTGGATTGAAGATTTTCTTCTCAATTATACTCGCGTTATTAAGCCGTATAATCTAATTTTGTACTCTGTCTCTTTCTCTCCATCTCTATTTTTTAACATTTTAAAATCTCTTATCTTTGCGAAATGCTTCTCGGATTATATGTAAAATAATAATCCATGGAAATTTTTTAAATTTTCATTTATCGCGTTCGTTTAATGATTATAAAACTCGATATCCGAGGATATTTCTCAAAAAAATCGGTTTTTTATGTTCTCTGTCTTTGATATTGAAGGAATAATGATAGATTTTTTTATAAACAAAATAATTTTAATAAAAATATTCAGTAATATTGATATTACATATATTTAATAATATTTCTTTTAAATAATAATATTCCTTTTAAATAATAATATTCCTTTTAATAAGATATACTTCGAAGTCAAAAAGTATTGTGTCTATGTAAACGTGATTATTTTTGTATACATATATTTTTATTTTGTTAACATTGTTTTATTTTTCATCTTATCAAAAAAATTTAATTTAGTGCGCAAAAATTTCTTGATCAGTAAAGTGCATCAAATATTTTAATATAAAATTCCAATATTATTGTATTTACCATATTCATATCTGCTCTTCGCAAAAGGAGATTTACTCAAGCTTTATCGAATGATTACGATTAACAAGAATCCGATATAAATCCGATACAGCGGATAAGCTCTTCCCACCGTAGCGAGCCAAGAAAAACAGAGACGAGAGTATCTCGATATCTCCGAGCCGCGGATATCTCATTCCCTTCAGTCCCTATCGGGAATATACGCAAAGTACAGACAGTTCATTCAAACTCTATCAAATGATTAACCAGAATCCGATATAAATTCGACGAGGAAGATAAGCTCCCCATCGTATTAATCTAAGAGGGAGGGAAATGTGGAAAGATAGAGAGAGAAAGAGAGAGAGAAGAGGGGCAAGTTTGATATTCCTGAGTCGGAGACCTCTCGAAAGCCTTAAATATCCCGCACCCCTGAAATCACTTTTCTTCTTAATTATACTCAGTCTCCTATTCCGATAAGCTCGTAGACGAGCTCCCCGATTCTCCGCTTCTCTACGAAAGTAGTTTCTTCGCACCGATCTTTCCATCCTCATTAAGTTCGATCTCGACGAAACACATTTGCAGCAGCCACCACCACGACGACGTCTCGGCCGAGTCCGCCATGGGTCATAACTTCGCAGCCGAGCGTCTGGAGTACCGCTAAGCCGACCGTCAGGCCTCCCTCGAGGATTACGGTACCGACAGCGCAACAGCCCCCGCAGCAGCCACCGGCGCCGTCCACCCCGGCGATGCCTATAACAACGCCGGCGAGGTTAGTGTGCTACATAAACAGTCATAAATATGCGCCGCTTGATAGATTAAAAACCGGAAAATTCGAGCTTTAATTTAAAATCATATTTATATATTTATTTTGTTATTATCGAATATTATATATCTCACATGTGTACATAAATACAGTGAACGAAAAAATAGATTTGTCTTGCGTATCGGTCATTAATTTCATTCGATCGCACATTATTAGGGAATAAATATTTTTTTCACACCATTAATTTATATCAAGCGCAATCTATATGGTTGTCATAAAGTTTGTATATGAGGAGAAGAGGAGCGCTCCCTCCCCCTCCTTTTCAAGAGCCTCTTTCATTTTCAGCCCTACGTCAACAAGGTCCTTCGCCGACATTGAGGTCGACGAAGAGGACCAGGACTTAATACCTCCTGCGAACGGTCCTCCGGCAAATGGCCCGGCAATGACGCCGATTATACCTGAGACCACTCAAGCTACGACAACATCCACCTTCGCTCCCTGGAGAACCAGTCGAAGGACCACCGGTAAGTATCTCCTTTCCTTCTTGGGAAACATTATATAATAATGTGTCATTTCAAATAATAATATTGATACCCCTTGAATTAAACATTTTTTGAAAAAGAAAAAAGGAATATTTTATATGTAAAAATATAAAATGTGTGTATTAATATGACATTAATTACTCTCGTTTTAATATATTTATTTACTTGCAACGAACTTTAACGGTAATATTTTAAAAGTAAAATTTTCGTTAAGAAACAAATATATATTTGGAAAAATTGATTTATAATTTTATTATACTTATACAACAAGGTTTTTTCTGACAATCTGAGATGTTATGGAGTCTTTGTTTTTCTTTAAATTGTCAATTAATTAATTATATTTGGACCTTGTGTGATAACTGCTATAACATCTTTACACAAGCTATATCCGACATTCCGGTTATGGATCTACGAATCTATGAATTGACTTTGAGAATAAACCGCTAGTATCAGACAACACGCCATAAGCATGATAGATGACCAAGATTATGAGTCATAACAGCTGGTATAATCATAACAGTGTCTAGAGACGGATCGCTATTATCTACTTTATTTCTTTCTTTTTTACTTTTTTACTTTTATCTCTCTCTCAATACGTGAATACATTTCCGTTGTCTATAAATTGTCGAGCTAAACGGCGTATTTCTGCTCCAATCGCGACGAAGCATTAAGATCCCCCCGGAGAGAACCGAAATTCCATTTCCGAGCGTCGTTGCGCACCGAGCTGCATCCCCGAGGACGTCGTGACGCCGATATCACATTAACGCCATGCCGTTAACTATAGTCGTTATAGTCTGAGATAGCCATTTAAGATGACGAAACTGACCGAACCGTAACCGCTATTGTTACAGTACCTAGTACGTTGTATCCAGAGTCCAGCTCGAATGGTCAGTGGTACGATTACGGTAGACAGGTGTGTCCCCCGATGGCAGCCAGGAACTTGTCCTGGAACACGACCAGGGCCGGCGACGTAGCCGTGCAAAGCTGTCCTGGTGGTGCCAATGGTTTAGCCAGATGGCGATGTCTCGCCCGCGGTGAGTCTGCCTTTTGGCATCGCGATACTCCAGACTTGAGCGAGTGTCGGTCCGTCTGGCTAACCACGCTGGAGAATCGAGTGACGGACGGCGACGTGATCTTGGGCATCAGCAGAGAGCTCTCGCAGGTGACCAACAACAGCCGTGGTTTGTACGGCGGTGACATGATGATCACCACCAAGATCATCAAAAACATGGCCGAGAAGATGGCGCTGGACGTAAAGAATTATCAGGATCTGAGTCAGAGGGTGGTCAGCGTCACGGAGCTGTTGCAGGGCGTAGTGAGGACCGGCAGCAATCTACTCGACAAGGCGCAAATGGCGTCCTGGAAAGATCTCAGTCATCAGGAGCAGATGAGGGTCGCCACGTCGCTGCTGATCGGTCTTGAGGAGAACGCCTTCTTATTGGCCGACACACTCGGGCACGATAAGACCGTCATACACGAGGGCAAAAACATACGTGAGTACCGCTAATGATGATTAGTAATTGCTGCAGCAATTTACAAAATATACATTTATTATATCCTTCTATGCTAGTAGGGAGGGAGGACATTAAGAACCTCAATATCTTCTTTATTAGGTTATTATTTTTCTTTATAGCCTGTCTCACGAATGCTCCCTCCTCTAGATAATTGTAGAACTTAATCTTGAAATCACGTTTGGTTTTATTTGTTATGTAAAATAGCGATTCGAATCTAAAGAAAAATATTTTTATCTAAGCTTCTTATATTTTATCAAACACATAAATTCAAAATATAAAAAAAATACATAATATTATTTTAAAAAACAATTATATATCTTATAGTATATGAGGCTATAAATTTACTTGAGAAATCATTAATATTAAACTTGAGAGAGATGAAAGAGAGTGATTTAACTTGAATAACAATTTTGACTATATATTTTTTGTCAGCCTTACAACATAGAATTTATGTAATTGTGTAATTTATCTTGAAGTAAAATTGTTATCCCTCTGGAATAGCCATTTTCGTTCCAGCATTTTAAGAGTCAACGAACGCGTACTTTCCATATGCCTTCGGCATTCATCGCGAGTATTCGGATGATTTATATCGCTCGCGTATCTAACACCCGGTAATCTTCGGTATAGATAAAATACAGATCTGAATCCATCGTAATTCTCCGGTACCCGCCCGGATTACGTCATAATCCGGCAAGTATGGGGCGGGCGCGCGCTATTATTATTACAAAATAGCGGTAGAATTACGAGAGAGACTTGATTTACTTCCCGGAAGTGCGTCGCTGCTTGATTGAGCCGCAATGTACGTGCATCATAGCGTCATCAGATGCACACTTGATAAACTGCATAACGCGGCGAAGGGCAAAAAGTGGTGGAGAAAGATGGGGGAAAGATGATGAGCGACAGCCGGTCGGATGCCATGTAACGTCCTCTTTTCGAGAAGAAAAATCGAAATCGCATAAATCCTTCTTCCTGGCAGCGTCATTGATTAATACCGTGATCATTTTTTAATCGTTTACTTCGCGACAAAATGCAGTATTAGAACTATCGCACTTTTTTCGACAATTAAATTCTTTTACGAATATTTAAATTAAATTTTTAATTAAATTATCTTATTAATCTGTCCCTTTTAATTTTATTCGATCGCAGAAATAAAAGTCAAAGAAAATAAGAAAATTAATTTCTTTCTGCAGGGGTTTTCAACTTGTAACATATGCATCTTCGTATTTAATTAATGTTATAATAGCTTTTATGTTTAAAATTTAAAAAAAAATTATATTTTAAAATTACATTTATATAAAAATGTATCAAAATGATATATTTTACTCTATTTATAAAACACAACAAAATATTTCAATCTTCACCAGCAAGTTTATTTTAATTAATTAATTTATTATATATTTATTTGTGTGAAAAAAGGTAAAATGTTTAGTATACTTAAAATGAATATTTACTGTGTGCAAGTTTGAAAACCGCTGTACTGTCGTAATTTAATTCGCGTCTTCCGCGAATTTACGACTAGAATTCTCACGGAGCGCATTAACCGCGTCGAGGGAGCGAAACACCTACTCACTTAATTAGTCGCGTGCGTGTCTTCACTACAGTGATGGAAGTTCGCGTACTGGACACGCGTAACATCGACAACGAGCTGGAAGTTTTCCCCACCGAGGCCGCCCAGCAAAAGTGGACCGTCTCGAACGATCGCGTGGAACTTACTAAGGGCGCTTTGGTGGATAACAGCGAGAACGGCATCGTGCGGCTAGTCTTCATGGCATTTGACAGACTCGAGGAGATACTGCAGCCGCAAGCCGAGCCGCCGTCCGTCGTCATGAACGACGATCCCCAGCCCGTGTCGCGGAGGAACACCACCCGTATTCTCAACAGCAAAGTTATCTCGGCGTCCTTGGGAAAAGGCCGGCACATACAGCTCTCGGAACCCGTCCGGGTATATTTCAGGCATCTGGTGGTCGAGAATGTCACCAACCCCACTTGCGTCTTCTGGGATTACATCTTGAGGTAATTTCGCCTTCATCCGATCCTATTTCTACTTTGTACAATGCTAAGAATACCGAGGAGAAATTTTTCTCTCTTTTCTTCTTTACTTCTTATCTTCAATTTTCTTCCCATGTCTTCATTGCGCTACATATATCGCTCACGATACATCATTGATTTATTATCTATTGTTTTCACGTTTTTTACTTTTTTTATTTGAAGCTTGATTATGGAGTTTGATATTTTATACATAAATTTGATAAAAGACGTTATTTTAAAATTGATTAAAAGCTAAGATTTTTCAAATAATCTCTTCAATTTTTGAAAATCTAATTCTTAACTTTCAACATTATAAGTCTTCAATAAGAAAAACCTTAAAATATATATATTCGGAAATCCATAATTCACGCGCTGGATTTTAACGCATCCTGTATATTGGATGGAAAATGATCAACAAAACGAACATTGTGAATGTCTCCTCTACACGAGGTACCTTATTTCATGTAGCGCGTGGTCGGACGAGGGATGCCAGATACAAAAGACCAACGAGACTCACACCGTGTGCGAATGCAATCACCTGACGAACTTTGCCGTGCTGATGGATGTGCACGCTGTCAGACTGGACATCGCTCATCAAGTCGCTCTGCAGATCATTACGTATATAGGCTGCATCATTTCCGTCGTCTGTCTCGTTCTGGCCATTCTCACGTTTCAATTATTTCGCGGACTAAAGGTAATATATATAACTGCGCAAAATATATATAATGCACATATCGATCGGCATTCAATTGCGGTGAGATGAAATTTTTTCCTCACTCCCGGATTTTCTTTACAGTCGGATAGGACGACGATTCACAAGAATCTCTGCGTGTGCCTGTTGATAGCCGAGGTACTCTTTGTTTGCGGGATCGGTCAGACGAATCAGAGGATCGTCTGCGGCATCGTGGCCGGTTTATTGCACTTCTTCTTCTTGTGCGCGTTTGCCTGGATGTTCCTCGAAGGTTAATTAATTCAATCGTCTTGTTCGCAATTTGTAATATATCTTGTTCTATTTTCATTTATTTTTTACTCGATTTTATATCATGTCGCAGGATTCCAATTATACGTGATGCTGATCGAAGTCTTCGAGGCGGAAAAATCTCGACTTCGATGGTATTATCTGGTCGCATATGGCGCACCGCTGCTGGTTGTAGCAATTTCCTGCATAATTGACCCACTCAGTTATGGTACCGATCGGTATTGTTGGCTGCGTGCAGATAATTATTTCATCTTCAGCTTCGTTGGGCCTGTGATACTCGTTATATTGGTAATTAGCTGGTATATTATTAATTAATTAAACGTTAATGCAATTGATCGGCTCAAAGAAAAGCACATTAAGTAAAGTTGATGAAATTTACTTGCATCTATTCCGTATATATTAACGTGACATTTTTTTGAGATTTTCAGTTTCACGATGATGGCATCGAAAACATCGTTACATAATCGATTTTAACTGTCATTTTCGCAGGCGAATCTGGTATTTTTATCAATGGCGATCTACATGATGTGTCGGCACGCAAACACCACCGTGGCCATGAAGAGTAAAGAGCACTCCCGACTGGCTAGCGCAAGGTAAGCACAGTGATCCCTAGTAGCTTGTTCTAGTAAATCACCGTAAATTACGAACTGTATATACCGTATATCAATCGAGTCCGTCCGTTGTCCGTTATATTCGAGATTTGATCCTCCCGTCGAAGCGTAGTATCCGAGATGTTTGTTTGATGCTTTCGGTTTACACGTTCGCAAGCTTTACTTGCTTAAAGAGATCTCCCGAACGCGGATCTTGTTGTCACGCATCTTTTGGCGGCCATGCTGAATTTTTGGTTTTGGTTTTGAGTCCTATGTTTGGAATGACCGCAGATTTCGTTCTCGTTCGACACACCACTGTATTGCTGTGATATACACGATATATCATTTTAGGATATACACGAGTATATCGTTTGATCACACAGATCGTCGTATGCAGGGTGTACCACTCAGGATGATTGAAAAAAATCGTTGAAATAACTATATAAACTATTTGCGGTTCAGATAAAAAAGAGTTTCATATTTACTTTTTGTTTTGCGAAGTGAATTCCATGCTTTAGATTTCAAAAATTCTGCAAGATGCTAAGTGTTATCGAAAGACACGAGAACTTTTTAGTAATTTTATTAATAATGATTAATAATAATTTTAAATAATTTTTAAATGCTTTGAAAATATGAGATTTAAAATACAAAATTTTTGCTAAGATTCCATAGATTTTGAACTTTACTAACGTTTGTTACATCTGTAAATTTTTATTACAGATAGTTGTATGAAATTATTGATATACCTATCTCCTTGGGGCACCCTGAATATCGCCATGTTTAATTTACAAATTTACTGAACGGAAATAAAATTTGTGTTTATAAATTATTATAAAAGAAATGAAAAAAAATTGTCTCTGTTTCGTGAAAACATATAAACAATTTGGTGATGGTAATGAAAAAATTATTGCAATCCCGATTCGGATTATTACAAATAATGTCTTTCATGATGACAAGTATTAAAATACGTACAATGATCTTTTTAATCCGCATAACTGACATAATTAATCATAACGATCGCATCATTTTACTTGCGAGCAAAAAGTACTTTGCGTGCTCGGCAAAAAAGTAATACGAATCGAGCATTGCAAATCGAAACGTAAATTATAATCAATTAATTAATGGTGCCGGAACAATCACCTAACTCTTGTTTCATTTTTGTATTAAATCTTCTACCCACTTCTGTCTACACTGTTCTACATTCTTCTGCATGGCGTGGTTGGTTGGTAGTGGAAAGGAAGAGAATGCTCTTCCCAACAAATTGCAAGCGCACTTGTAAGATATTTACCATTTTTATTATTATTCACCCATATCGTTAACATCGTCATTGATCACCATCTCGCTCGTTTCATTATTTTTTTTTCTTTAATCCATTTCATTTTAAGCTATTCGAGTATCATTTCACATTGATTTTGTGAACGTAGCTGTAGTCTTTAGTCTCTCACATCATACATCGAAACACTCGCCATATGTGATAATGTGATACTCACCGGAAACGCGATTTAAAGCGCCAATATGTAACATGTTTATGTATGCACATGATGTAATTAATACAACAATTGAAGGAATAAGTGTATGAAGATGCAATATATTTATAATATTTGAAGACTAGAAACTTTAAATTAAATGATTACAGTAAAATAAAAAATAACTGGTAAAAATTACTCTTTTGTAAAAATATAGTGCCCGCACTTAATCCTTCGCAATTAAAAAATCATAACAACATATGATCTAAATTCATCTTAAATCATTTCGAAATCTTGCATTTTTTGTTTTAATTGAGAGCTTATCGTTAAATCACAGAAAAAATATTGCTTAAGTAAATCATATCATGATATGTACTCGTATAATTTTAATGCATAATTTTATAGTAAATATAATTTAATTTTAAGTATTGAATAAAATAATTATTATAATTGATATAAGATCATTTTTTTCTAAATAATCATTTCTTTGTATTTTTAAACTGTTTTACAAGGAAAATATTCAATAATATCAACTGATTATGTCAACTCCATATTAACATAGCTAAAGTTGGCTGGTATAATAACTATATATTATACTGTACATACTTATTATACTTATATTTATTATGACATTTGCATTTCCTGTGAGTAGACACAACGATTCACTGCATGTAGTATTTTCCTTAGTTTCGGGTATTACGCCTGATTTACAAGTAGATAGACGTGAAAGTATACCGTAGAGATATATCCGCCTACCTGTGTAACGTCACGTTCTAATCACAACGATTTAGATAAGACGTCGCGATTTCGGCGACGCTTAAAGTAGTGCCTGCGAAAATAAAAAGGTTGGACTCTGCATACTGTTGTAATATTTAAACGTCGCCCGTCGCGTGTCTCACGACAGCTACGTGACAGCAGCATTATTTTTTTTTCAACGTCACATTTACTAATCTTAAACATTTAAACTGTGTGTCGCGATCGACTGAAGAAACTCGGGATTGGTTGCAATCATCTTTTAATTTTTTTATGACTAGCAAATCCGAGAAAGAAAAATAAAAATTATTAAAAAAACGCATTTATTATCTATTGTATATTAAAATAAACTGATGAAAATTTTTTTAGAAATTTTTAGTGCAAAAAATGGGACAGTATATTCTACTTTTATTTTAAGATTAATTATAATAAATATAAAATGTCGCAAAAAAGGAATTCATCGAATTTTCTCATTTGTAGGAACGATATTTTTTTATTTTCTTTCTCATATTCTTCTTCTTTAGAAAGTTATCGAATTTATATGTATCAGTCTTTTTTTTTATTAAATCGTTACAAGAAAATTTAAATAATAAAAAAAACTTGAATAACAATAAAATTGATCCTGAGTTTTTTTAGGAGAGATGCATGTAAGATATACAAGAAATTTTTTGACGAAATATATATTCCAGAGATTTTACGCGATTATACATTGATCCCCTTTAAGCGCCGCCATCGCGATTTGTATTGTATAACAGAAACCTGGGACTAGCTGTTCTTCGATGTAATTTATTATCCTGTATCTTCTGATCAGGGCCTGGCTGCGGGGCGCTATCGTGCTAGTGTTTCTACTAGGTCTGACCTGGACGTTCGGGCTCCTCTACTTAAACCAAGAGTCCGTTGTGATGGCGTACATCTTCACCGTATTGAACAGTCTCCAGGGGCTGTTTATCTTTGTGTTCCATTGCGTACAGAACGAGAAGGTAAGGGAATACGTCGGGGCACAGAAGTCCGCCTTGATTTAGACAGTTCTGGTAACATTGCCGAATGTTCCCGGAGAGAGAAAACAGACAACAAACTTCGAATTTATTCGAGAAATATGTAACATGATAGCAATATGTAATTTTTATCGCATAAGAATAGTCTCGTGCAATTTTTTATAATAGTAACTTAACTTTGCGTCGATACGCTTCCTATAAGATCATTTTTACTGCATATTTTTGATGAACGATTGATGTAATGATAAATGTTACACGTACTTCGTTGCCTGTAGAAAAAAATTGTGTACATTTTTTATTTATTTATAATGAGATTAGTAGCAGCAAGAGTTGTAACGATCCTTTATAAATCCACGTGTGTTTCCATTTTTGTATAAATTTTTATATAAAAATTCAAGAATTTCTTAACACTTAAGTTTAACATATCGATTACGTAATTCATGCTAATTAAGATCGCCGAGACGATAATCATGTCAACATCGTATTATTTTGCTCACGAATATCAGAACATGGAGATGAGAAAATGATATGTTTAATAAAGTGTTGTGGTAATACAAATTATTGTGCGTTTACTTCGCGCACTTTCGTCACCCGTAGTACGCTTATTATAATTTTCTCAAAAATTTAACTTTTTTTTTCTGTCATCGCGAGAAGCACCGTTGTTATACTCATTTATCGTTAAATCGGCACCAGAATTGCAAATTGTCAAATTCATATTGCACAATATTCTCACCAATAACTGCAGACAGCTTCCTCTCAACTTTTTTGCCTAAAGACAATAAAAAACAGTAAATTTTCAATAATACATAAATGAAAAAAGTTCAGTTTTTCATATCTTATTTTTTCGACAATAATTTTAAACGTGCTACTCTTTGCGAGGCTGTCTGCAATTCTCATGTATCAGACGCGAAGAGACGCACGTGACGCATCCGCACACTGTCTCGCACAGGCTTTTAGTTCTTTCACGCACCGTTAAACTCGTTTTGTCGGGTCGGGCGGGTTCTGTTTCGCTCTTGCAGGTGAGAAAGGAGTACAGGAAGTTCGTGCGTCGCCATTCCTGGCTGCCGAAATGCCTGAGGTGCTCGAAGACGGTTACGGGCGGCACGGCCGGCTCCACCGGTGGCAGCGGCGGCACCGGAGGCGCCAACGGCGGCAAGGACTTCGCCTCGCACAACACCTCGTCGAATCCGTCAGCCCCTACCACCGACAGCTCCGGACTGTCACCCCATGCGGCCACCAATGTGGGTACCAACGCTAGCACCACGTCACCGCCGAACAATCACAACAACCTGACCACCACCTGTAACAATACGAATCTTTCGATAAACGTGAACCTGAACAATTTGTCGCTGAGATCGCCGGTCGGGGCACACCAGATGCACATGATGGCACCTAGCAACCACAATAGGCATCTCACCCAGCAAGGTATCCAAATGCCGCTTATACACCAAACCGAAATGCGGATAACGAGGCGAAGTAGAGACATTGCTCCGCGGAATTAGAGTGACCGATATTTTTTATGAAAATTTAAGTCATGATTTTTACAAATATTGCGTCGTTTTGTATTTTTTGAAATTTATTCTGTGAGCGTTAGTTTGTTAGTAGTTGATCAAATAGCAGTAATTTTTTATATCTGATTTTAGTAAACATGTTAATTAAATTAATTAAATTATTAATTATTTAATTAAACAATTGGAGAATTAGTTGAGATAAATATAATTTTTTATCATGAACGATATATTTATCACTTTTTCTTTTACTTTGCTGATTAACAACAATAATTATGTTACATGCAGAATAACGTAATATTTGAAAAAATTAATATATGTAAATTTTCGCAAGAATATTGGTTACCATGTTCTTTCGTGGAGCAGTCAAGAAATTGAAATTGTAGGAGTCCGAAAGGGGAACGTGCGTCTTTCTTCTCCCTCTCTCACTTTTTTTCATAATATAGCAATGACGGTGCAATACTTGGTTATTATGAAGTACGCAATCAATGTCTATTTTTTTGTATAGACAAAATCAGATAAGCATATGTAATAACTTGTATGCGGGACTCTCATGGGAACGATTCTCGAGTACCGATAAATTGCGTTTCTCTCTTTTTTTCTCTATATATTCTTTTCTCGCTTTGCTCTTTCCAGTATGATTATAAATAACACAAGTATGATCCGTCTGTAATTAATTATTATTGCTCACTTTTTGCCTGTCGCTCAGAACTCAAGCCTGCCTTCCTTTAAGCTTGTCCCCTTCACAATTGAAAGGTTGTTGCTAGTCATAGTCTTTTCATATGAATTATGGTTTCTGTCTATCTCTCTCTCGATTCTCTCAACGCGTGTAAATAGATTTTAGTCCATTATATTTAGCGTTAGATGTGATTATTTGGTCCTCAATCTCTCCTTATATATTTAATTAATAGAACAACAAAATTTTAATTAAAATACAATTTCCTTTTCTTACCTTAATATATTATATATCAAATGTATTGCAGGATATATTTGAGGCATGCAAGTCTTGCTTCATTGTTTTTATTCATAAGACTTACTATACATTCAAAAGTTTTTTCTTTTTTTTAAGAGTGAATTGCAAGTATAAAAACTTTGCTATAAATATATATATTTTTTTACTCTAAAATTCTCTAACATATATATTGTATATAGAATTGAGGACGACTTTGCCTATGGTTACGGCTATATAACAAAAAATTTTGTTCTCTTCAAAAGCAAATAAATCCTTATATTATACAAATATAGATTTACGGAAACTCTTCATGTAAATATGTCAGATTATTATTCTTTGGGAGCTCTATATTTATAATGATTTTATATACATTAGCTTTAATGCTCCAAACGAAAAATATGTCTGAAAGCTTTTTTTGTTAGCAAATCACTTCAAAAACTGACTCGCAGAACGGCGAGTTAAAAGGCATTTAACGAACCGTTCGACTCTTTCGATTCTATTGCGTTCAGAGAGTCGAAGAGAATTGGCCGACAAAAATAGAGCGAGAAAGAGAGAAGAAAAGAGGGAGGGAGAGAGAAAGACAGAGAAACTAGCGAGATAAAAAAATGTATTTAAAAGAGATTGTTGAACGTGCTCGTGTACGCTGTTATAGGACAGCTTGTAGGAAAACGTCAGCAAGAGCGAAACTTTAACGTTAAAAGTAATTGAGAATGTAAGAAGTTTCACAACGTTTAAACGAGTTTCTTTTTGAATCCTTTTAATTTACACACAACGTTAAATAAAATAATAATTTTAAATTACGATTATTTTTTTATAAAATAAATTTGTTATAAATTTTTTATAAATTACGATTATTTTTTTATAAAATAAATTTGTTGATTGCAAAACTATTTAATTTGTATTCACTTTAACTTTTATTATTAAATTATTGTGTACTTATATGTTTATGTTTAAATTTTTCTAAAGAAAAAGAAATTGCAAAGAGTGATAGAAAATAAAATTTAGATTTAGCATTTTTTTCTTTCTATGCAATTATATTCCTTAAATTTTTTTATCAAAACTGGTATTTTGTTCTATTTATTTTTCAGTTTGTAACAATTTTAATAAGGTAAAATTTTTTTCAATAAGTCATTATTTAATATTGAAAACTCGTTAAAAAAATTAATGGAAATTCGGCGTTTCTTGTTAATCTTGATTTAATTTGAATTTCTCATTAATATGAATCTCGTTATACTTCTAATTAAGGTTATCTCTTTCTCTCTTTCTTTTTCTCATTCTGGCATCTCTTATTTAAAATATCAAGTAACGAATAACGATAATCTTTCGAGAATCTGAAACATAGGTTTTAAATTATTTGAAGAAAATTAAATTATCGAATGCGAATAAATAAAATTAAACATATCATTTAATCACCAATTAGTTTCAAACAATTTAGAAATGTAAAAATAGATTTTTGATATCTAGAATTGTGTATATATTGCATTGATAAAAACATTTGTCGATTTTATAATGAAAAATAAAAATAATTATTTCTATATGACTATGAAATACTATGAAATTAATATAATACTATGAAATTTTATTTCTAGTAATTATTTAATTAATTAAATAATTGTTAATTGTTAATTTTACTTTCGAAACTAGTAATACCATCATTTTCATTATTATGATGTTTTTCTTCTTTTTTTGTACATATATTTATCGTCTTAGTTTATTCTTCTCCCACAAAATTAATTCATAAAATTCTCTTGTAAAAATTTGTGGAAGAAATCTTAATTTGAAAAATTTTAGTATTTAAAATATATTTTGGAAAAAATATATATTTGTCTTCTCCTAAAAAAAATTAATTTGACTGAAGATGTTTCCACATTATCAATTTGATAACAATCGATGTCCCCCATTCTGTAAATAATGCGCGGAAGGCAGGCATAGCACGAATACTCGAATTTGCACTCTCGCGAGCACGCTCGCCCGCAAGACTTCCTACTAACAGTGGTGATTTCCGTGCTTCTTATCTGGTTCTCGGGGTTTGGTGTAACGCGGTTGCTGGCTACTTTGTACCCTCTCACCTCAGCTCGTTCCCTTTCTCACCTCGAAGAGCGCGATTTCGCGCGATTCGTCGTTCATTTCAGGTTTTCCGGATCATCGATGATATCTCTGATCAGGTAAAAGGCAGTAAGTGATGTAATTTCGTCGAAACGGATATTTTACACAGAGATTGATAGTTGGAGTTGTGCCATTGAAATAATTTGGTAAGTCAAATTTAGCAATTAAACATTGAATAAATAAGTAAATAATTTGTATATTAAATTCTTGAATATATCAAATGATTACTAAATAAAGTAATTAAAAATTTAAAGTTATAAAATTCTGAACTTTTGATCGCTGACTAATTTTACACAGTTACGTAAATATAAAAATGTTTTAAAATAACGTTATCAAAATAATCGTTAATGTGCATTGTAGCGTGATAGAACTGAAGCAATATAAATTTTATTTATTAATTACTGCCTTTTGCCCAATCATAGAAATAATTTTAAAAAATCATGGAAATTCGTAACTTTAGTTACATCCACGCAAGCAATTATAACTTAGAATCGTCAGCATTGCATTTTCTATTGCCATTTTGTCTTGCCTTCTATCGTTAATCTTTGCGTTCACCATGACATATTTGATATATCGAACGAGTTTCATTTAATTAGTAAAATGATGATTATATCTATAGTTTTTCATTTTAATTGAGGCAAACTTCTGTGATAATGTATCCTTATATTTCTTATAATTATAAGGAAATTTTCATGAATTTATTATATTTATTTCATTTATTATATAATGTGTAAGTTTTGCACACATCAAGTTATATATAAATTCTACGAGGAAAATGTGTAATTTTTATCTGCTATTTATAGATTGATAAAGCATAAGCATGTCAAGAAATGTAAAAGTAAATGTTGAAATAATCTGAAACTGAAAAGATTTATCATTGCAATATTATGTAAAAATTGCAGTTTCACTTAATTATTGATCCTCTTTTTATATTCGCATTATCAATCAGATTCATGACGAAGGAATTTAAACAAACGAATTTTCGTCGGCGATAGGAAAGGTATACGTTTAGAAAGATTCGTAATGTACCCCAGTGAATCCCTAATTCTAACTAGACACGCGAAAGGCGGAGTACGAAGGGATGCACTCTATGCAGGCACTTACACATTGCATTTCACATCGTTTTGCTCTCTTGCACTCATTGGATCTTCCGTATTCCGCCTGAACGCGCTTCAAGTATAATTAAGTGATTTTTTTTCACCTCTTCCCGAACAAGCGATCGATTGAAAACGCTTTTTCGAAGATGCGAATGCACGCGCATGACGATTATATATTGCGCTTGCAACTATTTGCCTAAAAGCGCGTTTTCCATCGAGCTCGCCGAACGCATATTTAATCTCTTTGTATTTGTCGCGCATAGTATTATTAATTGATTCGCAAAATGCTGAAATTACATTTATTAACGCATCAATTTATGGTAATTTAAGCGAGCAATATCAATTTATTTGTAGAAGAAAACACTATAATGATATTTATTTTCTTCAGTGAAGTATCAATTTTTATTTTTTATAAAATTGAATATTAAGTTTTTTTCGTAAAAGTGCAAGAAAGAAATGCATAGTTAAAAATTGAATTTAATAGTCATAACAATTAGAAAATACAATGATCAGACTTGCGCTTCAAGTATAAAGGATTAAAAATAATCAAATGCTCGCACAGGCACTCACTCACTTACAATCAACTATTACTTTAACAGAAAATGAAAGAAAAAAAGAAAGATCGGGTAAGGAAAATTAATTCATTACATCTGCCACACTTCCACCGCACACATGCTCATTCACCGACCACTTTTGCTCTCTTTTTCTTTCTCTCTATTCCTATCCATTAGATATGTTTCGCTGATTAACGCATGTCCATGAGATAAAGTTTAGAGAAAACTATCAGATAGATAAAACTGGGCAATTATTTCATCGCCTCTTTCAAATTTTAAAAATTCTGTAAATTACAGAATTTAAAATGAAGAGATTCAACTGTTTCGAGAATTTAATAAGCAAGGATATAATTAAATTTCACCATTCGAAGATTCTAAAAAAAGGACATCTTTCGATTCAATTTCTTTCTAAATATGAATTAATGCATATTTATAAATTCAAATAATCAGATAATTCAATTTTTGGGATGCGAAGAGCTTCTTTGATCAGCTCTTGTTTCAAAGATCTTCTAATCCACTTCAAAATCTCATCATTATTGGAAAGACAATTCATCCACGCGGACGATGCAGCGCTCTTTCTCGATCTGTGTCAGAGCCGCCGGTCGTAGGTTTCGTCAGGACCGGAAGTCCGGCTGTAGTGGTCGCGTGACCCGTCTCTATAGAATCTCGGAACGAGTGCAATCACGTGTCGTCCTCGTATAACAAACACGCTCGTCCGCCGAAGGGGGGAAGGAGGCCGCGATGTGTCCAGGGAGAGCCCTTCAGTGTGCGTGTCGACGTCGCGTATCTCAGAGCGCTACGTCGTAGATTCGCTCCCGCACGGGTTAAATCTGTTCTGCTTCCGGTGCCGCGCGTCGCGCGAGATACCGCTGGATATGTACAGCGCTCATATCTCCCTCGTGTCGTGCGGAATTTACGCGCCCTTCCTCTTCCCCGTGTCCACACAATTATGTACCCTAATTGGTGCACGAGGTCTCTTGTTCCGCTGCTTCATCGATCGAAGAGCTTAAGTCTTCCGGTCTTCCTAGCTCTGTGATTTCAATTGGGAACATTGAATGTATTTATGGACAAGATATAGCCGTAATCATGAAGCTAGTTGAGGAAGCTAATGTTGTATATTATTCTTTTCAGAGTTTTTTAATTCTTGATTTTTTATATAATTTTGTGGACTACAAAGATCAACATTTTGTTAGAATAAAGTTTACCTAAAAAATTGAGATGAAGATACAATCTACGAGATACAATGGATATTATTATACTGAATCACAGAGTTAAAAAGATTAAAATAGATACAAGAAATATTGATCCACAAATATGTTTCTAAAAAAATATTAAATTGTCCAACATTTAATCGATGATATTTGCATCAGATAGATTCATTAATTTCCTATTTTGCGATTCTGGTGAAACAGAGTCGCCTTTAAAATCAGCACAATAGTTGCAAAACTCTTTGTTTACTGACACAATAATCTGTATTAAATATACGCAAATATTAATTATAATAAAATATTAAATATTAAAATATAAATATTAAAAATTCTCTGATTATATACATATGATATTTCAATTTTTCTGGTGGTGATTACGCATGGAATAATTATCTAGAGAATATATATATCATTCATTTACACGCATACACTGAACACACGAGCGATATTAACAGAGCTGACCCTACTTATCAGTAAACAAAGGGTTAAGGGGGAATGGCGGATTGGTTGCTTTTGCAGTACTTGGTATCCGGTCGAAGCTGGGCGATAGTCGATAGGCAGCCGGCAGTACCGGTGCCAGATGAATCCGCCTCGACCGAGGCTCACATCGTGGCCACCCTGCCGTACGCACGTCACGCCTTCTTACCCTCAGCTCCCAATATCCCCAAATCTGCCACCGCCACTTGGGGCCACCTTAACAAAAACCTCATGTGGAAGGTAACTAATTCACCGCTAAACTCGCTCGCTGTGTTTCTCACCCTCTGGGGGCGGCTCTATCGTAAGGCAAACTTTAACGATCGCGTAGACTTTTGTATTAAAAAATCTTAGCGGAAAATATGAAGCATTTCATTTACCTTAAATTATAAAAATATACAATTTTATCTCTTAAATTGCATTTCAACGTTTACTATAATTTAATTAAAAACTTATTGACTTTAATGAGCATACTTTTTATTCTTGAACAATGATTATGTATGCGAAACAGCATCAAATTATAAGCGTTTTCATGAAATGCTTCGAGATCATGACTTCCTATTTGCTTCAGTTCGCTAATATTATGATATGTACGTTTGCAAGGATTTGCTAAACCGCTGCTTCTGCATTGATGAGATCCTCGCTAAGTACGATCTTCACGTTGGTAAGCGGTCCGCGTTTACAAGAACCAGCGGTCTTTGTATGCGCGAGGATCTTGCATTTGCGAGGAGTACACTAATCAAGCATATAGTCCAATACCTTGGCAACTGTTATCCTCGTATTCGCGAGCATTCAACTATTTCTCGCGAGAGGATTTTGGCTAATTTTGAACCTAATATTTGCGGAAGCTTCATTAAATTGCGGTCCGCGCGTCTTTATATTCGTTAAGTTTTTTATTTTTCCAAGAGACTAAATATAATATTAATAGCTTTATCAAGAGTTTCGCTAAAACTAGAGCCGTCTCCATTTTCATCGTGTGTCTTTTGGTCTCTCTATTTCTCTCTTTTATTTCTGCATGGTGTGCAGTATTAATTTTCACTCATGCACAGCACTTATTCATCTTTACGCATCCTAGGAGTGAGTCTGACCCGAATTTCGAGCATGAAGATGCGGATACACTTTGTCTCGACGTGTATAGTGAGATTATTTTTCAAGTTTGCGACATAGCGTGTATCATAATTCTTCGTTTGCAATTTTCTCTCCAATTTTCTTCTCTTATCTATTAAAGAAACTAAATTTTTTCCCAAATTATTTCCTGAATATTTTTGAAATAAAACGAGTCAGATCTTTTACATCCAAATTGAAAAGACTTGTTTCAGTTTCAAAACGTGTAAAATAAATCATGTTTAAAAAAAATCATATATTTATGATATTAAGAGAGAATTAACTTTCCTACATTATTTACTCAAAGTGCAATGTAAGAGAGTAATAAAACCGTATAAATTATGGAGACATAAATCAACTTCTCCATCTAAAGGAAAAAGACTTGTTTACTGGACGTGTATATAAAAAAAAATTCTTTCTTTCCACCTCTGCAATCCTTGAATTCTTTTACAAAAATACTGTAAGTACTGTCGCATATCTCTTTTATACTTTTACTTTTGGCGACGCTCGCTGTTGTGAATTACCGGGATGTAGCAAAACATGGTGATTGATGAGCACCGGCTGAAGTAAATGCAGAAGAAACGGAGATGTTATGGAATAAGCCATGTCGCTCTTTCCGGCACCTCCCCCTGCTGCCTCTACCCCTTTCTCTTTTTTTCTTATTCTAATGCGCGTCCACCGCGTGAGAACAAATGCGAATACATGCGGTTATGACGTTTTATATCAGAACACAGTGCTCCATTTATCCTGTCATGAATTGTATGTGACTCATCTCGTATGCCTTGGTTTATGTTACGTTACGTTAGTTTTTTTCTTGTACTATGTGTACAATGAAGAGAGGAGGATGATTAACCGTGAAATACGGTCTTCATATGCAATACAAGCGGAATTTTTTCGCTAGTTTCTCCTCTCATGCATGCGCGATCATCAATTGAGCCGTTTTACTCGAAAGTGGTGTAAGTATAATTGAAGTAAGATAGAGGTAACAACTTTGACATTTCCACACAAGATTGGCATATATTATATAATTTAAATTAATTGAATGTGTGAGTTAAGTGTGTTGTAGACAAAATATACATGGAAATAAACGGCTCAATTGCGCAAGTATCCAAGTAAATCATCAGTCTCGTAGCTTTAACATTTTCGCGTCTGATGATTAAATCATTATCAATGTGATATTTCACAACAACTAATAAATTATTGAATGCTGTCTTTTTATATAATTTTCAAAGATGTCTAACGTCACTTTTATTTCTTTGTATAACGTACATCGATAGTTTTATTCATAAAATTTAACTCATATAGTCTAGACTCATTGTCAGACATGCATTATTATTAAATGTCATATGTTTTTAGAGGATGTCACACAAACGCAATATTATTTCAATGCATTTGACGTAGAATTGAATGGGCGCAAAAGTGTCAAACCCATCATTTCACATTCTACATTCTCTTCCTCCCTCGCACTTGTCATCCTCTCATCGCTCTAACGCAAAACAATAACTCTCTCTGCGCAGAACATTTCTTTTAAGTCCTACTCCCGTGATTCCGGACACGGCGGCTCCGAACAGGAGGATTCCCCGCGGACGCACAACACCCTGACACTCGGCCACTCCGGCAGGAGACGCGGGCCGAACGACGGCGGCGAGATGAACACCGGCACCAGGACCACCGGCGGCGGGAGACGCGCCGCGATGCCCTACAATCACACGTACACCGAGATCGTGGACGGTCGCGGCAACGGCGGCGTCGGGCATCATCAGTTGCACGGTCACCACGGCCAGCACGTGCACCTGCCGCGCGGCCTCATCAACGAGGATGACCCGGTGTATGAGGAGATCGAGCGAAGCGGCGCCGGTGGCAACGGCAACGGCGGCGTCGTCGGCGCCGGCGAGATCCAGGTATCGGACATGTCCGACGAGGACGGTCGACGGCAGAGCGACATGAGCAGGCAGTCCTCGAGGAGCTACGGCGATCATCGACCCCTGATCCCGTACTCGCCCGCCGCCGATCGCAACCTGGCGCATTACGGGGGCCAGGCGATGACGGAGCGCGGCGGCAACGCCGGCGCCAATCTCGCGCATTACGACTCGACAGAATACGGGCCGACGGTGGAGCGTACCCTCAATGCCTGCTGGGAGAAGCTGCGCCGGCAACAAGCCAGGTATGAACTCGGGGACCTGCCGCGGCTACCGGCGGCGTACGGGATGCCGCCGCAGCAGGACCACACGCGGACGGTGGCCGTGCTGGACGGTCACACCGTCGTCTGCCACCTGCAACCGCAGACGGACATGTACACGGGCCGCGGTATGCCGCCGCCGTCCTACAGCGAGTGTTAGGTCCTGATCCGAGGCTCGAGGACCTTTCTTTCTCCCGCGAAGGACCGACGGACGTTCCCCGAGTGACGAAACAGCGTTGAATCGTCTGGACGGTTTGTCTCGTCCGGGATTTACATGAAGTGGCTGGAGAGAAGAGGGTGATGACGGTGATAACGATTCGTTCCTGAAGAGAACAATCACGTTGATTCCCATCCGGGGAATCCGCGGGAGACGGACGTGCCGCTTTTTAGCTCAAGCGTAAGCGCGACGGTGCTTTGATGCAGGTCGTCGCGTTTTAGCCATAATTGACGTATCGCGAGCGTTCTAGGGAGCGCCGCCCTTGTCTCCGTTCAGGTGGAATTTGATCGGTCGTCTCCTCGGAACGAGCGGGACGAGAGGAAAGAAGGGATGAGAGCGAGCGAGAGAAAGAGCGAAAGAGAAAGAGCGAATGCGAGATCGACGGGTGTCCAACTAGGCTGCCACGTCGTCCAACCGACACCCGCGTCTCTTAGGATACGTCGTATCGATGCGTGCGTGAGTTCGTACCACCGCAAGACGCGGAATCTGTATAATAGAATTGTAGCGAACCTCTCGTTTAAGCTAAGTCGACGACGAGCCCGTCGTGGCCGGGCGTTTGGAATTGGCGAACTGAGTGCGCGGATAAAAACCGGAACGTGACGAGTCCTGATGGGATAGGAGCTTTGCGAAGTCCGAAGCGACACGATGATCGGAGATCTCGAAAAGATTTATTCTGGATTTAAGCGCCATGTTTTTGTGGATTTCATACGAGTGTAACGAACCAAAGTTTTGTTATCTCGATGTTAAAGACAGCTCGTGGAAATTTTGGCACAATATTTATCGCATATGATTAATCGAGAGATATATTAATTGGGTCTTAATATATGAATG
Source organism: Camponotus vicinus (assembly GCF_025532165.1). Lineage (NCBI taxonomy): Eukaryota > Metazoa > Arthropoda > Insecta > Hymenoptera > Formicidae > Camponotus > Camponotus vicinus. The sequence continues at coordinate 17,334,738 of NW_028141967.1, read as the reverse complement.
CGCTATGTATAATTTATAAAAGTAATAACTTTATATGTTTTTATAATAATGTTGAATACGTTTCAGATAATTTAAGATATTTGTTTTCAAGAGATTTTCGCTGCTACGGTTTTATCCCAGCAATCAATTTTCTTTATTTATTTTAATAATATCTATGTATTTGATTATATATATATATATTTATATTATTGATTCCAGTTAAAATGCGCATGTTTTAAAATTATCTTGCGAATTGTGAAAAATATAATTCAGCTTTTGAATAGATATCGAATTGTTCGGGCAAGCATACGCGTCGTATCGTTTCTAGAAATCATTTCATCCAATATATTTCCTACAGCAATAACATTCTAGTGTTATCGAGATCGAAACAGATCCTATCTTCGTGCGCGACGGACTTCGAGGGAGGAGATATTACGTGAGCATCATCGATACTCGGCACATCTGCGTCAACCCTTCCCAGACCCGCGCCACTGCCGCATTGATTGTAACGGGTCGGGAAGGGTTACGGGACACGACAAACCGCGTATCGTAAGCTGGCATTCAGTATGGTAAGTGGATTCACCGGTGGCTCAGTCGTCACTCGTCCGGCAATATTAGGTGTCGCGTTGATCGTAGTATTAAACGCGGTTCACCGTACAGCCGAATGTAAACCACGTGTAAATCACAGTGTGATATACATATCGTTTGCATCTAGCTAGCCATGGCGAGTTGCGTTTAATATGCCGCTTAAACGTCACGCCAAGTATCACCGCAATGCGACGAATGAATCGCCTTGTCGATCACCTTCGAATCTTATGTAAGTATTCGGTGAGGCAAAGCTTTCCAAACGTGGGTGGTCGGCGTGGCTGCTCTCAATTCTTAGAAACACAGGCATTGTAATATAGATTTTTAGACATATCGCCTCTGGCCGAATACGCGTCGTCAACGATGCGCCGGTGTCGTCGTCAAGTCGAGGATCGACACGTGCTGATATCTTGATCCTTACGCAGGATTACAACGACTCGATAAAGGAATATTTTAACCTGTGAGATGGGATCGCTATAGCGACATTAACTTCACGCCAAGATGAAAACTAGGACGTTAATTTCTGAGAATTTAATCAAGAATATCGATGATATTATTTTTTTTTTTTAATATAACTGAAATTAAAAATATCTTTTTATATTGTGACAAAGTAACGCAGTTGAAGCGATCTCACTGCACGTTAATCATATTCTTTGCTTCACTTCAACGCCTCTTGATAAATGCGCTATTTGCATTGTGCAAAATATTTGTCATGAATATTTGCAAACACATACAAAACATATTATTTTACAATTTTAAATGCGAGAAATATAATCGGCTTCAGGCATGTGCGCTCTGAGCTTCTGTAGTATTGTTTTTTTTTGTTTATTTTTTAAAATATTACTGAGAATCATAAAAAGTTATTTACAAATTAATATTATTTTTTGATATGTAAAAAGGAAAGAGAAAAACAGATATATTATAATATTGAAGCATATAATAAAAATTATGTTATTTGTTGGTATATTGAGTTTTATGGATATTCACGTATAATTATCGATTTAACACATATAATTTATGCGAGTTTGTCTTAAATTTACTTAAAGAAAAATAATTTGTTGAATCTCTTTTAATCATTTTATTTTTAATTTTGATAAATAATTATATAGATATTATTACATCACTAATTACATTCAATATTTTCTATCATCGATCATTGCTATAGATATGATTATTAATTATTGATCAAACATTCATAAATTATCAACTTAATCTTTAGCGATTTGAAATAATTCAACAAAATTGATTACTAAAAAATTAAAGATTTAATAGAAAATTGTTCACTACGAAGATATTTCTTTTAAAAAACATGGAAGAAACACATCCAGATATAATTTTACCTCTGACTTAACATAAACTGCAGCAAGGAAAATGCCCGTTATCGAACGTTGGGGCATTACACTTTTTATTTATCAATCTTTTAAGGCAGCTACCTACTTATACTTTGTCTGAAGCCGGTTCTGCGCGAGGCTTCGTCCTGACACTCGGTGCGCTCCTCGCGCGAGCTTTCACCGAGTTGTGTTTCGACGAGCGAATAACGAGCGCGTTCTCGGCGTTGATGGCCGGAAATTAGATTTCCTCCCGTACGAGAAGAACAAAGGAGAAATCGAGGGGCAATAGCTGAAGCGCCTTTATCAGTCGTACATGGTAGCTCCTCGTCGCGCGCCGCTTTGAAACGTTACGCGTTTTAGTCCCAGAACGTTATTTTTATAAATTAAAAGATAAATAAATATATATATGTATGTATATGTATATGTATACAGTAACAATATATTATTATTGTGAGAAAGAAAAAGAGAGAAAGTGAGAGAGAAATGGCAAGAAGGGCCCGTACATGGGCAGGTAAATACTAGTGATAAAAGCGGATTTCCCGAACGACGTGGAAAAATGCGCGAAAATACTTAGTCACTGTTTTTTACTATTTTTTAAAACAAAATCGTGTATGTACGTGAGAACGCGTGAGTTAAGCTAACCGTGTAACTAAAAGATTCCGCGCGCGCGCTATTTATTTTTTATCATCCGCGAGTGTTTTTTATATCGCGAGCGGAAACCGTGTCGAGTGGTGGTTTGTTGTGTTTTCTAACCATCCCTCGTCGCCCCCATTGACAGAAACCATGAGAATCTTCGTCGGGCAATATTCTGATGGCAGGAGTATCGAAAATGAACTTTGATAGTCTTCTTAATATGGCACATTGTGGATGAAACTACGTTGAATTATTTATGTAACAATTAATTGAATATTTAAAATAATATTTTTTTTTGAAGAACGCGTTTATATTTGTTTATAAATTTTAACATTTATCTTGTTCATTGCATACATTTTATTTTACAACAGGTATTTTTAATTTAAAATAAAGTATAAAAAATAATTAGTATATTTTTTATTTATTGATCCGGAGATTTTGTTTAATTCGAAGAGTGAAAAAATAGTAATTTAACTAACGATTAAGAAATTAACAAATAATAGATTCGACGTATCTTTGTTCGCTTTGTCGCGATTGCTTTGGCGTGGTTGCTTGATTTATTTCTCGCTCATGTGAAATATGCATATAGGAAAATTGTAATAGTGATAATCGCATTAAAGATAGCAGCTATGTTAAGTGTGTATAAATGTATTTCGAGCAGTTTGGTACATTATCGCTTCCGATGTTTTCTAAAACATGTGTCGATGATTTTTCAAAGCACACGAAAAATGTCAACATATCGGTGGCCTTTACAGACATTGACTTGCCAATTATGTAAAAGTTATCTATAAAAATATTAGAAATTTTGTAACCGCATCTGATTAATTGAATGATTAAAATATATATTTCATCCTGAATGATATAAGAGGCGACTACATTATTAATTTACACAAAAAACTGAGGTAATAAATGATTTAATTCCTGAAAAAATTCAATACAGTTATTTCGTTCAATAAAGTTCTAAAATCTTAAAGTAAAAAATTTATGGTGAGTTTAGTTATAAAAGTTTCTACAAATGCGCAAATTATTATTTAATAAAAATATTATTAATCTCAAAATAACAAGTGAACAAAATCGCGAAATTTAAAAAATCTTGTAAGCTAAGATATATATTACGAATATGAAAATTATTAATCAGTCATATCCTAGCAAAAACAAAGCACTCGATGATCTCGTATAGTCGCCTCTGAAAATTACATTAACATGAATATTATAAAAGAATCATTAATGTAATAATTATCATTATATCTTTATGAATCGAGCATTCACTGTTTCTCATTATCAAATCTATCCTTTCTCCTTTTTTTAAATTGCGATTGAATCGAGACTACGAGCTCCTTAGAGTTTAAGTTTCGCCGTAACTGATTTACCAGTGAACGTAATTAAATCTCGAAGAAGCTTACGTATAATTTTCTACGATCGAAAACTGCGAGCCTCAGCCGTATAATATCTAATTGCCAGATCATTATAGCAAGCATCCACATTCCATCCGTTTTGACGTTCGTGCGAGCCGAAAAAGAGAGAGAATTGGCTGCCACGAGTTCGAAAGTCGATCAGTGTGTTAGACGAGACCAATAGTCCGCATTCTCGACGCATCTTTAGCACTACACGACGAATCGAGAAGAAAATCAAATATCCGTACTTAGCGCTGTATCTGCGACAAGCAGTCACGTTTAGTCCGAAACGTGCGATGAGAATGAGAGATCGTGTTCTTGTTCCAAGTGTCCCGATTTTCCCGACTAAAGTTTAATCGCGTGCACGAAACGGACATTACACGAGGACACGCGAAGCGTTATCAATGTTGCGAATGACTCCGAATGCGAGAATCGTATGTACATAATGTAAATAAGGCTTTGTACATGTTGAATACTTGTAAAGTGGAGCGCGAGCGTGAAAGATCGAGAGAGAGAAAGAAAGAGAGAGCTGAGAGGATGCGAGAGACTCGGAGATGATGACCGATAGATGCGGAAATAAAGCATACCTTAGGCTAAGCGAGTTTACTAGTAAGTAGCGAAGCTATTACGAGCTATTATTATTGGTGACGCGACGTGGAGGACGCGCAAGGCGAATCTTAATTTAAGTCTCAACGCGTATTAGTTAATGTGTAAATAAGCGAAGGAAGTAAAATATTAAAGAGCCCAAGTAATCGTTGGATATTTATAACGAACTCTACTAAAGTAGGTCGACTGACGGAAGGATAAACGAGACGGCTGGAATCGAAACTCGCGAAGTCCGTCTTAGTCCGCGAAATTATATTTAAAGTGATCCTTTTTGTGTGCTCTTTGCTAGAATTTATGTTAAATATAAAGTTATATTTAAAACGATCTTTTTTTCCCAAGATCTGTTTTAAGTATAAAATTATATCTAAAGCGATTTTCCATTTCGCTCTGGTTTGCTTTTTAAATGTAAAATTATATTTAAAGTGAATCTCGTAAGAAAGGACCGCGCTGCAAATGTAGTTTTACGTTTAAATTCAATTTAACGGATCTTGGATTTTACGAATTACGATCCAGATATCTCGATGAAACCTGAAAAGAAAGAAAGAAAGAAACACAAGACAAAACGTAATCGTACACACTCGTCCACATGTGTATCGCTGCGCGAGAAAGGATCAAAGGACGAGGAAAAGATACGTGTGCGGCGTTGATTGGACACGGACAGACGATGTACAGTGCATGTTTTATCCTTAGCCGTTTTATAAATGTAAATATCTTCCACCTCCCCCGCTCACACTATCCTTTTATCCTTTCTCCTTATCCTCGTCCGTTTTCTTGCAATAAGAGCCCGAGATTAATTGATCGTTCCAATTGAGATGTTCCTTCTTTCTGGGTAACGATTCTTTACTTTCTCGCTCCCTCTCCAAATGTTTCATCTCTCTCTTTTCCCGTAAATCTCCTAACTTTGTCCTGTGAGATACTTAGCGAATAAGCTTTCGTTTCGGAGTGAAAGAAACGAAATGCATCGAGCGAAGCCAAAATTATCTCCCGTCGAATTATCGCTTTTCAGGACCGATTCGAGACATTTTGGAGCCTCCTGCGAAGTAATATTTGCGTCCTACACTGTATATATTGTAATTTGCTGTGAAAGAGTAAAAGATAGCAAGAAAGAACGCGAAAAAGAAAAAATTCAGCGCGCGAAAATTATTTTAAATCTCCTTGATTTCTATTTTTTCGACAACACGTGATCGCAAGAGGCATCAAAATAGCGGTCTCTGCGGTAGGCGCGATGATTACGGTAGCTTAATTCTCATTCTTACCGTCGGTACCTCCGTTACGATGGATGCGATTGTTAAAAGTTGCCGATACTTAGAGATATCAATAGAGAAAAAAGTTTAATAAACCGCTCCTTATCATTTCCTTCTCCCAAGTCGTCGTAACACTCGAATCGAAAGCCGCGAAATCGTTGACCTTAGAGTTTACGCGATCGCATAGAATTCGTACAATTCTGTGATCTTACTTTTTACGTTTTTCCTTCGCGATGTAAGTGATACTTAACGCTAGAACGCTAACTAGGACCGTCGACGCAGATATCTCAGACATGTGTCAATTTTCTGCTAATTGATCTATTTTTTAAATAATTATAAATAAATTTTGTATCAGTAAATAATGATTATCATCGATATTATATTTTGCTTTTTGATTTAGCTATTGATTTTACTTCAAAGTTTTTTTATATAGTTCTTAAAAAAACGTGCGATCGAGATATCGCGTGTCGCGAGGTGTCAATAATAATTGTCAGTTGTTATGTTAGCGTTCTAGAGTTTAAGAGAGACGCGACGCAGTCTCGTTTAGCACGCACACACTTAACAGCAAGCGTATGAGTTTTCTGTACTACGTCGCCTGCCTGCGCACACTGAAAAAGAAAGTTTAACGAAACTGAGGAGAAAGGGTAAAGGTAGAAAACGAAGAAGAATGTAAAGCCTAGGTATCTCCGAACTAATAAGAGCCTCCGTTTCTTGATTTTTGTATGCTTCTTTAAAACTGTCTGATACAAGGAAAAACAAAGGATAAATAAATGTGTACCAATCTCTGAATAAAACACCACCTGCCTAAGCCTTTTCTTCAACCTGAACAATAGTTGACATTTCCGTCGAGAATCGAGCAATTTATAAACGTACCAAAAATCTTTCTATTAAAAATAGATTACGAAAAGTAACGTACGTAAAAAATTATGTATGTTTTTATAAAAAAATAGATTTTAATTATATATAACGTAAGAGATGTGCAAGAAAGTATAAATAAAGAGATGAAAACGTTGATTAACATTACTTATGCTTTTAACTTATATGATTTCTGCTGATTTTCAAGAGACTTTGAAAAATACACAGAATAAAGACTTTATTTAGCGCCATTTTTAATCAGAATTTTGATAACATCACTATGATTGTTCCTTTGAGCTATCATCAACGGTGTCATCCCGAAAGAAGCTTCGCGATTCAAATCAATTAAATTTTGTTCCAAAATGTATTCGACAATCTCCGAATTACCAGTCAGTGCGGCAATGTGTAGAATAGTTTGACCGATGTTGTCTGTAAGATTGACATTGGCTCCCAGATGTATGATGCATTTCGCTGTATTCAGGTTTCCGTGTTTTACTGCCTCGTGAAGCGGCGAAGAGCCTGAAGAATCTTGTACGTTCAGGAGATTTGCACATGATGTGACGAGTAAGTTAATCACTCTCTCGTGACCATGAAATGCTACAATTAAAGCAATTAAAGAAGCAAAATAAAAACGTTAAAATTAATAACAATGCAATCTTATGTATTCCTAATTTCGAAATGAGTGCTGCCATTTAATTTAGTAAAATGTTTTTTTATATTCTTAGGAAATAATAAAAGAGTACTGAGAAAAATATTAAAATATTTTAAAGAAATAATATATCAAATATTCAAAAATGTAAAAAACAAATTTACAGAGAAGAATAAATTCAGATAAGAAAATGAATATAATATTTTACAGTTGCAACTTTCTAGATTTTGATTTATCTAAAGAAAATAGATCCCTTTAAAATAATCCAAAAAAGAAAGCTAATAAAATATAAAATTATTACATGTTCGATTGATAAACTTTTCACTTATCAAGCAATTCTAGCCTTACCAGCAATTTTAACTACTGTAGGTTCTGCGACCTTTGATATGAAATTCTCTACTGAGAATAATCGCGATTTCTGTAAATTTAGCAGATCTCTTAATTTTGGTAAAATTAAAAAAAATTTAATTACACGCGATCATAATTTCTCTTTTATGATTCTTTAACATTATATATTCTTCTCTATAACACTATTATAAAAATATTTATATATATTTGTATCTAAATATTCATATATGAATATTTAGATACATTTATATGTATACATATCCCACACCACCAAGTCGTCTAAAAGTACTACTAAAACTGGACATTTTTTTGTCACAGACGTCTTTTACTGACTGATCGTTAAGTCGACGGAAAGATGGCTAAAAGTCGTCTCATGACCCGAATTCAGTGACTTTTTAGTCTTGTCCATATGATGACTAAAAGATGACTTGATTCATTCTATATAGATTATCGACACTCGGTAATAGGAATACTTCAATACACGCAATAAATGGACTATTTCTCCAATTTATCCGCCTAATTTCTAATAATCCGTTTAATATTCTGAATCCCAACAAGGAATCCAGATTATTAAATAAATTATTTTAAATTCCATTTGTCAGAAATTAAACTGATAAACAGTAATGTCAGGAAAAGGATGCGGCTCACATGCATACAATCATTCTTCGTAGCACACGTATGTGGCTCTCTCTGATTGATGCGTGCGAGCAGTATATATCCTCTTTCTGGCATTACTGCTCGTAAAAGGCAAAAATATGCTTCAGATCTTATATTAATTACTAATTCTTTATATACATTTCGTGATAAATATTAAATACGAGGTAAGTTAAGAGTGGCTCGCCGCGTAGCGGCAAGCGAAGAAACGCCAAAAGATATCTTTTTAGACATCTTTTCGTTTTGTCGAAAAGATAACTTAAAAAAGACATCTTTTCGTTATCTTTTAGTATAATGTGCTGTGTGGGATGTTGCGTGTGAATAATTACATTATTTATATATTATTTATAATGAATTCAATCTAAAAAAATAAACCCAGAAATCAACATACATTATCAATATATATTATAAATATATGTATAATTACCAGCGATATGCAATGCGCTGCGACCATTATTGCTTCGATCATCGATGCACTTTGGCGAGTGCTTCAACAATAAATCGATAGCATTCTCATCACCAGCTCGACAAGCGATAAGTAACGGAGTCCAACCATCTTTATTACGTAAATGTGCGTTAGCGTTAGCGGCTAGAAGGGCAGTGATGCACTGACAGGCTGCTGGACCATTTTTGGTGCATGCCAGCATCAAAGGAGTCCAATCGCTGCGTTTTAAAGCATCCACTGATGCACCTTTATGAATCGAACGATGGTATAACTAAATGTTAAGCATATTCCTCCGTAATTTAATATAATAATAATGATTAAAAATAATATAATGATTAATTACAATAATTAACTTGAAAATTAAACATTAAAAAGACACAAAACAAATTAATCTTTCAATGTATGATTTCTAAATAAAGAATTTAATAATTTATATTCCCACACAGCACCAAGTCGTCTAAAAGTACTACTAAAACTGGACATTTTTTTGTCACAGACGTCTTTTACTGACATCGTTAAGTCGACGGAAAGATGGCTAAAAGTCGTTTCATGACTCGAATTCAGTGACTTTTTAGTCTTGTCCATATGATGACTAAAAGATGACTTGATTCATTCTATATAGATTATCGACACTCGGTAGTAGGAATACTTCAATACACGCAATAAATGGGCTATTTCTCCAATTTATCCGCCTAATTTCTAATAATCTATTTAATATTCTGAATCCCAACAAGGAATCCAGATTATTAAATAAAATATTTTAAATTCAATTTGTCAGAAATTAAACTGATAAACAGTAATGTCAGGAAAAGGATGCGGCTCACACGCATACAATCATTCTGCGTAGCACATGTATGTGGCTCTTTCTGATTGATGCGTGCGAGCAGTATCCTCTTTCTGGCATTACTGCTCATAAAAGGCAAAAATATCCCACACAGCACATTATACTAAAAGATTAAGTTATCTTTTCGACAAAACGAAAAGATGTCTTTATAGACATCTTTTCGTTTTGTCGAAAAAGATGACATAAAAAAGACATAATAGTATGTGGCACACGTGTTTCTTCGCTTGCTGCTACGCAGCGAGCCACTCTTAACTTATCTCGTACTTAATATTTATCACGAAATGTATATAAAGAATTACTAATTAATATAAAATCTTAAGCATACTTTTGCCTTTTACGAGCAGTAATGCCAGAAAAAGGATACTGCTCGCACGCATCAATCAGAGAGAGCCACATACATGTGCTACGCAGAATGATTGCATGCGTGTGAGCCGCATCTTTTTCCTGACATTACTGTTTATCAGTTTATTTCTGACATATTGAATTTAAAATAATTTATTTAATAATCTGGATTCCTTGTTGGGATTCAGAATATTAAACGAATTATTAGAAATTAGGCGGATAAATTGGAGAAATAGTCCATTTATTGCGTGTATTGAAGTATTCCTACTACCGAGTGTCGATAATCTGTATAGAATGAATCAAGTCATCTTTTAGTCATCATATGGACAAGATTAAAAAGTCACTGAATTCGGGTCATGAGACGACTTTTAGCCATCTTTCCGTCGACTTAACGATGTCAGTAAAAGACGTCTGTGACAAAAAAATGTCCAGTTTTAGTAGTACTTTTAGACGACTTGGTGCTGTGTGGGATGCTTCAGATTTTATATTAATTACTAATTCTTTATATACATTTCGTGATAAATATTAAATACGAGATAAGTTAAGAGTGGCTCGCCGCGTAGCGGCAAGTGAAGAAACACGTGTGCCACATACTATTATGTCTCTTTTATGTCATCTTTTTCGACAAAACGAAAAGATGTCTATAAAGATAAAAATAACTTAAAAAAGACATCTTTTCGTTATTTTTTAGTATAATGTGCTGTGTGGGTTCTGCAAGAAAATATAAGTGAATCGAATATTAAAAGCGAATAAAATACTTTTGTATATTTTTTTGTATCTAATTAAGATCAAATTTTTAGATCTATTTACATGACAAATAAATAATTAAAAATTAGAGAGATACAACAGAATACCTTTTTCCAATAAATATTTCAAAATTTCCACCTGCGCAAATTGTGCAGCTTCGTGCAAAGGCCTCTTCATATCTTTGTTAGTGACATTGACTATAAATTCCGACATGTCGAAATGTTCGCACAGATATTTCACAACATGCAACTTTCCCGCTCGTGCCGCCACGTGCAGCGGGGTATCGCCAGATGTCGAGTGACAAAAGTCGCTCCAATCGCGCACTCCATATCTCTCGACGAGGGTTTCCACTCTGTGAATATCTCCGCTTTGACACGCACGCAGGAAATCGCGCGACAAATTAGGAAGCTCGGCCGTAGCAACATTATTACACATGTTTCGTTAAGAAAGAAAATAGTAATTTTTAATTTAATTAGTGTTTCAAAATAAGCAAAAAATTTGGAGTAAACACAATAAGTAGTAGCAAATGTTCTTCAAGGTTTAACGACAATAACAAATGTGTGCTGTCACCAAACGACTACTCGCACAAACTTATATACGATCGATGAAAGAGCAGTTCTTCCACAAGAATCTTATTATCTAAACATCGTGATCTTATTTAGTAGCAATCGGTTATATCAATTGTTTTCAAATGAAAGAAATTCATCTTATAATTAACAATAAATGTTATAGCCTATCGCATTTCGTTGTCTTGAAATCGTAAAGGTTTGTTGCGCTTCTCCTTTCCTGTGGTGTCTATCGAAATATCTTTTGCGATCATTTATCTTCAAGCGTTAATTATTAATACCAGAGAGAAGACTGAGAGGTGTCATGGCCTGCTTTTAGGTGATCCCTGAAAGCGATACTCCCTCTATGGACATTGAAAACGTGGACATGAACTACAAAGCCAAAGTCCATGAATGTTCTCAGAGGGTAATATATAATGTGCACAATTTCTGGTTTTGTTCCGTACTATGTGCACGAAATGTCGGTAGCACCAGTGCTGTATAACAAGATACTTATGTATGTAAATTGATAGTAAATAAATTATTCAATCGCGAAAGACTGTAATATTCAAAGATGAAATAAATATTTTTCTATATTCATTGTCATATTTATATCTTTTTATTTACAAAACACAAAATGCCTGCTGTGGGATAAAAACATTTTTAACCGTATTTCTACAAATCTTCTTAATTAGCAGTAAACTGATCTTTGATATTTATTAATCATTTTTTTAATTATTTAAAAATTTAATTATTAATACATGTATAGAGTTTGTCAAATTAATCACTGATTCTTCTGAAGTTTTTATAATTAAGACTCGAAAAATATAGATGTTGCAAAATATTTTAAGTCTCTTCCTTTATATAAAATATAAAGAATTCATATGTTCCATTTTAATATAGCTAACATTATTTTTATATATTTTTATTATAATTTTCATACCGACATAATATTTTTATGCTTAATATAATATTTTTATGCATAATATTTTTAAGCTAAATACATACTACAAAATATATGACAAAATATAATACAAATTTAATATAAAATATAATTCGAAATTTAATACAAAATAATTTATTACATGGAATAATTTATTACACGAAAATGTCCAAAATATACGTATAATATAAAATTTACTAAAAATTTTTACATAGTCCAGACGAGACTGATCAGCGAAGATTAATTACGCGACATTTATTATTAATAATAAATATGCAATAATAGAATTTTTAATAAGTTTTATATAACGTAAATAATCGTGATCAAAAGAGTCATCAATAAAATTATTGATCGTTTCTTCGATTGTAAAAGAAAGTATTTGCATTACTGGTGCATTTTGTATAGATTATCAAAGGAAATATTTAAAATGAAAAGATATGATAGAATAAACTTCGAAATCAACAATTAAATTATTAAATAAATCGCAATTTAAAATTCGCGAGAAAACGCGACGAATAAATAAATCGACAATAATCTGAATATTCGATTCCGAGATACGCATAATTTTTATAATATGATAATCGAAACCATCAATAGACACGCGTGCGATATAATTATTATCATACAAAGGATGACAGACGAAGATATTTCGCAAACATTTGTGATCCGTATTGTTTATGAACATAAAATTCACTGTCCGATTTATTTGCGATTAATACGCGACTTTATACGATATTTCACGATTGAGAATAAAATACATATCCTATTTCGCGCATGATTAGCTGAATAAGATGAAATGAGCTCTATAAGCTTTAAAATATAATTAGAAATCGCGTTGTGGTCATGTTTAATAGAAAATAACAGAACAAATGATTTTCAAAGTCCCTCTAATAATCGATGTAATTGTAGAGTTTAATAAGATTTAAATAATGTAAAGAATCACATTTAAAACAGTCATTAATAAAGTTATCGATCGTCTTTTAAATTATAGAAGAAAATATTTGCACTACCAGCATTTTGCACGAACTATTAAAAACAATATTCAAAGACGTGGAAAGATAAACAAAGCTTCAATGTATAAGTCAACGATTAAATTATAAGATAAATCGCGATTTAAAATTCCCGAGAAAACGCGACGAATAAATAAATCGATAATATTCGGAATATCCCCGATTGTGATATGTATACCTTTTATAATATAATAATCGAAGCGCCTCAATAGACATTATAATCGCGCGCGATATAATTATCACATAAATGCGAAGATATTTTGACAGACAATTTGATGACTGTAATATTTACGAATATAGTACTCACTGTCCGAGTCAATTGCGAATCTTTATAAGATAAATCGCGACTCGAATTCACGAGAAAACGCGACGAATAAATAAATCGATAATATGCGGAATATTTGATCGCGATACGTATAATTTTTATAATATAATAATCGAAGCTCTTAATAGACACGTGCGCGATATAATTATTATCACGTAAATATAGAAAATCGAAAATATTTCGACAAACATTTGAGGTCTGTAATGTTTGTGAATATGCAATTCACCGACCGATTTACTTGCGAATTTTTATAAGATAAATCGCGATTTAAAATTCGGGATAAAACGCGACGAATAAATAAATCGATAATATTCAGAATATGCAATTGCAGATACGCGAGTGACATACCGGTAATCCGATAAAAAGAGGAGCGATCTTAAAAATGGAGAACGATTAACATCTTGTTTCTACATCAGATTTCGCAAGATCAATCTGCGAAAAAAAGTTAAGTGATCCATTGAACGTCGGGAACTTCACTGTAGGAGGAACGAATCCTGGATCTTCCGGACTATTCCCGATAGCAATGATTTCAGTAATAAATCAACGACAATTATCTCTCGTCATTATCTTCAATTCACGAAATTGATATGCACATCAGAAAACATGTTTTTCCATCATTAAGAAATATATTTCTTTATTGAAAATTAAATGGATATAACGACCTTTTTTATTGAAATGTGATTACGAACGATTATATTTATAAATAATAAAATACATGCATTATTGGAGTTTGTGTTAAATGTGCGAACACATAATTTGGGGTACCGTTTGCGCGCGCGAGACGAATCGAACCCGATAACAGCAAGATTTAAAAAATTTCAATTCGAATAGTGTGCAAAATAAAATAAATGAAATAATTTTAAATATATAATTAATTCTAGATTAATTCTTTAGATTCTTATTCTTATAACGTTTAAATTAATAATTTCTTTTCTTTTAATCAATATCTTACTGATATAGAGGTACCCATTCGATTTGTCTCGAAATTTTTAAGTATTCGCACATTTTATGTAACATTCATGTATAATTTCGCTTATATATAATATATAACATTATTAAAAATTATAAAAGTATTTTGGATACGTGAATTTGTGCATGTATTTTATTATACATATATATATATATATATATATATATATATATATATATATATAATATGGTATGTACCTAAAAACTAATATTTGAAAATGGCAATGGATGTCCTGCTGGAATACCTGCAAATAGTTTCTTAAAAGAAACTAAAAATTAATGTTAATATCCCCACCACCTAGAAATAATTTTTCAAAAGAGACAAATTATATTAATTAAAAATATATTCGTTCGTAATCATTTTTATCAAAAAATTTATACAAATTAATTACAATATGAAATTACTTGAAAAATTAAAATTTATACACAACGCTATATCCATATTTAATCTACTATTAAATCTTTCTGGCATTATATAATAATAATACCAATCCTAATAATGATAGAACATCTTTAACGAAGAAAAGAAAAGATACATTTCTCTCATCTAAATATATATTATTTAAATTAATTCGATGTTAAAGAAGCGTATCGTCGTTGAATTACTATCGAATTACCGAATTGCTTTCGGAAATTGCCAGGAAAACCTGGGATTAGTTCCTTCAATCTTACAATAAAAATTCCCAATTTTCAACAGGACACCGAACTAGACGTCGCGAATGGATCTCACAAGAACCGGTGAGAAATAATTCTCCATGATGAAAATCATTTCGACTCCTCGGCGATATGAGCCACGCAACTTTCATTAACGTTTATTTAACGGAAGGAACAATGATAACTCTTTTATTAAAACGACAATCTCGTCTAGGAACGCGAAAAAGAACGCGAGAAAAATACCGTGTTTTCGCAACGGTAATTTATTAATTTATTTATGAATATTTTCCGATACGAAAAAAAAAATTCGTAAATACAAATATAACTGAAAAAATTATTAAATTATTAAATTATTAAATTCATAATAATTAACTCGCGATTCTATAATATCGAAGGTGATCGTTAAATTTTGTGAAGCTAATATTTAATCGTTGACTTAGCACATCGAATCTTCACTCTCTTATTCGACATTTCTTTATATTTAATTAGCAATATTTAGGAATACTATCTGACGAGAGGGACAGCGATAAAATTCTTCTGTTAAAATGATAATCTTGTATAACGACGCGAAGAGAACGCGGAAAGAACATGGTATTTCCGCAATCATAATTTAATAATTTATTTTAAGAATATTCAGTTCCGTGCGATATCGAATTCATAAATAAATGAAGCTAATGGAAAGCATATCATTAAATTTATAATAATTGACTCGCGATTCTGTAACGAAGGCGGCCGTCAAATTTTATAATGCTTGTATTTAATCATTAATTTAGCATCGAATTTTTACATTTTATATAAAAATTTTCCGAATTTATTAATGACTCTTTGACATGAAAATACAAACAGTTACTCTTTTATGAATATTCCAAAAATATATACTACAGAAACAAATACTTTAATTTAATAAATTACTATTATGTAATCATTATACGTATACTTTCGATAATTTTTCGTGTAATTTACATAAGAATTTACAATCGTAAATACAATTTCATATAATATAATTATAATCATAATTGTATTGTATTTTACAATTAAAATATTAATGTTAGATTATAATTAAAATACAATTATAACTATTTATAATTTACAATTTACAATTTACAAATTTATGATGCTATCAATATCAAATAATAATATTCCATTTATTCAAATATTTAATAACATCGATATAATAATTTGATATTGATAGTATTAACATTTGGATTTAATATTATATTTGATTCAATACACATATATTTTTAAGTTTTAAAATAAAATATAACATGTTAAGATTTCTTAAAGGTTAATAATTATGCAATTTCTTTAATATTTCTGAAGATAATTTTGATAATTTAAATTTCACTTTTAAAACATGTTATATTAATTTTTACAACATTTTTAAAAATAAATTCAACTTAATTAAAATAATTTTAATTTATCCCTAGGATTATTACCCCTAGGATTATTGGAATATTAAAAGAAAGAATGAATCTTACTTAATAGCCCTAACAACCCTACTATTAAAGAATTCTAATAATTTTAATAGCTCTAACAATCCTACTATTACAGAATTCTAATGATCTTAAGAGCCCTAACAACCCTAATATTAATAGAAGAATTCTAATGATCTTAAGAGCCCTAATATTAATAGAAGAATTCTAATGATTTTACTTAATAGCCTTAACAACCCTACTTCCTGATTAACTAAAATTATTCGAGATTTGAGGAACCTATCTCTAATCATCACCTCACCTAATCACGTATATATTTTAGTCGCGTGCCCTAACCGCGTGCCCTAACCGTGTACCTTAACCGTACTCTTCAGGCCAGTTGAACCTACCTTTCGTTGATCCTGGCCACTTTCTTTCTCGATCTCTAATCAGAGATCGAAGAAGGAGATAATTACTCCTTCTTTTGCCGGATATTTATCGGCAAAAGAGCGTGAAATATTTACGCTCATTTAGTAACGATCGTCCGATTTCACGATCGTTCGTTAAATATTGAATATAATTTTATTTTAACTGAAATAAAGCCAAATTACTACAAATTTCTATAAATTATATTTTATAATAAAATATAAAATTAATGTGTGTATTTATCATATTACAAATTATTTAATTAATTAATCATTTGGCTTTATATTAAGTTAAAGTAAAGTTTAAAAACAATATCTACAAACAAATTCTACGATGGATGAGCTATGAGCAATTAGAAGATAAGTGCGTATTATAAGAATAAATTAGCATCAAAAATTGGTAAAATTGATAATTGTTAGTGCGTGTTTTTTATTTAATAAATTAGACAAAATCTTTACAAAAAAATCTTTCCTTGATCTCTTCTTTTTTAATTAATATTTCAATATATTTTCGCAATAGATGTAAAGCATAAGTTCGAAAGAACTTATTAAAACTATTAAATTAAATTTAACTAACTTAATTTAATTATTTAATTTAATTTATTTAATTTAATCCATCCTAGCTCATCCATTTTAAGGCAACGGATTTATCTACAATTTACAATCTACATCTACATCTACATCTGCAATCTCTACGAATCCATTACCTTAAATAAAAGTTTTTTTCACTCACCGGCACTGATGCGCAACAGCGGAGTTGTTGTAATCGAAGCTAGTTGTCTGTAACATACAAATATAAAATTCATTTATAATAATGCTCACAAAATGTAATTAATATTTAAAAAAATTTTTATCGCGCAGAATTTTATATCCGATGTGTAAAATAATAAGCAGATAAACACGTATGGAAAAATTTTATAAATTTTTGAAACTGTTTTTTAAATAGAAAATTTTATATGACTTTTATAGAAATCTTTCTCTTTAATACATTTAAATAATAAGATCGAATTATTGTTCGTTTGTAACAAGTTAACGATTTATAACAATTAATATATAAATAATAATATTCACCATCAGGTTGTTCCGCCGATGCAGGATGCCTCTCCTAGGCCTGCTCCTCCTCTCAGATCATCAGGGTTGTTGCATCGATCTATAACATACAAAAGAAGATTCCAATGTAGCGTTCAAAATAATTAATATTTCAAAAATTATTGTATGCATTGAATTTTATATTCGATGCATATAATAATAGCAGATTAATAAAATAATTCTATAAATTTTAAAAAACATTACTAATAATTCTCTTATAACTTTATAAAAGCTTACACCTTTACAAGATTATAGCTTTAATTTAAAAATCTTTTTCTTTAATTCTCTCTTATTTAAATAAAAATAAAAAAATATAAATAAAAACATCAAATTAATTGTTGCGATTAATTGTTTAATTTAAATTATAATAAATATATTTAATATTTAATATATAATTACAAATAAATTGCTTACCAGAAGGTTGCTCTGCCGGAGCCTGATGCCTCTCCTAGGCCTCCTCCTCCTCTCAGTCTTAGACGCGCGATACTTAACGGCACTCCCGCACTCACGAGCGATATTTTTATATCGCTATTTCCGCTATTTTACGCGCGATACTTAACGGTTTCCGCACTTTCGATGCGATTAAAAACTTTTTATTTGATCGCGCGATGTATATACTTAATATGTATACCTATACATTAGACGGCACTCCC
This sequence comes from Camponotus vicinus, assembly GCF_025532165.1. Classification (NCBI taxonomy): domain Eukaryota; kingdom Metazoa; phylum Arthropoda; class Insecta; order Hymenoptera; family Formicidae; genus Camponotus; species Camponotus vicinus. The sequence continues at coordinate 17,316,057 of NW_028141967.1, read as the reverse complement.
GGTTTCGGTACGAGCGAAAATCCCATTTCACTTACGAGAATCAACTTCGAGTCAACTGGTCGGGATTGCAACGATACAACGAGCAAGGACTAAGCCCAAACCGGAAAGAAGACGAAACGATTGACGGAAATAGAGGAAAATGAAGTTCACCAGCTCTTTTTCGCGCATAATTATCTATCTCGTATCGAACCTGGACCCGCTAAGCACGATTTCAGGTGCTCCGCCCGGACATATTATGCCTCTCGCGGTTGCTATATGCTACACCAGGCTAGTAGACGGCAAAAGAAGAGGATACCCACATTTTTTAAATGCTAACATTCAGCAATTTAGAAAATGGGGAGGCAACCCCTTTTACTGAGCGAAAATCGTGCCTAGGGGAATCCACTCGACTCCTCGACAGGGTTAACACACGCAGTGCGTGTGGCTGTAGACGAGCAAAGAGAAGGGACCCATTGACGACCATTCCGAGCAATCGATCGAGTTCTAATCAATTCGGGCCGAATCACTTGACGAAGCACGAAGCGCGAGTGTACGTTGTAGAGCAACGTGTGCAAACTCGAACATCCCAGTTGACATCGGAAGTAGAGACTCGTGACAATAAAAGGAATTGGGATTTTTATACGAAAAGTCCAACGCGGAAGCGCGAAAACGCGACGACGCGAGAATACTACAACGCGAAAATGCGGTAACGAAACGCCGCCGTCCGCGACACGTTGACGGCACCGACGACACGAAAGGGTACTTAGCTTCCCATTCAGGCACCTTAAGATTTATCATAAATAGAAAAATTTAAGGTAAACCTCAAGGCACCATCCAAGTACTAAGCCCTCCCACCGCGACAAGGTGTACCCCATGGGAGGGTTATATTATATATAATTTTATATATAATATAATACATAATTTAAAATTTATTTTGTAATACAGTACATAAATTTAAATTCGCAAATATAAACGATAAATAAAAATATAAAAAATAAGAGAAAATCTATTATATAAAGCAATGTTCAAAATAATTGATTTTAAAACTAATTATTGCGCCCAAATAATTTTATTATAAATTGCGTAATTACAAAATAATTTATATTTCTTAAATATAAACTTTTAAAAATATGATAAATAAAAAATTTCTATTTTTTTATATATGAAGTATTTAAATAAATATATTAACATGAAATATTTTTTAAAATATAAGAAGTATCTGAAAATATTAATTAATAAACATTTTATAAATGTTTTAATTATTTTAAAATAAAATGGAATATTTTTTATAAGTATATGTATTATATATATTACACAATTTAAAATCACTATTGAATCACAATTAAAAGAATAAAACGAAACGAGAAATATGTATATTTTGAATATTGTTACGTCCGCGGCGGCGACTTCGAGATATCGAAGCGCGTTCAACACAATGGGGCACTCACGGACCGCGTAAGATAAGACACTTTTAACGGAAATTAAGAACTTTAATTAGAAACACAGAATACACAAACAACAAATAATAACAGGGGAAATCTCGCGATAACGACCCGTAATATAAAACGCGTCCGGATAGCTTGACAGCTATTCTTCGACTCAGCTCACCATCGTTGTTATATAACAATATATACTATTGATAAATAATTTATATGTTGTTGCGTTCGCGGAACGATATATATCGAACGTGCGCGACACAATCGATCGGCACGCTGACGTTCGCGCAGTAAATAATAAGGCGGTTTAAGGTATAAGAACTTTAATAAACCACGAGTAACATACAAGAATTCAGAATAATCGTAAAACGGATCACAGATAGACGTGTCCGCACAGCTTGACAGCTAGGCTCAGACTCTCTGACAGTCGTTGTTTATAACAACATCTTGACAACGCGCGCGGAAATGATCTTCCGTCGACGTACTTCCCGCCGAAAGAATTCAACAGGTGGCAAATACATCCAGAGGGATGGGACGCGGGGACGTAACAATATAATAAATAATGAATGTGATAAATAATTAAAATATTAATGACTTACATCATATCTTATTGATCCATCCATTTCCAAGACCTCCTTTTTTTCTTTTGTTTTTTTCACTTTTTCCTTGTGGCACTCCAATCCTCGTTGCACTCATTTAAATTCCTCGTTGCACTTACACTCATTCACGAAAAGTTCCTCGTTGCACTTGCAATTGTGTTTAGAGAAAGAATTTGATAATATATGAAACGTCTCACATCACTACTTCACTGCTCAAGAGCCACTGAGCGAATGATCGTAAGTCAGAAACACTACCGCGGTACTGTTTATATCGCCAAGGTTGACTACGTAAGGAAAGAATTTAATAATATGTGAAACGTCTCTCACGTCACTACTCAAGGCCACTGTGCGAATGATAATAAAGCCGTGTAACATATTAACAATAGCGCGATACTGTTTATCAAGGTCGAACACGGTGTTATTGATAATTCTCTCGTTGTCAAAATATTTTCTGTAATATAAAATATTCGCGCGCGGAATTAAATTATAGAAGTATTTTAATTTATTGATTAAGATTAATTGATTATTTATTAAACTATTCATCATGAAGTCTTTCATTATGCTAATTATTTGCATTTATAATTCGATTGTTTTATTTCATGTTCCCTCATAATCTATTATATTTAGATTATCAAGTACAACGATAAAGTAACACGGATGAAATATATTTTATTCTAAGCATTAAAATAATAATTATTGTCCGTAAAGATCGCAACGATCGAAGTGATGATTTAATATTTTGGATTCCTACAATTAATCGATTCTCGATTAAATTGTGTGTTTAATTAACAAGGATTGAGAAAATTTTAAGCATTGGTCGAAATATATTTAATTCTATTATATTGTTAAAGAAATATTATAATAAGTATCAATGATCGATATCTTAACATAATTAATTCTCTTATCCCCTTTTACGTATCCCCTGTTTCAATTTTTATTCACAGTAATGAATGATTGCGATTCGATAAAGATTTATCGTTCCGATACAGTTTCATGTCGTTAATTAATTTTTAATTAATTAATTTTTATTAATATTTATAGCAAATTATGTTTCGATATTAATCGTAGTTGTGTTTAGTAAAAAAATTACAATATACGAAGCGTTTCTCACCACTACTTTATTATTCGAGAGTCACCGTGCGAATGATGACAAAGCGGTAACGTATAGCGCGCTACTGTTTATTATATTTTATATTGCCAAAGTCGAATGCCGTGTTATCGATAATTCCAAAATATTTTATACATTATAAAATATACACTAACGGAATATTAAATTATGGAAGTATTTTAATTTATTGATTGAAATTGATTATTTATTAAACAATCGATTCTCGATTAAATTGTATATTGTTTAATTAAGAAGTATTGAGAAAATTTAAAGCATTGGTCGAAATATATTTAATTCTAATATTGTTAAAGAAATATTATAATTAGCATCAATGATCGAAAGATCATTACATAATTAATTCTCTTATCCCCTTTTATGTATACCCTGTTTCAATTTTTAATCGCGGTAATGAAGCATTACGATTCGATAAAGACTTATCGTTGCAATACAGTTTCATGTCGTTAATTAATTTTTATTAATATTTAAAGCAAATTATGTTTCGATACTAATCGTAATCGTGTTTAGTAAAAAAATTACAATATACGAAGCGTTTCTCACCACTACTTTATTACTCGAGAGTCATCGTGCGAATGATGACAAAGCGGTAACGTATAGCGCGCTACTGTTTATATTTTATATTGCCAAAGTCGAACACCGTGTTATTGATAATTTGTTGCCGAAATATTTTATATATTATAAAATATACACTATCGCGTAATATTAAATTATAGAAGTATTTTAATTTATTAATTAAAATTGATTATTTATTAAACAATTTGCCCGAACTCACCACTCCTTCCCCACTCTCCGTCGCGCGCCTAGTACAAGGTTACAATCAGACGACTCTCGTTGCCCCAAATTGGCCGATTTTCTTTAATTAATTTTTCGTTAATTATTACTAATATTGCAAAACAGAGCACCTTCCTTCTTAATTTGAGCCAATCTACCTTCACACCTCGGGACTACAAAAAGTTATCAGACATCCTGTCTACATATCTTATAGTACGTAAAATACATATTTCGGCAATGAATTTTCAATAACATATAGATAGTGATACGAATAAAATTACTACATGTTCTATACGAATAAAATTACTTCTTTAATAAGACATATAGTCAAATATATTTCGTGATAAAGTATAATTTATTATTTTAGATTCGTTGAAACCGTTCAAAACGTAACGATATATCCATCAGTTAATCATAATTTTACTAATCAGGTAATAATATTTTTAATAATATTTTACGATAGTAATTTTTTAATTAAAGAATAATATGAATAATATATAAAAAATTTATAAATCACTTACCACGCAATTTCATTACTCCGTATGTTGCCTGTCCTATATGCCTTTCCCAATATCCTTTTCCTCCCTTGTTCGTCCTTTGTTATTTTTTCGTGGCACTCACTCTCGAAAATACGACTAATTATAATTATGGAACGATTGTGAGATACCTTGCACGGCATGCCTCATCGCGGAATAATTATACAAGAAATGCACTTTATTATATTGTAAGAGATAGAGAACACACGAGGGACGTATTCGCTCGATATTTATATCGGGCCAAATTCAATACTACTTGTTAAATGCTATTTTCATTGTTGATATATGTATAATATATGTATATTAACACGAATTATAAGATCGAAAGATTAATGTAATTAATGTCATGATATGTAATAATTATTTAATTATTAATTCGATAATATACAAAGTATTTTGTATCACTATCTTTGCTCGAGTGTCACTGTACGAATAATACCAAAGTCGTGGCATGTAAATATTAGCGCGCTGTTGTTTACGCCACCAAGGCCAAGATGTTATTGTCCGTTCATCATCGAAATATTTTACATTCTTTAACAAACATATGCGCGAAATATTAAAGTATAGAGAAATATTTTAGATTATACAGATTAATTACATAATTATTTATTAAAAGATTAATGTATCTTTTATGGAGCTTTTCGTTATATGTTAATTATTTAGACGATTCTACCATTCGACGTTTTAAAGTGCGCGTTTTTAATCCGAATTATATTTAAATGATTGAAAAATAGATGAAACGTCGGAAACGAATTATATTTGACTATATAAATATCAATAAAAAATAATTTTCGCTCGTAAAAATTGATTTCATATTAATTAAATCAAAATTGCACATAAATGCCACAGCGCGGTAGTTGGAGCGCAGGAAAAAAACAATACTTCCTTTTTATTAATTGTTGCTTATTTCGAACTAAAAAACTACAAAAATAACGAATATTTCGGATCGTCTTTGATCCTTCCTCAGCACGATTAATAATATAAAATATTATATATATATATATATATATATATATATATATATAATATTATAATATTGTAATCACACATAATATTTTATTATAATCTTCATCGCTGCAATATTTTTTATATTTAAAATGCTCTATATTATAGAATACAATGTACTTAATAATAAAGTATAACATAATTACAAAATATATTATTATTATATTATTAGTAAATTTTATAATTCTTTGCAAGCTGTCTTTTTATATGTCTAATCATTATGCGTCTCTGTCCAATGCATCTGTTTCTTAGAATCTTCGGATTGTTATGAACTGCCTCGTCCTAAAAAACTGTAGAAATGCTTCTTCTTCTTGTGATGTCCATCGGAATACTTTCTGTGGCCATTTGTTGTCTTCAGGCATTTTTAACAAATATTCAAATTGCTGAAGTCTATTTTTCTTTATTCTTTCGATTATTGTCTCTTTTGCTTCATTTTACAAACATATTAATAATTCATTTTATTCAAAAATATTAATATAATAATATAATAAATATTATTATATATTAATTAATATGCATTAATTAATATATTAATATAATAAATAATTAATATGAATAAATAATATAATAATTTTGGTATCTCTCTTAGTCTGACTCTTCCCCTTCAACCTATCCGGCATGGGTGTCCCTGCCGGTAACGACGGCCAGTATTCATAATTCACTCTTATATTTAAGATCGTCTTAAGTAAGTTGGAAAATATTATATAACTATTTATTATATAACTTATTATATAACTTATTTTAATAACTAAATGGAATCTTAAGAAGCAATCTAAGATACTTAAGATTATTTTAAATATAAGAGTAGTCTATATGAATATCGGCGTGTGTTACCGCCGGCATAGCTCTTAGGTTCATTAAAGTACTCAAACCTCCTCACCAGACAAATGCCTTCGTTAAGGTAGAGATATATCGAGGAGGAAAAATTTTTTTTTATTTTTTATTTTTTTTTTCAATACAGGGTTTAATAAAAAAGTTAATGTAAAATATAATTTGAAATTTAATACAAAATAATTTATTACATGGAATAATTTATTACACGAAATGAAATTTAATACAAAATAATTTATTACATGGAATAATTTATTACACGAAAATATCCAAAATATACGTATAATATAAAATTTACTAAAAATTTTTACATAGGCCAGACGAGAATGATTAGCGATGATTAATTACGCGACATTTATTATTAATAATAGATATGCAATAATAGAATTTAATGTAACGTAATTATATGTAACGTAAATAATCAAAAGAGTCATTAATAAAATTATTGATCATTTCTACGATTGTAGAAGAAAGTTTTTACATTACTGGCGCATTTTGCGCGGACTTATTAAAGACAACATTCAAAGACATGGAAAGAGAGACAAAGCTTCGATGTATAAGTCAACGATTAAATTATAAGATAACGTTAAATTATAAGATAAATCGTGATTTAAAATTCCCGAGAAAACGCGACGATTAAATAAATCGATAATATTCGGAATATCCGATTGCGATATGTATAATTTTTATAATATAATAATCGAAGCTCTCAATAGACACGAGCACGATATAATTATTGTCACGTAAATATAGAAAATCGAAGATGTTTCGACAAACATTTGAGATCTGTAATGTTTGCGAATATACAATTCACCGATCGATATATTTGCGAATTTTTATAAGATAAATCGCGATTTAAAATTCGCGATAAAACACGACGAATAAATAAATCGATAATATTCAAAATATTCAAATGCAGATACGCGAGTGACATACCGGTAATATTCGATAAAAAGAGAAGCGATCTTAAAAATGAAGAACGATTAACATCTTATTTCTACATCAGATTTCGCAAGATCAATCTGCAAAGAAAAGTTAAGTGATCCATTGAACGTCGGGAACTTCACTGTAGGAGGGAACGAATCCCGGATCTTCCGGACTATTCCCAATAGCAATGATTTCAGTAATAAATCAACGACAATTATCCCTCGTCATTATCTTCAATTCACGAAATTGATATGCACATCAGAAAACATGTTCTTCCATTACTAAGAAATATATTTCTTCATTGAAAATTAAATGGATATAACGATTTTTTTATAGAAATGTGATTACGAACGATTATATTTATAAATAATAAAATACATGCATCATTGGAGTTTGTGTTAAATGTGCGAACACATAATTTGGGGTACCGTTTGCGCGCGCGAGACGAATCGAACCCGATAACAGCAAGATTTAAAAAATTTCAATTCGAATAGTGTGCAAAATAAAATAAATGAAATAATTTTAAATATATAATTAATTCTAGATTAATTCTCTAGATTCTCTAGATTCCTTATTCTTATAACGTTTAAATTAATCATTTATTTTCTTTTAATCAATCTTACTGATATAGGGGTACCCATTCGATTCGTCTCTAAATTTTTAAGTATTCGCACATTTTATGTAACATTCATATATAATTTCGCGTATATATAATATATCATATTAATAAAAATTATAAAAATATTTTGGATACGTTAATTTGTGCATGTATTTTATTATACATATATATAAAATGGTATATATCTAAAAACTAATATTCTAAAATGGCGATGTCCAATACCTGCAAATAGTTTCTTAAAAGAAACTAAAAACTAATATTAATATCCCCAGTACCTAGAAATAATTTTTCAAATGAGATAATTAATTAATAATTAATAAAATATATTCGTTCGTAATCATTTTTATCCAAAAAGTTAATAAAAACTAATTATAATATGAAATTACTTGAAAAATAAAAATTTATACACAATGCTATATCCATATTTAATCTACTATTAAACCTTTCTGGCATTAGACAATAATAATTCCAATCCTAATAATGACAGAACATTTTTAACGAAGAAAGAATAGATGCATTTCTCTCACATCTAAATATATATTATTTAAATTAATTCGATTTTAAAGAAGCGTATGGCGTTCGTCGTTGTATTACTACCGAAATCATTGCTTTCGGAAATTGCCAGGAAAAACCGAGATTAATTCCATTCTTACAATAAAAATTCCCAATTTTCAACAGGGCACCGAACTAGACGTCGCGAATGGATCTTACAAGAACCGATGAGAAATAATTCTCCATAATGAAAATCGTCTCCTCGGCGGTACGAGCCACGCAACTTTCATTAACGTTTATCTAACGAAAGGAACAACGATAACTCTTTTATCAAAATGATAATCTCGTATAAGAACGCGAAAAGAACGCGGGAAAAACACGGTGTTTTCGCAACTGTAATTTATAATTTATTTATGAATATTTTCCGATACGAAATTCGTAAATACACAAATATAACTGAAAAAACAAATTATTAAATTCATAATAATTAACTCGCGATTCTATAATATCGAAGGTGATCGTTAAATTTTGTGAAGCTAATATTTCGTAATGATCGTTGACTTATCTTATCGAATCTTCACATTCTTATTCCATATTTCTTTATATTTAATTAACAATATTTAGCAATATTATCTGACGATAGAGACAGCGATAAGATCCTTTATTAATTCAATCTCGTTTGAAAATGCAAAAAGAACGCGGAAAGAGCACGGTATTTTCACAATCATAATTTATTAATTTATTTTACGATTATTTAGTTACGCGCGATATGGAATTCATAAATAGATAAATCTAACGGAAAGCATATCATTAAATTTATAATAATTTGACTCGCGATTCTATAACGAAGGCGTTCGTCAAATTTTGTAAAGCTTATATCTGATCATTAATTTAGCACCGAATTTTTACATTTTATATAAAAATTTTCCGAATTTATTAATGACTCTTTGATATAAAAATATAAACAGTTACTCTTTTATGAATATTTCAAAAATATATACTATAGAATCAAATATGTTAATTTAATGAAATTATTATTATATCATCATTATACGTACTTTCGATATAATTTTCGTGTAATCTACATAAGAATGTATTTACGTAATTTACAATCGTAAATACAATTTCATAATTATAGTTATAATTGTATTTTATACATGTGTATTTTATACACATTTATGTCAATAATTAAAAATATCAATTAATATACAATTATAACTATTTACAATTTACAAAACACAATTTACTAATTACAAATTACAATTTATGTTATCAATATCAAATAAATGTACTTGATTTATTCAAATGTTTAATAACATAAATAATTTGACATTGACAGCATTAACATTTGGACTTAATATTATAGTTATATATTAATTTACATATATATATGATATATTTTTAATTTTTAAAATAAAATATAACATGTTAAAATATATCGAACATTTATAATTATGCAATTTGTTTAATATTCTTGAAAATAATTTTGATAATTTAAATTTCATTTTTAAAACATGTTTAAAAGTAAATTCAATTCGCGCATGATTAGTTAAATGAAATAAAATGAATCCTACAATTTTAAATATAATTAAAAAATCACGTTGTTTGCCACGGTTTAATAGAGAATTACGAAATGAATGATTGTACCAAAGTCCCTCTCTAATAATTTAACTATCTAACTATATCTTTAACTATCGATGTATTAGTAGAGTTTAATAAGATTTATATAATGATTTAAACAGTCGCGATTAATCATTAATAAAATTATCCATCATCTTTTTAAATAGTAAAAAAAAATATTTGCACTACTAGCGCAGACTATAAAAGATAATATTCAAAGACGTGGAAAGACAGACAAAGTTTCGACGTATAAATCAACGATTAAATTATAAGATAATATTAAGATAAATCGCGATTTAATATTCCCGAGAAAACGCGACGACTAAATAAATCGATAATATTCGGAATATCTGATTGCGATATGTATATCTTTTATAATATAATAATCGAAGCTCTCAACAGACATGAGCACGATATAATTATTATCACGTAAATATAGAAAATCGAAAATATCTCGACAATCATTTGAGGTCTGTAATGTTTGCGAATATACAATTTATCGACCGAATTACTTCCGAATTTTTATAAAATAAATCGCGCTTTTAAATTCATGACAAAACGCGACGAATAAATAAATCTATAATATTCAAAATATTCAATTGCAGAGGGACAGCGATAAAATTCTTTTGTTAAAACGGTAATCTTGTATAAGAGCGATTAAAAATTTTATATTTGATCACGCGATGTGTATATACTTAATATGTATATACTTTAGACGGCACTCCCGGTTTCGGTACGAGCGAAAATCCCATTTCACTTACGAGAATCAACTTCGAGCCAATAGGTCGGGAACGCAACGATACAACGAGCAAGGATTAAGTCCAAACCGGAAAGAAGACGAAACGATTGACGGAAATAGAGGAAAATGAAGTCTGAATCACCAACTCTTTTTCGCGCATAATTATCCTATCTCGTATCGAACCTGGACCCGCTAAGCACGATTTCAGGTGCTCCGCCCGGACATATTATGCCTCTCGCGGTTGCTATATGCTACACCAGGCTAGTAGACGGCAAAAGAAGAGGATACCCACATTTTTTAAATGCTAACATTCAGCAATTTAGAAAATGGGGAGGCAACCCCTTTTACCGAGCGAAAATCGTGCCTAGGGGAATCCACTCGACTCCTCGACAGGGTTAACACACGCAGTGCGTGTGGCTGTAGACGAGCAAAGAGAAGGGACCCATTGACGACCATTCCGAGCAATCGATCGAGTTCTAATCAATTCGGGCCGAATCACTTGACGAAGCACGAAGCGCGAGTGTACGTTGCAGAGCAACGTGTGCAAACCCGAACATCCCAGTTAATTGGCATCGGAAGTAGAGACTTGTGACAATAATGAAATTGGGATTTTTATACAAAAAGTTCAACGCGGAAGTGCGAAAACGCGACGACGCGAGAATACTACAACGCGGAAACACGGTAACGAAATGCCGCCGTCCGCAACACGTTGACGGCACCGACGATGGAAAGTCGACGACGCAATGTGCGTTCAATGCATTAAATGCGCGTGCCACCTAAGAGCCATTGTGGGATCTTACAATAAAAATCCCTAATTTTTAACATGGCACCGAACTAAACGTCGCGAATGGATCTTATAAGAACCGATGAGAAATAATTCTCCATAATGAAAATCGTTTCGACTCCTCGGCGGTACGAGCCACGCAACTTTCATTAACGTTTATATAACGAAAGGAACAACGACAATCTCGTCTAAGAACGCGAAAAGAACGCGGGAAAAACACCGTAATTTTTTCGCAACCGTAATTTATTAATTTATTTATAAATATTTTCCGATACGAAATTCGTAAATACACAAATATAACCGAAGAAACAAATTATTAAATTCATAATAATTAACTCGCGATTCCATAATAGCAAAGGTGACCGCGATAAATTTTGTGAAGCTAATATTTAATCGTTGACTTATCACATCGAATCTTCACACTCTTATTCCATATTTCTTTATATTTAATTAGCGCAATGTTCAGGAATATTATCTGACGAGAGATAAAATTATAGATAAATAGATAAAATTCTTTTGCTAAAACGGTAATCTTGTATAAGAACGCGAAAAGAACGCGGAAAGAGCACGGTATTTTCGCAATCATAATTTATTAATTTATTTTACGAAGATGAGTATTCAGTTCCGCGCGATATGGAATAATAAATCATAAATAGATAAATCTAACGGAAAGCATATCATTAAATTATAGTTATAATTATAATTGTATTTTATACACATTTATGTCAATAATTAAAAATATCAATATTAGATTATAATTAATATACAATTATAACTATTTACAATTTACAAATTACAAATTACAATTTACAAAATACAATTTATAATGTTATCAATATCAAATAAATGAATTCGATTTATTCAAATGTTTAATAACATAAATAATTTGATATTGACAGCATTAACATTTGGACTTAATGTTATATATCATATATATGTGTGAATTATATATTTATATATTTTTAATTTCTAAATAAAATATAACATGTTAAAAAGTATCTTGAACATCTATAATTATGCAATTTGTTTAATTTTCTTGAAAATAATTTTGATAATTTAAATTTCACTTTTAAAACATTTTTAAAAATAAATTCAATTTAATTTCTTAAAAATAATTTTAATTTATTATAAAGAATTACACAAAAGTATCCAAAATATACGTATAATATAAGATTTATAAAAGTTTCTACATAGTCAAAACAAGACTGATTAGCGTTGGTGAATTATGCGATATTCATTAGTAATAATTGATATGCAATAATAGAATTTAATAAGTTTTATGTAACATAAATATATATAATCGTGATCAAAAGAGTCATTAATAAAATTATCGTTTTTTCGATTGTAGAAGAAAGTATTTGCATTATTGGCGCATAATACAAGATAAATAACGGTTTAAAATTCGCGAGAAAACGGTAACGAATAAATAAATCGATAATATTAGTAATATTCGATTACCATATGCATAATTTTTGTAATACGATAATCGAAACCGCCAATAGACAGCGTGACATAATTATTATCAAACAAATACGAAGATATTTCGAGATATTTGAGATCTATAATACTTGCGAATATAGAATTTATTGTTTGACTTATTTGCGAATTTTTAGAAGATAAATCATGATTTATAATTCGCGAGAAGACGTGACAAATAAATAAATCGACAATATTCGAAATATTTGATTGCGATATGTATAATTTTTATAATATAATCGGAGCCCCTAATAGACACGCGCGATATAATTACTATCACACACAAGTCCGAAGATATTTCGATAGACATTTAAGGTCTATAATATTTGCGAATTTATTTGCGATTTATTTGCGATTAATACGCTATTTTATATAAATGTCGCGATTGAGAAGACGTATATTGAAAATACATATTACATCTTGCGCATGATTAATTCAATGAAGTAAAATAAATCTTAAAACTTTACAATTTTAATATATAATTAAAAAATCGCGTTATCACCACGTTTAATAGAGAATAACGGAACGAATAATTTTATCAACGTCCCTCTAATACTCTAACTACATATTTAACTATATCTGTAACTATTAATGTAATAGTAGAGTTTAATAAGATTTAAATAATGTAAACAATCGCGATTAAAACAGTCATTAATAAAAGTATCAATCGTCTTTTAAATAGTAGAAAAAAATATTTGCCCTACTAGCGCAGACTATTAACGACAATATTCAAAGACGTGAAAAGATAAACAAAGCTTCCATGTAAGTCAGCGATTAAGTTAGGTAAATCGCGATTTAAAATTCGCGGGAAAACGCGACGAATAAATAAATTGATAATACACGAAATATTCGATATGTATAATTTTTATAATATAATAATCGCGAAATCCTCAATAGATACGCGCGCAATGTAATTATACTGTCACATAAATGCGAAGATATATTTCGACAGACATTCGAGGTCTGTAATATTTGCGAATATAAAATTCACTATTCGATTTATTTGCGATTAATATGCAATTTTATATGAACGTCGCGATTTAAAATAAGATACATATCTCGCGCATGACTAACTAAATAAGATAAAATGGAAAATTTTTATAATATGATAATCGAAATCATCAATAGACGCGTGCGCGACATAATTATTATCACTCAAATTATCACGCAATTTGTAAATAATCGCGATTAAAACAGTCATTAAAAAAATTATCGATCGTTTTTTAAATAGTAGAAAAAAATATTTGCACTACTAGCGCATTTTGCGCGGACTATTGGAAACAATATTCTAAGACGTGAAAAGATAGACAAAGCTTCGATGTATAAGTCAATGATTAAATTATAAGATAATATTAAAATATAAGACACATTCGCGATTTAAAATTCCCGAGAAAACGCGACAAATAAATAAATTGATAATATTCGGAATAACCAAGAGATTCCGCGATATCTATAATTTTTATAATATAATAATCGAAGCGCCCTCAATAGACACGCGCGCGATATAATTATTATCACACAAAGGCGAAGATATTTCGATAGACAATTTGAGGTCTGTAATGTTTGCGAATATATAATTTATCGACTGATTTACGTGCGAATTTTTATAAGATAAATCGCGATTTAAAATTCGTGATAAAACACAACGAATAAATAAATCTATAATATTCAAAATAATCGATTGCGCATAAATTTTATAATATAATTCGACGCCATTTGATACGCGGATAACATACCGGTAATATCCGATAAAAAGAGGAGCGACCTTAAAAATGGAGAACGATATTAACATCTTGTTTCTACATCAAATTTCGCAAGATCAATTTGCGAAGAAAAGTTAAGTGATCCATTGAACGTCGGGAACTTCACTGTAGGAGGGAACGAATCCCGAATCTTCCGGACTATTCCCAATAGCAATGATTTCAGTAATAAATCAACGACAATTATCCCTTGTCATTATCTTCAATTCACGAAATTGATATTCACGTCAGAAAACATGTTCTTACATTATTAAGAAATATATTTCTTTATTGAAAAATAAATGGATATAACGATTTTTTTTATAGAAATGTGATTACGAACGATTATATTTATAAATAATAAAATACATGGATCATTGGAGTTTGTGTTAAATGTGCAAACACATAATTTGGGGTAGCGTTTGCGCGCGCGAGACGAATCGAACCCGATAACAGCAAGATTTAAAAAATTTCAATTCGAATAGTGTGCAAAATAAAATAAATGAAATAATTTTAAATATATAATTAATTCTAGATTAATTCTCTAGATTCTCTAGATTCCTTATTCTTATAACGTTTAAATTAATCATTTATTTTCTTTTAATCAATCTTACTGATATAGGGGTACCCATTCGATTCGTCTCTAAATTTTTAAGTATTCGCACATTTTATGTAACATTCATATATAATTTCGCGTATATATAATATATCATATTAATAAAAATTATAAAAATATTTTGGATACGTTAATTTGTGCATGTATTTTATTATACATATATATAAAATGGTATATATCTAAAAACTAATATTCTAAAATGGCGATGTTCAATACCTGCAAATAGTTTCTTAAAAGAAACTAAAAACTAATATTAATATCCCCAGTACCTAGAAATAATTTTTCAAATGAGATAATTAATTAATAATTAATAAAATATATTCGTTCGTAATCATTTTTATCCAAAAAGTTAATAAAAACTAATTATAATATGAAATTACTTGAAAAATAAAAATTTATACACAATGCTATATCCATATTTAATCTACTATTAAACCTTTCTGGCATTAGACAATAATAATTACAATCCTAATAATGACAGAACATTTTTAACGAAGAAAAGAATAGATGCATTTCTCTCACATCTAAATATATATTATTTAAATTAATTCGATTTTAAAGAAGCGTATGGCGTTCGTCGTTGTATTACTACCGAAATCATTGCTTTCGGAAATTGCCAGGAAAAACCGGGGTTAATTCCATTCTTACAATAAAAATTCCCAATTTTCAACAGGGCACCGAACTAGACGTCGCGAATGGATCTTACAAGAACCGATGAGAAATAATTCTCCATAATGAAAATCGTCTCCTCGGCGGTACGAGCCACGCAACTTTCATTAACGTTTATCTAACGAAAGGAACAACGATAACTCTTTTATTAAAATGATAATCTCGTATAAGAACGTGAAAAGAACGCGGAAAAAACACCGTAATTTTTTCGCAACCGTAATTTATTAATTTATTTATAAATATTTTCTGATACAAAATTCGTAAATACACAAATATGACCGAAGAAACAAATTATTAAATTGATAATAATTAACTCGCGATTCTATAATATCGAAGGTGATCGTTTAATTTTATAAAGCTAATATTTAATCGTTGACTTAACACATCGAATCTTCACACTCTTATTCCATATTTTTTTATATTTAATTAGCGCAGTATTCAGGAATATTATTTCACGAGAGAGGAACAGCGGAGATCCTTTATTAAAATGGCAATTTCGTCTAAGAATAGGGAAGGAATGCGGAAATAAATATGATATGTTTCCGTAATTTATTAATTTTGCGAATATTTATTTCGGATACGAAATTCGTAAATACATAAATCGAATTGAAAGTAAATCATTAAATCCATATAATAATTGACTCGCAACTTCATAACATGGAAAGCAATCGTTAAATTTTGTGAAGCTAATACTTAATCGCTAACTTAACATCAACTCTTTATACTCTTATTCGATATTTTTTTACTTTTAATTAGCAATATTTGAGAATATTATTTGAGAGGGACGGCAATAAGATTCTTTATTAAAATGGCAATCTCGTCTAAAAACGCGAAAAGAACGCGAAAAGAACGCGGAGAAAGCACGGTATTTTCGTAATCATAATTTATTTCATGAATATTCAGTTCCGCGCGATATGGAATTTATAAATAGATTTCGAATTTATTAATGACTCTTTGATATGAAAATACAAACAGTTACTCTTTTATAAATATTTCAAAAATATATACTATAGAATCCAATATGTTAATTTAATGAATTACTATTATATAATCATTATACGTATACTTTGGATAATTTTTCGTGTATTATTATTATGTAATTTTTGGTGTAATTTGCATAAGAATGTATTCATGATATTTCTTAAACACTAAAAATTATGTACAATTTTCTTAATATTCCTGAAAAAAAAATTTTAATAATTTAGATTTTATTTTTAAAGCATTTTTAAGAATCAATTCAATTTCATTTTTTAAACTGAAATAAAGCCAAATTACAAATTTCTATATATTGTATTAGACTGCTAACACGGCCATATTTCATATGGTAAAATATAAAACAAGAGCAACCGTTTATAATTGAGCAGAATTTATGCCGAGTATCACAGAATTTAACATAACACTGTCACTCTCGAAAGATGCAATTGTAATTTATATAATTATTGCTTGTATATTTATTTTAATACTATATTTTAATATTTTATAACTGTTTATATTTATTTTTATCTCGTTGCAGTTTATATTTATTTTAATGCCGGCAAAATGAAATGACACAATATGTATATATTAATCTAATCTGTGTATGTATCCTGCCCAATTGTAAATGGTTATCCTGATTTTAGCTGTTAGCAGTCTATAATATATAATATATAAAATTTTTATAATATAAAAATTTTCTATGCAAATTATCAATAAAAATTGATTGATATTATAATAATATATATAATTAATAAATTTTTATAGTAATGCATAATTTATAATAAAATATAAAATTAATATGTGTATAACACTTATCATATTACAAGTTATTTCATTAATTAATCATTTGGCTTTACATTAAGTTTAAAAACAATATCTACAACAAATTCTATAATGGATGAGCTATAAGAAATTAGAATAAGATAAGTGAATAAGATAAATACGCGTTATAAGAATAAATTAGCATCAGATGTAATTGATAAAATTTTTAATGTTCTTTTCAATAAATTAGATAAAATTTATACAAAAATAATCTTTTCTCGATCTTCTTTCTTTATAATTAAAATACTGCAATATATTTTCGCGATGCATGCAATACATTTCGAACGAAATTATTAAAAGTTATTTAATCTATCCTAGCTCATCCATTTTAAGGCAACGGATTTATCTACAATCTCTACTGTTACCTTAAAATTAAATAAAAGTTTTTGTCACTCACCGTGGCATTGATGTGCAGCAGCGGAGTTGTCGTTATCGAAACTACGTTGTCGTTAAAACTACGTCTGTTACATACAAAAATAAAATTCATTTATAGCAAAGCTCAAAATACAATCAATATTTCAAAAAATTATTATTGTACGGAATTTCATATCCGGTGTGTAAAATAATAAGCAGATATAAACACGTATGGGAAGATTTTATAAATTTTGAAATTATTTTTTCAATAGAAATTTTTATATTTAAAAATCTTTCTCTCTAATTTTCTCTTTAATTCCTTTAAATTATAAGAACGAATTATTATGCGTATGATTTATAACAATTGATATACAAATAATAAATATTCACCATCAGGTTGCTTCGCCGATGCAAGATGCCTCTCCCAGGCCTCCTCCTCCTCTCACAATAGTTTGTTGGTCTGTAACACACAAAGAAGATTCAAATTGTAGTCACGGTCAAAAAATTATTATTATATGCATTTAATTTTATATCCGACGCA
Source organism: Camponotus vicinus (assembly GCF_025532165.1). NCBI lineage: Eukaryota > Metazoa > Arthropoda > Insecta > Hymenoptera > Formicidae > Camponotus > Camponotus vicinus. The sequence continues at coordinate 17,297,401 of NW_028141967.1, read as the reverse complement.
CATAAATAATAAGCAGATAAACAATTTTATAAATTTTGAAAAAAATTCTACTAATAAGTAATAATTTAATAATTCTATTAAAAGCTATTCGAACGTAGAAACTTTTAAATTACAGTTTTTATGTAAAAATTTCTCTCTTTTTCTCTTGTTTAAGTCATGTATATAAAAAATCAAATTACGCGATTAATTACTTAATTTAAATCGCGCGTACGCAATTAATAAATAATTATATATAAGCGATAATTTATTTACCATAGAGTTGCTTCACAGGTGCCTGATGCCTCTCCCAGGCCTCCTCCTCCTCTCATGTTGTTGACGCGCGATACTTTCAACGGCACTCTCGCACTCACGAGCGATATTTTTATATCGCTATTTTCGCTATTTTACGCGCGATACATAACGATTTCCGCACTATTTCGATGCGATTAAAAATTTTATATTTGATCGCGCGATGTATATACTTAATATGTATACCTATACATTAGACGGCACTCCCGGTTTCGGTACGAGCGAAAATCCCATTTCACTTACGAGAATCAACTTCGAGTCAACTGGTCGGGATTGCAACGATACAACGAGCAAGGACTAAGCCCAAACCGGAAAGAAGACGAAACGATTGACGGAAATAGAGGAAAATGAAGTTCACCAGCTCTTTTTCGCGCATAATTATCTATCTCGTATCGAACCTGGACCCGCTAAGCACAATTTCAGGTGCTCCGCCCGGACATATTATGCCTCTCGCGGTTGCTATATGCTACACCAGGCTAGTAGACGGCAAAAGAAGAGGATACCCACATTTTTTAAATGCTAACATTCAGCAATTTAGAAAATGGGGAGGCAACCCCTTTTACCGAGCGAAAATCGTGCCTAGGGGAATCCACTCGACTCCTCGACAGGGTTAACACACGCAGTGCGTGTGGCTGTAGACGAGCAAAGAGAAGGGACCCATTGACGACCATTCCGAGCAATCGATCGAGTTCTAATCAATTCGGGCCGAATCACTTGACGAAGCACGAAGCGCGAGTGTACGTTGTAGAGCAACGTGTGCAAACTCGAACATCCCAGTTGACATCGGAAGTAGAGACTCGTGACAATAAAAGGAATTGGGATTTTTATACGAAAAGTCCAACGCGGAAGCGCGAAAACGCGACGACGCGAGAATACTACAACGCGAAAATGCGGTAACGAAACGCCGCCGTCCGCGACACGTTGACGGCACCGACGACACGAAAGGGTACTTAGCTTCCCATTCAGGCACCTTAAGATTTATCATAAATAGAAAAATTTAAGATAAACCTCAAGGCACCATCCAAGTACTAAGCCCTCCCACCGCGACAAGGTGTACCCCATGGGAGGGTTATATTATATATAATTTTATATATAATATAATACATAATTTAAAATTTATTTTGTAATACAGTACATAAATTTAAATTCGCAAATATAAACGATAAATAAAAATATAAAAAATAAGAGAAAATCTATTATATAAAGCAATGTTCGAAATAATTGATTTTAAAACTAATTATTGCGCCCAAATAATTTTGTTATAAATTGCGTAATTACAAAATAATTTATATTTCTTAAATATAAACTTTTAAAAATATGATAAATAAAAAATTTCTATTTTTTTATATATGAAGTATTTAAATAAATATATTAACATGAAATATTTTTTAAAATATAAGATGTATCTGAAAATATTAATTAATAAACATTTTATAAATGTTTTAATTATTTTAAAATAAAATGGAATATTTTTTATAAGTATATGTATTATATATATTACACAATTTAAAATCATTATTGAATCACAATTAAAAGAATAAAACGAAACGAGAAATATGTATATTTTGAATATTGTTACGTCCGCGGCGGCGACTTCGAGATATCGAAGCGCGTTCAACACAATGGGGCACTCACGGACCGCGTAAGATAAGACACTTTTAACGGAAATTAAGAACTTTAATTAGAAACACAGAATACACAAACAACAAATAATAACAGGGGAAATCTCGCGATAACGACCCGTAATGTAAAACGCGTCCGGATAGCTTGACAACTATTCTTCGACTCAGCTCACCATCGTTGTTATATAACAATATATACTATTGATAAATAATTTATATGTTGTTGCGTTCGCGGAACGATATATATCGAACGTGCGCGACACAATCGATCGGCACGCTGACGTTCGCGCAGTAAATAATAACGCGGTTTAAGGTATAAGAACTTTAATAAACCACGAGTAACATACAAGAATTCAGAATAATCGTAAAACGGATCACAGATAGACGTGTCCGCACAGCTTGACAGCTGGGCTCAGACTCTCTGACAGTCGTTGTTTATAACAACATCTTGACAACGCACGCGGAAATGATCTTCCGTCGACGTACTTCCCGCCGAAAGACTTCAACAGGTGGCAAATACATCCAGAGGGATGGGACGCGGGGACGTAACAATATAATAAATAATGAATGTGATAAATAATTAAAATATTAATGACTTACATCATATCTTATTGATCCATCCATTTCCAAGACCTCCTTCTTTTCTTTTGTTTTTTTCACTTTTTCCTTGTGGCACTCCAATCCTCGTTGCACTCATTTAAATTCCTCGTTGCACTTACACTCATTCACGAAAAGTTCCTCGTTGCACTTGCAATTGTGTTTAGAGAAAGAATTTGATAATATATGAAACGTCTCACATCACTACTTCACTGCTCAAGAGCCACTGAGCGAATGATCGTAAGTCAGAAACACTACCGCGGTACTGTTTATATCGCCAAGGTTGACTACGTAAGGAAAGAATTTAATAATATGTGAAACGTCTCTCACGTCACTACTCAAGGCCACTGTGCGAATGATAATAAAGCCGTGTAACATATTAACAATAGCGCGATACTGTTTATCAAGGTCGAACACGGTGTTATTGATAATTCTCTCGTTGTCAAAATATTTTCTGTAATATAAAATATTCGCGCGCGGAATTAAATTATAGAAGTATTTTAATTTATTGATTAAGATTAATTAATTATTTATTAAACCATTCATCATGAAATCTTTCGTTATGCTAATTATTTGCATTTATAATTCGATTGTTTTACTTCGTGTTCTCTCATAATCCAAATTATATTTATGTATATTGTCAAGTAGAACGATAAAGTAACACGGATGAAATATATTTGTGACTCTAAGCATTAAAATAATAATTATTGTCCGTAAAGATTGCAACGAAATGATTATTTATTATCTTAGATTTCTACTTCACTTTGATTTTTGATTAAATTGTGCACATCGCTAAATATGCATTTTAAGATCTATCGTCGCGACACAATTTTGCGTATTATTTAGCATATATAAAAATAAGTAATAATCATATCAAATTATCTCTTATATAATATCTATATAATTTCTAATATACTTCTCAAATCAATCGCGTTTAGAAAAGGAATTTGATGAAGCTTCTCGCATCACTATTTTGTTCGAATTCATTTCGCGAATGATAATATAACTAAAACATGTAAATATTAATGTATTATATGTTACAAAGATCAGACGCGGTATTATTATTAATTTATTGTAAAAATATTTTATATATAGCATACATATACGCGTGAAATATTAAATTAATTTAGAGAAGTATTTTAAATTATTGATTAATTTACTATATGATTGATGTATCACGAATATTTATATTAATCTCGACTTTGCGATTTGACTGTCAGACTGAAAACAATAACGAAATCAGCATATTTAGTCAAGTTAATATTTTTTTTGTATAATATCTACATATATGTTATGATTATTATATAAATAAGACATCTAAATAATTTTCTTTTTTTTAAGAAAGAGAAAGAGGAAAAGAGGAAAATGACTCGCAGTAATATTAATTACAATATACTTTATATACAATATACTTACTGTTGATGTATGTATATATAGTATATGTGTATAAAATACAAATCTCGTAAGATCAAAAATTAATTAATTGTTAATTATTAATCATAGCTAATTATATTTAAATATTAGTTGCGATCACGTTTAGAAAAAGAATCTAACAATTATAAGGAAACGTTTCGTACGATTATTTCACTGCTCGAATATCGCCGTTCGAATAATAACAAGGTTGTACTACATAAACAATAGCGCGCTCCCCTCTAACGCTTGATTATATTGTCAAGGCCATACATACCATATTATTGAAAATTTATTGCCGAAATATTTTATACTGTAACGTATATATGTACAATATACAATATATTGAATATTAAATTGTAAAAGAGTATTTTAAATTAGAAATTAAAATTATTTATTGTAAATTAATTATTAAACGATTATTTGGAGAACGTTTTGTCGTGATAATTATTCGAATGTTTTGATTCCATATTTTGATCATCGAAAAGTAGATCATTTCGTTATAATCTGTACGAACAATATCGTCGTCTATGATAAAGTATAATTTATTATTTTAGGTTCGTACAACGATTTTTACTTGAAAGAAAGAGGGAGAGGGAGAGGGAGGGAGAGGGAGGGAGAGGGAAGGAGAGGGAGGGAGGGGGGAGGGGAGAGAGAGAGAGGGAGGGAGAGAGAGAGAGAGAGAGAGAGAGAGAGAGAGAGAGAGAGAGAGAGAGAGAGAGAGAGAGAGAGAGAGAGAGAGAGAGAGAGAGAGAGAGAGAAATTAAATAGATAAATTACGTAAAATATGCGAAATCTATCGCATTATATATAGTTGCATATTATTTATAAAATTGATTATTCATTAATTATACATTAATTATTATTTCATTAACTATATTAAAAACGTAACGATATATTAATCAAATGACCATAATTTTGCTAATTTCGCGATAGTAATTTTTTAAATTAAAGACTAATGAATGATAAATAAAAAGTTTATAAATCACTCACCGCGCAATTTCGTTGCTCCGTATGCCCAATCTCCTTTTCTTCCCTTGTTCATCCTTCGCTTTCTTCATGGCACTCACACTCACTCCCGAAAATACGATTAATAACAATTAATCATATGTGGAACGACCGCGAAATACTTTGCACGGCACTCCCGATCGCGGAATAATACACAAGAAACACACTTTATTATATTGGAAGGGATAGATAACACGAGGGAAGTACGATTTTCGCTCGACATTTATACGAGGTCAAATTCAATAGTGCTTGTTATAAATGCTATTTTCATTGTGATGTATGTATTTTAACACGAATTATAAGATCGAAAGATTAATGTAATTAAAGTAATTAATGTAATGTAATTAATGTAATTAAAGAAGTCATGATATAGTAATCATTTAATTATTAATTCGATAATATACGAAATATTTCGCACCACTACTTCATTGCTCGAGTGTCGCTGTGCGAATGAAACTAAGGCCGTGGCATGTAAACATTAGCGGGCTATTATTTACACCGTCAAAGCCGACACCGTGTTATTGTCTGTCATATCGAAATATATTTTACATACTTTAACATATACAAACACGCGAAATATTAAAGTATAAAAGTATTTTAGAGATTATATAGATTAAAAAATGCATCACAAAGCCTTTTATAATAATTACTCAAATATATGATTCCATTGTTTTACTACGCGTTCTCAATCCGAAATATATTAAATTTAAATTATCGAAAAACAGAATGATAAAGCAATAATAATAGAGTCGAAAAATTAGTCTAACCTCATAGATCGAAAACCGTGTTATTATTATTTTTTTACTGAAACATTTTTCAAAACTATGGCATATAAACATTAGCGCGCTATTGTTTGCGCCGCCAAGGTCGGTATTATTGTCTGTTCGTCATCGAAATATTTTACTTTAACATATATATGTATATATACGCGGAATATATTAAAATATATAGAATTATTTTAGATTATACATATAGATTTTTTTAATTATATGATTATTTATTAAAAGATTACTGTATCATGGAGCCTTTCATTACATGTTAATTGTTTGGATCCACGATTCAATTATTTTATATATATATATATATATATATATATATATATATATATATATATATATATAAAATAATTGAATCGTGGATCCAAACAATATATATATATATATTACAATACAATATATATATACACACACACACACACACACACACACACACACACACACACACACACACACACAAACTGCATGGTTTTAATCCAAATTATATTTAAATGAATTGAAAAATAGAATGATAAAGCGTCGCAGACATTATATTCTCTCTATAAATATCATTAAAGAAATAATTTTTGTTCGTCAAAATCGATTTCATATCGAAATAATAATTTATTATTTTAGATCTCTGTTAGTATAATTTTTGGTTGATTAAATGAATAAATTATAATAATAAACGCAAAACATGCAGTTCGAGAACTTTCGTTACGATATATATAAGTATTAATTATGCGTTATTTATAAAAGTTATACATTAGCATTTTGCGTTATTACAACACTCGTGTTACCGACATTTCGTGCACGTGTAGCACGGAACACAACCCGAAATTGTACCCATTATGTGTTACCCACTGAAAACATTCGTAGATCTGTCAATACATACTGGTTTTTTTCTTTTAATTCTTCGATCCTGTAATTTGTTTATTACTGCACATTCTTAATCCAACAATGATTAGTAAATTACATCTAAATCGGCGAAAAATTTAAAGTGCTAAAAATATATTTATATTTTTTAATTATATTTAAAAAAGTTATTATTGTCTGTGGTTATTAAATAACTATAACAAATATGATACGATAATAATTTATAATTTACAATTTTCATCTTTTGTTTTATTTTGTTTTCTATTTAAAAGAATATATCAAATATAAATATATTTTGTTGCAGTATATATTGATTATGTACTTTTTAATCGTAATCAATATTTTATAATTACGTAATCAATATTTATTTAATCGATATTAAGCAATTTTATTATAATTATTAAAATTTTTTTGATAAAATGTTAAAAAATAAAAAAATAAAAAACAATTAATTTTGTAGAGGATATCTCAACATATCTCTGATGATTCGTATTACATTTATGATCTATTAAATAAATTTTATCAACAAAATTTTAATTTTTTCGTTTGTTGGTAAGATAAAATTTCTTCATTTGTTGATAAGTAAAATAAAAGTCTTAAACAGTTTTACTTTTGTGCATTTAATTGTTAATTAATAGATTAATGGCTAATTAATTAAAAATAATTGTTATATAACTCGCATTTAACTTTTTTTTACACTTTTTTGCCGACTGTATAGTTGAGAAAGCTTTAGTCACATTAACAGCTTTCAGTAAAAGAAGGAACCTTTCGTATCAACTGCAAGTATTAAGGAAAACATGCAATTTAAATATGTTTTCAAAGTATATATCAGATTTTATATTATTTTTTTATATTAAAATATAAGTTAATTAATCTATAAATTAAAATAAATACATAAACTAAGAATGCTAATGATTTCTCGCACTAGTAAAGCTGTATATGCTATCTATTATGGCAAGATGGTAAAAATAAATTTTACAACACATCGATAAGTTTAATTCTTATTAAATAGCTAATTTTTTTCATTTATATGTATGATAATATATTATTGATACATTTTAAATATTTATTAATTGTAAAGTATATTGAATGTAATATGTAAATAAAACTTATATTATATTATTATAATAAAATTAACATTTTTTTTACAGAGAAAAAAATAAAATCATTCTAAATCATTGATTAATTAATTTATATATATATATATATATATATATATATATATATATATATATATATACATATATATATACACACACACATATATATGTATAACGTAATAATATAATTTTTAAATTTAATTAAAAGAAATGTTCTTTTTAATTAATAAGAAAATTATATTTGTCTAAAAAATATAGCCTAATTAAAAACAAGAAATTTCTTTTATACATATATGTATAACGCATATATAAACATAAAATTTATAAAGCTGGCTATATAACTTTTTTGTAAATTTTATATTACATATTTGTCACATGTATTAATTTAGACATTAACTGTATGAATTGCACTAATTGGATTTAACGTTCGAGATATAATCTAATTAATTTTTATTTTTTTAAAATTATTTTTTCATCTTATATTCTTTCCGATGTGTTTTTGATTGAAAAATTATAGGATATCTTTAATTAAAATTCACATGCTTTGACACACGATACTGTCAATGAAAGAAAGTAGAATTTAATCAATTAGTCGATGAACAAATTGGTTCAGAGACGCAAATAATACTATAAATTTATATAATTAAAAGAACACACATATGTTGACATCTCTCTTCGAGACTTCTTCAAGGACTCTATGATTTTCGTTTTGATCTTCTAGTTGTATACAAGAGGAGACGTAGAGACACAAAACGAGACTAAAGCAACGGAGACCAAGGACGTGCAGCACATAGTCGGGCTCCATTATGAGGTGTAGGCATGTCAAAATTATCATACATATTGGCTGGCTAGATGCCGACACGAAGATATGCTGTCCGGTCCTGAAACGTTCGATTATTTAAACAAATCGAACGATACCATCGCGGTCACACCCATTACTTTAATGCGCCCCGTGTAGGTATTCTCGCCCAGGTCCAAAGATCCCGTATATCGCAAGGAATCCTCGTGCATTTTTATGTGCACTTGAGCGCATTTTAACCCTCTCCTGATCAAATTATTCCTAAAATTAATAAAAATTAGATTGCGCACATTTACAATTTCTCGTAATTGATTTTAAAATGGAGAAAATTATTTTAATAATATACTGGAAATAGAAAATTAATATTATCAGACTGCGTAAACTTGGAATGACGTTTCCAATTCATAAATATCTTTTTATATTGCAAATTATATTTATCGCTCTATATTTATCCGCTATAAATTTTGTATTAAATTTGTATTAAATCTGTGGATTTTTACGATAATAAATTAGATTATTATATATTCTTTATTAAATCATTTACCTGTTATTTAAGAACAATACTTGTTATTCTATTCTTCTCGTAAAATTTGCACATAAATCGATCTCTTCCTACACAAATCGCTTGCAGTAAATTTTTACATCTTCGCGTTAGGCTTTCACAACAACGAGTTTCCATTCAACGAATATCAAAAGCTATGCACGGGTGGACAACCTTACCGCAGGGTGCACAAATGAAACGCTCCCAGGGGTGAAACGCGAGCGCGTGAGCGACAATTTCCCCGCGTGCACGCGTCGAAACGAAATTCGTGTCGCACGAAAATTACGAATAGGTAGGTAGATATATGCTCGCGTTCTCTTAACTCTCGCACATGAATAATAAACGAGGCGCTAATGCTCGCCCCTTCGACACCCCTGTTCCTCTTCGTCTTAACCGAGCCGGCGTGTCCGAAAGCGCACGGTAATCAGACACCAGCGGTTAACATCATTAATTCATTCGCCCGCTTCATGCTCGGTCGCTTGTATCGATTGTCGAGTGTCACGTGTCCAAATAATTTTCAGTATGTATATGATATTTAAATTCATTTTTAATTCATTTAGAGTGTAACCTGGACAAAGACAAGGAGAAATACACAACGTATTTATCATATGCATATATATGTAGGTTTCTTAATAATTAAGTTTAAAAATTAAAAAAAAATCTTTGCAAGAATGCACAAAGATTAAAACAGATTTACAATGTGCGTACAAAAGAAAGATAACACACATACGTGTAACGTATGCATGGCTTGATATGCAGACAGCGTTCATGAGGCGGCGGCATTGCTTACCAAAGAATCTTGATTCTCTTTAGCTGCGAAATAATTCTCAAAATACGAAGTCGGACAGAGCAACTTTGTTATGGCAACTAACGTTTATGCTTCTTGAATTTTATCAAATGACAACAAATAAATCATATACTACACATCTCTTACATAACTTTATCTGTTTGCCATGCAATAGAAGTGATTGAGATTAAACAAATTATTTAGCAATAGAGCTATTACTTTGCGAGAAGCAATTTTATCATCAGCATCTACTCATTAAATATTTGAATATCTATGTCGTATTGCGGTAACACCGCATGGTGCAGTTCGGTTCGATTAAATGGCAAACGCGAGAAGCTGAATCGCAAACGAGAAGATATTTGTCCGTGGATCAAAGCGCGGTATCGAGTGGGCGTATCGCCCGGGGGGTCAGGCAGTCGATCTCTCTCGGTTTTGCCGCTTAACAAGGATCGCCTCCTCTTTAAATGAGACTCGATGACCGGGCGGAAATCGAAAGCGCGTTGGCGATGACACTGTGAAAAAGTTACGAGTCCGCTCGCCGATCCTATTCGAATTTAATCCGGCCAGTAGATCGTTCCGCTAATAATTTGCGGCGTGCATTAAGTAAAGATGCATTCGAAGATCTCGTTGTAGAATTGCAATTTGAAACATATCGAGATATACGCGTATGTATCTTTTTTCTTGGTTTTGTGTACGCGGACTTGTATTTCAGTATCGAAATAAAATGTTGCAGTATCCACTTTTTAATATCGAGGTAGTCAGCGTATCCACGTCGATCAAAAGTATGTCGTTACCGACACATATGTAGGAAGGAAGGGGTGGCTTTTCCAACCACCTCGTTTCCGTGCTCTCGATTTAGCCGCCGGCAGACCCGACCGGATGGATTGGACGCAGGACTCTAGCGCTTACTCGTCCGCCCCCGCCTCGCGAGATCCTCTCTTGCGCGTGTGTCCCTCGCCCCGTCCGATAAAAGAGGAAACTTCCTGCGGCTCCGGGTCGATCTTTCGGGTGCGGTGGTGTAATAAAAAACAGTCCAGTCAGCGGGGCGTGGATCGCCGATGGCGCGGACGGCCACGTCTCGTTCGTCGAGTCGACGATCGCCTCTCAGCCCTCGATCGCGCGACGCCCGTTTCTTTATTTATCCCTGGCTGTTCGCGTCCTCCGTTTATCGGCATAATTTGTTTGATTGGTATTTGTATCAGCAAGTTTACCGAGAGTTTTTTCCATGAAAGTTTTTTATGCGAATCCACGCGAACGCAATCTTTTATTTAAGAGATTGTTATGTTTGGTGCTTTAACTATTCCGTATTTGCCATAATCATTTATATTTATAGTTGATTTAAATATATATAGACAAAAGAATCATATCAATTATGTATCTTTCCAGCTATTTTAAAGATAAAATATTCTAATATATATTTTAGTGATTATTATATAATTTTAATAATAGCCATTAAAATACAACGTTATCCCATTTTGAAGGTTCTATCGAAACGAATGAAATGCATACAAGAAACATAATCGATAAGATCCATCCAAAGTCGACGAGGGAAGAGAAGATAGAGAAAACCATCTAAGCGGCGTCGACGAGATTTCGTAGCAGCAGCTGTCACCACGTCGTCGTCGTCGTCATCATCACGACGATTCTACGCGGTAAGACGTACGGAGAGAGCACGGGAGACGCATGGTGCCCGAACAGAGCTGGATGGAGGAAGTTGGTAGCCAGGATATCAGTATCAACGTGGTGTAATCAACGAACCACGCCCCTTGGTGCTATGCTCTCTCCGTTCCGCCCACTACGGCAATTACACCCTCGAGTCACCCACTGGAGGGGAACATTAAATTTTCCCCTTTTCCCCTTCACCGGAATCCCCCACTCTCCCTGTAGCTCCGCGTCACCCCTCGATCTCCTTCCATTCTCCGTTCTCCTTTCCTTCTCTCGCTCCTTTTCTTTCTCCGTCTCTCTTGTTTTTTTTTTAATTGCTGTTTGCTGGAGTAGACGAAGTAGTTGAGAATATTCATCATTTTGTGCAATTTTCTTTTAATCATTTAATATATTATCTGAATTATGTTGTATAATGATATAAATAGCATTTCCTGAATTTTGTATAAAAAGATTTGTGACGGATCTTACTGGATATATAAAAAATCTATTTAGTAATGTATTATAGCTCATATAATATTGTGTGCAAATATGCTGCTATATGCAAAAAAAAATGTTAGTTTTTTTACATATTAAACGATTATTAGATCAATTATTTATGAGACAAATAGATTTTGATCTTAATCATTATGCTTGTTAATTCAAAATTAATTTTCGCGATCGGTCAGTACGATATGCTTCATATTTCTAGCTAGCTCATGCACCCGACATAAATATATGCGCGATATCATAAAACGAATTAAAGCTGCACGCTCGTGAAATCGCATAATCGTCTTGCTAAGTGCAACGACGTGTAGAGCGATCATAATAAATAGTCACAAAATGAAATTCTTGAGCAAGAAATGTGCGCGAGAACTTTTAAGTCAGTACATTGCAAAAAATGCGAGATTTCCTTCCGTAGGAAGTCTCGAGCTTTCCGCAGCTGGCAAAGATTACTTTAATTGTTTGAAACTTAATTTATGCGCCTTCCTGCGCGCGCGGTGACCTTTCTATTTTTGCGAAAGAAAAATCAAATTTTTGAGCTAATTATATTGTACTTCTTGTTCTTTGGCTTTCATTATTTGTTCTACTTGTTTAATTATATTATGATTTTGTCTAATAATCGTTAAATATGTTATCTTTTATTCTTTTTACTCTATTTTATTGATTTTAAAATTTATTTTTAATTTATTATTAAAGCATATATCTCTAAGTAAAATAACATTACTTTGAATTACTATTAACATTGCTTTGAATTACTATTTGAATTTAAAAATTTATTTAATTCTTTATTTTATGAATGAACAATTAGATTCTTAAACTAGATATATCGCACAAGTACTGTTAATGTAATTATTCTGATAAATGATTACTTACATATTAAATTCTTGCAAATGCACATTCAGCTTGGTGATAAATTTGATACTGACAGTTTGATATTTAATAATTAAATGAGTGTCTGGAAATAATAGATTAAAGCCAGAAAAAAAACATAAAAATAGAAAAAGTAAAAAAGCATGAATTAAACTAATTTTAAAAAAACAGGAATTATATGATTTATACGAGCAAACTTAGATCGTCTTATATTTGTTATTGAACAAAGCTTGACATTAACAATCTAAACATTTATTGACTATTTAAATTACATAAAAATATATATGACTGCGCTTGATGAAGAAAAATACAAGATGAAAAAAACAGATAAAACTAGAAATAGAATGTGTTCTATATTTAAAATTATTTTACACGAAACATGTATTCAATTTATTTTCTGCAAAAACTTGAATTTTTCGATTTCAGTTTGAGGATCGCATATTCACATCATTATTATAAATTAATTATTACATATTATTGGCTAAGTTTATAATATCAAATATATAATGTAAATATTGGCTTTAGATTTAAAGTGAAAATACAGAATTCACGATTCATATGTTAGAATTTGGCGACTTTAATGCCCGACAAAGGACATATTCGCTCTTAAAATCTTATCTTCAAAGAAAATGAAAAAGAAAGTTGATTTAACTTTCTTCAGATTTATTTTATTAAAATAATAATGTGGTAATCTAATCTAAATTAGAAATTAATTTCTCGTCCGTAATTTGCGAGAAACTAATAAGAATTATTTATAAATAATAAGTTATTTTTAAATTACGATTAGCGTTACTGATCGCTGACAAAATTAATCATTAATTTGTTAGAGCCAATTTTCAGCATTGAAATAAATTTATCGCAATTAAATCTGAAGACCTCTGCCTGAAGAGAACAAATTATACGGATAGAATGAGAGTCAACTATAGATAGGCCATTCGACAGACGTCCGGAACAGCGTGAGAGGACACGAATTGCGGGCATTCGCTACGCTCTCTCGAGCCGTGATTTGTCCGCCCAATTTCACGGCTCTTTCGGGAAAAATGGGAAAATTTCTCCTCTCTCAGTCGCGGCAACGAGTGTGGGAAATAGATCGCGTTATTCTCCCGCGGTTGACTCTTTGACACGCCCATGGCGAACGCGCGGATTAAAACGTTCCTTCCAGTCTTACGTTTCGGTGCTGGCATTTAAATCATACAAACAGTTTAAATTCCAGCGAGTGATCATAGAGGATTATTTAATTCAATTGTAGTGTCTTGAATCAATGGGAAAAATTGCACACGCGTAATAGTATAAATTAGATAAATAACAATCAGTCCAAATACACATTTTATTCCAACCGAATATTTTTCATTTTATTATTATTGACGAGAAAACTGTTTCGTTCATAAATAATAAAAAACGTCATTTTATTATTATTTATGAGAAAACTTTAAATTTTATTGCTTATAAAGTAGTAAAAAAGCATCGCATTAAAAAAAGCAACTAGGTTTATATTAGATATCTTCTCTCTCTCTCTCTTTTTCTCTCTCTTTCACACACAATACCTTTCATATACTTCCCATTAAAACTCTGATATTTATACCATTGTACCATTCAGCGATTCATTTAATGTAGTTAACAATACATTCTTAGTTTCGAAATAAACAGTGATTCTCTTTTAGCAGTTCGATTTTACGTATAATTACTTAAATTATTTATTTTTGTATATCCGTGCTACATATAATTAACTACAATCTGTTTTAAATTTTCTACAATTTTCAATATAGGGAAATTATATATAGCATATTAATAAGAAAAAACACGCAGTATTGATTAGGTTTAGGAGATTAATTAAAAATTACATTATAATCTTTAAACGTCACCAATAATTAGATCTTAATATAAGTGCTTCTTTCATACTTTTTTTTCTTCAATGGCTACATTGTTATGAACAGAATAAAATATTCGAATCATGTATCTCAACAATTAGTATTAATGACATTTTTATCATAATCATAACTTTTGTTACACAAATTTATGAACCATCTAAATCTCTCGAGAGATTAATTGAAAAATGCGTTTTTTTTAATAATTGAAAAGAACAGTTGAAAGCTTTTCAATTTTAATCGTTGGAAATGTAACGACAGGAAGCGGTCGAGTCTGAAAATTGTTAAATTTGGTTTCGCTGTTCTCTATCGGCTAACTTCGACCCTCGCCCTATGCAACGACGATGTCAATCGAGGTCAGCGTCGCCGCCGCAATCTCAGCATCGCCTTCCGGAGCGCGTCCGCGGACGATTATTAGTTTTCCGCCTCTCCCGGAAACCGTCGGCTCGTTCTCATCGACCGCAAAGAACGTGGTAACGTCGTCGTCCACCGCCCGTCGTACGTTACCACGCTCTATAGGGGAGAGTCGCTCTTTCCGCGTCCTCCGGGTAGGCGTGGCAGCGTCGGGAGAGATGATTTATCCCTCGCGCGAGGCGCAGTAACTGCCGAGATCGCTGGCTAAACGACCGCGCCGGTCCTTTTCGTGTATTAACCGTAATGCACTCTGCCTTGCTATTGTGTACACTGTATACGATCCCCCCGTTCTACTTCTTCGGACCCCCTTCAAACCCCCCCTTCAACTACCCCGGCGACCTTTCGTTTTTTTCCCTGTCATCTTCTGTAATTTTTTGACATTCTCTTGTTGGACATTATTATATAACTTATGAAAGATGTTTCTAGTTTCTTTTTTGCGCGAAGAATTTCGTTCAAGATTAATTATTTCTATCTTTGTTGTAGCGCTTATTTTTGTTTTCTCACTTCAAATTCGATTAATTGATGTACATGTTGTTACTTTAAGTTAATGTTTTTGATACAGACTTTTTTTATCACTAAACAATGATTTTAATACACATTCATGCTATTATTATGATTGATTTGTACTATATATCAGTTGTAAAACACACAATAAAAAAATAAAAATAGGAATGCATAAAAATAAGAAGACGTCTTTTTACAATAATTATTATCGCATTTTAAAAATTAACATGTCGATATATTTTAAAAAGAGTGCAACTATACAATATTAATAATTAAACTTCTTTATTATGTACCCTCGTTACTTACCTAAGAAGATAAAATCACCTGTCATCAATTATTGTGCGCTGAGAAAAACTTTTATATTTTTATCGCCGTTTCCGTTTCAAAAGTCACGGCTATTCCGAGTCAAAAAAGGCTAAATCGAATTAGCCGGCTGACACATTGACGTGTTTTGCATCGTGCATCGTCCTGCAGTTGCAGCGGCCCGGTCGAACCTGGCATATGGGGTCACGCCTACGAGGTAAGCGAAGGGGGCCCCGATTTCGTCCGTGGAGCCCTATTCAGAGGCTCGGGGCCCGCACGCGACGCAGCCTGCGAAAATGCGCAATCCACCGATTTGAGATGACGATCCGATCCCGTGGGAGCACCCGATGACGATGAGTCGACCCGGGGCGGCCGGAGGCCCCTCGAGAACCGCAACAAAATTGTCAAAACAAGACAAACGCAGGAACCCTCGTGCGATTAGCGATCTCTGTCAATCGATCTTTTGAATCGAAATCTGCGAGATATAAATTGGTTCTGGGAGAATGCAAATATAAAAGTCAAGAACTTTGAGAGATTCTTCAAGACGTTATCTCAAAATCCTATAATTTATTCTAAAATAAATTAAGATTTCTTATACCATCAGTATTGCAAGTCTTGATTTTCAAAGATTTTTATCTATCCTCAATAAAATTAGAATATTATAAATCATCAATCCAACTCTTAAAGTTTAGCTTTAAGGAGAAGGGGAAGATATCTCCATGTGTAAATTTCTTTTATTATGCAAATATTTTTAATTATTAAGGAGATAAGTGATGTTCATAAAGTGATACTCTTGTAATTAATTAATTTTTAGACTAATATAGACTAACATAATTGCGCACCGAGTAGGCATAAGGTAAAAGGCAAAATGATATTTCGAATTACAGTCGCACGTTTTATTGCCGACACGATATTACAACGTATGCAAGTCTATAGCCCGACATTTTGTGCGCTTCCGCCTCGTTGTAACGTTTCGTCGTTGTAATACAGCTGCGATGATCGCACGGCTGATCGATACGCGGTATTGCCGCCACGTAATAGTTGTTCGCCAGGCTGAAACCCACTGCTTAATGTAAACTATCTACAAATACGAGCTACGATGTTTATGCGGAATTACTATCTACCTGGTATACATGTATGTATTTACAAACTTCTAGGACTTACTATTTACAATACGCGCTATGAAGTCGGAAAAGGATATCGAGCGCTCGAGCAATATGATCGAAATGACTTTCTTGCGCACTTAGAATATTTAAACCGATACGATAGAAAATGAACCAAATAGAGAAATAATTTAAATAATTAAAGAAACATTTAAAAGATAGAAAATATTTGATAGAAAAATTCCACTCTATTGTTAGCAAGCGAGTCATGCATGCTTAATTTAATTTCAATGAAATATCCTCCTGTCTCGGCGAATAATTAGCATATAAAAATTATAAAAGAAAGATATATCTGTCAAGATATAAGTATTCATCTTTTCGTAATTTTTCACATTTATCGTGGTTGATTTTTAACTCTTGATTGATAGGTATTCATATTGAGGACATCCGATTTCATTTTGTCGCGCGCACATTCTACACCGATTATCATTTTACCTCTATCTCTTTCTTTCGCGTCTTAACGTACCAGGCGTCCAATTCATCATCCGCACGACGTTCACTACCTCCCGGAGGATCCGAGACCAGCTCGATGCGCTGGCACCGCGAAGGCCCTCAAACCACCTCCAACCCCGATCTCTACTCCCATACCGGCTCCCAGTGGCGGCTGCACCTGGCCAGTCAGGTTCACTGATGAGTTTACTAGTCCCAAGGTGTCACCCAACACCGACCCCGCTCCCGGTGATGCGTTCTCGCCCGAGGATGGTGTCGGCCTCGCTCGCGGTGCCCTCGCGCACTTCTCCAGATGATGATGATGCGATCTGACAGCCAGACGGCTCACGTGCACTGGTATCGGCACCACGATCCTGGTACCTGAGCCGGTGTGTTGGCCAGCGGTACCATTGTGGCGACCAGAAGCGCCGGAGGGCGTTATAGCCGACGTCGCCGTCGAACCGACACCGACGCCGCCGCCGCTCAACCCGGCCTTCACCCGCTTCCACTTGGCACGTCGATTCTGGAACCAGATCTTCACCTGCGCCAGAATTACGTTGATTTGAGAAGCAAGTTCTTTCGCGATAGAGAGAAGAACCAAATTGCATATAATAAAATAATTAACACACACATGCACACATATATATTTATAAAATGTATTTAAAGAGCAATTAAGTTTTATAACTTTGGATATTTCATGCAAGATGATACGTTTTCCGTATCATAAATAATTTTTGACATTTCTATAAATTCTCTATATGCTCCAGATTGCGAGAATTATATTCAACATTTAAATCCTAATTTTGAATGTTTAATTAATTAATTAATTAAATGAATTATTCTTTGGCATCAAACCCTAATAGTATGTATAGCTCATTGACTTATCGTTTGTGTTCAGCACTGACCTGCACCTCCGACAGCTTCAGCGCGTGCGCTATGTGCGAACGCTCTGTCAGGCTCAGGTACTTTTTTGCGTGGAACTCGCGCTCCAGCTCTAACAGCTGTTCCGAAGTGAACGCGGTACGTCGCCGTCGGGCCTTGTTGCCACCGGTGTTCGACGTTGACGAATTTTGCCCGTTTTCTAAGGACCTGCTGGGACTTGTGGTGACATTGCCGATGCCGCCAACACCATCGGAAATGTCATGACCCTCGCCGGAACCCGCAGCCCCACCACCCTCTTCGTCGCTCTCAGCTGATACACGACCGTTCTCGGATCCTGCAACACGTGGATGATTATGAAGCATCTGTCAAATTGCATCTTTCTTTTATACATCAAAATTTTAAATCTAATTAATTCATCGAAATATAATGTGCCAAAAAAATTTGAAACTGATGGTAAAATAATTTGTCACTAAATTAATTTGCGTTATATTTTTATATTTTGTCAAGATGTGTGCGCATCGTTTGAATATTTGCTGCAAGCATAGATACGAATAGAAAATATAACATGCTTTTTAATCAAAATATTATTTCTATGATAAATTCACAATTGAATTATTAAGCACAAATCAAAATTATATTCAACATTCAAAAAATATAATCGTCCTAAAAAATGATTTTAAAATGCACAATTTTTAGATAGAAGGGTTAAAATCCACAATAACTCGAGACATATTAAGTTATCAAGGGACTTTATCGCTATCAAGAGTACATCGCCGCGGTATGTATAGCCTGGCGGCTATTTAATATGCGGAGCAGATTGGTCGTTCCTTCATAAAAGTTGCGCTCTTCGATCGTCGGCAACGTTCTCTCGTCCGTAATTTCCCGTACAGAGTTTTTTTTTCTTTCATCCGCGAGGCAACCGAGCGCGACATGCAATATGCACCGAGATACGAAACAAAGTTACTGTGGAGTTTGATGACTCCGTCGGGTCATCATTTATTGAAAATTATTCCTACAGCATGGTTATATAGTAGTATAAATGGCTCGCGCTTGACTGATCGACGGTCGACTGAATAAAAAACAAAATTCGCATTAATTTGCAGATGTCGGAGGAAACAATTTGAAGGTTGTCTTTAATATTAAAATGACAATTGGAGGATTTTTATATAAAAGGAAGTAAACGAGACAGAGTTCCAGTTAAAAATACATTAAGAATCTTTCAAAAATTTAATATAAAAAAAAGAAATTATGCAATTTATTTTCTATAATATTTTAGAGATCGATGAATGAATAAATTAATCAATATTTATTTAGCTTTCTAAAAATAATACAAAAATATAAAAGATAATTATTAAAATTTACTAAAATAATGTAACTAAAATTTACATGGATGCTTTTATTGAAAAATTTATGTTGTTTATTTGAAAAATCAAAACATCAGAACGTAAAACCACGTTCTATTAGACCTAAAGTTATATTCCAGTAGATAAATTAATAGGTATTAAGACTTATGCACATGCAGTCCATTTCCCTCAGAGAGAAATAGTATAAATAGAATCATATAGGTTTTCTCCTCGTCGTATTTTCTCAAGTAAGCAACCGCACGTGATTCGCACAACTTTTCCCATATGGTCGAGTCGCATGATCAAGAGCCGATCGTTATTTGCGGGCGCATTATTTCCTGCTAAAGTTCGTTGTCAACGGTCAACTTGGCTATGGTTAGCTTGAGTTATTCATCGGTCGCGATTCGCGTCTTTCTTATCCCGAAGTTCGCGGATCGCGCACTTACAGGAGCGCGCAAACTTTCCACCACCGTCGGTTTGATGCACTCTTCAATCGCTAACTTATTCAGAAGGTTTCGATTAGACGAATGATACGCTTCCGCGAGTGTACACGGGCGTTGTCCCTTGCTTCCCGTCTTTACACTTTGCGGCGGAATCGATCTGGAAGAACGACATTGTTACATCCTCGTTTAGCGGACCATATTCCTTTAGCGAATAGAGTTATTGGAGCGAGGCTATAACCCGAAACTTAAACACGACAATGAAATCGCTTTCGCTTGTTTGAAGCTGGCAATTCGGCTCTTGTAGCAAACAGATGAAGGCGACGTGAAATCGGTGAATGAACACAATATTGATTCACTCGCGAAAAAATCATTAAATGTGTCTTTTTCCATCAGAAAGAGGAAAAAAATTTTACATAAAAATAAAAAGATTTAGTTTGTATAAATAATGATTTAGTTTGTATAAATACATTTTACATTAAATCAATTCTAATAAAATAAATTCCAAATTATTCTAGTTTACAAGTTATTTTTAAAGTGTAAATTGCATCAATTTTTTATTTTGATTAAATTGTTAATTTATCTCTAAAAAATATTTGTTAAATATTCCACACATATATACATGTGTGCACCTACAATACAGACACAAAAAAATATTTTTATCTAAAAAAATATTTTTTTAAGAATATATATGGATTAAATTTGATAAATATAAAATTATATAATAGTTATGTAGCTAGTTATGTGATATTATGTATATAGTTATGTAAAGTTATGTAAGTTTTGTAATACGCGCGAAATATTATTTTATTTATAAGAGGTAATTTGCTCACATGGATCGATTAGGTTGCAAATTTACCCGCCAATTACACGAACACGCAACAGATTAATTGGGTCGCGGCATCTTTATCGATTTCACCCTAAGAAAAGCTGCTGATATCTATATACTTAACGTAATATTACAATGTTATCGATTCGTCATACATAATAATAATCGGCGAAAATAGCTGACGTTATCAGAGCTCATATTTTATTTAACCATTGGTAAAGAGCAATTATTGAAATCTGTCAATGATGAAACAGCCGGAAATTAAATCATTTAAAGATCTTTATCCTTGATTCATCGACTATTTGTGTCGGGTTAATTTTCGCAATTTACCCAATTCCATTGTTTTCATTCTCTCAACTATTTCTTCGCCAGCTGATTCTTTTTTTATACGGATGAGGGAAATATTTTACATACTTTAAAAAATTTTTTCCTGATATAAATATCCTGATTAGAAATTTCTGATGCGTATAAAATATCTCAAAATACATTAGAATTAAAGTATCTTTTTTAAACAATGAAATGTTTTGAATTTTAAACGATTTTAGAATTCTTGAATTTTTAATTTTTTGAAAAGTATTTTCTTAAGGAGGAAATTCTTGATTTTAAAATTTTAAAATTCTCTGATTCTTTAAAAGTTAACAATTCTTCGAGTTCAAGATTCTTCAATTTTTTAAAAAATACAATGAAATTAACCGAATTATTCCGCAGTTATATAATGTCTCGCATAATGATGCAAGGTTCCACAATCGATCGGCAGAATCGTGCCAATCTCGGTATCGTCGTTACCAAGGGGCACCGTTCCTTTTTTTTCGCGACAAGTATGGCGCGGTCCTTTACGGACCAAGATGCGATCCTCCCATATCGTGTCGGACGCGCCGCAGGCTCACCACAATCGGGCAATGAATAACGAAATTTCACCGACCAGGAAAACTGCGGGAAAAGCAAAAAAAATGTCCGGGGGTCGAGTGCTTTCGTTCGATTGCAAGTGCGGGTACCAAGTAGTCGAGGAAACAATTTATGCATCTGTGGTCTCCACAGATAAAAATGCAAAGAGCTCGCGTGGGTTTGATTATAATCGTAGCTTATGTACACACTTCATCTTCTTATACATTCAGCATTAGCGTGATCGTTAAGAAAAATTATGCAAACATTATTATTACGAAAACAAATATGAAGGATTCGGGACATAATATCTATAGCATCGCATAAATATCTTATCACACCCTTTCGTTGAACACTTTTAATTATATCACTGCACTTCTCCTATTTTTGCAATTTAGCGGTAAGATTTCAATATTCGTGTGTGATTCCAGCCGTGTATGAGAAATAAATCCGGCTGATTAAGCGTTAAGGAAACAGGCGAGATTCGCGACCTGATTCGAGAATAATTTGCTCGATCGCGGCCCCCGATATAGCGCCCGACGCGATCGATCGGCGAGCTTCGCCGGAAGCAATTATCGGGATCGGATCGTAGGAAGCGCTCATTCGCTCGCTCGCGTATGACTCTGAGTAAATGTATTTTTGGATACGCGACATGAAATTTCAATCGGGCTTATTAACGGTCGCTCTGCCAGTATGCACCGTATGATGACGTTACCGAGTGTTGCGACGATCGATATAGCGAAATGTCGTTTTGTCTCCTTTCCTCTTCCTGCATCTATTATATTCGCATGCTGCGAATATATTACAAGCGTTCTTAGACAGTAAAATATGAAAATCGAACATGTAAATAAAATATATATAATTGTAACATAATAAAATTGTAATATGATATTTAATATACAGAGGAAAAAATAAAATAAAATTGTAACATAATATTTAACATACAGAGAAAAAACAGAGAGATAGAGAGAAAGAGATCGAAAAATTTTAAAATTAATTTTTGATAGTAAAATGATTTTCTCTCCCAAGAGATAATTTAAAATTAATAATTTTTGAAGATAAAATATAAACAATCAAGAATATGTCAAAGAAAATGTATTTCCTTCTGTAATATGTAATGCTTTAAAAAATGAAAGAGTATTGTCTTTACTGGATGAAAATGACACGAAACTACTTGTCGCAATTGAATAATGCACGTACATTCCACTTTATAATTTCGAGAGTTTTTTCGTTCTCACAATCTCGGTTACATCACATTTATCGACAGACTTTTTCTATAAATGCTTCTTATGCACTAGATAATTGTCGAATCGCCGAGTCGCCGGCAGTTATAACCCGGATTATACCAGTTGTTAATTCTGCAACGCTGGCATTATAAATATCACACGATGCTCAACGTCGCGGCAAAATTGACGGCTTCCATTCATAGCGACGCGACAGCCACTTTGTTACACGTTACTGGCTCGAAGCCGATCCTTCATATAATCGGCTTCATCTTAGTCGTCGTCCTGACGGCTATGAATGACGAATGACGTGGTCTAAAAGGACCTTTCGTCTCGCATGCCAAATCGAAATATGATCCTTCCACTCATCCGATGCACGATACGCTAATCGGCATTCCGTCGCAAAATCGGTGAGTGCGATTAAAATTCAAGTGACATTCGATGATTATCGTCTTGTGTGCTGTTTGAAAGTCATCGAATTATTAGATTCGAGTACAGAGTAAAGGAAACGAGCGATTATAGTAATTACACTTAATTAATTAGTCTTATTCTCGCTATGGAGGAAAATTAACAGAACGCTACCTTAAAACTGTCTCCAATAAACATAACTTTGAATTCTTTTAGATTATCGTAATCACAAAAGACAAGATAAGTATCACGTAAAAACATTTCAATTTTAATCGTTTACAGATAATCTAGATAAATTACAAAAATTAATTTTATTATAATATTTTGCTATAAGATAAAACAATCGCGTCAGAATATTGACATAATCTGATAGCATCACCAATAGTAATATCCAAAGACTCAGACAATTCGTCGGATTTTTTTCTTCAGCAGTAGTAGTAATATTTTTGTAAATGGCTTACACACACACACACACACACACACACACACACACACACACACACACACACACAGATATATCTGGAAACAGTTAGTTTGCTTGTCGCGTTTAAATTTTACATTATGTAACAAGTAAGTCAATTTATCATGCAAAAGAATTATTTAATCTAGTAAATCCAATATTTTCGACGAAGTAAAACGAGACTTTCATGAATTTTCATGGATTTTTTGATTTTTTTGATTTTTCGAATGGAACTCTAAATTTTCCATAAACAATCAAAAGTTTCGTTTTTTTGACTCTTTCACATTTCCATTTACATAGCTAATTTTCATGTTCTTACGATGAAAACGCTGTTAACACACTTTCTAGGCCAACAATAAATAATTCGCTACTGAATATCGCGCGCGCGCGCGAGACTTGTTCTCATTTCAAAGTACTTGTCTGTTACTAATCCAATCTTCAATACATCTACGTGATGGATTCGATATTTTTGTATCTCCAAGTGATGGAATCCAAATCTGTATGTCCAGGATTTTGAGATTTTTCCTTTAAAGTAATAAAACGTGTACACATTTTAAAAATGTATCATTCATAAAAATTCTGACTGATATAATGTTGAAAAATATAATATTCACACACACACACACATGAAGAAAATTTAATTAATGTACATTTTGACGTATATATCTATATATTTTTAAATGTAATATAAAGCAGACTTTATTAAAAAATTAACAAGATAATATAAAATACGAAAGAGATTACTCGACATAAGTTATTTTTATAAATGGAAGAATTCAATATATACCAGAAGACACTTAGTAGACTGCTCTATTAAAAGTATTATCTTTCAATACACTCCAATACCTTCCAATAAAAATTTCAATACCTCCCAATCTCAGTTGCAGAAATTGTATAATCGAACAATTTGAAGATCTTAGACATTATAAAAGGAAGAGTTATTTTTAACTTCTCGTCATATTGGATAATAGCTCCGACAATCGATAAAATCTTAGCTGCGCCGTTGTGTATTTATGACGCATCGTCTCGATCGACGATCGCATTAAAATAACTGCCCGTTCGTAGACTGTATAAAAATTCACTGCTCATCAAGAATAAAACCGATCGAGAAAGCATGCACAATGCATATGCTTGATGGCACTAACGTTCATTTTATCACGCATTTCTTACAAGCCAATTTATTTGTTTCTATTGATAGTTAAGATTAATCAAAAGAATTAATTAAAAGATTAAGAGATTAATTAATAGTCAAAATTGAAATTATGTATTCCAAAAATAAAAAAATGCCAATTCTTTTTTGTACAATTTAAATAGTATTTTATTTTATGCATTAAATTAAATTAAAGATTCACATATGATACGTAACATTATAATTTAGTAGGAACGGCCATGTGAAAAAAATAAATTCATCTTTTGAATTGTATTGTGATTATATAATTCATTGAAGAATATTAAAATTCTTCTAGTACAGAGTTTAGCTGTTCAAATCACAACATGATTTTTACTATAATTTAATTTTTTTTAATATTCTTCTTCCTCCTTCATTTATATTTCTTGTTGCTTAGAAAAAAATTATATACTTTATTGAGTTTCAGAGATTTTTATTTCTTAAATTATACTTATTGATTTTTTGTATTTTTCAATGCTTGACTCATACGTTGCTATTCAAATTTAAAATCTTAATTCTTAAATTCATATGTAATTGTCGATTCCAGGATATTGGGATATCAATCGTAGCAAAACTAGTTTCAGAAATTGTTATTTAACGTTTTCGAATTCTTCCTTTAATTTTTTCCCATTCCATTGATTCTCATCAGAGCAAGATCAGGATTGGTAATCCACGCATTGTACGAGAATGCAATGCTCACACGTAGGTGGATCGCGACGAATTCGTGGAACGTCGCGATCGCGCCTCATCGTGACGATCGGACGCACCGGTTCGGCGCGGTGCGTCATAAATGACCGATGACAGGTTCCCCGAAGTCATTTCGTCTCGCATACGAAATCGCCGCCGGTCGGCGGTACATCAATAAAAAGTGTGTCCGGCCACGAATAAATGCGCGCGCCTGTACACCATCGGAATTGTCCCCACGAAAATACGTGATCGACGATCACGTACCCTTCGACTTTCGGCGATCGTCCAGCGGCGCCTTTTCGAAGAACTATATCTGCAAGATATTGTCTAAAAATTCTTGAAAAGAAAAAATGATTTTCCGTCCTTTTTTAAAAGTAACTCTTTAGGCACGTTATCATTTTAAGTTATATTTATTTATTCCGATTTTATTTCCCGCCCCTTTCATTTGAGTTTTATCTTACGAAAAATATATATTCTTGAGAGTATATTCAAAGTATTTCTTCACTATATTTTTTAACTTTGAGATCATCTATTAAATATTTCCAGAAAATCTCCGAAAAATACGAGAAGATTTGAATATATGGAAATTACATTAGAGGAAATTCGGCCAAGATATTCTAAAGTATCATAATATTTCGCACATTCACATATGTCTGTACACATAAGAGATCGGGCCACGAGACCGTGATAATTTATGCACGCTACCGTGTATCTCGATCCTTTGCGGTCGATCGTGGCGACTGCGATCGTGACCAAAGACACACCATCGGAATTTGTAAACACTTAACAGTCGAACCCGCCGATTTCTCCCGTTTCGCGATTGGATCCATAGATCATTCTGCGCCCCTCTTTAGAGACCATCGCTTTGACGGCAATATTTGTTCCTGCACCGCTTAATTATTAAATAATCATATTACGATTTAATCATTTCTTCCTGAAATATCATTTAAAATTATATTACGGTAAAGATACCACACTTCTCACGCAAAATAAATTTATCGTATTAAATTAATAGTCGGACAAGATGGAAAATTGTCAGAATTCAAAATTTATATATGGCTCGACATATTTTCGCTAAGTTTAAATTACCGCACTATCAAAAGATTAAAAATTATGTAATATACATAGTGTTATTACCATATAATCTATCACTATAAGATAATCAAAGCACTTACATGTGCTCTCTTAGAAAACTAAGACTGTTCCAAAGCACTTTCTGCATTTATAACAAGTTACTACTAACTTTGTGGCGAGTTATATTCAGCATTGGTTCTATGTTTTCTACATATATATATGTATACCTCTCACGCAAATCTTTTTATCTCGCCCATTTTCGAAGGATGA
Organism: Camponotus vicinus; assembly: GCF_025532165.1. NCBI lineage: Eukaryota > Metazoa > Arthropoda > Insecta > Hymenoptera > Formicidae > Camponotus > Camponotus vicinus. Next base: position 17,270,259 of record NW_028141967.1, on the reverse strand, counting down.
TATGACAAAAAAATGTATTCACTTATTTATAGGATTATTATAAGCTATGATATTTAATTTCATTTCATTTAAATGATTTGGATTATGTATTTAATCGCGAGATGCGGACGATTAATTTGAGAGAAGGAGAGATGAAATGCTATACCAAATTTATTTCTTCACTGAAAGAAGACTCCGCCAATCCTAGCAGCACTCTGCAACTAGCCCGCCGCAAATTCTCTCGTTATATTGTTTTTATTACAAACCATTATCCCTAAAAATAAATTATTTGCCAATCCTAACTTTGTAAACAGCCCGCAAATTCTCTTGTCATTTATTGTATTATAAACTATTATTCCTAAAGACAAACCAATTGCTTTTGTCTCTCTCGCGCTTACAATCTTCTTCATGAAAATAAAAAAGAATGTTAAGGGGAGGGGTTGAAAACTGTGCAGCTCACCGTGCCGCGACTTGGAGAGATCGTGCGCCGGCGACGCCGGCGAGCCGATGCTGCCGTCCTCGTCTTCGCTGTCGGTGAAGCTACTGAGGGCACGCTGACTCCCCGTGCGACGGCAACCGTCCAAGGGGTAGTATCCTTGCGGATGACCGGACGCTGACGCGGAGAGCTGCGGCAGCCGGCTCTGATGCAGCTCCGGATGAGCCGGATAGCCGGCGGACGGATGCTGCGGCGGCAGCATCGGGACACCGGATGCACCGCTGCCGCCGTACATCCGCATCGGTAGCCAGGCGCTGTACAGACCCAGTGGCACACCGAAACCTGTGCAGATGAGTTGATGGATTTAGATAGTTTAGATGGTCGGTAGATTCGGGTAGATGGATACAGAAGTAAATTGTCGATAAATTTATCCAGATTGTATCTAAGCCAGAGCGGCCAGTCTATCTTTGAACTCGATTCAATAATTTTAATTCTGAATGGGATTGTTAGTTACTGTTAATAATAATTTAATTGTATAAAAATAGATTATTAAATATTTTAAATATGTTTTTTAACCGCATTTAAAATAACAATTTAAAATTTTTTACTTAGCATTTCTCTTAGTGCATTCTTCGTTTCTTAGAGTTAGATAGTGAAAGTATATTTCAAATCACGAAGACATGTAATTTGATTATTTTAATATATTTGATTATTTTAATATATTTGATTATTTTAATGTAAAATTTAATATCTCTTCGTAAATATTCTATCAATGTCTTCATTTACGTCTTCGATCTTTCCAACATCCATTAATAGTAATACAAATGAATGTAATTGCAGGATTAATCAAATTTCATGTTTCACTTTTAGTCTTGTTAAAAAATTTTTAATAAGATGTTTCTTGTTTGCTAAATGTTTATTCTTACATTTAACTTTTATTTTCTTAAACATATTTTTTATCTCTTAAATTCATATTCACATTCACATATTCATTGTTACTATTTATACATTATGCAACTGCTTTATTTTTTAAAGTAATTTTAGATTTTGATTTTCACATATATTTTTGTTAATTCTCTTTTAATTAACATTAATTATGACTTTGTATGACACATATTTTTCTTCATTAAATTCATAGCATGTATCAATTCTTTTTTGTACCAACGAAATTATATATATATATATATATATATATATATATATATATATATATATATATATATATACATATATAACATTGTGGTTACAAGTTAATGTTTAATGATATAACTTGGAGTTAACTGCGCCATACTACAATAAGTTGAATAGAAGAAGAAACGGTAGGTTCCGAAGGTTTCAATTATAAGCATATCCATGATCGCAGATTATAGTCCGCAAAACGTCGCCAGCACCTGGTATCTTTTCACGTTTTGGAGCATCGCTTAGACATCGCGGCGCCTTTGACTCGATAGAATAATCTCTTATAGTGATTGTGTCATTATCTATCTGCACGTATATTGCATTAAATAATCAAAAATATTAATAGTTATATCTCATCCAAAGCCAACAAACTACAAAATACAATGTTTAACAAATATACATAGCATTTAATTTTTACAAATATATATATGTAAAAAGTATAATGTTTAATCATATGCATGCATTTCTAATATATTTGCTCGCGTTCTATATCATTCATGATATCAGCCATTGCTGGCTAAATCGGTATGTAATTCTCCCGACGGAAAAGTAATAAAGATTGTATGAGAATCTTGCATGATTTAATTTTTAACGATTCCACCATATGCATGAATGAAGAATTCTTTTTCCACAATGAAAATTCTTACAATAACTTGTTAAAGATTATAATAAATAAACGTTATTGTTTCACGTTTGAAGCATTTATTAGTTTCATTGTTCATCCATAATTAAAATAAAAATTGATAGAAAATATGCATAATATGTATTTTTTTAAACCGAATATATCATCGATTAAAACAATGACAAGATTTCACCGAAGATTAATGTTTCACACGCAGTAAAAACACTCAATTTATGCCTTTATTTTGTTTTTGATTATAGCAGTAAGATTTCACTGAAAAATCATTCGCTATCAGTAATTCCAGTGCTATACTCGTACTTATAACTGAAAGCACTGTTTATCAATGATAATACACTGATATCACTTAAAAGAGTATAAGACGCGAACATTTAAAAATTTAGTGGATCAATAAGCTCTTCCATTTTACAAGATTTCACAATCTTAATATCTCTTACAAAATTAGCTGTTTTAATAAAAAAAAAGTTTTATTTTATATAATTTATAATAACATTTATAATTATACACACATATATTTGACGTGAGATTTCAAATTGTTTCCTAACAATTTTATCATTGAAGAAAATATATTGACGAAAACTGAATGAATTGTCGGAACACAGACGTGGTAACACGCTCTTTTCGCTGCAGTTATTGATTCGTTTTTATGTATTTGTAGCCGCTGTATTTTAAGCCGCAGTCACGATATTAACTTTTCGCACACTCTTTTGCATTATTTTCGTCCGAAGAGTACTTATAAAATAATTTCAAATTTATAAATTGCTTCCAATCGATCCAATTCTTTAAGAAGTATGAGGACAAAAATGCTCCACATAATAAAAGCAAAAATCTTAATTTACAATTTTTTCCATTTATAATTTCTATTTACAATTTTTTCTTCAAGTGCAAAATCTTCTTTCTTATTTTACAATAATAATTCATTTAAATATTCATAACGAGTAACCACTTTGTCGTCGAAAAATTTCGATTAATTGTACTCGCATCACTTTTGCATTCAATATCCTTCTCACAGAGAATAAATTCGTAAATATAAAATTAAATTTTCAGATTAATTTCCATCAATTGCGAGGAATAAAGAAGGAAAAGAGCACTCACCTGAGGGCAGCGTGTTCGCCGTAGCGGTCGCCAGGTAATGCCTCTGATAGAGCTGATACTCCCGGTCCCGGTGCTCTTCTTCCTCGCTGCCGTTTGTTCGATCATCCCGCGCGACGACACCACCAGCATCGTGGTCCTCGCGCGCGCCACCGATCAGGCTCTCGATCGTGAAGGGTCGCGGCGTCGGACGTCGCGCGAGCTTCACTTCCGCAGCCGACGACTCCAGCTCGTCGCTCGCCGATCCGACGTCGAGCTCGGTTTCCTCCACACTTGCGTCCATGACTCGAGCTGGACCTGATGCTGGACCGATGGGTATCGGAAAAATCGAGAGCCGCGATCTTGATTCGATGTTACATACGTAGCATATCTTCCTTTTTCGTGCGCAGAAATTGTCGCTTCTCAAAGCATCGTCTTTCCGTCTTCTGACGAATTTCGTGTCTCGAGTATTTTAGGAAACTGAATCGCGCAGATTTAATTATGCGCCGAATTTGAATGAGATCCGCATCAATGTCGGATTAACTTTATTTAAGTTGTGAGTATTGAGTCATTTCAATATAAGCTTGGCGTTGTCAATTATTGTTCAGGCGCGCTTAAGGTATCAATAGATTTGTATTAATAATTGTTTTATAATTTTCTGTTTTATTCTGCCTTGCATTACATTATAATAGCTATGGCACATTTTATAGCGAGTTACAGCGTGGATAATCTTTACTGTCAACTGTCTGCTTTCTGTTTTTCTGTTCTACACAATATCCAAATATATGTAACATATAAATATCTATTATGAGACTAAAAAATCGTAGTCTTTTAATTCAACATGGCAGTCAACGCGTCAATGATAATTTCCCTTCATTGACGATATCTTCCGTGAGAGGAGACCATCGATGTTTCACAATTTAACAATTTCCGGTGTGTATTTACATTTAACATGTACTTTGGCACTGGTTACAATTTTATGTAAAAAGTAAAAATTTATTACACACTCTTCGCTGTCGTGATTTGCAGAAACACTATCGATTATTGTAATTATAATACAAGTTTGTGAAACTTAGATGTGTGATATTTAATTAAAATTAGATGGTATTTGGAAATAAGATCTGCCATGTAAAACATAGCGTTCGATTACTATAAATGCCTTCATGTGATCCCCTTTTCGCGCTTTATTATTTAAATGTAATTTTCGGCTTTTGCATATATTATGGCCACTTTGAATAAAACTGATAGATAATTAGTTCAACATGTCTAGGGCAATAATAAAATATGAACAACTGTCATTGGATCCTTGCTAAATTCGTACTAAGCGTTAAATTATCAACCAATATTACAAAGGCTAATAAAAAATAGTGTTAATCATCTGCAAAAACCTGGCAGAGTTTAATCATCAGCACAAATTTGTAGGTGGGCTTAAATTATTATGATAATACTCGTTGAGAACTTCTAGAATTGCTTGTGTCCATCTTTCTAGATTTTTTTCTCTTCTCTTTCATTTGGCAACTTTCTCGACTATAAACAATTCCGCACTACTTGTTGATGGCACCCACGAAACTATGTGTGCACTAAGATGAAACTATACCGATATCGGACGGCAACCGTATGGCACACGGGTCGACGGGCGACTGCCGAGGGTATAGAGCAAGGTATTTTAATTCGTGATCCCCCAGCATGCGCGGTTCCGGTGTGGTGGATGGGGTAGCTGCGCCGTACCGACCTTCATTCGACCCTGATTGGTTGCATGCGAACCAACAGTCGTCCGGCCGCGCCTATCGTTGGCTGACCCACCATCTTGGTGCCAGGTTTTTGATCCGAGATGCTTGCATTCGGATGTTTCGAGATTGGAAACGGTGGACAGTTCGGGACAGTCGTGGTATAGGATCCATTTTTAAATGTCATGTGATCGCTGTGACGACGTAATTAATGTTCCCTAACTAAACATGATTTCCGGGATAATGATTGAAAAGATGAAATCCTCGAGAGCATCTTCCAGAAAATTAAAATCTCGAAAATTGTTCTCGAGAAGAGCAATTTAAAAAAAAATTTAGTGTTCATTTTTCGAGGGAGAAAGCTATTCTAGTAAAATATTTTTCTCTCCAGCATTAATAAATATCATCTGCCAATGTTAATTAGATCATTTATAAAAATATAGAGATATTATATAAGTAATAAATACATAATATGTGATATTTTATATAATACCACGTATTGACTTTTACAGACTAAACTTCACTAAATCTCACATATTTAAATTATGAGGGTAACTTATGAATGACAAAGTTGAAAATAACTTTGACAGATAATTGACTAATTGCACTTTCTCGTAGACATGAATCGACGTTAATGAGCTCTCTTTCACGGTCTATTTTGTATCCTCAACATGTTCCCCATTAAGTTATCTTTCGTGCCATCCCCCAAAAGACATTTTCAAACAAGCACAAAATTGGTGTCTTGCTTCATTTGTTCACAGGAAAATTGACATGACTTCTCTATTTGTGAAACATTATTTGAAGTCACTATTACATGGTCTTCCAATTGTCTTGTGCCTTTCTAATTTCTTCTAAATATTTTAATATGTTGTGTATTTTAATATATGCTAAATACTATAATTTTTATACATGTAAAACTTTTTTAATTATTTAAGCAGAAATAAGTTGTTCTTTATTAGAAAAGAAATATTGTCTATAATATTATAATTTTAATATTACAATTTTAATATTGATTAACTATTAAGCGCCTCCTTTAATAAAATTACGTTATTTTAACATACAGAAAGATATATTATGTTCTAATAAATTTGGGAAAACATAATTATTAAATTATGAATTATGCCGCAACGTTATTAGAAATATTATACTTGTTACTTCACGCGTATTTGCGTACACGTCGAATTTTAGGATGGATTACGCCCACGCATCGTTTACGTCGTTGGTGGCTCTGAGCCGGCTAATCGATGGATCACTATAGTAACGACACTATTTTGATACTCGTTAGCTTGCCGTCACTTTAATTGGATTCTAAAGTTACCTAATATATAATTATTTCCGTGCGCATAGCACTTTATATTTATATCTTTGGTTAAATTTAAAATTTCGAAATATGTACATCTTCATTTAATAAAAAACATGTTTCTCTAATATTTATTCCCAAATATTGTATTTATATCATTCGATTATATTTAATTTATGTACACATATATCATATGACTAATTTCTTTCATTTAATTTATTGCATTTATTATTAATATTGATCTGTTAATTCTGAAAGAATCTAATTATATTTAAAGTATTCTCTTAAATAAAATATTTTAATAATTATAATGTTTTGACGTAAGCATATATTTAAATTCGTATACATATACCTATAATTAAATTAAATATATTATTATCTAATAATTTATTTTAGTTCTAACAAAGATAGAGATGTTTATATATATTTGAATGATATTTCTTAATAATGTAACAATATTTTACGATTATTAATACTCTTTCACGAATTCGAACATAACGGATGTAGTTTTACGAGCTGTCGTCAGAGAAGTTTATGGCAAACGTTTGCACTCATTTACGCGACAGAAAGGCGGAAATGAGTATTGGCGAAGCTAAAGAATCGAGCACAAAGCTCGACAAAGTGGCACTTAACGCCTTGTAAAATTAGAGAAGGGACACACAGAGGCAGGAAGAGAGATAAAGGAATTACGCCAGCGATGAAAGGTGTTTAACGTAGTTTGCTCTGGTAGTCGACCTCCTCTGTCAGCTAAGAACAAAGTGATCACTCGAAATAGAAATTTGTAAACTTCTTTTAAGAATTAATCTCGATAAAGATATATGTAATATGTATAAACGTCAACAGATAAATTATGCTAAAATTTTTTGGAAATTTTAGGAAACTCACTATAAACTACTTATCGAAATATTTCGTCGCATTGTATGCACATTACTGTGATATTTGGAGAACAAAGAAGCAAATTGTTTTTACAAACACGTTTTATCTGATACATCATCCCCGGAGAAAGAGCAACGACTATAAATTTCATCTGTGTACCAAGGAGTGGCAATCGGCCAGACGAGTTTCACCCTACAAGTAGTCACTGACAAATTGGGACAGACCATGTCGCGCAGTGGAAAATGCGAGGCACGCGCCAGGTCGGCGCTGCAGAATACAAAGAATAATTTTATATTTTTTTCAGATCTTTAATGAAAAACAATATAAATTAAATCAACAGTATATGCGTTACAAAAAGAATCGTACCTGTAAATCGCGCTGAATTCCGGAAGATTATTTCTAAAGTTTACGTCTTACGTATAAAAGAATCGAAGCTCACGTATATCATGAGCGCGTTTCAATGGACGATTCAAGTCAGAGCGTAATAATAATTTTGACACGTCTAAAGAGAGATTTCTATAATAGATTCTTGTAACCTCGCCAGATTCCAATTGCATTAAATCTCAGCCGGTGCGCAATTTCCGTCATATTCGTTAGCGATAAAACTGAAAATCCTCCAGTTACATTGTGTGCGACCGTCATACATCACATGAATAAAGAGAAATGCTCAACCCCGGGTTCTACGAGCCGCCATGTGCGCGGCTGCTGTTCGCGCACAACATAAGAACGTAGGAGAGACACGCTCCGACCGTGAATGCTCAGACGGCCTTAAATCTCGTCTCGCTGCTCGCTTCGCGGACAGCGGAGCGAAGCGACGCTCGGTCCGCGTCTTTTTGCGCGGCGGAGGCGTCGGTGCGCGTCCCGCTCGACTCGTTACGCACGTGTGAACGGAAATGTCGACGCTTAAACGCTCGCGGCCGGTCGAGTTTTAATTGCCTGCCGTTAGTTACGCGGCCCGAGAGGGCCGAGAAGCGAGAGGGAGAGAAGGGTGATGCGCGCGCGCGCGCGCGCCTCTCTTGGGTGCTCTTGGGCGCTCTTTGCTCGCTTTTTGCTGCGGTTTTCGGTGCCGCCACCAATCGCGTCCGACGGCCAATTTGTCCCAGCACGCATCTTCCGCTTGCGTCTCCCTTGCAGCCAGAATCCGTCTTCGTGCCCTCCCTGTTTCCTGGCCATTTTTTTTATTTCGAAATCGCGGTGCTATTAAATAACATGTTTAATTCTGATCTGCCTCAATGTAGTCTCTGTTAATTTTCACTACTCTCTAAACACATATCTAAAGTCGAATATATAAATTAAAATTTAAATGTAAAATTGAGAAAGGTAAGATGTTTAGCTTCTTATATAGATGTGAAATATAGTTATAATTAATAAATGTTTATTAATGTAGACTAAGCGAATTTAATACTTATTATCCAGTTTGCAGGATGAAGAAAATGAGGGGAAATTACTTCAATAAAAATCTTAATTTTATTTTTTTTTACAAAAATGCTCATTATATAATTATATGATAATTTCGAGTGCCGCACACGAGCAGTTCGCGTTTCTCTGAAAATCACGGTAGGTTCTTGTGAATGACCGGCTCTGCCGTTAATCCATCACTCGCGGGCGGAGATAGGCGACGGTTAGCCGACTGTTAAGCGCTAAAGAGTATTCCGCGCGTGCGTTTCTAAACATAGCGACGTAAAACGAGAGAGAGAGAGAAGGGCCAGGTTCGCGATTGGCGGTGCGCGCGGATGTGCGTGCTGGTCAAAATCGATGGTTAGCAAATTAGTGGGCGTCGCGAAAACCGAGAAGCATCCCCTCCCTCGCGTAATGGATTAAACCGCCGGATTCACCGCCGATGTGGGCGAGCGAGGGATGAGGGGGGGTCTCGTCGAGTTACGCGCAAATTAGCGAGCCGTCTATTTTACGCGTCCACGCGATTCGCGTGTTGAAGCCGAAATTACTTGGTCGTCTATTTTGATCGAGTCTGTTTCTAATAATCCGATAATAACTATGAACTTGAGGCAAAGCGAAGAATGAAGCGTCGCTCCAGCATCTCTCCACGACTGTTTACGTGTGTATATATATATATATATATATATATATATATATATATATATATATATATATACACGCATGCACGCGCGATGGTCGCATGCATCGCCGCATTCATTTCACGCGTAATCGCAAGCGCGTCCCATTTCACGTCGAGGATACTCGTGCTTCTTGCACGTCTCAATATAGCACCCCGTTTAGTCGCGCCCCGTACGATTAACTTGATTTAGGCATACGCCGTTTAGCGTTTCAACCACGAGACCGCCTTCGGTGATTTAAAGACGTCGCTCTTTGCCGCTGGTCGTTTTTTCGTATTAAAGCAATAAGGTGATTAACACGTCCGACACGATGACGGAATGCATGAAACTTTGAGAGAACGATATTGGTACTGACAAAAAGCTTTTAAGTTCCATTTCTCAGCGGTCGCTCTCGTCCGCGCTAGTTTTACAGCTGATTTTCCACGGATTTATATTCTGTTTTATTCGATCGTCGAGCAAAAGATAAAATTAAATGAGGAAAATCTCTATATTTGAAAAACATGTGCTTGTATCGAAAAGCTCTTTCCGGGGATGGATCATTTTTTTTCGCTTGTCTTTTCAAAGTATATGAATTTATTGCGCTAAATTTGCGGACACACTTCTGTAAATTTATAAATCTAATCTATAAATTATCGGATTTAAATTTTTCATCTATAACTTTCCATCATACGCCATACAAGATATCGGTTAAAAATACAAAGGGTCCACACGCACAAGCAGTCGGTTATATTTTTTTTCGCTTGTCTTTTCAAAATAAAAAAATATATGAATTTATTGCACTAAATTTGCGGACACACTTCTGTAAATTTATAAATCTAATCTATAAATTATCGGATTTATAAATTTTTCATCTATAACTTTCCATCATACGCCATACAAGATATCGGTTAAAAATACAAAGAGCCCACACGCACGAGCAGTCGGTTATATTCGGGCGTACGCAAGATAGCTCGAGACGAGCACTTTCTCTCTTTTATGGTGGTTACTGTAAAGCATGGTAATCAGGCAACCGATTGATTAGCCGACAAAGTACCGCCGGCAAATTAGAAGAATGCCATCTACACGTCTCCGTCCCCGCACTTCATTGTACGTGTTACCACATATGCGCTCTCCGTATCCTTCATCAATGTGCATGCGTGTGCGTATAAGATGTTTCACAAAAAACAGTCTAGACATATATCTTTAAGAAACATGTAATATAAACGTATATATATAAAAATATATATAATATATATTTTTTTCGTTTTTTTTAGATGATTCTTTTTGAAATTTATAGAAAAGGAATATTTTTTTAAATACAGTTTGCTCATTTCCTCGTCGTTTATCTATAATACTTATTTATGTATAAATTTACACACGCACAAATCTACATATATATGAATATATGTAGGATGTTCCATGCAGTATCTTTCAGAAATATGAAATATATACAAACAAAAATATTAAGGAAGCTTTTATTTTCATTTAAAAAAATAATAATTATGATCATGTCTTTAATTTTTTTTAGACATTACTCTCGTGAAACATCCTGTACATGAAGGTAACGTACAAGATGAGTAAGAGAGAGAGGGAGATTATCTGGTAAGAAGTCTATCCTTGAAGCAGTCCAGTCTCGGTCCGCTCGATGCATCTGAATGCACGTTGCCCTTTGAAGTGCACCGACAGCCACACACACACACCAATTCCGTCGACATTCCCTTCGTGTCTTCCAAGGAAAAAAATATCGTTATCCGCCCACTCAGTGCTTATATCTTCGAATAAGCGAGGGTGTAAGTGGATGACACTGATCCGTGACACTTCCGTATTTAAAATTCTATTTAGTGAACGGAGGCTCTTAAAACGGAAGTCGGAAAACTTCAGTTCTTCTATCAAACAGTTCAGATTTTTTTTAATTACGTATAGTATAAATATCTTATTCCAGAAAGGAAGTCTTTTAAATTCTTAAATCTGACTTGTAATATTTTTATAAAATTATATTATTAATTCTGATTTATTAAAATCATATTATTGATTCTGTGAATATTTAATATATGAATAAATTTTTATCTCTAAATAGCTGCAAGTGAAGAATGTGAATTTCTTTAAAAACATTAAATTAAAAGCAAATATTTTCATCAATTGTTCCTAAATTAAAGAATTTCCGTTCTTAAATTATATTGCCCTATATACAATTTAGGATTTATTGAGATTTTTAATTTCACTGCATAATTTGAAGAAAATAGTCTTTAGCGGGTTAATGACAATTTGTATATAAATCAGAAGGTCTCGTAAAATTATCACTCCCTGCACCCTCGCTTGATCGTTGAAAGCCAAGCATCCGAGCACAAAGGATCAGTTGGAAACGTCGAGGATGCGGCCAGATCCTACAAATAATCCCGTAGAAATGTCCTCACGCTTCGGTGGACACATAAATGCTGGGTTCGTTCGAGTATGAATTACTCGTGTCGTCGCGACGACAATGTTCTAGCGACTATCTTTTTCGCCGCTTGTCGGAAAATCTTTTTAATCCATTTACAGCATCCTTTTGCTGTTTTTGTATCTCTAACAATCTTTATTTCTCCCAGAAATATATGTATCGTTTTATATCTCTCCCACAATATGATTTATCTAAATACATTTATTCTGATAATCAATTGATTTTTTTTTTCAGAACTTACCGAAGATTTAATTATTAGAAATTACAATGTGTGTATAATCTTGATGAATAGCTTTCTTGAATATTTATATGCACATAATAATACAATACAAATATATAATAAATTAATTTGTCATTTAGTTAAAGAGCGAAAAATTTAATATGTTTTCTTGTTAATAACATTACGCTGTTTAGGATTCAATGAATGAATTATTTAAGATATTTAAATTTAATTATAAGTCTAAATAAAATAGTAATTAAAATCCTCACTATCTCTAAACTTATGGAGTTGAATTTTTATATTATTTTTCCTTTCATTGTTAGACTTAAAAAAATAATAAATGATATATTCTATTTATACCGATAATATATTACGATTTTGATATTTCTATATAACTTATATATTCATTATAATATGTATGTATAGCGTCCGTAAATGTGTACGCAACCGAATCTAAGCGAAGAGGGTGGGAGAGGAGAAGTGGGACGGCGGATTCCGCAGAGAATACACGGGAGTATTGAAATGCAAAAGGCATAAAATATATTTGAAAGTTAAATACGAGTCAAGTGGCGCCTCGGTAGGGGGTAACCAGACGCGGTGAAGTCGGGGGCCCCCCTCTTACACCACGCAGAATTTCGACGATTTCCTGGACCTCTATCTGCGAATCCCGCCGAGAATTTTGATGCCGTTAAAACTCGCTTATCTCGCGGATTCGTGAAGGAACGCATTCGTTGCAAGGACTCGGAATGCGCCAGGACAAAAATGAATACCGCGTTTTATTTTATAATTGACATTTTTCAAAATTCTCTAAAATATTTCTTTCCTTTCTTCTCTTTTTTTTTTTTTTTTGAGGAAATTAAAATAATTGTGAGGAAAACACAAAATTGACGTTCTTTATCAGTGCAGCTCTTAACAAGGATAAAAATTATTTATCTCTCTCTCGCTCAAGATGATCGAGATGAAGTCGAGTCGTTCGTTAGCGAGATAATTCTCTCGTCCTGGCGCGTCCTGGTTTCCGAGGATTCTCCATCGCGGCCGTCCCATTGTTCCGTAGCCTTAATGCGCGCGTCGCTGTAAACAGCGCTACAATGGAACAACTTCGTTAGCATAATCGCGTCACAGAGTCACCCGGGCGGCCCCCTTTCCTCCCCCGCCTTTCCATCCCCGTGCCTCTCCGCGCCGCGGCGGCTCCCTTTCGGATTTTACGGATGGTTTGCCCGCGCGTCCTGGGCCTCCTCCACCTTTTCGTAGGCGGGCCCGATCCGATCCGCTCCTGCGTTTAACCGTCGCCCGTCGAATATTATTCATTGTCGCGATCCAATCGTTCATCATTGTATCGAGACCTGTCATAGGCGCAGCGAGAAAAGGGTGCGAAAATTGCACTCGCACCCCTTAATCTGTAGGAAATAAATTCAAAAAATTCAAAAAATGGGGAAAAGTCGTCTACGGTACGTCTTCATTTCTCGCGAATTTCGACGAAATCGAAACCGGAATTTTTAATTTATTGGAAGCACATTGAGATTTTTGACACTGCTAAGAACTGCACTGATAACATGTATTAGTGCATTTGACGCAATGTGTTTTTATTATACGGTTAAAATAATTTCTTTAAATAAAAATAATATTTACGTTTTAATTTTAATGGGCTGCTATTAATTTTTCGCGCGTAATTCGTCAGGGAAATTTTGTCGGCGCCGATGTAGATTACATATTTCTCTGTTACGCATCTCTCATCTCCCCTTTCTTCGTCTCCCTCGTACAGATTACAAACTGATTGAAATAGATCACGCTTGTCTCTTGATTTATTTAACCATGATAAATAAAACTTTTTTATTATCATAAATTTGTTTTTTTAAAAGAAAATTATTAAAATTATTCCATGATAAATATAAACAAAGATATGTTCCAAAATTAGTATTAATATTTGTAAATTATGTGCGACGTATTTCCAGAGTAATAATCCATTTAGCATTTAAATCAATAAATGCATTTAAATCAATAAATGAATTAAATAGAATTAATCTTTTGTAAAAATAAAAATAATATATTACCCATCGATTACATTGATATTAATAAAAAAATTTACTTATTTATATAAAAGTAAATAACTAGCTTTTTAATAAAATTTGTTTTCATCCATTGCACGCGAAAATTCTGTATGATGATAAAGACTCGAGCAATCCGTGCTTAACGCCATCGATCAACTTTGGCGGCCGATTACTGATGTTAATTCGCAATTATTATAATCCTCGACAGCATCGCGCGCGCGCGATGAGTTTCTCTCTTCCAACACATCTCCCCGCTTCTTCCCCCGTTCTTTCCGCCTCTTGAACCCTGGGGATGGCGCTCACAATGGAAATGTTAAGCGAGTCGTGGATTCGCAACGCTCGTCACTCTCGTTTGGCATTGGACGAGCGGGGTTCATGTCTGCGGACGTCAATTTGCGAGACTGGAACGTCGAGGAGATCAGGACGCGAGAGGGGGTTGTTTCGGTTTCTCTTTTCTCTTCCTACCCTTCGAAAAGTCTCTCTCTATCTATCTTTCTCCTAATTTAGTTGCGCAGATATTCTGTAAGTGTGTGATAGCAGCAGTCGACGATCGTGGTGGTCAAAATCAAAACACACCCCAAGGGCTGTCCGCCGATTATTATCGTTCGCACGCACCGCTCGCGATCATGACAATCGCTCGAGCGACTTTTGACAGCACGCCTAATTCGGTGCTCAAACCTCGACCCCTCAATCGAATCTCTCATGTCAGTTAAAAGTAATGTACACAGTTTATCTCCAAGTGTGATGTGTGTTCACTTTTACGCGATTACTTCACATATTCATATTTTTTTTGCCTTATATTTAATTTATATTTAATTTTCATTTGTACACACGTAGTTAGCTTCTGTGTAATTGTCCGGATAACAGATGATTTGTATCTTTATTTCCAATTGAAATATCAAAATATTTCCTTACATATATTTTCCTCAATAAATTTTATTACTAAACTCTGTTGGTCATTTAATGTATTATCTTATTAAATTACATTGATTGAAATTAGATCAGTGATAAAAAGAAAGAATCCGCTGATACTATTTAATAAAAATAGATTTTTACAGGACATTCTTTTGCTTAAGAAATCCTATCAAGTAAAAATATTGCATTCCTTCTTGCAAATTATTAAATAAATTAAACGTAAAAGGGATGCATGAAATGACGCCGTCGAAAAGAGATTACGTAAATTCATCAGGAAAGCATTTGGAGTTCTCTTTCCTCGTTAGTTTCTTCTTCGCGATTGTCCGTGGCTGCGGATTCAACCCCCTCGGAAAATAATTTTTTCTTCTCATTTTCTCCATGTCTCTTTCTCGCACCCTTTCTCTCTTTTCTCCGACGCCCGCTGCGGACGTCAAAATATGACAGCTCTCTCGAGTCACCACTTTCGCGACAAGAGTTACGTCACGGGGGGTTGCCGCGGCCGATCATTAAAGTAAGGGCGCGCTTGTGACTACTTTGTTTTGTCGGAATACTTAAGTCGGTGTCTGACTAATTTGTGATTGATAAAATTAACATCCAGAATTGTTTCCAAAAAATTTCAGTTGTTAACATTATGAAAAGATGATTACCAATTTTTTTTCTTCAGTAAATTTTCGTACTAAATAATTTATATAGCTTTCAAGAATCTTTTCTATTAATTTTTTCCTTTTTATTAATGTTTAAATCTAGAAAAATATACTTGAAAGATACTTCAAAGATTTATATTCCATATATTAAAATTAAATTGCTGATTTATCAAGATGTAACATTTTGATTCACTGTTAAATTTCGATCGTCTATTATAATTTTTCCAATTTTAATGCAAAATATGTTATGTCCTTGTAAGTATAAACTCAAATATGAAGAAGAGTTTGATAATCACTGGCACGTTTCACTAAGCTGACGGAAGCGGTAAATGGTTCGCAACCAACCCCCTCGACGAGATGCTAATTCATATTCATAGATGTAGCGTTTAGCATTACGCCGTTAAATTCTCCGGAGAGTTGGTTAAGAGACGGAGTGGCTAATATTTCTATTCGTATTTCCGCTCATTGTGAAAAAGAAATGAGGGTTCTTATCATTTTTTTGTGAATCAATTTTTTTTAGTATGGAAAATCGAAAAGAGCTCAATATGACTAATCGAGCAACAAATACAAAAACTTTTAGTCATTTATTTACTAATAATAATATTTGTTACTTTCTTTGCTTGTATTAATATCGCATATATTAATACAATATATTGGAATGACAAAAGATATTGTTAAATTAACTTTTTTTTCTCTTCATTTTAAGAAAGTAATTTAATTGTAATCTTGAACTATATATATATATATATATATATATATATATATATATATATATATATATATATATATATATATTAATATATCATTATAGAAAAATTCAAATATTTCTAACTTAAATAAAGCAGTTTAGATTTGTAATAAGATAAATATTAAGAGAAACTGTTGAGGAGCAAAAACTAATATAGAGAATTTCCACAGAAAGTTCACAGAATTGAATATTAGTGCCATCTTTAATGAAGAAATTGAATTTGGAGGAATGTTTCTATGATTTATTGATCTTTTATTTGTTTCCATTTCATAAAAACAAATTAGCTATTTTTAATATCAGCATTAATTATTTAATATGTAACTCCCTCTTTCCTTTCGTTTTCTTATATTATAATATATATTTAATTTTCTACAAAATTTGCTAAACTGTGCTTATATTTTATATTTATAATAATAAACTATTACAAAAAGATTATGTAGTATTTATAAATAAATAAATAAACAAATATATATATATATATATATATATATATATATATATATATATGCATATATATTTTGTTTGTTTTCCCTTCTCTTTGAATAATCATGAATAATCATAAAGTATGTGTAATAAATATAATACAATTGATGCAAAAGTTATACTCTCGCTTTCTCTCGTTCTATGATTATAAAAAATTGAATATTACATATTATTAGCCCCAAGCTTTGGCTTCATATTCGATTTGCGAAAATGATGATAGTTTGGCAGCACTTTTAGCAGAAAATCCAACTGTCCAATCTGAGGCTGATTAATACAATAGAAAAAGATCAAATGTTGTGTTATAAAATAATAAAAATAATAATATATAATGCTCACATATGGTTTGTCATTCATTTCCCTACGTTGATTCTGGCTTCCATATACTATCATATTTTCGGGTACAATTTCTCGTTCAGTCAAAGAACATGCAGCCCCAATTACGCATCCATTGGTTAATTCAATTTCTCGACCAACATGAGCTTTTAAACAAAAAAAAAATTATTTGCAAAATGCACATAAAAATTAAATAATATTTTTGTAAATCTTATTGAGTGATTATCTTAAATCATTTTCTGACATAATATATTAGTTCTACTTTATATATATGATTTAATATCACAATCGCACAATTTGTTTATATGTATTAAAAAATAACTGTCTAAGTATTATATATACCTTTTGCTTCCAAAATATTGTTATCTCCAACTTTAAATGATTCACACGTACAATCAGTTTCGAAAACATTATAGTTCCCTATTATCTGTACTGGTACTGTTGCGGATTCCGGAGCATCAGGAGGTGATCTGCAAAGGATACAAGATATTAGTATAAAACTGTATGTTGAATATAAATATTATAATATTAATATATTAAACATACCTGTTGGCTATAGTTGCCATTTCTTCGATTATATTACCTTCTCCTATGATAATCGGACCAGCCTCCGCTAGAATGCATGCTCTGGGATGGATTATAGTTTTTGCACCGATGGAAATGTCTCCTTTCAGAATACTTTCTTCGCACACTACTGCGCCAGGTGCAATTTTCAAGCTATAAAATTATAATTGCAAACATATACAATTACATTATTTCTTTATGTATAAAAATTTCATTGATAAAATAATTTATGTAGTTTTAAAGTATGTAGTATGCTCTCTTTTAGTTCTTTATTTAGTTTCTTCATTATATTAAGTATTGCAATATAATGCTTATATGAAAATATTTCTGCCTATCGATCTTCATATCGAACTTCTTTTATACGTGTTTATACGTGTAATATTTACATATTGATTTGTTATAAATATGTGTAATCGGGTTAGGAAGCAGCAAGCTAACCTCAAAATACAATTTAACGTCGTAAGATGAAATGATAACTATTAATAAATATTAAAATTTATTACTGTAATATTATATATTTAATGTAATTATTATTAAACTTACTTGGCGCGGCGATAGCCCGAAGAATTAGAAGTTATTTTCCCATCCATTTACGATGACAGTTTGGCTTCAATGACAGATGACAGTTCTCTGCTGGAGATGCAAAGCTGTGCAAAGTAACCATAAAAGTAACCGCTTGATATCGATACATCGAAATATATCACGTTGTCTTTCGATAGTGATACGTAAAATTTAAAAATTTCTTTAAATGTTGACGCTATTAAAAGAAACATTGCTTGAAGAATTCTTAAGAATTTTTTGTACAAAAAATAATATTAGATAATTTGTCGATAAATGAAATATGCGTAAAACTAAAATTGAATATATTTGTGATATTAATATCTACTTCTATATGTATTTTATTTATAAAATAAAAATTTATTTTTAACAATACACACAAGTCGACTAAACATATTTATATCAAAAGTATTGTTGCCAATATGTGATTGTATTAAAAAATTGTTATTATAAGTCGCTAATTTAAAATTTTCTCAAATTACAACTATTATTATTCACTGCATACATTAATATTGATTATAATTAAGTAGTTTAGAAACTGCTTAAATTACTTATTTTATAAAAATGAAGATAACTTTTAAAATGATTTTTGAAATGTATTGAACAATAAAAGAAGATTGAAGCACCATTACAATTTTGTATAAATAAAGATAATAAATAAATTTAAGAATTTTTCACTACTTTTCCTTAAATATTAAACTAAAAGAGCAGTTATAATAAAAATAATCCTAACTTATTCATTTTATATAAAGAAAAAAGTATACATATATTTGAGTAATATTATTTTATATCTCATCACATAAATAACTCTTACTTACAGTAAGAGTTAAATAAATAAATTTCAGAAGTCAATGCGAGATATTTATTAGATTGAATATATGAATCTAATATGTTAACTACTTTTTTGTTAAGACGTTAAATAATATTTATTAAGATGTACATAAGTAAAAAAAATTAGTTTAACCATAATATGATAAGAATTGAAGAACGTACAGTGTGAAAACATTGTTGGTGTGTACAAATACTATAGTATTCTATCTACTTAAGCTATTCTAAGGATATGAGAGAGAAGGGAAATTTCGATTGTGATTGTGCAACAAAAGGGATAATATATTCACACATGAGAAACACACGAGTATCTTCGTTTAGATATTTAATATAACTCTATATTATCCGTCAACTTTTATTTATTATATATATTTTTTATATATTATATATTATAAAATTTAACTCCAAATTGCGATAATAACGTCTAATTGCAACGTGCGTGCGCGTGTACGTGTTGCGCCTTATTATACGCGTGTGTATTTTGTGTATGTGTAATTATGTGTATTCGTATACGCGTACGTTCTGTGTACATGTGTGTCTGTGTATGTTGTGTGTGCACGTGTGTGTGTGTGTTGCTCTTGAATAAGGGGATAAAGATGTGAGCGAAGAAGGGTATCGTAGATGGTATGCATTTTGCACTCGCGCGTAACATGACTGTGTACGTGTTCGATCTACAATTAAACGAATCCTACGCACTTATTCGTTAATCGGCAGAATAATATGCATTCTCGTAATTTTTCGCTATAAGTATATGCAACCGTCCGAAAGCGTGTCAGTCGGCGCACCGTGACGGATTCGCCGTCGCTCTCGTCGATCCTTTTTCAATCGCGTTCGAGCCTCTCGGATGTATATCAAGTCTTTATTATTAAGTCTTTTTCTTGCATGTTGTGTTAAATTAAAAAAGACACAAGCTTATTCGAGAAGAATAAACAATTAGTCTTTTTTTATCAATCAATAGCGCGAGATTGACTCAAAAGTAAGTTCCTAAAATTTGAGAAAATTAATTTTTGTCTTCGCATTTGTAGGAAAAAATATTGTATAATGTAAATACATTGCTAATCTATTAAAATTTATTAATAAAAAAGTAATATAAAATAACTAGAGCTGCCTTTCTTCTTTTATTTATGATATTTATACGCTTTTAACTCTCATAAAAATAATAGAAAATTATGCACTTTCCATATCGAAGATATTTTATACTTATATTATTAATTAAAATTTGATTTAGCAAATAGTGTAATTTAAATAAAATGAATGCAAGTGTATAATTCTTCATTGTAAGTAAAAATTATAATATTTTAGAACAAATTGACTCTGTATATGCATCCGAGAGAGTTATCCTTTAATAATCTAATTACAATTTATCGTATTGTGATTGCTTAATTTCATCTTATTTTCGAAACCATCTTAAAATGATATTTTAAAGACAGCAACAAATATTTATGTTTATTTATTTTCATATTAAAAATGTAAAATAATTTCAAGTTCCTAAAATAATAATTAACAGTATTCCAATTAAGATAAAAATAATCTGTTTCCTCGTCTTTTGTTGCCCTAGTAATGACTTTAAAACTTAAGAGAATTCTTTTAATAATCAAAATCCGAGAATGCAAGAAACGAATAACACAACAATTTAAAGAATAAAATGTACTTAAATGATCAAAGATTCAGACCTAGAAAAGAATTCTGAAAAATTAAAATTTCAAAAAATTTAATAACTCAAAGAAAGGAAGAAATTAATTAAAAATTGTATAATGTAAAAATATTAAAACTATATGCATCAAACACAATATAAAATTTGAGATCTTTTTTTCAAGATTAGTACCTTCCAATTTTTTTTCAAATTTAATTGGAATATGGACAATAAAATATTAACATTCTATTGAATCAATACATTCTATCATGAGCAAATCTAATATGTTTGTTATCATATTAAATTACTGTAAAATTCACGTTATCATTCGTAAATAACAATAATTCATTTAATAAAAATTACGAAGTCATTGCATATTTAAAAATTGCAAGTTATCATCCAAGCTGAGTGTAAGTATTTGTTTTAATGTGTAGTTTTAATAATCCTGTCATTCGAGCAAATAATAATAATATATAAATACATAATAATCGAACTATAAAGAGCTAATAACAATACATTCTTAACACTTTCGCAACCGCTGATATTTAACTACAAATTTATGCAGTTTTCATATCGATACATTTCCAACCCATTAAACATCACAATTATTATATTATATTTATATTTTATGTAGAATTGAGTGTGTTACACTAAATACAAATATAAGTGGAGTATAACTATCTTAATATCGTTATGAGACAAGTCAAATGTCAAAAAAAATATTCAGAATTTTTAGTACAAATCTCTGACTCTGGTTTTTTTTTCTGACATTATTTCATCACCATTATATAAACTTTCGAAAAGAAACTATAATGGGTATACGTTGATCACTGTTGAAGACTGCGTTACCCTAAACAGTATAGATTATTTTACTTACGTAATTATAAAAAAAAGGCCGAACGCGAGAGACGAACACACAACATACTGCGAAGATTTTATAATAATAAATACTTATATACACCTACAGCAGAAAAATAAAAGATGTTCGTGATTTATATGAGTAGAAATTAGATTTTATTTATTTATATTTAGTAAACTTTATATAAATACAAACAAATAATAATAGCGCTATGAATGATAGTTTCTATAATTAAAAACGATCTGTCATACCCCGCTTATACCGTTTAGGGTTTACATAATTAGCTGCAATATTCATAATTTACCTTAAACAAATTCACCATAGAATGAGACACATAGTATTCGCACGTCATCGCTATAAGTAACTCTTAAATCAAAATGTGTGTTGCAATTTTAAATATATATATAGCATTATTCTTTAAACCGATATATTACAAGCTCTCTCTATATATCTTTAAGATTCTTAAAGAGTTTAAATATCTCGTATCTCTCTCATATATATATATATATATATATATATATATATATATGCGTGGGTGTGTGTATATATATATATACATATATCAAGTTAAGAATATTTATAATAAAAGCACAAGGTGTGACTTACAAATACTCTTATTATTTATAGCAGAAAGATGATGGCGTACGAATACCTTTATTTTAATTCCAGCCTGCCTCTTAGCAACATAATTTTATACTTAGCAACGACGCGAAGGCGTACGAATGCATTTTAATCGGTCCGGCGCCCAACAATGTAATTTTCTAAAAATAAGCGGGCGGTCGCGAAAGTGTCGATGAATAACAGCGAGCCCTTATTAAATCCTTCTCAATCTCCATCCTGATCTTCGATCAATGATCGACGACAGCGAGGAAAGCCGGTGACGGTGCGTATATAAACGCTTCGTGAGGGTGTCTCAGCGCGCGACGACGGGCTATTGTATGTTTTTTTTTTATCCATAAGAAGTATACGGATTTACGTATAAAGAGACGCGTCATACAAGTGCCGTACAGTACCAAAAACGTTTTTAATGCGCGCGCATAATGCGGTCGATTAGCTCTATCTACGCCTGCATCCGTGAAAGTTACACATCCGCGCGTCAATTCATATAATATTTTTCTCTCGCTCTCACTTTCACTCTCTCTCTTTCTTTCTCTCTTTCACTCCCTTTCTTTCTCTTTGTATCTGCGTGTATTTGCATATGTATGCATGTGTGTGTGGATCCTCGTGAGCGTGTTACGTGTCATCGTTATTCGTGTGGATCCGACTAAGTTGGTCCAGGGACGAAGAATCTCTGTCTACAACGCTTATCATTCTTATTAATCGCGAGGGCCGTCGAATCTCGATCGTTCCGCTCCTTGAAATATACTCCCATATGTATAGTGTTTATATATATATTTATTTATTTATTTATATATTTATATATTTATTAATTTATATATATATTTTTTATTTATATATATGTATTTATGCTATATATAAAGTAGCTTCAGAACTATACTCGAATCACTACTCGAAGTCGCGACGACGGCGGAACGCGTAACCGCTGCCGACATTTTTGCATTTAAGCTTAATTGTAAGGACGCGTTTATTCGAATATTCTTGCTAAGTTAAAAGAAATTTCAAGTATCGAATCGACGATGTATATAATACGTGTTAAGATGATCGTGATTAAAAGGGTATCTCTAGATCTAGTTCTGTCATATCTTTAAATAGAATACGGTGCTTTATAGTTGCTTCTTTAGTTATGTCTTCACTTAGTAAAACTTATTTGAATATTTAGCGAAGCGACGCGTCCTTTACCGGCTATACGAGCGGAGAGAAGAGGCTTTGATCATCTCACAGCTCGTACAAGTTGACTACAATAATGACGATTAATGATCATGTTTTCATAATTCCTTAAGATACTTTTAAGTTTTTGTTATCGATTCTTTATGCTTTCGACTTCTGTATCTTGCTTTTAAATTTCTTGTCCCTCTTTTCTCTCTTGCTCGTTTCTAAATTTCCTTTTTTTGTAATTTTGACAGTTTCCATCACATTTCTCTTAATTTTTAACGCTTTAAAAAAATGTTATGTTTTATACATTTATATTATCACGTATCTATATTTTATTATTAATACAATCACGCGTAAATTTCTTTTGTACTAAATTTTACTCCTTGTCTGCGATTGACGAGCAGGATACAAATATAACAATTAATGGCAAAGACGAGATAAAACTGGGACGTAAGAGATGATCGAGCAAAAGTTGGGAGAAAATTCTAAAACGTGATAAAAACATTCTCATTTTATCGCCATTATCGTGCTTAATTACACCCAACTTTGATGCGGTTCCACGGTTCCTCGCCCTCAGCAATTTAAGCTCTACTCTTCGCCGACGCTATTCGCTGGATTTGCTCGCTCTCTGTTCGACGGTGTGATAATATCGGTCTCTATGTCGCACGAGTGGCCCGATCGAGATTTTCTTCCCATAAAAAAATGCCAATTTTCTCAATTATAATATTATATTATTCTATACTCGTCCTAGGACCGCCTAAGCAGGACTTGGTTAATCACCGTTTCCCTCTCCTCCTCTCTCTTCCTTCTTTCTACTATTTTTTCTTTTTTTTTAATTAATACAATAGATACTTTATGTATGTATCGTAACAACCGATATTTCAGTTCTCTCGCTCTCTCTCATATTCACTCGTATTCGATCGTCCATTTCTCTCGCTTACACACGCACATTCTCTCGCTTTCGCTCGCTCGCTCGTTCGTTCGCTCGCTTCGCACGCATATAATATTCGCAATTTTTTTCTTTATCTATATAATGTAATCTTATAACGACATGTGCGTATGTGTATACACCTTTGCGTCGGTGAGACGTATCGCGCGCGCATATACACATACGCATCCACACTATGTATATATTTATATATTTATATTTATATATATATATTTATGTATATATATATATATATATTTCTTCTGTATATACTTTATGTTGCTTTTTATGTATACTTTATAACAATGTTTTTATGTTTATTTAAGGCCCAATACGTTCATTACGAAGGAAATTATCTGCAACAGAAAGGAGACGAATATATGATTAAACAACGCTTGTACCTGGTTTGCTCCCTGTCGTAAGCACCGTATGAGTATAGAACTATTCAGTCGACAAGTTGTATATATGTTCCTGACGTTGTCATCGTCGTCGTCGCCGTGAAGGATGCGCATGAGATGTTCGCGATACGCCGGACACCAGTAGATGATCTACGCGTGATTGGACAAAGTGATAACTCAAATCAATTCGCCAATTTTGCTTCAAGATTATCATTGCATGTTCTTCGAAGAAAAATTAAGAGAGAAACAACGAATAGTAACCAAATATGCGGTATATACATAGTATAATTAGTATATACTCCATTTTAAGATTGGATATCATGTTATAGCATGTACTAACAATATGAATAGGAAACAAGTAAAATCAAATTTTCAAGTAAATTCAAAGAGATTGAAGCAAACATATTTTTTTTGCTTTCTTTTACTTAAGAAAAAAAATTTTAATTGATGCCGAAAGTTGAACTCTATTGTATTTTTAAACTTTATCCTAAGATGTCTGTATAAGAATAATCGTGCAAAAATCAAGCTCTGTAAGACACGTATTTTTTCATCAAAAGTAGAATTACAATACTTTTTTACCTTTAATCATGTAAAATCTGTTTCGAAGACTATATTCACCGTTCTAAATTTTTTATCTCAAAAAAATTATCTCTTGCACATTATACCTTATCATTCTTTTCATTCCGTCAAT
Organism: Camponotus vicinus; assembly: GCF_025532165.1. Taxonomy (NCBI): domain Eukaryota; kingdom Metazoa; phylum Arthropoda; class Insecta; order Hymenoptera; family Formicidae; genus Camponotus; species Camponotus vicinus. Next base: position 17,244,940 of record NW_028141967.1, on the reverse strand, counting down.
TTGTAGATAAAATTTCAAATAAGAAAAAAATTATAGGTTGCAAAATTTTGCTATTATATAAAATTCTATCAACGATTTTGGCGAGACCATGTACCAGCGTTCTATTCAGTTCGATGTGTTTTTCTCGCGTGATATTCTACTATAATATTTTTCCTATTTTCCTAGATTTACCTTTAGCGTGCTCATCTTGACGTTTCCTAGGAAGAATCATCCGACCAAGGATGATAGGCAACCAATTGGTTGCCTCTCGAGAGAGGCATTATTTAATAATTTATCTAACAATAAAAGACAGTCTATCGTGACAAATATTTGAAAGCCTACCGGACATTTAGTTTGACTTAAAGGCCAAAAGTTTCGATCTCGAATAATATACATATTTTGCATAACAATATCATTTTCTACAATATATAATTGACATAACAAATTAGATATCGAACATAACTCTATTATGCGAGCGAAAAATACAGAACATCCCAAAAAAGATTGTCGTAATATATAAAATAACTTACTGAAAGAAACTTGAATGAAAATTGCTTTTAATTAAATATTCGTTATAATAAAATATTCACGGTTATAGATGTACAAATTCTATACAAGGCTAATTCAAATAAAAAATCAAAATTGTAATTAATTTTGTAATTAGATTCTATAATAAAATTTTTATCAATAGAAAATCACATATTTAAAGATAAAAACATATTAGATAAATTTTTTCGAGACATTCTGTAATTTTAAATCCAATTACTGGCAGTAAAATTTCCTCATATCGATATTAACATAAACTTATCGACATTATAACTCATACTGACATTAAAACAAATTTATATCTTTACAATTATGCATCCTTACATTATCTACTATAATCTTTAGATTCGAGTACATCAATCGTAATACATTAATCGTAATGACTTCGAACGCGCGGAGAAACAGCTTAAAATACATAGACGTATATAAAGTTTAACATAGTATTCAGTATTAAAATTCGGACAAAATTTAACAACAAACAAAAATAAGTTAGTACGCTCTATGAACCGCATACGCTATCCGGTAGGCTAATCATTTAAAATTCAAACTGGTTTAGAGAGAATAATCGAATAAATAAGATTTAGGAGGATGAATCAGATTCGAATTAAAAATTCGTGTTCTAGAGAAAATGAGTGACAAATAACTTTTTTTAACATCGAAGTACGATTGTTGGAATAGATTGATGTAAAACTGATAAAATTGATGTATTGTGAACGATTAAAATCCGATTCAACCTCTAATCATATTCATCCATCATTATTATATTTGTAATTTCCCTTTGATTTCTCATTCAAGACGTCCAGATAATATTAGATTAGAGTTTAATATTTATAAAAAAGATTTTCTTTTTAAAGAGAACTGATGTATGTACTATTAGAATATTACTATATGAATGTGTATTGAGGCTAAGAATTCATATTTTTGACAGATGAAAGATTTGAGGACGTTTGCGAAGGAGAAACAGAGTCGATCTACTTTAGATTGATGCTAATCATATATAAGCATATTTACAAATTATTTTTTTCTAATTCGTTAATATTAATTTTAACCCTTTTAACGGTAATGTTTCATTTTGTCTCGATTTCAAGAACATTATGTAGCAAGTAATAAATTGTTCTTAATTATTACTATTAAATTATAATAAAAAATTATGATTATTTATATTTTATAAAATGTAACTTTTATAAATTTTAACCTCTCAAATGTTATATTATATTTTATCTTTGTAAAACAAAGATAAATTAGATAAAAAAATATTAGCTTTCTCCAATTTTAAACAAGTATAATTTACCGATTAAAGGGTTAAAACGTGCACAATATTCTTTTTCTTGTTTATTATATCATATTTATCGCATAAATTGAAATGTTGTAAAAAGATTTGTACGTGCGCCCACGAATTCGCCCATTTTTCCTATCTTCTAAAAGATTTATTTTTTGCAATTTAAACAATAAAAAAGATATACACAATGTAGAACGACTATGTAAGACTCTCGAATATTCATTGCATTGGTACTCGAATAAGCGAGTTTGTAAAAAGCGATGTCAAACAATTATTTATTTGCAATGAAAAGTTATATTAACAATTTGAAAAATATAGTATATTTTTCTTGTGTATTCACATGATAATATATTAAACTCATGATAATGTCTTATATTGTATATTGATACGAAAAAGAAAGTTAAAAATACTATCAACTATCAGAAAAACATGTTTATTCTTATGTATTTTTTTAGTTTTCTCACATAAATAATAAATTATATAAAGGTCTTGAATATTGTTATCATATAAGAGAATATTTATATTTATATTTGTTTTTTATGTTTCTTCGTCTTTTTTTATTCTGCAAACATTAACATAATTAAATAAATATAAAATAAAATATACAAAAAATTTTAAAAATGTCCTGTTATCGCATCTCGTTAAAAAACATGATTATTTTCATACATTGATATTTATGTATGCATATGCACGATAGTTCTAACTTTGTCTTTTATTTCATCAATGAATTTTATCATTTTATGAAACCTCTCATATACAAGTCCGTTTGTATTTTTATCGTTAATATAACTTTAGCAAATTTAATTTTGATAAAATAAAAGACGTGTATGTTTCAATATATTTAAAAAGCTTCGAAATTATAATACGTATTTAGAAACATAACAAAATTAATACAAAATTGCTGAATAAATAAGTGTAATTTAAATTACTTTTTTTTACATAAAATACCAATCAGCGTAAAAAATTATATTCTTATCTGGATTTTGAAAATATACCGTTTCTCTACTTTTATCTATTTATTCAACATGTTATAATAATTAATAGCTATCAGTATTTATTTTATATTTTAGAAATTTCACATTAATCTCAAAATTGTTGAAATTTTTATATTTTTTGCCCTTTAGGCCTTGTGTTAAATTTATCACTTTTGCGCATTTCTCAAAACGCAAATAACGAGCAATTTTAAATTTGTTTATTTTATATTATTTACTTCAAATATACTTTAAATGACCTTATTTTGGATGATTATTTTGGATAACCATCTTGCAGAGAAAGAGAGAAACTACAATTTGGATTTATTTAATAAACTTGATGCTAAATACGGTCATTCAAATTTTATTTATTTAATGAATTTATTTAGTGATCATATTTATTATAGTTATGAGCTAAAATCTGTAAAGTCACATTTAACATTAAATGTGAAACGTGACAATGAGCTCAACCCTAAATTCTAGAATCCAGATAAGCATTAGTCGACATCGTTCCTCGCCTTTCCGAGCACCCGCTCTCAATAAATTGTCTTAAAAGCACATATTTCCGAATCCGAAGGTTCGGAATCGAACAAGCTAACGTAACGTAAGCGACTGCCATGATTCACGTTGCCTCTGTAACTATTCTCGACACGAGGCAATAACTCCCATTAAATCGCTTCGCGGCGAGACAGATCGATCTTTCGATCTGTCAACGACATTTGTGTCACCGTGCCTTTTATCATCGAGTTTGTTCTCATTCAAGCCGGCTCGCGGATTCTTCCTAGGAAGCGTCGCCACTTCCGGTTCCCCGGGCCGCGAGATCGTCGGTTATCTCTCTTCCGAGATGGTCGGACTCACCTTGACCGAGCAAGATCCGCGACGCTACTCGCGCTCCTGTCCACTCGGCAGCGCCGGGATGACACTCCGCGCCGCGTCGCTCGTTCAGCTGTCGACGCTGAAGAGCTCCTTGTGGAGGGCCGGAAACTCGAGGTGCGGCTGCGACCGCTTGAATTTAGCCAGCGCATCCATGTGCAGTAGCGAGATCTCCCGTAGCTGCGGAATCTTGGCGAGGATCGCGTCGCACACGGTCACATCGCCCTTGATCGGCGTCATGTGATTCCGATCAAGTTCTGACCTCAACGCTCTTATCACCGCCTGTGACAGCCTATTAATGTCCCCCAGGCACTTGAGTCCCGGTCGATCTGCGCAACATATCGTAAGTCAGTCTACTGTGATGCTGTCCGAATGATAGAGTAAAAAATTGAAATATGAAATGATATTATTACATTATTCGCAGTTATATAAAATTCGATAGAATAAAATAGGTAAACATTTGATGGGGCAAACATATAAATGCGAGTATTGAATTCAATGAAATTTGAATTTAATGATATTTTGCGATTATAATTAAAAAATAAATTAAATTTATCCGATGAGACACTCTGTATGTCGCATGTGTCATTTACCAGGGCTAAGTAGAACAGCCGCGCTATAGAGTGCCAACTCGGTTTCGGTGAGCTTCAGTTCTGCGATACTTCTGGCCAGCTCGAATACGTAGGAAACAAGCTTCATTTCCGCCGTATCCGTCGTATAAAATGCCTCTTGCGGCAGCAAGATATCGCCGTATAGGACGCAGTTTTGCTGGAGATCGAGGTACCTGCTCATTCGTAGCACAGCCAGCTCGAAGGAACCTGTTACATTTTAACAGAATATCAGCATATTCCAGCGTATAATTGCGCTTTCTTTAGCTTCACTTATTTAATCCTTTTGAAAGGACGTTATCTTCATTATTCTAATGAAGTAAGAGACGATTATATATTCAGTATTTTACAATATTGCTATTAATTCATTGATGCTTAAAGAAGATTAAGAGACTTAAAGAAGATTTAAGGAAAATTCTCAACAAACTTTTGATCGACATTAAATTGTTTCCACTAATGAAATGAATATTGATTTACGTTAAAAAATATTAAAATTGTTACTATAATTGCATTAAGCAAGTAATGAGGTAATAATGCAATTACTTACCTATCCCATTTTAGAATTAAAAATAGAATAGAATCTTCAGATTAACCTTCTTCTTACACAAAATTTGCGCGTTAAATCACGCGAAAGAAGAATAAAGCTTTATCGCCAGTAGACGATAAAGTGTTTATACCAGGTGCAGTTACGTACCGGCCTTTAATAAAACAATCTGGTCGTCTTGCGAGAGCTTCATGAATCCAGGGACCATTTTGGCGAACTCGATGATCTGCTGGATGACGGTGGTTAGTTTCTGAGCACATTCCAACCAGAGCTGCTCATGCCCCATGTCTTTATAATAGATCAATTTATTGTAGTCGGCGGGTTTTCGGAAGGACTCCTGGATCTGTTCCGTAGATACTAGGCATGTCCTTGCGTGCGCGTCCGCTATCGTTTTCGAGAGAAGCTCGCTGATCTGTGCCGGATCTGCGGATTTAACGTATTTCTCGCTCGTAATTCGTTCCTTTTCTCATAGATACGTTTTATATAAAAAAAAGAAATGGTAGAAGGATTTATTTGGCAAACAAAAAAGATCTCAAATAGAAATTTTAAGCGTGCATTGCAAGCGTACGTATATATTAATCCTTTGTCGTACAAATTATTTACATGTAATCATCGTATTAATTGTTTTTTTTGTCATTATTAGATAAATTATTTTTTAAATATTACAGCAATTTATTATTTTCCTCATAAAAAGATTTTTTTATAGTAAAATTGGTTAAAAAGTTAATCTAACTACAAACATAATAGTGTAAGATAGTTAGAACAAAAGGATCTAGATAATCTCTTATGTAAAGGATAATGTAAAAGATGTTTGTATCATTTATAGGCAATTCATGCAGAAGACATGCGTGTAGATCTCATGCAACATAGTTATAATTGCTAGATATTACTACTGACTATTTGAATAAAATCAAAGATATGTATATAATGAAAAATATTATGTAATATTTATGAAAATATATAAGACACTTACTATATAAAACAAATTTATATAGGAAATTAATTTCGAAATATATGTTTTTCATTTTTAGAAAAATCATAGTACATTTACTTACTCTTGATACATATGCACATTGAATCAAGAAACATTTTCAAAGAAATGTAGCTCTAGATAAATACAAATAGAAAAGAAAATGAAATTTACATTTTGAACAATCATGATATGTAAAATAGAGATGCGCAAAATTTTATAGAAAGAAATTTAAAAAAATTTTAAATTATTCATAATCATGAATACATATACACAAGATGTACATATATGTATACAATATGTACACACAAAGAATCAAAGATTTATGAATGCCAAATCTTTTACATTTTCTCCAGGAGTATAATTATAAAAAACACGTACAAAACATTCAAAGCGTGGATAAACATAAAATATCTCAAATTAATATATACAAATAATATACATATATATTTGAACGTTTAATAATAATGTATTGCATGATGCGAAAATTCAAGTTTCGAGATAAAGTTTCAGAGGACTAACATTTTTAACATATAATTGTAATTTAAACACTCAATATATTCAATACAGAAACGTTTATAAAAATTTTATCATATCGGCAGATAGATACAGATAGCCGCAACTTGTAACATAAAAGAGCAAGCAAGTCTCCAGTTTTAAACAACTCTTTATGAATTTTTCATAAGGCTAAACTAGTTTCCATGTTGATCAATGCATTTCGTTTTAAATCACCCTTCCTCAAGATTTTATTATAATGTAATTAATTTATCTTACTTAAAATTATCAATTTTCAAAATGCGCTATGTTTCAATGTAAATATACTTCAAAATTTCATAAATTTTAATGAAAAAACCGGTATAGATATTATATTATCTAAATTAATATTTTTTTTTAATTTTAATCAGCTTATCTATCAATTTCTCATATATATGACTTGTATCTAGTAAATATTTATAATATCTGTATAAGACAATTTTCACCGAAACATTCATTAATACAAAAAAAAAGAAATATTAGGAAGATACATATAACAAAATAAATCCACCAATACAGAAATTCCTTGAAATACAATCTCATAATCTTCTCCCAATTTCGTCGGTCCTCGAAAACTTTTTTGCAGGGGATCGGCAAGCAAGTTGGGAGGCTAATCGAAGGGATGATCGCATGCTCATGCAAAGGGACACAAACGTAACCTCACATCTCATCGCATGGGACATACTGGGCAGACTCGGCACTTCGTCGTCCTCGGATGGGTTGCTGACCCTTTGCTGCTGGCCGCTTAGGAAGGTCGTCGAGTCGACCATCGTGTACGAGCCATGGCCCAGGCCGGCGAGCTCGACAGTGGTCTCCTGCTTCACGGCGACGATTCCGCCGCCGCTTAGCGAGCCGCTGCCACCCCCGGCTGCCCCTCCGGCGGTTGCGGTGGAACCGCTGTTACCACTATTACTACCGCTACCAGTACCGCCACCACCGTTACCACCACCACCACTACCGCTGCCGCTACTGCCGGTACCTCCACCCCCCGCGCTGCTCCCAGTCGTCGAGGCGGACAGAGACTTGCCTGATGCGCCGAAAAGTCAAAGTTCACGAGGGCTTGAATTGGTCTCGGGAGGGGTTTGGGCCGAATAAGTCTAAATATTTCAGCCCTGTGTGAATGAATCCTATGCAGGGCCTATCTTACGCCTGGGCAAACCAGACACGTGTTTTATTTCCCTTTTATGTAAAGTATGCAGTTTTGGGAAATATAGTGTGTCTCCTTTTTTGCCATTTATTAAAACGTAGTGTATAGAGAAAGAGGGAAAAAGAGAAATATATATGTATAGTTTCCCTTAGGTATCTTTAGGTATTTTTAACTCCCAGAATTCTAAAGATAGGCTCTGTTCTTACGGGACATTTCAATAAAAGAGGAGAATATTATTTCTAAAACATTTAACAAATTTTTCTTAAGAAATATTTTGAATATTTGAACATATTAATTATTTATAATTCCGAAGTTATCAATATTAAATAGAGTTTGTCGTTTCAATAGTAACTATTTACGTATAAAAAAGATGTAACTTGATAAATAAAATTCTATTAAATAGTAATAGTTAATAATTAATAATTTTCTGGAGTATAAAGTTGTATGAGTTCCTATGTATAATTATTCTATGTATAATCGAACTGAAGTTTAAACTGTTATCGAAGCATCTGTAAAGCTTCACATAAAGCTTCGATTGAAGTTTGGAATGAGTTTCTTAATAAAAAAAAAGATAAGTATACTATGATATATTATAGTCATCGACAAATCTGCATAATACGTAATCCACATTATACAATAACGTTTAAATGTTTAATGATAATGTTTATCTTTAGCAGATATGTGGTCTATTTTGCGACATAACTTTGTCCCAAGTAATAATTTCTACTTTATTATATAATATTCTAACTGGGAAAATTTTACGTGTAATATTTAACATAATAACAGATTTTAACGTTATGAACTGTACTGTTGTAGGATATTGTATAAGCTATAGTGATTTAGGTAATAAGGATGATAAAAAGATAGTGATAAGAATATTTATAATAAATAAAAGTTACAAAAAAAGAAACTGAACGAGATTCAGATTGACAATGAACGACCAAGCGATTGTAAACGTAAAATCAGTATATTCTCTTTAAATTTTTATTATTTCAAACATTCTTTATATTATTAAATTGCATAAAATTAATGTCTTGTAACAACAGAAAAAATACAAATTTTCTAGTAACATCAATTTTTTAAATCGTTATAATCTTTTTATCTCTTTTAAAGAGGAAATATATAATTTCTTTATAAACTTTCACACGCGTTAAATTTGTTTTTTAAATTAGAGAAATAAGAATTTCTCTGTTTAATTAACCATTACAATATAATATAATTTTTATAGTTTAATTTTTCGCTTTACTCAAAATATTCGACAATTAGTGATAAATATTGTATTAGCCGATTGCATCATTTATTCATTTCGATCTCATGCAAAGTTTCGTCACTATACTGAATCGAATTCAGATTCTGAGTTAAATTAATACATAACAAGTTTTGTTGATTAAATTTAAATTAACTCGAAAGACGTAATCAATTTTGTGATTGAAAACTTGAGATACGATTCTCAGTATAGTATCACATTGTTATCAGTACATTAATGAATTATATAATATACCAGATTAAAATTTCTTTAATAAATAACAAAATATAAAAAAATGAATCGCTTAATATAAATTATTTGCATAAACTATAATATTAACAAAAGTTACAGATATAATTTTATGAATCAATTTATAAAAAAATGATAAGTTTTGGTAATGTGTGTGTGTGTATGTAAACTAAGCTCTATTTATAATAATATTTATAAGTTATATTTATAATAATACTTGTAATGTAAGATACAAAAACTATAAATTAATATTGTATAAATGAATGTGAATAAATTAAAAATATTATTATTACGTAGAGAATTTGTGCGAGAATATTTATAACTATTAACAATTAATAATGTTAATAGATATGTTTTAAATTATCGTTAATTATTACATTACACACAACTAAGAATTACAAAATAAAATTTAAAGAAAAAAATAATATAAAAACATTGAAGAAAATATTTATGTGGATACTATGAAAAAGTTTGTCGCACAATAGAACACGGAGAATATTTGAATAAGAAATGTGGTTCTGTCTAAGAAATAATTATCGATGATAAGATCGATAGCATGATAGGAACTCTAGTAATATTAAAGGAGTGAACGCAATTAATTGCGAGTTAATGACAGTGCTCCGAAATGCATTTAGCGTGCCGATTACGAAGCGAGAACTTAAGAGTCGCGCCCACATTATACAAGATCCAATTTAATGCGTACTTATTAAAATAATCTTTTACATAACACTAATGCGCACCAAATTCGTTCCTTGCATAATGCATCGAATAAATCTACGATGATATAAAATATTTACATAAAAGAGAAATGTATGGAAAACTTGCAAAACTACCATTTCTTTAGTTTGATTATCTTATTGCAATTTCCCCCTATCATCTTACGTAAGAAATTATGTATTTTCATGATAATAATATTATAATGCAAGATTAACGTGTGTCAAAAAATTAAATCTTTATAAATCAGGGAGAATTCTAATATATGTATCATTCTTTTGTATTTTTATTTTTGTAGTAAAATAAAATGAAAAGTACTCTTAATTTTTAATTATAATAAAACTTTTTAATAGAATTTCATGAATTTATATATGTAATATTTTTATTATAAAGAGGAATACTATTATATTTATTTGCAGAAAAAATTGAATTTCTTTAATAATTTTTTATACAATAAAAAATGATTTTTTTAATGGAAATTTGATTGGACAACTTCTTTTTTGATAACTTGGAAACTTTTCTCATTAAATACCTTTATAACTAAGCGCCAATTTAAGATTCCCTTAAAGTAAAGTTTACTTGAAACCAGCTAAAGAAGAAGCTATCTTTATTATTCATAAAATGTAATTTCAAAAAAAATCTTTTAATCTCCACTGTTTCAACAACTTATTAATGTTGAAACAATCACATCTCTTTTTATATTCTTTGCTATTTATAATTCAGAAAAGTTATGATGTGATTCTGGAAAATCCGCATTTTCCAGACTATCGAAAAATTTGCAATCTCAGTTATAAAAATAAAATTAATTTTTATCTTATAAGACTTTTTTTTATTTCTAAATTATGTTTTATCATGTGTCTTTATGTGCGTATAGGTGTGTGTAATATAAGTATAATTACAAAGATATTATGATATCTAATATCTTTTATATATCTATTCGGCCAATGATACGTGTCGGAATTAACGAACGATTTAATTGGTCCGCGTATGTGTTGGAAATCGCGGATAAAGTTTTACTTACCGGTGGTGACTACGCTGGGGAGCACCCCGGTCGCTGTGACAGCCGAAGGTGTGTCGGGCGCGACGGTATCCGCGACCTGTGTCTGCGTCGGCCTAGGATCGTAGGTCGTCGTGCTGTCGACGTAGTCAGCGCTAAGCTCGTAATTCGTCATCGCCTGGTGATTGTAATTCGTGTAACCGCCGGTGCCGGGTCCTGACGACGTGTATTCGCTACCGCCGTACGTGTACCTGTCGCAGACAAATGTCCACGTGTGAATCGTCCTCCTCGTCATGTGATGAGAAGTGCAAGAAAATAAGAATATCGTTCAATAATATTCATATTTAAATTTATATCATGATAATAATAGCTACGTCAAGCTATTTCTATATTTCTTTTATGAATTGTAAATTTTTATAATTTTATAAATATTATAAATAATTTTATATATTTCCTAAATATTTATATAAATAATTTTATATACATATATAATTCCATAAATTATAATTTAATAAATCACAGATGTAGACGAGTAAAAGTTTGATTAAGTTTTATTATGCAATCTGATTTAATTTTGACATTGCATTATTTTAATATAAAGTTTCAATCTCGTGCTTACCCGCCATTATAGGGATGGTGTTGATCCGAACTGCTTGGTGTCTGATGCTCGAATACACTGCTGTCCGGCGCCGTCTCCGAGGCCGCCCTCATTTGTGCCCTGTGGAATCTAACTTCATCTTCGACCTTCTCCCGTTGTTTCTTCGACATGCGCCCAAATTTAACGGCTGTGAACAAAGCAGAGTTTCATTAAAATTTTACCGGACTATTAAAAAAAATTAGATGAATATTAATAATGATTTTTTCTTTGTGATGATTCAATAAGATAATTTAAAGATATAAAATTTATACATATACATATATATATATCTGTGTGCAGATTATTATATATTAAAAAAAAAAAATACTTTTTGTAAAGTGCTCTTAAAGCTTCATTGTTTTATGTTCTTTTACATTGAATAGGATTTAAAATTCTTTGAACAAAAATCGTTACATAATGAAATGCTTCTTTAACGATTCTCTATTATTTCACTTTTCGATTATAATTCCTGATTATTTTAATTGAAATTACATTGAATATAGCAAAATACGGATTCTAAATATAAATTTTATTGCAAGAATTTTCGGCAAAAAATAACGTACGATTCGACATTTTAATGCACTCTATAGATCAAAACAGTCTTACCATACTACGCATAAATTTTTTACCACAACCTTGTAGATATTGATTCCTATTCCATTTTACGCTTATTATACTAAGTTATACGTAGGCGATGTAAAAATTTTATTTTAATTCCGCACAATTCTTCTAGATAGGGTAAAGTATGCATAATCGAATAGGGCCAAATGTTCCGTTCCGATTATCTCTTTTTCCTTATCATTCCTTCCCTCCTTCTCGCTCCATTTTTACAAATCTATTATCACTATTTATAATCATAGAGATCAGATAGGAAGAACTACTGCCGCGACAGTTTGTCGCGAGGCGATAAAATCTAACGACTGTTTTCGGGTGGATCGATCGAGATCAAATCGCACGCGATCTTCACTGTTTGTCGGTTGGCAGACCGGTTGGTCCCTTTCTCGTCGTGAAGAAGGCTCGGCGAGGAACGCGGAAGAGCCTCGCCGCGTCCTCCTCGTCTTCTTCGGCGACGCTATCGTCTGGTCGCGACGCACCCACCCAATGATGTCACACACGCAAACTGCTCGGGCAAACATGCGCGTTTCGAAAGCGTAACACAATATTAGAGATATCCATAATGTTACACATAGATATATTTCGCGTATTAATATTTTTTAATCATCTTGGAATTTTTTTTCTTTTGGCAATAATTCTGGAGCCGACTTGCTTCTTTTAGAAGTAATTGATAATTAAAAGTTTATCATAAATTAAGCTAAATAAGCTTAGATAGCAAAGTATTTTTTTAATTAAAAAAATCATATATATATTATATATAAATTTTTATATTTAATACTAATCAATGAAATATTTAATACTAAATAAAAAATTAGTAAAAAAAAACAGCGCTCAGAAAAAACAGAATAAATTGATGTGATAAGAAAAAAATTTGAAAAAATAATCTGGGGTCTTCAATAATATAATTAGTAAAAAATAAAATATTTCGGTTATTATATCTACATTATTAATGCATTTTCAGTGTATCCCGGTGTGCATACAATCACGCTCGTGCCTATCACGAGGGTGGTTGAGGGTTCGAATGACGACCGGAGGCCGAGAGGTTGATAAGGGGGATAGCGACGTCAGCGACTGACTAACCGAACAACTATCGCACAGAGGCACGGCGAGGAGAGGGAGGAAGAGGAGGGTGATCGACCGAACGCGAATAAAGTGTGAACGAGAAAACGAGACGAAGGAGAGAGAGACGGAGATGGCAACAGGAAGAGTATGCACACCGACCGGTAGCTTACGATGCACTTTCTGGTATTCTATATACATGCGCGCGTCCAGTAGAAACGATGTATGTGTTTGCTGCTTATCGCGCCGGAGGGTAAATAAAGCGATACTGAATCTGAAATGTATGGCGAGACAAACTTCAATACTGATTTCTAGTTTAATCCTTTCAATCTGACAGTGAATTCTTATTTATTAAAAGCTGTTTTTGAATTCCTCACAAGGTATTTCTCTCCTTTTCTCTATCTATCTATTTATTTCTATGCATTATTATAAACAAAAATCGAAATTGGTAAAATAAATCTAATTTTAGATGATTCAATATAACAAATAATTTAAAGGCAATAAATAATAAATAAAACACATTAATGCGATACCATTTAATTAATTAATTAATTAATTATCACTAATTTAAAATAATTGCGCAATTTGTCATAATTATTCTCAAAGATTTATTTAAAATATGTATAATTTATTTCTGTAATAAAAATTATAAAAGTCTATGTAATATCTATGTATTAATGATTTAATGATATATTAATAGTTAAAATTTGAAATATTAAATATGAGATTTTAACTGTTAGTATAAATAAGTCATTTTAATAAATCTCAAATATTTTAATTTCATTTAAAAATGAAAAATTTCTGTATAAAGTCTAAATTTCCTTTTATTTTAAGCATTGTATTATATTATCGTAAATAACATTTTTATTTATATTCAACACATATATGTAGATTTCTCCAAGAGAAATGCCAAAAAATAATCTGTTTAATTATCAATAATTTCAGAAGTATATAATAAATGATTCGTTAAAAATCTAGCGTGGTATTTTTTTTTGTCTTTATATGATTAATATAAATAACACGTATAATTTTTGATTATACGTTAAATTTTATCGATTATTTATTCATTTTATCTTCGAAGGGGAAATAATTTCAACAAGCTGGCCTTTCAACAAGTATAAATCGTACATCGACTACCGTCAACAATATTATTTATCCATAGTCAGATAAAAAAGCCATGATAATTGACCGAAAAGCAGGAAATTGCGGTCAAGCCCGAATATCGCGGCTAAATATCACTTGACTAGACGATATTATTTATTTAATATCACGCAAAATTAAATATTATAATAATAATAAATATAAAATGAATGATAAAGTTAATATAATAATATACCAAAAATATTATAATTATTATTAATCATATAATTATACATAAACAATACATAAAATTAATGTATGCAAAGGATACAAAAAAAGAATTCAAAAAATATATAATTAAAGTGAAATAAATTTCTAAATTATGCAGAATGTGTCATCACACAAAGCCACTTTTATTAATAAGAGATATCATCTTTTAACTGACTGCATTTTGATTTTCTAGAAATTTAATAGAATATTGATTATATCAAGATTTGTTTAAAATGATTTAAAACTCTTGATTAAATTTTAAAATAAATAGCAATCATTTAATAAATTAATCATAAAAAATCAATAATAATGTCATATTGATATTGAAACAAAGATTTTTTAATTTAATTATAATAAAATGTAAACATATTTTGTTGTTGTTTCATCTTGTTGTTCTTTAATTTGTAACTAATAATTTTTTTTATTAACAGTTTCTCTTTAATTTGTAACTAATAATTTTTTTTATTAACAGTTTCTCATATAAACTATATTGAATGTAATCTGCGATATTTCAAAAATTTTTGATCGTTTGATGCTCGATTTAGATTCACGGAAGTAACAATCACGAACGCCACAAAAATAGCTCGCGCATATATAAAATTTATGCCGCACCTCTGCGAGCCAGATCGGGCTTATTTATCGAGCGGTATAGAAAAGCTTGGTGACATCGAAGAACAGAACAAATTTGCTCAATCGATGCTATTGTTTTGCTGCACGATATATATAAAAAAATGGCAAATAATACTAGTTCTGAAAAATATCTGTAATCAAAATTTCCCTGGGCCAAAAGTTTGAATAGGAAATGTCAGTTTTACTTTCTAAATCGCCCTGTAATTACATTGTAACAAGCTTTATGAGTGCATTATTAGTTTTGTGATAAAAAATGCATTCCATAATAATATAATAAAAAAATTACATTTATTTTCGACTAAAAGATTTTAAGATTTATCTTCAAATTTATTATATAAATTTCTTGAACAATATAACTAGAATAATTACTAATAGCTACTAATAGCTAGAATAACCACGTAAAACTGGCATCGTCTATAGATAATACTTCATTACACACTGTAAAATACATTCCCATTTTTGATGTATATCTTTTGAAACGTTATATGTATCTACCGTGATAATCGCGCACATGTGAACGGTGTTCGTGTTGATAAGAATCCGGTTCATCGTCTCCTCTATGTCCATGTGTGCATCTGATACATCTCGAGCGAGCAATTTTGATACGTCATTACAATACAACGAATAAAAGTTCACGTTTTATCATTTTATTAATCAATTTAGCTGATTATCACAAAAATGATTGAGAGTTATATCTAATATCTGTGTTGTTTATAGCTATATGAATTTATATTTATATTTCATACTTAAGATAATAATTCTTTAACAAAGTTTTAAATTTATTTTTAAAATTTTTGATAAATTTTGAGACACTTAAAATAAGTTTATCTTTATTATTATATTTGTATTATTTTAGTTTTATTTAAATTTATTTTTTTTATAAAACTGATATCTATTTTCTCATTATTGCAAAAGGTGGTAGAACTTCAATATCGGAAACACTTAATTGTAACTTTAACTTATTATATTTTCTAAAAAGAGGAGTTTAATTGGAAGTATTATATTCTACTCTGGAAATAAGAATTTAATTGACAATAATAACTAATAATAATGACTTTAAATATAACTTCCATATCACGATATAAATTATATCATTTATATAATGAGATTTCAATTTCGTACTATGATTTATTTGATGTTTTTATTCATTTTCACTGTAAAGAGTGAAAATTTCCGGTTATAACTAATTTTAGATAAATTTCTTGGAAACTACATAAAAAATACTAAATATTTAATTCTTCTCTTAGCAAGATGATCGTAAAACTATCCTGAGAAGAACAAAGTATGTAGATGTTATTTAGAATACAGTTACAAAATAATGTGTAATAGATTATATTTATATTAATATTTATCTTTCGGTAACAAAATAATGCAATAAGATATCTGCGTCGTCTTTAATGGCATTAGTAAATTAAAAAAAAATAGAAATTTGTATGAGACTTTGTTACTTATATCTAGAATTGTTATCTCAACCACCATGTCTTCCGATAGGTTTTATCCGTCCACTCACGAGGTATCTTCCGTCTCTCGATTCGTCTTGATGGCCTTGTCTATTAATATCGTAGCCGCTTTCGAGAATAGGCTTTGGACAGCGGATACACAAACGTGGCGGTTTAACACGCCAAAGACAGTTCGTGGCTCGCTCCGATAAGGCAGCGATGACTCGCCGCGGGGAGGAAAGACGAATCCCTGATAAGGGGTCGTGCACCCCGGTTTGGCACGCGTAGTCTCTCGTTGCAATCCGCGTGTATCTAACTGCCTTCGTCATTCGTTGACGTTTCTCCGATTTTTTTACGTGAATGGATCGCGCCGTTTATTGACGTTGCATTATGCAATAACTAAGAATCAATCAGTTTCTGCTCGTTACTTAATTCACTAAAAATTTAAAGATCTAAATATTGTAATACAATATTTTGCTATTGAATTCTAATTAATTAGATTAATTGTATAGTTTTCAAGAGTTGAGTTTAGGACACACGAATAGCATGTTTCCAGATGATTTTAAATCTAAGTAAAATTACAATCGAGTTTTTTTAATTAGACAAAAAATTAACTTCGTCAAAATACTATATACATTTTGCGGATTTTTTCTCGTCACTCGCTTATATTGCGTTATTATCTGTGCGTTGAGTAAATATCAGGCATCGGTGTTGTTCGCGTATGTCGCAATATCGCGTCCACGCGCGATAGTCTTTCAAACAAAGAAGCTTTTTAAAGAGCTCGTGTGACGCTGAACTATGTTTCACGCGAGCCCCATAGAACTTATATATCGTAAAAGAACTCATATATCGTTGTTGTTTGATACCGATTGTACATGAGAATCGCAAAAGATATCGATTTTAAATTATTCCAAGATTGATGTTATAAATATATTATAATGATTGTTTTTTCTTATCTTTTCTATTATTGATTGATTTTTTTGCCAACCAAAGACAGTTGTATATGTATAAATATCTGAAGGAAAAAATAGAATATTTTATGGAGTAGAAATAATTTTTATACGATGAGCCTGTCTCTAAAACTTGCCATTCAAAGTTCACGCAGAACGACAAGACTATTCGTTTTTTTGAAAGAAGGTGACGAAAGAAACAGTCGAGAGCACTCACCATCTCTTGACATGCCGAGGCGTAGGCACTTTTGCAACCGACAGTACTGGCACCGGTTTCTGTTTACACGGTCGACCACACAATTCTTGTTCCGCGGACATTGATAGTTGACGACTGACGACTGCGACCGCCTGAAGAAGCCCTTGCAGCCCTCGCAGGTGATCACGCCGTAATGCACGCCACTGCTCTTGTCCCCGCAAACCTTGCACGGGATTATCTCGATCTGGGCTGCAATCATAAAAGAAACGAATATCTTAATTATGAGGTCCGCTGCGACAAGATGTCTTGTGGAAAACTTTACAGCTCGTCGCAATCTGTTTATTTTACATCGAAACAGCTTCAAAACTCACACGTGTGTATTTAATGATGTATCAACCAATGAGTTACATTTGCATATAATCTTTCTCTCTCTTTTTTACTCCAATCTTACATTTCTTTTTTGTTTCGCTTAATTAATATAAAACTTAAAAAAATTCTATTATACATATTGAAATATTGTAAACCTTATTTTAAGGATCTAATAAAAGTACCTTTTTTTTCCTCTATAAGATAGTAAAAAAAATTCTTTAGCAATATGACAATTTTCTAAATTATATGTGTTTCGGAATTAAAATCAATATAAATTCCAATAAATTCAATGTATTTCATAAGTCACGATAAAATGTATCTTATATCATATGTTACGCATTTGAATCAACAATTTGATTATTTTTTTTTCTAAATTTTATTTTTCCTTAATATTCTACCTCGTATCGAATTGGCTGGCAATCTACGATCGTCGAGGATCGCGCTGCCAACGCCGGTGGGAGGCTGCGCGGATCTGTCTCTCGATCTTTCCGTCGATTGAGGACTCGTACTGTCCGCACCCCACGTAGGCCCGCCAAATCCTGACAGACTTCCTTCCATTTACGGATCTTTCTTGCTGATTTCATTTACGATTTATCGTGGGGACAATTTATTTTTCGCGGCTCGATCCTCCCTTTGAAGACCCGCGCACGTAATTGCAATCGGTCGTCCGTCAAACGGACGTCTTTGATTATTTCTTAATTAGTCTTTGCAAAATCATCCAATTAAATTTCACATTTGCGTTTTGTATGGTATTCTAAAAAAAATGTGTAGCAATTGCTGCAGTTTGATAAGTTGCTTTTTTATCAAGTATTTTAAAAAATGGAATTGATGTGAAATGATGAAAAAGATTTCCAGAATTAAATTGGTACACAGAAAAAAAGTGTCAAATCAAAACTTATACACTTAAATTAACACGTTCATTGTTTCGTATATACGCAACAATTTATAATCACCTTAGAAGAATTTAATAATTTTAAATTTCAACAATATTATAGTCTTATTTTAATATTGTAATTGTCACCTCAAGATTATATAATTATTTAATTCTACTTTAAGAAAATTATAATCTTTGATTTATAAATGTTATTTTCTATCCAATATTGTTTCTTTTCCATTCAAGAAAATTAAATCTTAAATCATAAGAATATACTTTTCTTGATTGAACTATATAAAATGGCTTCATTCAAGAAAGCAATTATTCAAGCAATTATATCTTTCTTTAATTAAAGCAATATAATCTCATTTCAAGATTTCCATGTTAAAATTAAATATATTTTCAAAACAAGAATGTCCTTTTTTTCTGTGTATTAGTACGTAATATTTTAACGTTCAATTGCGTATTTATCTTGTTAATTGAATCTAAATTATTTATTATAAAATGTCAGAAATACACATTCAGAATATACATTCTTAGGGGACAAATAATTAGGTAAAATTCAAAATAAAAGGATTATTATAATAATAATTTCGAACACATATATATATATAAAAAGATTGAATATTGTGTCTAAGTTTTTGCGAAAAATAATATTTCTATATAAGCGAGATAATTTTACGAGTGTCAAAGTCTATTATCGTTATCTGCTAGAATTCGATTCGAATTCTTCGTTCGCTTATCAACAATAAAGAAGATAATAATATCTAGACAGACACTGTGCTATCATAATTTAATTCTTTTTAGTAAATATTAATACACAAACTACATCTCTTTGGTTATTGGAATATCAAATTCAGAAATTGAGAAACCTTTTTCGAATGATCGATAAATCGAAAAGAAAGTAATCTTTTGATTAAATATTGACAAATTTTAATCGTTTCACCTTTTTTAATTGAATTCACACATATTTCTAACATAAAGCATATATCTTTTACGCATTAAAACGAAGGAATGTGAAAGCAAATTTTCCATTCGCAACACGATTATTCTTTCAACTTGCCGAAGAATCGGCGATTCCCGAGGTCGAAAAAACGAAGGCACGAAACGAGAGACTCGGGTGGCGCGCGGCAACAGGAAAACGATTTCGCGAGGCGAAAAAAAGGGCGGACGGAGCGGGCTCGAGAGAGACGCATATAAGACGATTCACACGCGTGTGCGTGGAAGCGTGGTTTCGGTGCGTGCGGCCGGTCGCGGCCGTTTGGATGTATCGCGCCTCTCGCGTCCGGCAACTCTAGCGCCACGAGCAGAGCGTCGAGGCGCTTGCACCATACGTATACCCGGCCGAACATTACATAACCGAGAACGATGAACCCAGAGTACAGTCACCCGGCACGCTCGCATCTTCGACGTGCGTCATGCGGAGAGTGCAGCGGCACAACGGACAGCGCTATACCCGGAACTCCCGAAATCGAAACGATCGCCGATAAATCGTCGATACGTATCGAGATTTCTATTTGATATAATTTTTAAATGAAATGTCCATTAAATAATAATAAACGCGAAATTGACACATGATCTCTTGCTTTATAGCAGATATAGAATAACGTTGAACGATGTATCAAATTTAATATCCGCAGTAGTGTAATAAAATGGAGCACGTATCATGTAATTGATTTTGTTCGTTATATCTATTACTTGTGAAGAGTATTTTTGAGATTTCTTTTTGAAAATTATATGGCATTATATCATCAAGCTTTATTTTCTTCAATTTGCCTCGATAATAGTGTTGATAATAATGTTTAATAATGATAAATAATTAATACCACGAGGAATTCTTCTTTTATTTAGTAGTTTTATATAAGTCTAGCGATATGATTTTCTGTTCGATTTATCTTTGGTTTTTCTTATATTGTAGTGACATTTTCTTGTTTCTTTTTTTAAATCACATTGTTTATTACGACAATATAATATGTATTTGTGCTAAATGCTAAATAAAGCGTAGTTATATGATTTTTTTATCTGATTTAAATACACAGATTGTTTCTATCAACATTTAATGCAATTACATTTTGAAATACGTAAATCTTAATTACATGAATGATATATACATATGATTGTCTTACTCCAGATATTTTCTGCTGTTAATCTATATATTTTATTTTAATTTTTCGAACTACAACTCGACTACTTTCTTTGTTATAATAAGCTTTATTCAACCGAATTTAAGAGATGCAGTGTCAAGTATATTTATGATATAAATGAATTTCCTATAAATTATAATATTTTCTATAAATTACATGTAACTTTTTCGCGGAAACTATTATAATATAACTTTATTATAATATAACGACATCGAGAAAATATTTTGGAAAATAGAATTATTTGTGTATGATTATATTTTTTAAATAATCTCGGACAAAACCGTCATTTTTAAAATATGTTTCAAGATCATTATGCTTAATTGCGATTCATAATTGTCGATCTAGACGAATAAACGTTTGAAGACAAAATTTCTGGAAATTCTCACAAAACTTCCCATATAATTTATGCACGTTATTCCACATTGATAGACGCAATATGAAATAGAAACAATTTCACATGCCACATCGCGCGTAGAGTACATCAATAATATTGGACATAAACTTCCCATTGCAGAGTGAAATTTGATTTTCGTCGAATCCTGAATCTCCTCAGAGATGAACAGTCTTTCGTCCAAAGTGCGTGCAACTCGCGCAAGGGCGACAGAAAAGCACGGGATCACGCATATGCACGCGTGCACACGCGCTCTTCCTCGCGGTATCTTTCACCTGGAGACCTTCTAGTCGCACAACTCGTTTACACTCTGTCGCATACGTTTCACATGACACGCACACGCACAGGCCGCGTACACTTGCGCGTAATCACGATTTTTATCTGACGAGCCGATGGAGAACGAAAAGTTGACGAAAAGAGGAAAAGACAAAGAGAAGGTCACTTTCGCGAATCGATTCTCGTCGATGGGACGCGCTTCCGTTTGCCCGCGTGTCTGAAAGAGATGATAACGACGACGACGAGAAAATCTCGGAGAGTGTCTCGGAGAAACTGGTGCAATGACGAATAGGAGATGAAGCAAAGTGGAGGAGACGAGAGCTAGGAAAGGGAGAGGAGGGCGAGAGAATGTCCGTATATTATATATGTTAACACGCGTCGTATGGCATCGAGACACTCGCGACCGCGATCATTTTCTTCGGTCGATCGGGAATTTCGGGAAACACCCGGAGTAATGCGTGTAAGCGAGCGAGCGGAGAGCGAGCGTCCTCTCTCCCTCTCTCTCTCGCTCGCATCCTTCTCTCTCACGAAGAGAACACCGACCTCCTCGCTCGCGCTCGCGCACACGGCTGGAAAAACTCGCGGAAAGTTCACGACTGGCGGTATGAATATTTCGGGGGTTTTGACGAGCCGCGCCGGCAGTAAACGTGTCGGACGAGGAAGGAGTGAATGAGAGGAAAAAAGAAGGAGAGATAGAGCGTGTGTTTGCCCGCGCCTCGCGAACAGAAGAGAGAGAGAGAGAGAGAGAGAGAGAGAGAGAGAACGAGAGAGACGGAGACGGGGCGAGCGTGAATCAAAGGAAGGAAAGAGCGAGAGAGAGAGATAGAGGGAGGGAGGGAGACGGAGAGAGATGTTTTTCGGGGACCGGCGTTAGCGGGCTGGCATCTCACAATATGTCAGAACTCCCCGCGCCCCCCTTCTTCACGCGACGACGCGGAGGGTCACTGAACTACGCGCCTCCGCTGATGATGGCCGAGTGCCTCACCCTTTGCTCCCTCCACCCCCTTCCCCCCCGCCTTTCCATCTGACACCATCTCCCTCCCTTTTGACGGCAAAACGACCCCCACCGCCCCCGCGAAGACTACCGAACGTTGTCGGCGACGGCCGATCCGCGTCGGAAAGGACCGAAAGCCGCGCCGGCCGGATTACGAGCGTGCAGCGCGCGCTTTCTGATCTCGACTCGTGCGACGCGTTTGCTTTATTAGCGCGCCTTGTTAAGGTCACTGGCGTGCTACCTAAATGCATGCGCGTATCGTGTTTCCCGCATCGGAAACGCGGCTCGCGTAATTTTGGGGGATTTCGTGGCGGGGATACCGTCGCGATTCTTGTTTTTTTTTTCTTCAGAACGAGCGGCTTGCCGGCGTAAACAAGAGGATGAGAATATAAACAGTATTTGCCTTTCTTTTAAGATATCTTGAATGAATTTTTTTTCATAATGTGTGATAAAGATTCCTTATTTCGATTTAATGACACGAAAATGTAAATGAAGGAGGATTTTTTATTTACTTGTCAAATTGTTTAACAGCAAACAAATGAGAGATAAGTGAAAAATTTTTTTGTATATTTAGTGTCGTTTTTATATACATAAATCATACAATTAATTCTAATTATCTTATCAATTTCCAGCATGTTTACACATTGTTTAAATGAGTGACATTCCTCATCAATAAATTAATACATTTTATCTTTGTTTTTAAATATTAAATTCACTTCGTTCCGATTAGCTGATCCTTCTTATGTGACACCATCTGTATCCTCGCGTTTCGTAAACTAGTAGCATCTACAGAAATTCTTCTTTCATATATTATACGGTTGTTTTCCCTCTGACATTATTATCTGATCCTTCGTTCCTTTCTACTTACGTTCACACCACGGTCATCCCATCCCTTATTCGGTACTTTATCATTGCAACTATTTCCCTTCCCTCTTTCCTTTCATTTTTCCTTCATTACCCGACTCTCTCTCTCTATTCTTTCCCGAACACGCGCCGGTTTCATCCCCTCCATCTCCCCACTGCGCCGTTCTTTCCACGCCATTTTACTCCTTCCTTCTCTCTTCGTTCCCTCACCGCCGTTCTCCCCCTACCTCATCGTTCCCCATTGTCCTCGCTCACCTCCCCGTCCTCTCTCTTCTCGCACTCGCCGCTCACTCTGAGTGATTTCCTCCACTCTCCCCCTCGCCGTGTCCCTTTCGCTCCTTCGCTCATTTATTGCATAACCGTGCACACGAGGTTGCCAACCTGCGCCGCGTAATACTCTATAAATACATTTCGCAAATAAATATTCGCGCGACGACGATATGCATGCGCGCGAGTCGGCGATTGCAAGGCGTCGTCACTATCGTCGTCGTTGTTGTCGGTTCGCCTTTCTTGCCGTGGAATTCAACATGTAAGATTGCGCGGATAAAGTAGATAAGCCAGCTTTTGATAACGAGATGGGCGCCAGTGGCTGATGCATATACTGATTCCGTTTATTTACATTGCTTGTTGTTTAGGAAACGGGCGAGATAGCGATTATCGTTAAATTTGTCGCTCACCAATCGGAATAGTTTGATATTATAAATTTTTCACGTATTACAAATTAATTTGGGTTAATCTAAAGCAATCTGGATCTACTTTTGATCGCAAGTCTTTGATATACATTTTTGATATCGTAAAGATTTTAATATCGCGTGTATGAGTTTTAAATATCATAGATTAAGACAAGTTTTCTAGTCACCACCGAAAGAAAGAGATATCTATCATACGTTATTTATAAATCTTTAATGTAAAGAGTCATTAATGTAAAGAGTCTGTAAACATCACGTATATATATAGACTATACCAAATTTAAAAAGAAATATCTATGAAAAGTGTACAAAAATGTTATCGATGCGCCA
Source organism: Camponotus vicinus (assembly GCF_025532165.1). Taxonomy (NCBI): domain Eukaryota; kingdom Metazoa; phylum Arthropoda; class Insecta; order Hymenoptera; family Formicidae; genus Camponotus; species Camponotus vicinus. The sequence goes on along the minus strand of NW_028141967.1, from coordinate 17,220,476 downwards.
TGAGTGCGTGCTAATTACTCGAACAATCACTGTAATTAATAACTTTAATAATTCCATCACTCAATTTACACGAATATTGAGTCGTACAACTGGCATAACACAAGATGGAACCATTTTTCAGTCGGGTGCGTAACGATTCGAATGTAACGTAGATACGAGTGAGTGCAAAGGGTTAACGTCGCCGCTCGTTCGCTCGCATTCACGCGACACGCAGAGGGCTGACGTCACTTCTGACCGGTCCCGAGACGACGAACTTTAAGACAGGCGTTTCCGAGCGGTATAATAAACGTCGAACGCGTAATTCGTGCCAAGTCCGCGCGTAATGCTGTAACCGCGGTATAGCAATACGCTCGTCATCTCGGAAAGCTCGCGAGGTTCAACGACTCTCTCTCGGGCTATTATCCGTCGTACGAGCGACGCGCATTGTTTGGCGAACGATCGTAGGCGATACGCCGAGATTTCGACGACGCAGATCGTGATGACTAAACTGCTACCCTTGTTAACCCATTTCAGCGACGAAATGGAAGAGAATGTAGGAATGTAAAATACTACGCGTAGAAATTGATCATACTAAAGATTTGTATCTTTACAAGATTTGTATCTTACAATTTCTTTTCATTTTTTTTTCAAGAAAATATAAATTTCAGACGACTATTAAATAGAGAGAGGAAGAAAGAAAATGTATACATAATTTATGTGCACATTGTATTAAAATATATAATTCTACTTTATATTATATAATTTTGTGGATTACATTCATAATATATTATATATAAATGTAACTCATAAAATTAAATGTCTGATTTCAGGTGGATCTAAAACATGACAGACATTTCACTGTCACATTAGAAATAATAATAAATAAAAAATTAATTAAGTCCAACAAAAAATTCTTGTATATATTTTCTCTTTTTACTCTCTTTTAAATAAAATATAATTTTTTTTTTAATTTTTGTATCAATTTGCATTTTAATAAAATTTTATCTAGTCTTCTGGCTATTAATGAGAGTTTAGCCTAGTTTGTAACACGATGATTAATAAAAATTCAATGATACCATGTACTAATATCAGATTATTTTGTTAAATTCCAAAAATGATGTATATATATAATGGGAACTTGGATAATATATAAAATCGTTAAACACGAATGAAAATTTAAATAGAAATTCTTTAAATCAGGCGAATTTCATAAAAAATTAAATATCTCGGAAAACCATCTGAACGTGTTAAAACGTTCGGATCAATCCACTGTTAATCACCGAATATGATATGGAGATTATTATAACGCGATAGAAAACGAATCCATTGATATCATTTTATCTCATTTGATTGGAAAAATAAGCTTTGCCTCTAAATAGATATCAATTCTGAATATTTATTGATAACATCGCAATGATAATTGATGCAAACTCGACGTCAGCAGATAATGCTATTTTTTCTGTCGCGCGTTATATTGGCAACATGAGTATATAATCGTCGTGTTTTTTCATATAAAATTCTAATTGCATTTAATTGATGGAGAAAATTGATACATTAGTGATATATCGATGCGTAGAATATGTTTCCTTATATTACTATGCGTTTTTTTTTATTAATTAATTTCTGCAATATTATCTCAAACTTTATTTCAAGAGATCGTACTCTCTAAATTTCTTAGAGTGAAGCTTGCACTCGAAAAATTGAGTGACTGGTCAAATCACTCTAACTAGAGTGATTTGACCAGTCACTCAATTTTTCGAGTGCAAGCTTCACTCTAAGAAATTTAGAGAGTATGATTAATTGTAATTATAATAAAATAATTATTTATTATTATTTATTTTTAATTAACTTGTAGGTTGTTTCTACAACTTTGGATTTTCCTTAGACGGATTAATTTCAGGAAACTAAAATAAAATTATGACTTCGAGTTTTTTTGTACATATAAATAATGTTTATGAATATGTGTCATATTTTATTGTTACTTTTTTTTCTTTCATTTTGTATTTTATTAATTTTTATATTATAATGTTTAAGTTTTTTTATTTATTGGTGTGCAAATATTAAAAATTATTATTATGAATATGTATCTTTTGTTTTATGAGTTAACAATATTGTTCACAGATTATATATCAAGAGACGTATATTCTTAAAGGATTATCATGTATAAATAAATACGTTTTCTCTGTCGCGTACTACGACTTACTTTCATACCGATTGCTTCGCGTTCTGACCTACATTCGGGTCGAGATTCACTGTGTGTGTATGTGTGTGTATATTTATGTGTGTATGTGTGTGTATGTGTGTGTATGTGTGTGTGTGTGTGTGTGCACTCGCTACGACCATGCACTGGTTCCATGAATCGCACTCTAGGAATTGTACTATAACGCAAGAAATCGAGCATGGCAAATGCCTGTAAGTCTTGTAATAGCGACATTCGAGGTTTAAAATTAAATCATGAGAGCACAGATCTATGCATACTAAAAATGGCATATTAGCTTTTGAGATTAAACTTTAAGTGCTCCAGTTATTCTTTCAAGTTGCGATGACATTATTAATATGATGAATTTCAAAAGTCAAGCCTGTAAATAAGAATAATATTACAATTTTATATCAACAATCGACACATTTGTTATTATATTCAGCTCTGTAATATTGCCCTAGAAAAAAGCTTTCGCAAGAGAGACGTTGATTCTGTCGGAAATAATATATTTGTTTAATATAAATTGTTAGATCGAAACTTGTTAATGGATATGACTTCTTCGAGTTTTTTACATATAAATAATACCCATAAAATGATGAATTTCGATTAGTTACACCGATAAACATACATCATTAATAGATTATTACAGAGTTAAATCTAGATTTTAAATATTGATTTGATTTTAAGATTCAAGAATTAAAGCTTCTCATCAAATGACCTACATTTGCTAATATTGTAATTTCCAGATTCATCGTTTATAATTCTGTCAAGCAAGAACTTAAAAAAGTAATGTGGCAAATAATATAAAGTTAAATGACGTTTATAAAATTATGCACGTCATTAAATAAATGTAATAATAAATGAATATTATATTTCCTAATTATCTTGGCTACACGCGCATGAAATGACTACTACAACAAAGTTAATTATAAATCCAATAATACGTATTTTATTTTTTGAATTGAGAGAGAGAAAACGAGAGAAAGGGAGCGAGAGAGAGAGAGAATATTTTAAATTATTTCCAAATATTAAAATAATGAAATTATCAAGTTATTGAAATATAAAAAATAAATGTGATAAGATCACTTTTAAATGCAATAATGAAGATTATATATATTCTTCAGGTACTCTCTAGTAGTTTATACAATATTCATCGAAATTAAATTTCACAGCAATAATTTGTAATAATTAATAATTAATGTTTAACCGCTTTCGAAGATCACTTTTACATTTTCTGTCCTTAATTTTTTAAACAATAAAATGAGGTAAAAGCAAAATATCTCTTGTATATTACACCTTTTTATTTTGTATATCTTGCAAACTTTTTTTGATATTTATAAAATATTATTAATAAAATATGTTTTTTTTTTCATAGAACCACTTTTCACAGAAAATGAAAATTCAGGCAACCGCGTCATGTTTTTCACGGGAAACATTGTGGACATGAATAAAGAGAAAAACAAAGAGTTAATAATATTATTCTGCGTACGGTTCCGGCCAGAAGCTCAACGCCGACTGATCGGTATAATGATAACTGATCTTCAGAGAGTTATGCAACTCTCTCGATTTTACCCCAGTTTATGAGAGATGCAATCGAATAGATGAGCTTTGAAGAAGCACGATTACTCTCATGCTCTTTCTCTTCTCTCTCTATTTATCTGTCTATCTCTCTTCCTTTTGCTCGATCGCGAACAAAAATGACTTGTTACAGTTTCCTTAAGAGAGGCCCCAGATGTGGTAATGCTTGCGACACCGATAGTCTCACAGTGGTACACGTACACGCAGACCGATCGAAAGATCACTCGCTGCCAAGATCGTCCGGCATTCGAAATGATCTTCGGATTTGGGCCGGGCGAGACGCGAATAGCTGTTTCATATAATACTGTAGTGAACGCGCGTCTAAACAGCACCGTTATGAATGTGTCCGGACGTATATTGCGAATCTATTTCCGTTCAGCTTCCTGGAGAACGCTATGCACGCACAATCAATCTATCTATTAAGTGTATCAACGATGTATTTTTATATTCAAAACAATGTATATATCTCAAGGAATACAAAGCAATAGAATAAATACAAGATATTCTGCATAATTTTTTGGACACATCGATGCATTCTTAGGATATAATTCTATTGATTTTCGCGAAATAATAATAATAAGTACTTTTGCAGCAATTTATTAAACATATGATCGAGTTTTAAGAATTGTCAATGTGAATAAAATTTCACTTTATTGCGAGCAATCGTGAAGCTCTTGCCGCATTTCAATGCTCGAGACGACTGTGTTAGATTGTGTTATACTGAGCGCGCCGTCATCTGCGGAACGTTGACCTTTACTTTTTGGCATTTCGTTCTCTCGTGTGCTAAGACTTTGATTATATCGGTCGTTGATTCGTCCGAGCATTTCCAGCGCGACAGAGACCTTACTTTTCACAGATCATGGATTATGTAAACCTTTGTTTGCACAATAAATCCTACATTCCATATCGCGCGGTTAATGTACTTATAAATTTAACAAATATTCGAAATCTTTGATACAAAATCACACACACATACATTAAATATTTCTTAAATTATATTCTACCTTTAAACGAAATTATATAAAATTTTAATAAAAATCAATAAGGATAAAAAATTGTTCGAATGAACTTTTTATAAATAAAACATATAATTAAATAAAATCTTATATAATGTGATAAAAATTATCTGTACGACACGTACATACATAAATCATAGCTAATTTGTAAATAGAGAGAGAGAGAGAGAGAGAGAGAGAGAGAGAGAGAGAGAGAGGAAAAGAGAAAAACTTCGATGTTAATAAAAATAAATAAAACAAAAGCCAATTAAAAGAGCGCGACAAATCTTAGCACGAATTCAATAGTGACAAACGTGTGGGCTTACTGTACTATACTGTAATAAAGCGTATGTCCACGTCGCACTCATTGACAACTCGGTTCGCGGTTTTAGACGACGGTTGCTTCGACGACGGCATATATCGGCGCAATATAGTTTCATATTATCCACTCTTCGTGCAATGAGGAAGACGTATTTCATAATTCCATCGACATAGGTACCTATTGTTCTTTATGTGTACTCTCATCGCCCTATTGCGATAGCCGCATAACCTATAGTCAGGAAGTGGATATATAAAATTCAAGCCCCTCCTTCAAGAGAACAAGATAATATAACTTTAATTCAATCAATTTCTGCAGAACATTAGATCTCGCAATTTCGGGCTCTAGCATGATTGAAGGCTTGACATAAAATTCTGATTCTAAAAGTGATTTATATTTCTTTAAATAAAATTATTTCAAGACACAATGCTCTAATTGATACTGCAAGTATTGTAAAAACTGCAAGTATTTATAAAAGCGTTGAGATATCGCGTAAGAGAAGAATTTTTCTTGAAGTGCTTTTTTTCTCTCAAAATACCCAGCAAAGTAGCTTATCTAAAGCTCTTTATTTTTAGCATTTATATAATATCGTTTATCTCAATCTTAAATTGCAATAAAATCATCTTTATCTTTACTATTTCTTAAAAATGTTTAAAATAAGTATTACTGATCAATTGTTGAATATTATTGTCTAACATCTGTCGCTCAAAAATTCAGTTATTTTTTGTTCAAATGATAGATTTTTCTATTTTAAGTTTTAATTTAGATTATATGAATAAGAAAATGATGAAAACCGTGTCAGGTCAGATTTCGTTAGACTTGGTTAATTTAATGAAGAATGATTCTCTCTCTTTTACGTGAAAAATAGATATGAATCATTTGAGATGTGATGTATTTCTCACGTTAATGAAAGGGTTTTTATTGTACACAATTATACACGTGTTTTATGTCATTGCATTGTATTCTTCATCATCATGCGATCGACGAATAGAGACGGTACGAATCATGCAACGAGTCATTGGTGGGTATCGAGCCGTAACAATTCAATGTCGATGAAATCTCACTTCGATTGCATATCGAAACAATGACACGCGCCTTCGAAATCGCGAATTCATTTTAAATTCGCAAAGAAAGGGTGGATATTAATCTCTTTTCTTCTACATAAATAGTAGTCCTAAGACCTTTTCAATTATGCTATTACACTCATCAAAAATAGATAAAAAAAAAAAATCATCTCTGTACCAGAGAGGAGCAACTCGGATGATGAAAGGGAAAACCGATCCCGAAATCGATATCGAACAATTACCGGATGTAAGCGCGGAAAAAGGGGGTAGGCAAAAGTAGAGGAACGGAAAAGAAGAAGGAGAGAGAGAAAGAGCGAGATGCACAGGTCGCGTCAACGGACGTAAAAGCGAGCGATGTCCAGTTCTTTCCCTCCCCCTCCCCTTCCTCCCCCTCCCCCTCCCCCGGGTACCATCCTCACCCCCGCGTGCGAAAAGTCAACGTTTTTCCGGCGGTCAATACGAGGAGAGAAACGAGCGGGCGACCGGGTGTCGGAAGGTTAGTAACTTGGTCAACGGTGAACGACCGGGAGTCTGCATCACGCCTGCGCCGTTACGCCGCTGACCCAGATGCGCGCAACGTGATTGCCGCTCGGCCGTTCTCGTCGATCCTCGGCGGCCCCCCTTAGGGGGCCCCGCGCGGCCGCCCCGCGGCTGACCCACATCGCCGTTACTACTGCTGGCCGTCACTACTCGCCGCGTGGACGGCGATGCGCGAGCGCGTTCCTCCTTTTGCGCTTCTCCTCGCGCGATCCTTTCCTTCGCAATTTTTTTTTTTCTTATGCCACGTTAATCCCCCCGATATCCACGCGTATATGGACGCCGAGACTTTGGAGCTCTAGGAAAAAAAAATGTGAATATTTATGACGGACGTGTTATCTGTTGCAATCCATCGTATGTCAATCATTTGTCGTAATAATAGCACACGTGGTATAGTACTTTATTAAGTAATCCAGCCGACTATCGTTAAAACTATTAACGGATATTAATCGATTTTAATTATTTCGCATTCTGACTTTGCAGCGCAGAAACATTTATGCAATTTTGTTTATGTAAGAGAAATATAGATCTCGTTATGTAGTAATAAATAGCGTTTAATATATTAAGCTGATTTCACAGTCGATATGTTAATTCGATAAATACTTGAATTTCGAATTTATATGGCATTTACGTGATTGCGGGGAATGTTATTATGTATCGTAATATATGGTATAATATAATACCAGTATGCTTTATTTATTATTATTTGATATTCTTCGTATTATTTTTTGATATATTTATATGAATAAAAATATTTATTGATTGCATCGATTAGAATCGTATTTTTGCATAAGCTGTTTTTTTTTTAAGAACAGAAAGAGACTATTTAATCTTTATAATTAAGAATAAAGTGAAAATTATAAACTTATATATATTATGTGTAATATATATATATATTTCATATATATCATTTTATAAAATTATATATCAATGTCTAAAGAAACCATTCTTGTTTCTCTCTCTTTCATATATAATGATGACATAATTTCCGAATTTCTCCAAAGTTTGCATGAACGATATTGTATTCTTAATTAAAGTCGGAAAACAAAATATCAGGAAAATATCTTCTGAAGAAGTACAACGAAACTTTACATAGATTAATATTCTAACATACAAACTATGTAACGCATTAAGTTATGAAATAATCATGTAGATTTTCTTGCTGTTTGAATCTGCGCCCCTTTTCGCGTTCTGCACCACAGAATTCTCCAAGGTCTATCATCTACGCGACTTCACTGAGAACTTCGCGTTCTCTGATTTCAATCGAATCTCCAAACGCGACGTGAAAAGCCTTTTTGCGCTCCACCCTTTTGCAACGATTTCTTTTATGTGTGTCAAGGACTCGAACGTAATCTTCTTACATGTCGCTGCATCTTCAGCTTTATGCAAGCGAAAAGATAATATTTTATTATTTTGATTTACTATGCAGTTTTATTCCGTTGAGTGAAATCGAACATTGCGTAGGTTTAACGAGCCTTCGAAAAGTGAAAAATCTATACAAGGTATCTCAGAGAAACTGTGTAATAATAATAAAGTACAACAAATTCTTTAACAAATTTTGAAAAATTCTTTTTAACGAATTTTTTCTTAGAAAAATTTAATTAAATCCTCTTCACAATTTTAATATCTTTAATATTAAATATTTTAAAAATTATATCTAAAAGAATAATTTTTTTTAAATATAAAGCATTTTTAATTAATTTGTTTCATGTATTCGACTTTATTTTCAATTTAAAATAACTTCGTATTTTGCTTCTATACAATTTTTATTATCTCAGTCTATAAATGTGCGACAAAATATCTGCATCTTAAAATATCTTTTAAAATACAGATTTATTGGAATACCCTATATACGAAATGTCAAGAGAGCGTTCACCGATTGCAAACTTTTTGTTTCATCTTTTCAGTTTATGCGACCCTGAAGTCGCTTTCATTTGCACGATAACACGAGTGATCGACGCGCGAAATGTGCGCGGTGAAATTTAGAAAGTACGCCCGCATCGACGTGCTTGCGACCCACGTGCACTTAATATTGGGCACACAATCGGGATATTTGAATACATATTACGTGTACATGAGCACGCAGGTGAATTATGCCATCAAAGAGCCGTCCGCTCTATTGTGATTCGCAAATCAAACTACAGTGAAGTAAATTAGTACTCACGCACAATTTAGCCTCATTATAAGAAGATCAAATTAACAAAAATTGCGTTCTCTTTCGTTTCCTCCTCTCAAAAAGATGAACATTATTTTCTATGAAATATAATCAAGAAAAATTTATTTTTAGGATACCTCCCGGCGTTGTTTTCACGTGGTAAATGATCCCTAATGATTCTACGTTGGATTGAAATAAGAAAAGAACTTTTCCGTAATAAAACATAGTCAATTATTGGAACAATATTTCTCGGAAAAATATTTGTCACGGTATATGAAATGTTGAAGGCATGTAAATAATATAATATAATATATTATACATGTTAAATAATAAAAAACAATATTGAAAAAATACTGATTTCGATTTTACATGAGTATTCGCACTACAAACAATACTTGAGTATTTATATAGTAACTGTTTATTATTAATTTTAAATTTGTGGAAACAAAATCAATTTAATATTGTATCATCTATTAATTTTTATTAACGAAATATAATAAAAAAAATACAATAGAGCTTATTATTAAGATAAAAGTATAGAATAATCTTTTTTTCAAAATATTTCTTCTAATTTTATTTTACCATGCTCCATTATGCATAAAATAAGCTATGATAAAAAAGAGACAAACTTGCAAATAACTATAAGTAAACAAAAAATTAAAAAGATTGGAAATTACAAGTTTACGCAATGAAATACGTAATTGAGATGTATCCTGCGGAATATGTTGCAAAATCTGCGATTGTATCATCCCACAATCCAGAAAGAGAAAGAACAAATGGAGCAACAAGACCGATCATCCTAAATCCGCTCGGCGTCTGGTAGAAAAAGACAGTCGGCCGTTGCTCGACCCAGGATTGCGTAACGCGAGAAGCGCGTTTCGCGTTTCCGTCCCCTCGGAGAATACGTTTTCCCCTTTTTACACCGCGCCGGATTATAACTTCGTACTCCACTCGTGTCGCAACGCATCGTCGCAGCCTCGGGCAAAACGCGACTTTGGGTTCTGCGAAAAGCGCGTGTTCACGGAACAGACCTCGGCGATTTCGCATTCGCATCGCGATTCCATGCGCAATAACGAGGTACGAGCGTCGTCGGCTATGTCAGTAATAGTTGGCAGCGAGCGCCATGTATGTATATGTATGTTGTGTGTGTGGCATACGTATGGGATTTTATTAAACACGCGATATTCCGGTATTTTTATTTCAATGAACCGCATCAAGCTCGCTCAAGAAAAGATTATGAATGATCTAGAAATGAAGTTTATAGATAAAAGAAAACGCGAGAGAGAGGGAGCGAATTTCAATATAAAAAACCTCTGAAAAATTCATAACATCTGGTAAAATTACCGATCTTGTAAATTTGATTTTACTTTATTGAATTTCAGATCTCATAAAAATTAGTACGACAGAATTTTATGATCTCCATAAATTTTGATATAAAATATATATTTTTTATCTAGTGATATAAATGTCCTTTATTTTGCAGTGTAGAAAATTAATCACGTCTTTTATCTCCATAAGTTCATCTGCGCAAACTGTAGATTCCACGAATACACTTACATGCATCGTAAATCTTTAATTATCATAGAAAATTAGAAATAATTAATGTTAGATCAGGTTCAATTGGAATCGCTAATGCATCGTCGCCTTCGTCACAAAACAAAGATTCATAATGCGCGGGTGAAATGCGCGATTGAATATTACGTGGCGGCAATGCAATGCTTCGCCTACACCGTTTCTCATGTACCTACATACCTGCATCCACCCACGCGTCACTTGCGAACTCTCATGTTCTACGTCAACCGCATCGTCCGTCAGAGAATTCGGCACGAGAAGAAACTTCCGGGATGAATCCGTCCCTTTTCCTCATTATTATCTATTAATAACTTTACATACTAGGTCTCGAAACGACCAATACACGCGTATTTCTTTATGTTCTACACTTCTTGCGCAATTTCTTACTTAGACGATCAAGCATTTTTCGCAGATATTGAAGATGTAAGAAAAATGGCCCGTTGTTCATTAAAATTGCGATGTGAAAAATCATATTTTATATATTATACATTTTATAAATTTTGTACATTATATTTATACATTTTATAAATTTTGTAAAAATCAGATTTTATAAGTTGAAATAATAATGATTGAAATAGGCTCTATTCGTGTAACTAATAACGACTTGAGAGAATAATATATTTCTGCCAAGTTTCAAAAAAATTTAGTTCATTTTTTAAATAAATAAATAACTTATGTTTAAAAAATTTATAAAGAGCAAGGAGAATGAAGACATATCTAATCGATAATTCATTATCGAGTGATCGCTACGATTTTGTGCAAAGGTGTGTGTGATTGTCGGGAAGCCGATGACAGGGCTTATGCATTACGTGCAAATGCGTGGGCGTGCATGTGTAATCAATGTTGTAATTGGTCGATCGCGCGAACGTCTCTGACAGCGATGTGATATGCATTACTACTCTAAACATTTTCTTCATTAGGCCTGATTACAAGCAAACGAACAATAAAAAACGAGCATTACAAGTTGACAACGTTGTAATAAATCATTGCATTGTAAATTTTGAAACACATCATCTGTGCCCAAAATTGGTAACTTTTATTAAAATAAATTTTTAAAAAGATGGTTAGAAGCAATATAATTGAATATTGCTATATTAAAAAATATCATAAACGTTCAACTCAAATTTATATGGGCTACACAAATGACGATTAAATTCAATTTAAACGTATCAAATATTTTACAATAATGAATAAAGCCGAGCAATATTTTATACGAGATAATCGATGTGGTGTCACACTTATAATATAAATAGTTTTCAAGAGGAGAAATTTAATATACATTATTTCTAAATTTTAATGAATATAAATATATATCGATCTGTGAAAATATAGAATTTCTATGAAAATTTCACATTTTGGAATTTAATATCTTAATTTGAATACTTTAGTGAGATGGTGTATGTTAAATATAAGAATATCGAGGATATAAATTCATTCAAAAATGATACATTGTATCGTTCTTATAAAGATATATACTTGAGAAGTCGATCGAAACTCACGATCGATAAAAAGTACGCGAATAAATGTACTTTAATATTGGTAGACGCCCTCGTTACCCGTAGAATGTAGGTTAACCACGAAGTTAAAAAAGCAGAGTGAGGTATTTTATATTCCGAAGAGCGCACACGGTGTTAACTTTTTAATATTATACTAGAATGCCGTGGAAAAATCGTGTTACACAATGTTCATTTCTACTTAATAATGCGCTAATGGGTTTTCATTTTCTTTAATACGATTTTTGTTATTATACCATTAGATGCAATTTTGTGTATATGTGTTCACGGGTTTTATTTATACATGATGAAAAGCAATAATAAAGTTATAGATAACATGTACAGATTACATATACATATGTAATATGTATGCATCCACGATATACACATATACATATCTTCTAAAAAATATCTCTTTTTATAGGATGATTGATATCGTAATACTAATATCAACTTATGACTTATCAAAATTTAAAAAAGAAAAACATTAAAGATGTTGTGTATGTATTTTTAAAATATCATTTAATATTTAAGAAATGTTCGATAAACTGTGATAGAAAAGAAAGAAACACAAGGAGGGAGAAAAGTGACGTAGACAGAATTCAGTGATTTAATAGCACAGAATGAAGAATTGACACAAAATCTTATCATTTTCAAAATATTATTACATTTGCATAAGATTATTTTATTCTTCTTAGATATTATGTATCGTATGTTTATTTATAAACTCAATTTTTTTCAGAACTTTGACATATAAATTTATTATTCTTGTACACTAAATTATAAAGAGAGAGAACACTATTATACAAAAATTACGGAAAAGATAATTTATTGCAGTAATAAACATCCAATACACAAATATATGAGAAAATATGAACTATTTCTTGTAACTTGTTAAAGAGACTTAAAAAAAAACTTTTATTACGCAGCAGTACTGACCATCCACAATATGCGCAGACATTAAACATAAGTAAGAGCGTTATCTAGTAGAGTGTTATCTAGTAATTTCAACTATTAAACATATTTTCTAGAAAAAAGATATAAGAATTTATTGAAAAAATATGAGAGAAAGAGAAAAGAATATCTAATTACGCATAAACAGATATAGAATTATCAGTAATATCGACATATTTATTTAAAGGAGAGTGGTTTTTACTGTTAAAAAATTTTAAAATTTTTCGTTATTTTCAGCGAATTATAACGAAAGATAAAGTGATAATACAAAAGCGTCTTATTATCTGGAAATATCAGGCCAAGTCCTCGAGTTTTCAATTTATAAAGATCGAATAGTTAAAAAAAGCACATATTAATTAATTAATAAAGAAAATTTATTAAATTACAAAAGAGAAAGAAACTCTTCCTCCAACTTAATAAATTTAATTTTCATGTTAATTACAGCTTGTATTCTCATAAAACAATCATTACCTCATGTCCATACATAAATGAAAATTCCTGATAGCATCGAATAAATATAAAACTATGTCAGAGATACACAGATATATTTCTCTCGACATCGCGAAAACCGATATAAAATTGCATATAATTGCGATCGAACGGTCCGCACGCATGCCTCGAAATACGAAACCGGTGCTGCTGCGCCGAGTACCGGCGTAGCGATTTCCATTATCAGCGATACCCGGTGATGCGATGCACCTTTTTGGGAGCCGCAGTGACGCGACGCGGGGCGTCGGTCGCCTACGGATACGGAGGAGAGGCCGAAAGTCGGAGGAAAGTCGATGACGGCGATGATGCCGCGTGGTGTGCGTGTGCGGTGCGTGCGAGGAGAGAGAGAAGAGACAGGCGGAAAGTGGGACGGGGGACGAGCGAGCGAGCGCGAAGCGGCGGGACGGCGGGGGCGGGGGGGCACAGCGAGGGGGCACTTGCGAGGGGAGCTGCAGCGTGCGCGCATCGGCGCGCACTGCACAGTGCATGCACCTTCGAGAGGTGTGGGTGAGACGCGCGCGTGTGTTGGCGCGAGCGTGTAACTGGGTCGCGGGTTCGACAACTTCAGCCAAGGCTGCTCGCACAGTGGTTCTCGATCCTCTCCTCCTCGCAACAACACGTTCGATTTTGTATCGAGCCGCCGCCGGCGGCGTATAACACGCCGGCGAAAGCTGCGATATTATTGTTATTGAGATGTGATGTCTTTTTCATCGACATTGTTCCCGCTGTTTACAATTATGGAACGAAGCGTCAAAAATTTACATTGAAACGTGAACTTTAAGAATTTTATATATTAGCGCGGTATGTATTATAAGATAGAAGAAAATGTAAAAACATAGAGATTGAGATGAGAAAAAATATAAAATATAAAATCATATCTTTTATATGAAAAAATGTAAATATATTTTTTATATGAAAAATTATATCTTTTATATGAAAAAATATGCATAACAAGTATACAATTTTGGCCCAAATAAAACATGGAATATAAAATCTTTGTATAAGTAAAATATGAAATGTAAAATTAATATTCAATAAAATATTAAATAAAATATTGTAATAATATTTATAATGTATATATGTCGTATACAATTTTTATCTACGTTTATTCTGGATAACGCGTATTTTTTTTCAATGTGTATGAATTCGAGGCAACAATTGATACAGTTTTGTATCATATAATAGTATTAATTTAAAATGGAGAGATAAGAGAGAGACATCATCATGCAATGTGTAATTTAAATAACAATACTATATAAATAAAACTATTTCAATGTGTACGCAAGTACTGAGATTAAATATATAAATCCTCCTAAATTACTAATCTAATAATCCTATCATAAATATTAACTCGATATAGCTCTACGATAGTTACATTAATATATAAAATTATTGCGTTGTGTGACATTTGTAATATATTGATTTAAATGCTTCGAATAATAATTCGATTTTCAAGTACGGAATTATCACTCGAATAATTAGATTCAGCAAAATATGTCCCCGTAGTTTGTTTCTTTACCCATGCGCGAATCGACGAAGGAAATCGCGAGTCGCGCTAGGTTGCGAAATATTCTTGCACGTAGCCGAAGGCGAAAATGGCAGGTGTCATTGCGGTATAGCGGTGGAATTATGCGACAGGTATTACGCTGCGCTATGTATTCTCCATTTGGCTGCTCCATCTCTATCCTTTTGGTCAGATGACAATTATTTTTTTGTCTATTTTTTAATCTTTCTGTGATAGATTTTTTTTTCAACATGTTGCATCTTTTGTTCTTTGCGCGTAAAAAGGCGAAATGAAGATAAAAATGACATTTTTGATGGACTGTTTGAAAAAACAATCTTGTCCTACAAATACGAATTGTGTTTTCTATTAATCGTAGATACTAAAAAAAAGATGAGAATATCTTCTAATTATCAAGACATTTGAGAACAATCGATGCTATTCTATACTTGCAAGCAGAAGGCAGGAAATGTTGAACATGCACGTATATAGGATATTCGTTCTTTCACCTCCGAGTTATAGAACGACCGTTCTCGTTTCACAGTATTGATCTAATGTTGACTGTTAAAAAGCTGTGACACAATCAAAGATCTCAAAGCGTATTGTTATTTGAATTATTCGAGCTTTATTTTAATTTCTCAAATTTTCTTTAAAAAGAACCGGGGGAGTCTTAGATTATCGAAGAGATTGCAATTTAAAAAAATCCCTCTTTTTTTCAATACCTTTTGAGTTTCGAAAATCTGTTGAAAGTTAGAAATATCGAGTTATATTCCATACGATTTGAATCATCATGATGATCGTGTTGAAATTATTATTTCGATTTCAGAGTCATTTGTATTATGACATTGGACATCGGTCGTGACAGGGGAGACGCAATGACATAATATCACTGGAGAATGGGAATTACCTTCAGAAAGATCAATGGTCCGCCAAGCGGTGCTTTCGCTAATCGCTATAATTATTGATAGGAGCTTAACGGCGGTAACAACGGGATAACGATCGCGAGCTCTCTCTCTTTCTTGCTTTTTTTTATAGTACCGTTTAAAGTCCCCTTGCTACGCAACACCTCTGCTATGGCCCCGATAAAAAAGACAGTCACGTTGCGTAGTTTGTACGTAAATAAGCGCCGGGACGAGATCCGACTATCATATTCACGCAGGATGCGATTACATAAACCAGCAGTCTTTCTCTCGATCCCCTCTACCATTCACTTGTTCTTGTCTCTGTCTTTTTTCTCTGCTCATTTGAGAGATCTTTAAATAGAGATACTTCATCTCAAATTAAATTACTTTTTTTCTATACTTTTTCTTTATTAAATTTATTTCATTACATTTATGTTAAGAGATTTATATATTCTATTAATAGTTTTATTTTTCTTACATATTATTAGAAAAACATAATTAATTTTTCTCTTTTTTTATTTTTGAACCATTTAATATTAACTTAAAATATTTCATAACATTATTTCAATCTTAAACTTTTGCTATTTCAATATAATTGTGTTGCCTGGATATTTAATCTCATATTATTATATATTTCTATTTTTTATTAATAAATGTCTTTTTATTCGTTTTATTTTTATTTTTTAGTGCGCAAAAACATTTATATTTATCACTTTTATATTTTTTCTGTAAACATGTATAATTCCTTTTAAGGTTCTCTCTGTGTGAAATCTCTCAATGAAAAGTCATATAAGATAGCCAATAAACTTTATCCTCTATTCCGCTTCTATTCCACTGTCGCTCTTTGTGGCGCGTGCAACACAGGTATACGCAGGCTTGAAAAATACAAAGTTGGCGTGCTCGAGCGCGAAATCGCAACGACACAATGCGCCGCGACGCGGACGTTGAGTAAACACGACGCTCCCCGGAATCGATTTCTCCACCCTGCGCAACCCCCGTTCCGCGCCGTCCTCTCCGCGCTTCCGTTACAAGCATGCATCATCCGTCGTACAGCTGAAAGCGCAACCCACCCCCGCGCGCGATCCGGCTTTTGCTGCGGTGAAAAGTGCGTGTTAACGATTTAGGAGACTGATCCCCTCTTCAACGAAGTTATAACATCTATAATAGAAAACACTTCCTATTCATTAGAAATGAATTGGAAGTACTTTGATAGTGTTTTGTTTTATTTGATTTTTATCTCACTTTAATTGAATCGCGATATACCATGGAAATATAATTTTTATTTATGCAATAAATAAATAAATAAATAAATATATATATATATATATATATATATATATATATATAATTTCAATAGAACTTTTCCATTTAATTATACAAACATTGCAAAGATATAAGGTATATTTCTTGAATTATTGGAGCTTTAATAATTTCAATTTTCTGTATTTTTGCTCTGATATAATAAATTAAATTTGATTTTCAAAAAAACTGTCCTTAAAATCTTAAAACTAGGATAATTTTTACAAAACTGGGACGCCCTGTGCATATTTGTATGTATTATTATTATACTTTACTAATAATATTTTAGACAGAGAGAGAAACAAATTTTACCTATTTTAATATATTCCAGAATCTCTCTTGTTTTAGAAATTCTACATTCGTGTAAACGGATGAAGTCGATCGATTTCTCAATCTTATGGGGTATTTAAAGCTTTGCCCTGCCCTGCTCTGCTTCCGTTCCTCGTCCTCTCCCGCTTCCCTCTACAGTCTCGGTGGCAACCCTCTCTGTAAAAGCGACCGTGCCTCCCTCTTGCAATATATGTGTATGTGTATGTGTAGATGTATGTTATGTAAGATTTACATCAAACTTTAACAGCATTTTCTTCAAAGAATGTGACGGTGTTTTGTTTAGTAAAAGTTTATGTCAAGATTATCTTTTCTCGTAAATAATTACAAGTCCTAATAAATAAATCTTGAATATAAAAATTATACAACAAAAGATCAAAAACTTTTAATCTCTGAAAATCATAGCTTTTTTTCCAAACTTAAAATTTACGTTAGTTGAATTTTTTAACGTTACAATATTATTGACGCTTTTTAGCAGAGAAAAATATGATACGAAAAAAATTGTCTAATTCTATATATTATTATAAATTATTATTATAAATTATTTTATTTCCCACGTAATTTAGAAGAATAATTTACAATTCATTCTTACACGATTTATACTATGTCGCATATAATAATTTTTAATCTAATTATCATTTCTGTAATATTTTCCTCATATTATTTAACATTTAATCTGTCTGAAAGAAGCGGCACTGCCAAGGGAAAAATTATGCACGCAAAGTGCTCGGTGCACAATCAATCTCGGTTTTTCCCAATGCTCTACTGGAGATAGATCGACGATCAGTTCCAAGGACGTTACTAACAAGTCTAATGATACAACGCTCGCATAGGTATGTTCGAACAGATAGGTCTAAATCGGTAACGATGTCGACGAGCCAAGATGCTCGCAATGTTGTCCTACATCCGATCGCATCGTAGCACGCAGAGACCGTGCAGTCGATCGATGATCTTCCCTTTTCTGCGCTCCCCTTTCTCGCCCTTAATCGATACCAAGAGGACTCCATTTATGAGAGCATTTAGCGGAATAATTTCAAGCGGAGCATATATATTTTCATTACGTATATATTATTATCTGGAAATTCGCGCGTAGATCTCTAGATTCCTCTTAATAAATGTCGCTATTTCTCTGCGTTTAAGGATGAAAAAAAATTTAAAAAAAAAATACATAAAATTTTTCTATTAATTTTTCTATTAATCTTAGACTTTACTTAGATCGCAATCGTAATATTGATTACGTTGGAGTCCCGTGGAACACAAATGTAAAAGTCCGTCGAAAAGCCACCGCGATATCGGGATATCCCGCTTTAAGGAGCTTCACGCTCGCTCCCAAGGCGCATGCACGTCGTTCCGTAACTTCCTTCTCGAGGATCTCGAGACTCGTCGACGCATTATACCAGTGATTCCCCACATTTTCAACGCACGACAGCACAGGAAGTAAAAACTATACTGAACTCGTTCACGTCTCGCAAGGCGCATTACCGGGCTTTTTCCATATCATATTCCGCGATTTGCAAGCTTCCGCTAAATTTTTGCCAGCCTTGCTGTAAAGCTACAATTTTCAGCAAGTGGATTGCTACTAGGATTGTTGATTCTCCGCCATTCTTGAATATTTCAAATATTTGTGTGTACACACTACATAAACAAATGAGATTGTAATAAACCGACTATATTACATTTTTATTTTATGATTACGATAATATACGTTGCATAAATTAAACGTAAACAGAAATATTAAAAAGATGGAAACATAATGTAAAGTATAAAAAATTAAACTAGATATTTAATAGAAATTAAATGCGCGTTCGTTTAGTTTCTATTAAAAAAATTTTAATTATGTATTCTCTTTCCAGAAACAAATACCAGTAACGACTCGTTAGTTTGTAATAGGCTGAAATTAAAAATCAGCAATTTCTTTTCTTCCAGCCTTATCGTTCCATCATATTTACGAAAAGCCGATGCTATTCACGAGCTGGAGATTCTTGCACTCCATTAACACAGAGAGTTTGCATCGACGAGCCGGAAAGCCTCGTCTCTCTCGTCACAGCGAATGGGAGATATTACAAAACGGCAGTAGAGCATTGTTTTACATCTCCCCCTGCTCCTCCCAGTCCCTCTCGTCTCGTTTCCCTCTTTACCCCGCCTTTTATCTCCCAGCGGAGAGAAACGCTCGTGCTTTCGGACGATGCGGAAACGGTGCACGTGCGAGCATATCGACGTTTCGCCGTCGCCGATGACGGTGGCGGTGAAGGCGGCATCGTCGTCGTCGTCGTCGTCGTCGACGTCGACACGACGAGAAGCGCCCGTCGGTTGCACGGCCGTGCAACTATCGATCTGGGAACCCACGCTTCCGTTCCTCCTCCGTCCTCCTCCGTCGTCGCCGACGCCACCACCACCACCACCACCACCATCACTATCACCACCACTACCACCTACCTCCCGTAACTGCAGCCGCAGCTGCAGTAGCAGCGACGGTAACGACTACATCGGCGATTTCGCGAGAAACCATTTTTGTTTATACCCGTGTATATTATTATTTAGCAGTGTCGTTTTCTGTTTAATTATGTGTATTAATTCAAAACTACGCATCGACTTTCTGCTCAAAAAAATAATACAATTCTAAATAAATATAATTCTCCTAATTCGGAATAAAATTTGTTGGAAGAAACCGGTAGATTTTATGCGTAAATACAATAGACTTTCGTAAACGTTAAATTAATTTTTGTGCAAGATTATATAATGCAATATAGTAATTCTATATGCTAATCATGTCATATGCTAGTATTAATTGATTGCTCGTTATTGTATCTGTATTGAAATATGCATGAATAGTGATGAAGCATAAAATTATATTAATATATGTAAAGATAAGAGTATATAAAATGAAAGAGACAAGAAAAGAAGTAGTTAGTTCTAGTCACTGTGTTACTGTAATGATATTTATATATAGCTCACTATTTTATTTTTATTTCCCATGATCCCACTAACAATTATTCGTATTATTTATCTATATAATTGCAAGCGCAGTTAAATTTCTCAATTTTCCTCTTAACGATTTTAACGATACTTTTAGAAGAGAATACTAAGAGAAAATAAAGAGCTGTGTGCAGATTTATCTTATAAATAAATCTTTCAGGTGTTTTTGCGCGCGCAAATCTGAAAGAAAATTCAGATATAATGTAACGTGAATAAAATATTAAATAACGCTTACATAAAATAAACGACGAGAAAATATTTCACCGTAAGTCGGTAACAAGAGCGCAGTGAATGCTATATCGAGAATAATTGTACTTTGCACGACGACGTTACATAGAAATAAATTTCATTGCGCCGTTCCAAGAATAAATTAGTCCATGATATTTTATTAGCAGAGCAGCGTACAATTTCAAATAATAATAGCGAGCGATTCCGCTCCACGCGTCGCCGATTGACTTTCGCATCGCGGACGAATTATCATCACGTTATTACGCGATAAAACGCGCAATCGAGTACTTGCAACGCAAGATAATTGCTGTAAACAACTTCCAACAGAAGAATGTATTCTTTTTTTTTTTGCCGTCAGTAATACTATTTTATCACTTTCGCCTATTTCGTAATGCAACTTCATCCGCATCTTCACGTTATCTCCTGCCTTTTGATCGAGAGATTAACTGATTGACGATTCGTTTACGTACATACGAATTAATTAACGTACACGTGTACATTTGCGAATATGCCTGTGTAATTATTAGGTCAAGGAGATAATTAAAACCTTTGAATAAATGAGATAATATATGTATGAATATATGCATGTGTGGGTATTGCCAATGATAACATTGTTACTTTTAACGATTTCATGATAATTAAATGTTCAGTAATTATTTATTAATAATTTTATAATAATTTGACATTTTAAAAAATCATTTCAATATTATTATTTAATGATTTTAATTGGTTTTAATTGGTCTATCTTTGTGCTCTTAGACGCTTCTGAAATAAGCCAAAGGAGTTATATGCTTTGAATGTCTACAGCTACTCTTTGTATTTGCATTTCTCTTTCTTTGATCGTTTTTTCTTTTTTTTTCTACGACTTATCATAGCTTATTGCCACACTTTAGTCATGTAAATATCTTACTTATAGCTCTCAAGGGGCTTGTCCTAGATTTCACATAAAATTGCCATCAATCTGTTTGTCTAACCCTTCGCGGACGATGGCGTTACATTGAAATTCCCAACGACGCGAAAGGGAAAAGTTGGAGGACATTCTCCCCATTTCGACGAAGACGACGTGACGCGTTGTTGTGAGACATCGATGACAACGACAACGACAACGAACTTTCGATTGACTTCGTCGTCGGGCATCGGCCAGGATATTTTTTGCAGGTGAAAGCTATGGCCACGTGAGATACACTCGTGCGGTGAACGCTGGCGCGCATTTTCGGAGCGGACGAACCGGTTCGAAGGTTTTTCGTTGCGAAACCATCGTCGATGTACACCATCGTCGTTTCGCCGTGATCCCTCATTTCGCGCGTCATCGTCTTAACCACTTAAGGAATCAAATAAATATCAAAGTACTTGTCAAAGAAAGATTCTCTTAAATACCTGGATAAATATATATCAGGCGCTAATAAATCTTTCATAAAAAATATCGCAAATGTAAAAAAAATATAATGCAAATGTAATATAAAGTTAAAATCTCAATATTATATTAAAGTTGTAACATATTTTTACTTTGCATTATTTATGTGTAATGTTGTGTAAGCAAGTATTAAGTGATTAATTATTTAAACACACTGTAACAATTTACATCGAATATAAGATTTTCGCGATCATGTTCAATGTAGATCAAAAGTATGAGTCATGATATCTAACTACATTTAATTAGAAATAGCATTAGTTCATTATAAATCAGTGCGATATTAGTAAAAAACATAATTTTTGTTATTTATCTTTATAAGAAATTTTCTAATTAATTGATAATTCTATTACGCTTTGATCTTGATTATGTTAATTAAATATGAATTAATTTGTCGAGAATGCTTTAATGATTCTTGTCAAAGTATGTTTAAATTTTTAAAAATATTAGAAACATTTGATTTTCCTACTATTTTAAAGCTTTTTATAACATACAATTGTAATATACATTTTTTACACAACATAATTAAAAGTTCTAGTCCGTATCATAATTAAAGCCAATTAACAAAAAACTTTCATGTTATAATTTATATTATAATTTATTAAAAGTAATATTATTCGTTTTATATTATATTTTTATTTAATATCTATGGAATTTTAAGTGTTACACGCACAATTGATTTTCTATACTTTCTGTTAAAGATTATAAATAATCTTTAAAGATGGTATTAAATATTATAAATAGCTCTCTACATTAAAAATTATAAAAAGCTTCAATTCTTTAGCATATTTTTCGCACATTATATTAAATGCTCTGCACTTGCTGTCAATTCTGATTAATTTGAAATATATTTTTTAATATTTTTGACCTTTTTTATATCTTTCCATAAAATGTCAAATTACTAAAATAGCTTATAACTCATATAAATATACATTTTATTTTAACACATACGAAAGAGTTTAAAAATTGAAAATTATCTAAAAACACACCTAAAATTTATGTTAAATGTTTATATATAAATATAGGAAATAATATTTAATATTAATTATAATAAAATTTGTTGATTGTAAGCAATTAATTGTCATCAAATTTTTCATAAAAGAATTATTTACAACAATTATAAATAAAAGACGTTGAAACAAAGATGTGTATAATATTATTGTGTGTATAATATTATTTGAAACATATACGCAATGCATATATTTGCATTCTTATTAGAGATATTCTTTGGATAATCGCATTATTGTATCAATTACTGTCAATTGCCATTGACAATATACAATATAATTATCGGTAACAATATATAATACATACGGTTCAAAGGTTTTAATTATGAAATCAGTGCAGTATTATTATTATGTGCACTATCAATATCTGCCTAATTTATGCATCTGTCTATTATTATTCTGTATACTGATACTACGACACAGGAATTGTGATTTTTTTGGAAATCCGTGAAACAAAAGGTAGGTTAACTTAATTAACACGAAAACGGAGCTAATATTATTCAAGATCTAATATTATTGAAGAAGTCGTTAAGTGTAAAAACAACAGCCCACATTTTCTTATAATCATTATTTTTTCGAATTTTTTACTTTGCTTAAATATTTTATATAAAATTAAATTTGCAACTTCAATATTCGAAATATTCTGAAGAGGATCAGTTTAAAAAAAGTCACGATTGATCATGCATGTATAAAAGATTATTGTATTGAAATAAAAAAAAATTCTAAAAAAGAAGAAGGAGAGAGAGGAACAATTCATACTTATTACGAGATGTCTAAAGACGTGTGGAAGTTTACGATATCGAGCCTCGCGGTCGTCCCGAATACGAATACTCGATCGAAACGCACGATGCCGAGCGAATTATGCAAAGCGAAAGTATCCACGTAAGAACGGGTTGCGCAAAACCCCGTAAGAAGAATACCCGTGTGAGGCCAGCTGGTAATATTGGCGAAGAGGAGGTGAGTCGTCTGTCGGCAGATTTTGCGTCGCCCCCATAAATAGATTTGTTTTAAGATTTATTATCCTTCACGTCTTCTGTCAACCTCAAAATATGACTCGAGCGAGAGATGTAAATAAAAGTAATCTATTTCTATAATTATTTTAAGGGGAAACAATACTGAATTGATTAAAATTTGCATTACACAACATTTTGATTTAAATTTATTTTCACGCTAATACTCCTGATCTATTTTCATTGCAAAACTGGTTCACGCCATAGTAATAATTATAAATTAATTACAACCTATATACTAATGTTATAATGTATCACAATACGCAGCATATTAAATTAATATGTTAAGTATATGTAGCGTATTAATCTCATATACACATAAATATATTATGGGAATAAATATATTAAGTTAATGTATTGCTATTATAAATATCTGTATCTTCTCCTCTGCTTCACTTTTTTGTTCCTGTATATTTAGCAAATGCATTTAAATAATTAATTTAATAAATTAATTTAAAAAATTAATTTAGGTAAAAAAATTAATTTAATAAATTTATTTAACATTTTCTCCCTTCTTATTTTAATTTCTATATGAGCAAAATTTATTTTATTTTTGAATAGTTAAATTAACATGAAAGAAGCATCATCGTATGTATGCTACGACTCTAATCAAGATTCTTAATAATAGTATGCAATAGTATGCATATAGAGTGTCGATTACGATAGTCGTGCATCAATATATTTTTAAACCGGGCGAATTGCACTGGCACCGACGTTCGCAACTGATGACAATTAATAAAGTAAAATATGTAATTCATATTTTAGTGATAATAATATTAAAACAATATATTGTACTTTTAATATTCTATTATTTTTATTTCTCGTATTATTTCGTTTCAGAAAACAATTTTCATCGATTAATTATTATTAATTATTAATTATTAATTATTAATTATTATTAGACGAGCGCGCCACTTTATGTTATAGATTAGTATGCTAATTAATTCACAAGAGATAATATTTGGTATTGACTATCTGTTGTTTTATAAGTGGATATTAAAAACGTAAGCGAACAATCCAGGCACAAATGGATGTGCCAAAGCGATGTGTAACGAGAGATTTATTACAACGTTCGGCGCACGCATGATTAATGGGATTTTATAATTCACGTCGAATGGCGATCAGACATCGCGTTCTATTTCGTCATGTAGATGATATATGAGTATAAAGGGTTAAAGATCGAGTATCCCAATATCTCAATATGCCTCAATATCTCGTTTTTGCCTCGATACAATTTTAAGATCTAGAAATTCAAATGCCCGAGATTAAATCAATTAAAATATTTCAGACTTTTATAGATTTTACAGACATGTATAAATATTCATTACTTTTAATAATGTTACGACTACGTATCTGATCTGATTAATATTTTCTTAAAACTAAGTGTACAAAAAATCTATCAAGATTAACGGCCGTTGATAGCTCTCGATTTCAAGTTAGATAATTCCCAGTTAGCGGATCGCTATTCTCATCTAAATTATCTCATTTATGATGCGAATAGGAAAAAGGAAGATTAAAGCCAGTTTAGCGATCGATTAACCCGTAATTTGTCTGAATCTTATAAGTTTGAATATTTTTTAAGTAAACCGCGTATCGTTCATTTTAATCTCGCGATCGAGTCCTTTACCTTTTATGCTCCCCGACGAGGTGTGCGGTGTTTGGGGCGCGTGCGAGGTCAACGGCAACGGCGAACCTGAGGAGGTCGCGGAGTGTTCCAGCTTGGAACTCACCGCGCTCCACATCTCGAACATGTTGAACGCCGTGGTGACGGTGTCGTGGATTGACGTTTGCCAGGCTGATGCCCTGTTGAATCACCGGGCGCCCTTTGCCGGCCCGATGTAACATTCGCGGTCGCGTAACCGCGTTAATCCCCTGAAGATTCCTCTCGCTCCCGTTACAGGGTCGATGCGCCACTGCTCTTTAAAGGACGATCTGTCTACTATGAAGCGGCACTCGCGATTACTATGCTATTGGTCGATTCATCAGTCATAAAGTTCGTATTTCCGTCCTTTTCTTTTTTCTGTTTCTTCTTCTTCTTCTTCTTCTTGTTCCTCCCCCTCCTTCTCCGCCTCCTCCACGCCACCCCAATGATAGTGCAACGTGACACGATTTATCGCGTCCTACCACTCACCCCCTCGTACGTAAAAATCGTCGTTGGCTTAATGATTGTAACGATGGTAGTCGCTCTTAGTCACCCCGAAGTCGTAGCACGCCGAGTCGAGTACTCGTCGTGGTCGTTAATGTCGTTGCGCTCACTTCATTTGCTGTTATCGCGGTCGTTGGCGCGCTTTCCGTAACCGTTGTCCACGTAACCGTCGTTGCTGTCATCGGGAATCGCGCGAACTCCCGACGACGTGACATGGCTTCGTCGAATTTCCCTTCTAGTTCTCGATCTGGAAGGAAGTTGTCATCGTGCCGATCATGCGAGAGTTGTCGTACATATGATGTTTTATATCCTCTTTGTAATTTTGTTGCTAATGGAAATTTGCAAGTGACTAAAAATATTAGCAGACTCTTTACTGCATTGTATGAATTTATATACGTGTGAAATTTATTTATTAATTAGAAGATCTTGGGAATTAATACAGATAAAAATTATTTCAAATAAAGCTTTGTGTGGAATTTCTGATTTTTAATCCATTTTTACATATTTGTTTACCTCTCTTTTTATGCTATTATCTTACTTTAATTTTATTAATTTTATTTTTCCATAAAATCCAACATGATATATTTTTACATGCATTTAGATTAATCCGGTATAATCAGACCTCTGTTACAAAAATCTCTGATTTAATGTAATTTCATTTTATTTCCACAGTTTCAATAAGTGTAGAGAAAAACGAAAGAGGATTGAAAACATCAAATATAAGATTAACTCATGCTTGATCGGACACAACTTCCATCGAATCGTTTCGTGCTATTTCAATTCGAACGGAGGAAGATTAAAATTTCGCCAGACAACGAACTACATTCGCAAAATTGACAATTAAAAGAAAATTCTCTGGAGATACGTCATGAGGAAATTGCGACGAATTACAGATGAATAAAATAAAATAATCAATTCGTAGAAACACCGACACAAAATTTAAATTGTGAGACGTTATGTAATACTTTCGAAAGTTCTCGAATCAACTTTCTAAAATGGCAATCGAAAATCGCTTTTATGATATGCAATCTAGATAAGATGTAATAATAGCAAATACAAAAAGCAATTTATATATATATGTATATGTGTATTTTTTTTCAATTTCTCGAGCATAAAGATTTCAAGAATATTTTATAGCCAATTCTTTAATCAAAAAGCTTTCGGAAATCAATACATGTGTACTAAAGATACACATTATAATGCATTTAAAAATTAAAGATTGCAAACATTCGATTACAAAAAATATAAAAGATAAAAATAGCTGTTAAATAAAGGCAGTTAAAACAGGATCGTTTAAGATTGAAAAAAAGTAAAGAATTTAAGTGGCAAGTATATAAAACTTGACGACACGTCATTAATCTTGAACGATCGATCTCGTGAAAAAGAGGCCGACTCCTGGCGCATCGATCCTGCATTTCCATGCACCGTGATGGTTCCCCTTTAATCCCAACCGCGTTGCAAGCAGCGGAGAGCTCGCGTTGAGGGGAACCGCGCTTCGCTATCGAGCGAAGCTCGGCGACCACCGGCCGAGCTTTGCGAGCCTGTTTCCCAACCACCCATCCATACAAGGTGTCCCAAAAAAATGTACACGCCGATCGTGCAGCGAAATCGGAAGATTGATTCTTGATTTTATTCAACTTTGTTTGTGCAATTCAAATTTTATGCAATGAATCCTTAATCTATCGAAAGGATATGTCAGTTTATACGTCCCAAATGTTTAATGTTTAATTTTTGACGACGGGAAACCAAACAATTTCAGGAGGATTAGTAGATTAAAATATAAGGATTTAAATATTCAAATTAAAAATTCACTTTTTTAAGAGATTTATCTACAGACTCAAAAGATCCAGCTGTTAATAATTAATATCTGTAAATGTAATAGCGTTCAATAATCCAAGGAAATAAGCAGATATAAACAGCTACATATTATTTATAAATTAAAAAGAGATATTAATATTATTATAATTTTGTGAGTCTTGTGAAGAGAGAATTCTCGATTTACAATCGCTTGGGAAACGCTGTTCTCAAGAATACTAAAATCACCGTTATATATGAACGCGGTGGATGTCCGCTGACCACAATGAAAGGAGAAAATTGCGAGAGAAGAGGAAGGAAGGCGGAAAGTACAAGAGATAGAGGGAAAGAGGAAGAGGGCTCGCGGTACCGTACGTACGGTTTATGTTCCCACTAGCCTACTGACTCGATGCTCCCTCTCAATCTCTATCTCCTTCGTTCTATCTATCCTTCGCTTTAGATCTAGCGCGTATCTTCCTGGATTAGCAAAAGATCGCGTTGTCCAATCCATCGCAAAAGGGTGTAAGCTGCTTTAAATCCGATTTATTGTATAATTTTATCGTAATAATTTTAACTAATAAGCTTTATTTTAATAATTTTTTATTTTCATTCAAGCTTTTTAATTGTTATAATCAAATTGAATGATCAGAAAAATTAAATTTCAATAATAAATGTCATTATATATATTTTATATCTAACGAATAGCTAACAATTTTAATTTGCTTTGTCTGTGCCTTTTATCTTTACTTATCTTCATATGTGAAAAAGATAGTGCATATTATATGAAGACATTAGAAGAACAAGGTGAAATTTAATTGTATATTTTTCTTGATGAAATATTATTATTATTAATTCTATTATTAACGTTATTTTTACTAAAATGTTATTTACATTTATATTACAATTACCTTCTTCTCTTCAATAATACAAAAAATATATAATATTTCGCGATGTTAAATTAATATAACAAAATAAATAAAATGAGGTAATGATCGTGATTGTTTTCACTTAAGTCGTAATGTATGCTAATGAAAAGTTTCAAATATTATCTTAGAACTGCAGCGCGAATAAGGACTAAAAGTCGGTGAAGTACGGCGCGCGGGCGTGCGAGCTCTTGTTCGCGCGTGTGAATTACTTTCGCCCTGGGGGGGCATCGCATCTTATTTAGGTCGTATACATCGAGCGTATACTTCGGTTCTGGCACGAGTATGTCGGCGTCGTTATTACGGCATCGCCATTATCACGAGAAAAAGACAGGAAAGAGAGAAGGAGACAGAGAGAGAAAGAAAGAAAGAGAGAGAGAGAGAGACAAACACATGCACAGGTGACCTGACCGTGTGCACGCGACTCATATTTATCCCCACCTGTCTCGATCTAAGTGACTTATTGAGTATTTTACTTGTTTCGTACATTCAACGGAGGTAACAATCAAACAGTAATCAGACCTGATCTATGTAAATAATTGATTTCATGCGGTTTGAAGACGATAAAAATAATACGCGCACATTTTTAATTATACAAATAAAATCATACACATGTATGACAATTGACATGTAATATATATGAGCGGTAAATTAAAATATATAACATGCATTTACAAATTAACAAATATGTTTTATGAAAATTTGCAGCAAATTAAAGCAAGAACAATTATGGATTTATTTAAAACTGAAGTATTCATAAATGAATTTCTTATTTTTAATTTCAAATCTGATCTTTACTTTCTAAAAAAGGTATAATTAATAAAGCTACTAAAAATTTATGAAAACTAATTAAAAATTTATAAAAATTGTTAAATCAAATGATATTTTTGTCATCAATATGTTTAACCGTTATTTAAGAAACATGATTTCATTAACGTCAGCTAATATTTTAAAATACTTTATAATTTTATGTTTCCTATCGTCTTTGTCCCATCACGTCACATGGATACTTCCGGTCGTTTCACGAGGACACCGTTATAGATAACAACGGGAATATATATATAGTCTATCTTCTAATATACATTCTATGATTATACCATATAAATTACTCCGTGTACTGCTGATATCGCATATAAATTTTGCACATATATCGATTCAGGCACTTTTAAAAATACTAAATATAGATCTTTCTTACAAATCTTTCTGATGCTTATGAAATTTACACTAAAAAATCAATAACAAGAAAAAGAACCAATTATTGGCCTCAATTTTTCTTTATTTTTCAAGACTTGATGTAAAAGAGTTTTTTCCCAAAGTGCATGATAGAAAAAGCAAAAATATAAATAGAGTTTTATTTTTTTGATATAAAAAGAGTTGAAAGTAAAAAAATATTTCTAAAAAAACATTTCATAAATATATCTATTGAAAATTTTTTCAAGTATTGAAGAATAAAATTAACATTAAAACGCTTATAAAAAATTTTCATTAGAAGATAAGCGATATTAAATTCGCCAAGTAATAAAAATTCAAAGTTACGTAAAAGCGCCGGATATCTTTTTTATGCATATATTTTTAATATTGATTTTCACCTGATTTAAGGCACACACAAAGACACAAAATTCGTTATTATATCACAAGAGTTTTTAGTTCTTCTTCGTATCCATTTGTATTCAGAAAGGAATAAATTTCTTTATGTTATCTCGCGAATGCAATATATCTGCAGAATGAGAACCCGCACTTTTCTGTTCGCCTGCGTGCAACACGCGCGCGCGCGTGTGCGTGCACACATACGTATAAATGCATACAGTCGCGCGTCTGTATCGCTGTGCGTGCGATGTAGGTATTACTTAATAATATTCATAACCGGGAGGTAAATGCTGGAGTGGGCGAGAAGACGGGAGGGAGAGCGAGAAAAAGCGATAGAAGCAAAGAGACGAGAGCCTGTCGAGAGAGACAAATATCGCGAAACCGTGGATGATCGAAGATATGAGAAAATAAGAGAAACGTAGAAGAGATCGATAACGTAAAAATGAAAAACACGTCATTAATATTTTATAACGTCAACAAGCTTTCTTGAGTGGAGAGTGAATTTTTTCAAGAGAAAAGACTCGTTAATTGAAATTGAATTTGCATGATGTTTCTATAAAGACATTGGGGAATAAATTACACTTTTTTACGATGTTACACGAAATTTCGAATCTTCCCGTAATAAAAAAATCAATCTTATGCCTTGAAGTCGGGACTTTGATTGCATTCTTTGTACTAAATATGGCTGTCCTACTATCCAGTGCTAAATGTAATAGCGTTAATTTAATATTTACAAACCAGAGTCAGATATTCGTGTTTAGCAAAATATGTAATGTATCAATATTTAGCAAAAATATATGAGAGGCTTCATATATATTTATAAAATTGTGAATAGGAAAATAATCTGCACAATTCAGTTAATTATCAGAATATAAGAAATATGACAAGAAATTAACTTTATCACTATATTAAAATAATATTAAAAAAATTTGTTTTCCCCCTTTTGAGATTTCTATTCCTAAAATGATTTTTTGATATGGTTCCTCGTACAGAGGACGGACAGTATAACCCTATTCGATGGCATAAAGTTTTCATTGATGCGAAAGCTAATGCACTCTACTCCAGAGGATCTATTTCTACGTCGCTGTCTGGCACCGTTATGACGCATTGCTCCTCCCAAGAGAAACACCTCCTCCCCAGAGAGAGGGTGAATCGGCACGAAACGAGTCGAAGGGATGCGTTTTATCCGGCGACCCACCACTGTCGTCGTCGTTCGTCGAACTGAACAATTCCGTAACGTCGCAGCGATCCTCGAGGACGCGCCTCGAGGTATCATAAAAGAATGCGGGGGCAACCCCGAAGAAGTCGCGGTGACACTTGCTCGCACTCGCTTCTCCCTCTACTCCACGTTGGCGAACGCGTTCGCATCACTCACTTTCACTGACGCGCCGCGCGGCGGGCCGGCCGCTACTGTCCTCCCGCGCGCAAGGGGTGGTACCCCGGCGCCGGCACGAGAAAACGTCGATACTCCTCTTTTTCCCTCTCGTCGCGGGAACCCCGGATTACAACGACGACGTGCGATCACGACAGTGTCCAGGGGCGCGCGATACACGAATACCAAGAGGACGACGACGGGCGATCACGAGCACTCCGATACTCCGATGGACCCTGTCCGTCCGGACGTGCACGACACGGGGCGTCGTCGACTGGCGCACTCTTGGGCGGACAGTCACGAGCAGTCCCACCGCATCCCGACTATCCGCGCGTAAGGGTCGCACGCGGACCAAGTAGCCGCGAGGACGGGCCTCGGCTCGCCGCGTGCCATCGGTCCCTTACGCGGGGACGCGGGGGTGACTGCGGCGATCTTGGGCGACGCGCGGGAGGATCTCGGGAGATTGCGCTTCGCGAACGCCGGTTACTCCGCGGATGCCGGACAGCGCGCGCTATCGGGGGGAGATCACTTGGCGGATCACTCCGAGACGCACGAAGGGTCGAACGAAGGGCGTTCGCGCGGGATGGTAGGGACAGGGAGAGATCCCGCGAGGCACTTGAAAGAAATCGCGAACTGTGTCGACCGCGAACGATCCCTTTAACACCGTGGCTGTCGCGCGACCGTGGCTCTGGGTTGACTGGTGCGCGTCGCGCAAGACCGGAGAGAGCCAGCCCCACCGTTTGCCCTCTCGCTCCCTCTCTCTCTTCCCCTCCCTCCCTCCTTGCCAATGTCTCTCCGTCTGTCTTTCACGTTTTGCGGGCCGGTTGAAGAGAGAGTGAGCGAGAGGGACGAAGAAAGCGTGAGCGCGATAGTAAGGAGGGCTAAGCGCGCAGGGCACAAAGTGGGAGACAGGCGTGAGGAAGGGTGGAAGGAATGCGGAGGGGATGCGAGGGAGGAGGAAAGAAGAGAAGGCGCGTCGTGAGTAAGGAAACTCTCATGACGGGAGGGAAGAATGAGGCGAAAGGGTGAGAACGGAAGGGAAGGTGGTGGGTTTTCAGATAAGTCGAGACTGAGGAGATGCGAGAGGAAAAGGGTGGTAGGGTCGCTGTAAACAGGATCACGTTGGGGTAGGTCTAGCCGCGACCCATGCTCCCTTCGATACTTTCCGGAGTTTTCCGCACGGACGCGGATGACGCTCTGATCGCGACGTGTTAGCCCTTTCGATGTTAATGATCCTGATTATAAAGGGTGATTCTCTGCGACAGGATGTTTGTAACAAAAATATGAGCTTTTGAAGTGAGACTTCAGCTTGAAAAGTTCTGATAAATGCAATATGCTACATTACATCGTTGTAACGTAATCATATATAAAAAAGAGCTGTTGATATCACTTTATAGCTGCTAATATTATTTTCGCGATTGTGATAAGCTTCTCTCCTAATTTTCTACACGTTCACGTGTTAGTTACAAATTTTTTTGACAATAATGATTCATAAAGAATTATATAAAATCTCATTTGAATTTAAAGACAAATTATTTATATGAAGCTTTTAATTAAGCAATCTTTTTGAGGTGTATTAAAATAATCGTGTAACGAGCAAATCTTCAAAATTATTAATAAGACTTCGTTTAAAGCGCGTTTTTTTTACTCGGCGTCCCGATTATGTCAACTCTTCGTCGCGCGCTAATAAATATAATAAAGACCGATTTCATCGTAAATGTAACACATATGCGTGACAAAGGGGTGGAGGGGGAGATAGGGGGATAGGGAGGGAGTTATAAAAGCGTTTACTTTCTGTCTATGAGCAGCGAGGCCGGTTACAGGATGGCGCACGCACTCACCGCGCCACGATCGATCTCAGAAGCGATCGATCGGTAGGGATGCCGCTGTCATCGTCGCCGCGACAAGGTGTTATTCGCTTAATAGAAAGGCGTCGTCGTCGTCATTCCTACTATCATTAAGTCTAATCTACTGAATCTTGATTTCATTGGAGCAGAGAGCGAGACTCGACTGTGTTCGATTATCGGGAACAAAACGCTGATGAAAATTTCAAGAAGACATTAGTGATTTATGCGAGTAAAGATCATAAATTATATCGAACACATCGCTCGAATGTATCTTCGCCTTCATTTCGGGTAATGATCATACTATCTTTTTCCTTTCTTCAAAGCAGTTTTCCATACTGTGCGTTTCAATATTAAATACACCTTTTATTATCATCTTATTGAAAAGAAGAGACGTATATTACATCATACACAGAGTAACGTAATGAAAGTGAATATTTGAAATTAATTTTTATTTGAAGTTAAAACTCAGGAGAAAAATGTTTGGAATAATTTCATAATTTTTTGTAATAGCACAAAAGAGTTCAAATTGAATTAATGATTCTAATATTTAAGTAAAGTTAATTATGAATAAATTAAAATGATAATTAGAAAAATTGCTGGAAAACTTGGCAAAAGCGTGGAGTATTTTCAACGAGCGTTTGTCTATAACATAATGAATCATGCGCTGAGATATGAGAGGAGGCAGAAAAGAGGTGGTCTAAATCTAATAACGAGAGTCGAAACGGTTCCCGAGATATAAATTGATAATGTAAATGGCCCAAAGAAACCTAACGATCGTCATGGCAGTAAATAAATTCTAACCACCGTTCCACACAGAATTTCTCTTCTTTGATCTTGCTCCAGTCTTTTCTTTTTACATATTTTCTCCTCTGGTATTATTTTTCTTTTCAAAATAAACATTTTATTGCTTATTTATTTTTCTTTCTCGACTGATTACTGTCAATAATTTTCCTATTTCCATATTTGCGTAGTTTTTTACGCATTTCCTCATATTAATATTTCAATAATCAATATTTAATTTGAATAAAATATGTGTTTTTAATTTTATATTTTATCGTAAGCAATTGGTGCAACTTTATTCAGCACAATAGCTTGATTCAAAATTTTAAATTTGCATAATTATGGTAGCATTTTTTGGCATAACAGTTCATTTTCACTCGTTAATCGAAGTACATATATAGAATCTTTTCTTGATTGTACAAAAGCGTCCGACACTCGATATCGCACCGTTAGGTCGTTCACTCCCTCCCACTCAAGTTTATGTCGTTTCGCGCATTATTCCAGACGACGGATTCTCCGCAGGTACGTGGGAAGACGGCGGCGCGATCGAATCGATCGGACCGAACGAAAGAGAAGAAGTTCTCCATTATCTGATCCCCCATTATCTGGTTAAAAAAAAAGTAAAACCGGAATTCTTGAAATTGTGATATATAAAACCCATCCGGTGCTATGTCTGCGCGAATCGAAAGTACTATCGATTGTTCGGATTCGAATTGTTCAAATTTCAATGTAATCGAACATGGTGTTTCTAAATATCCGGAATTATTTAAATAACAATTATAACCTCAAATTACACAAATGACGGCTCTAAATTAAATGAAATTTATTCAAATTTAAGATATAAATGTGGATAGTTAAACAATAATTTCTGAAACATTTATATTTTTTTCTAATTAAAATAACTAATTTTTTATTTTACTATTGATCGTTCGAAATTATGTAATTTAAAAAAAAATATTAATATTAAATTACTGTAGAAATTGTGACTGATATAATTAAAAGAATCAGGTTAAATTAAATTATTACAACTGCAAGTCTAATCTTCGCAAATATGTTGCGAAATATTAAAGAGATTGCGTAATTCATTTTCAGTTGAATACTTCTTTCTCTATATTCATTACTAAGGTATGTAATAAAAAATAGTTAAAACATAGCTTTCCAATTTATTAACATAAAATATGACATCAGAAAGACATGTCTTATCATTTTTCCACAAGCTCAGTCTTAAGTAAAAATTCCCAAAATATGGTAAATAAATGCATTAATTAAGAATGATATAATATGATGTAACGTAATAGGACAATCATATATTATTATGGCATGATACTGTTACTGTGAATTTTCACCGTTTTACCGATCATATGCGTAGAATCGTGCGAGTTTGGTAAAAGACTGTGACGTAATTTTGCACCGGTTATCTCGTCTGTGCGATGAAAACGACAAATTACAGTTATTTACGCGCATCCACTGTCAATGACCCATGTGGCTTAAAACCGGACATAAAAGAGCGATGGCTCGAACGGTCGAGGACATTGCGGTTTCGGAGTCGGAATTGAGAGTTTCATCAGTATTTCGCCTATCAACACGAAATTCCGTTATTATAGGTTCCGGTACAAATTATTATGTTGTTTACATGTTGTTTCCTTTCAACATTTGAGAGAGAGAGATATAATAATTAATTCATAAAATATGTACAATTTAAATGATGCGAGAGGCAGAGCTAATCATTATTATACTATTATTATTATACTTATTAATATACATTTAAGAATTAATATTATTTATTATTATAATTTTATTTAATTATTATAAATAATTGTTGCTGCAAAATTTGTAATTAAAATAAAAAAAAACAGATAAATGCAGGACTGCCAAATAATAATTATCGGCGCTTTTTAAAGTTCCACGCACCAGTTTGATTCATGTTCAAAATTATATCGTAAATAATAATAATTATTTATTTTAGAAACAAGTCAATTTTCCTGAAAATTGTGTTGTTTCTTTTTCAATTATTGGCTTATTCATTTGAGGCTTAAGTTAAGTTAATGATGCTTCAGTTAAGTTAAGAGGATATATTATAGTAAAACACTTATTAATTTCAATCGTATAATCAATCATCACCGAGAAATATTTTTTCATTAAAAAAATTAAAATAAGAAGTAAATATTGTATTTGTTTCACGATCAATTGACGTTGCTAAAAAACGAATCAATTTATGTTTTAAATAAAATGCTTGATTAGAAATCTCTCGATTCAAAAGCAGAAAATTCATTTAAGATTTTCTCTTCGTTAATAATAACTTATATTCTCCATTATGAGCAGCCTAGATATTACGACATAGCTTACGTTCTGCTTAGGGTAGCAACCCCCGGCATCGTTGCGACACCGATGTAAACATAATGCGACCGAGGTGCAACGTGACATGAGGGTGGCGGGATCTAACGTTCCTCATCGCGATCGACATGGAAGGTGGGCGGGGGTGGCCGAAGGCTTTTTTCGTTTCACCTTTTCCCCATGCACGAGGGAAGAAGGCGAGGCGAGGCAAGTCGGGGCGGCGCGATCGATAGTCATGTACGCGTTATACATATAAGTGGGATCGATGCGGGCCTAGGCACCACAAAGAGCGAAGGATGTGTATAGGTATGTAGGTAGGTAAGTAGGTAGGCAGATAGGTAGGCACAGTAGGTTGGTAGACCACGCTGAAAGCGTTCAGGGATGTACCGTTAGAATCGCGTTACCCGACGCGGCTGTTGCGCGTGCCAACTTTTTGCGACGCCATTGTCATTCCCGTCGTTGTAAATCGCCGCCGAAAACCTTGCCGCGGAATCGCCGCGATGGCGCAATCGCGCCGTGAAAGTACTGCGAA
This sequence comes from Camponotus vicinus, assembly GCF_025532165.1. Classification (NCBI taxonomy): domain Eukaryota; kingdom Metazoa; phylum Arthropoda; class Insecta; order Hymenoptera; family Formicidae; genus Camponotus; species Camponotus vicinus. The sequence goes on along the minus strand of NW_028141967.1, from coordinate 17,183,165 downwards.
TTTGCGACGCGATGCTGCTGAAATAGAGCCGAGACTTTCCAGCATACGATTGGGACCGAGCTTGGAGCGTTTAATATTGTAATTCGTGTTAGCCACGATTACGTGTATGACACGTATGACAGATTTATTCAGACTTCGAGGCAAAGTATTTATGATAAAAAATGGCTAAATATTTTAACGGGTTGGCAGTAAATACAAAAATTAAATGAAAAAATAATAGAATCGCTCATAAAAGAAGATAAACAAAAATATTATTTTATGGATATTAAAAGAATAAATTAATAAAAATAACTCATTTCTCGCACACATTGCAATGAATAATTTACGTTGAAAAGTAGAAAGTGAAAAAAGGTAGAATCAATTAAATTTAACACGCATCAAGTTCATCAAGGCAAAAATTTCATTTTCTCACATATTGTTCCTGAAATTACTCAATTTCCTTCATTTCAATCGAGCATTTGCCGCCATCAAACTTATAGAGTCAAAGGTAAAACGCCGCATATAAAGTTCAGTTACAGAAAATACACAAACTCGTTTCGCGAGATATTTTCCGCGTTTACTCGCGAATTATTGGAGCGCAGTAACCATGCTCGTTGAAAAAGCCGTCATATCGAACTCGCGCACGAGTATCTCAAGGTCGAAAGTCTCCAAGCCGTATTTTCTTCGACCAGCAAGCTTTGTTGCGAACTGGCGAACATGTTAAAACCAAAATCGGCGCGCACAGTTAAACGGGGAGCTGCTTTCTCATTCGGGTTCATTGCGCTCTTTCGGCGGGACCCGCAGCGCAGTAAACGTGCGTACAAGTAGTAAGGTGAAATTTCCAAACGCGAATTCCGTCGTAAATTACGTTACGACAACGAGGCGGTTGACAAGCGGTCCTCTCGAATACCGTTGCACGAGCCGACAAAACGGGCCCGCCCGACTCTCTCAACGCAAAGTGAATTCGGAATATCGAAACCTTTATTTTTTTATGCATTTTTTGCATTCGCCATATCCGGAAAAATCGGCATATGATGGGTCACGGTACATCGGCAATTTTCTATTCTTTCTGTTTTTCGAAATCACGTTCCTGAGAAATTTTACTCCTTCGCCGAATTACTTTCGAGAAAGTTGATAAAGTTTTTGTAAAAACTTAACAGCATTCATTGCCTACTATTATATTTATCTGTAATTGAATATTATTTGTATATTGATAGTAATTTAAATCAAAATCAATTAAGAAATTTTATTATTATTATGCTTTTATAAAAATTGCGTTGCTACAGGACCGATTCAATCTTAAATTTTAAATCTCCATTTCCACAATATTCTGATTCATTATTAGGATTATTAGGATAATTCCTAATGCTCTCAGTCTTCTTTGATAATTTCGAGAATCGAAAAGGATCCGTTTCCGACGAAAATGAGAAAGAGAAGGTGAGAGAAAGATGGAGAAAAAGGGGATATATATTTAGATGAGCTGGACCGATGCCAAGCTCATCAACGAAAATGAAATCTGGGTCTTTCTCTCTCTCTCTTTCTCGTTCGTTTCGAGACGCTCTGAGTTGCTGAAACGTCAACGACATATTCGCGATACATGCGTATGAAACTTTATCTCGCCGACCTCCCTTTACGTTCTGCGATTAAAAAAAGATTCGAGTAGACTAAAGACCTTTCAAAAGATTATGCGATCAAAAATCTTTGAAGTTAAGAATCAAGATGTCCTATGGAGCACGCTCGATCAATCGCATTAAGAATCTATCTGTCTCTCAGTGATAGAAAATTTAGTAAAATTTAAATATTATTCGTCTCATATGTCTTTAAAAGAAAGATATGATAGATAACATGCAACAAGAGATTTGCGCAGCTGATCAAAAGTATATTGTGGAATTTTTTATACGTAATATCGAAAAAATACGAAATTAAAAGTCGATAATTCCTATCATTTTTATATGGCATATAAAATCATATAAAATCATATAAAATCATATAAAGACAAATCCATAAATCTATAAAGAACTTTTCCACGTCGCTTAGTATAAATTATCTAACAAATTTATAAAGAAAGCAGTGCATAAAGATACGATGGATTTGTAGATCAACTGCACGTTTCCGACAGTACAGTTTATCTGGCATGAAATAGCTTCGTGGTTTTCTAATAAACGATATACTATATGCAAGCAAGTAATAAATATTCGGATTGCGCGACATTTCAATCACCCTTCATTATGTTGTCGATGTACACCCGAGGCTTAGCTGGTGGCAATCTCAGTAGCGTAAATCCGGCTTTCGAAGAAGGCGCGAGAGCAAGGTAGAGAAACGTCTGTCAAGCTAGTCGAGCTTTCCCCGCCCGCGGCGTCAAAATCATTTCCGGGCCCGGGCCCGGGTCGGAGCCCGATTGTAACCCGGGTCCATTTTTGTCAGTTAGGCCCCTCTTGTTCTTTCACGGATTGCGTAACTCGTACGAAAAAAAGAAAGAAAAAAATGGAGCGTGTATTCTTGAACAACACAATCAAAGAAAGAGATAGGAATTTAAATAATTTTTTGCTTGCCCCTATAATTAATTTTTTATTTGCGAAGCGTTTGCTGATCGATATATGTTATGCCATCTTCATTAATTTGCATTTTTCTTCAAGATATAATATAATAATTTTTAATATGTAAAATAAATGGATAACATTAATTTACTAGATTATACTTTATAAGATTTAAATATATAATAAAAATATGGTTAAAAAGGTACATAATAGTCTTAGGTTGCTTCACAATGAGAGATCACTTTAAGAAACTTCTTGTTAAAAAAGAAGGCAACAAAATGTCAATGAAATTAAGATTTGCTTCAATATATAGAATAAACTCACGCAAAAAATACTCGTAGCGTTTCTTTTGCAACGCGTTTCTTTTTGGGGTCGCGTCATAACACTTCAGAAATAATCGTGCGCGTAACAAGCATAGAAAGTGACTAGACCAGTCAATGTCGAGCCGATACTTTGAGATCGCGCGATTCAAGCAACCGATTAACCGATATTTCTGCCAAGGCACATTTTACCTCGTCGCGATCCGCAAGTCGTTCGTTTTCACAACAAGATCCCATCTAGCATAAATCTATCTACAATTATTGCGCAAATACTCGATAGCTCATCGACACGGCTGCATTTTATCATTTCTCGATCTATTTTCAAACGCCATCGGCTAAGCCGGCGGGTGTGTTTTGATTTACTATGTATGTGTGTGTTATATTATATTTTAGCATGTATTTTTTCTATCGTAATACGTTGCATAATCCTTTCTGAGTTGAATAATAATGCGCTCTCCTCTTTTACAAATTCCAGCTACATGTGCGCTTATTCATCGATTTGAATTTTTGATATTACTTTTCACCATTAAATCTTTATAAATTAGTCTTTATAAATTCTTAAATTTAAATCTTTATAAATTGATCTTTATAAATTCTTAAATTTATTCATATAATTTATCACACGAATTGTTCATAAAATAATATCAGGAAAATTTAAAATGTTTTGTAGAGAGCTGTATTTGTTAATATATGAATGTACTCACTGCAAAGTCTGGTCTCACTAGTCGCCGTACGTGGCTCGAATATAAACACATGAAAGTAATGGTCTTACCTGAAATAGAAGAAAAAACATGTTAATATGAAATGAAAAAACTAGGTTTATCGCTTAATTATAGAGAATACTTTCCAATAAAAATTAATTTTGCTTGTAATTTTAGTAGAAAAGAGAGATAATTAATAAAAAATCATGTATATAAATAATTGTAAGATAGTTCATAATCTATTAATGTATCTAATATAAATTAGACTAAAGATCATATAGGCTCGACGATAAAAAAAATCAAATTGAAAATAATAAAAAGGTCAATGTCCGAGCCAAATAAGCTGTTAAAACAACATGCGATTACATATTAGAAAATTAAAATGCAATTTACATCGAATACAAAATGTTATAACCATGCGTTTCAATCTCGCGTTTTACATAAATTAAATCTAAATAATTGTTAGCAAAAGCTCATAAAACACGTTACAAAAATAATATAATTAAAACTGTTACATAAATGGAGATGTCGATCATAATAACGATCATAATAAGTTAAAATAAATTAAAAATCTAAAAAAAAAATAAATCATAAACTTAAAAATGTATATTTAAACAGTCGGAATATTAGATATGTTAAATTAATTAAGTTAAATATATATAAAAATATATATAGAACAATTTTTTAGATAATTAAAGTGGCAGTCGAAGATATAAATAAATAAACTGAAAAATATACTTGAGCGTAAAAAATATGAAACCTGAATTGAACAGAATCATATAATATAACGTGTCTAATATGTACATATGAATATATGTATAACTATTTAAAGACTTCAATGTAACGCGTAATATTTCTAACTTTCCCTCACATCACTTACAAGTCAGGCAAAACTTCATAAAGATTATCGAACTTCTAAACAGCTTAAAGTAACGTAAAACGAAGTAATATCGAGCTTACGTACAGGAGTATGCGAATTAGTATAGTTAGATTGATTGCGTAAGATGCCGGAGTGACATTCGAATTGATTCTTTCCACAATTGTACGACGTATCAGAAGTACAAAGTAACGTTCAATCGAACACAAATAGACAATACTCACTGAAAATTTACCGAAATAACGCTCGCGCACAACCATTCAATCCAATACAAATAAGCAATATTCACTGAAAATTTACCGAAATAATGCTTGCGCATAACTAAAGACGCGCATCATGTCCGAACCGTTTGAAACTGCCGAAAGCGCCAACACGCGGAGCCGACGACTTCCGAATCCACCCGAACACAATCAAGTGCAATGTAAAGTGCGCAACATGAGCGGGATGCGTTTGAAGTTGCCGAAAGACCCTCGGCAACATTCGAACGAGTCCGAGCGCAGTTGACACTTGACAGTTTGACGAGACGTTTCAAATTTTAAACCGCAGAGTCCCGACTAAAATAAATAGAAAAAAAAACCTGTGAAACTGCAAAAAATTGTCAAGTGAAATATGCATCGTTTTTCCTTCGTTCCGAGCATTTGCGTCAATCCGACAGAATCGATCGATCGAGCGCGCTTTCAAACGTCAAATCTCGCCGCTCGTCTCATCTTCTCTCGCGTATCCTTCTCTCGGGGATCCTTGTCGGCGAGGAGTGTCGCAATCGGAAGTTTCGTCTCGCAACCGACGTTCCGACTCGACGCACTCGCGGTTGCCGTGTGAATCGCCGAGCGAGAACGTGTCCGTTGGAGCAACTCACGTTTCTCTCCGTCAACATCCATGCTAAGTTGGATTCGTCGGCGCGAATAAAAGGTAACCTCTTTCTCCCTTCCTCTCCCCTCGCCGTCTCATGCTTGCCTATGATGCAAAATATTTATCTCGACAATTTCTGCCTTGCACGAGTGCTTTACTCTTATAGCGTTTCTCGAGGATGTGCATTTTTAAAAGAGACACGCGAGGATATTTATTGACATTTTCGCATTTTGCTGTCATTTTGGATTTTACGTCTAAATAATACCTTGAGAATTTGGAGATTAAATGTAACGATACATGATACGATTAATAATTCACTTTTATTGTCTCGTCAAGTTTCTTTCCAGGCGATCTCCAGCGACTGGCCGCGTCCGAGCTCCATCGCCGTCCTGTCGGTAAGAACGAGAATCGACGGTAAATTCGCGGCGGTCGATACTACTATCGAGCAATCGGGTACGCAATCAGTCCGTCCGGGCGCTGCCGATCAAGTCGAATCGAATCCGAGCCGAGCCGAGCCGAGCGAAGCCGAGGCGACCGGCCTTGCAAGGCTGCCGGTCATTGAACCCTTGGCCTACTGTCGTCGCGTGCGCCACGTAACACGTGAGTGTACACACGAGTGGGGATAGGTGACGAACGCTGGAGGAAGAGAAGGACGAGCAGGGGGGTGACTTGGAGACATCCGCGAGAGGATCGAGAGCCACGCGCTCGCAACTTGATGGAGGTGAGTCTCCTTATTCCTCGAATGTTTTCCCCGTGTTTTTTTTTTCAAACGGTATCCGATACACGGACGATAAAATTTACGAATTAAAGAGTTTTAGAGCTCTTAACAAGGTGGCAAATTAGAGTAAGCGTTAATTATAATAGCAACATGTTTCTTCTTCATGCGTATTATAAAGAAAAAGAAATATGTTGTTGACGGAATTAAAATTTGCGACATTTCCGGATGAAATTTAATCTTTATTATCTACCTCAATATTCGATGAAAAAAGCACGAAATATAAAATTAATTATTAATTAAATAGAATTAATATAATAATATTAATATAATAATTAATTTAATTATTAATTTAATTAATTATTAAATAAATAGGAGCTTGTTTTTTGTGTTGGAGAAGTAGATAAATTTAGATTTTTATTTGGACTTTTTTTGGAAAACTGTTAGCTGCAAGCTTAGAATAAACTAATGATTAAAAGCGCTATTCAAATGAAAATGCGAAATGATATTGTGGTAGGATAAAAAATGCACTTTTTATACGAATGTGTTTGAAAAATAAGATTATTGTTAATAATTTTACGCGAATGAAGAGGCCAAGACCACGTCATGGTCGCATGCGATTTGCGCAATGCGGGGCTTCGCTCGAACATACTATTACTGCATAAAGCTTCGGATAAGCTCGTTATATACCGACGTAAATTTTTCTCGACAGACTGATACATTAAATTGATACATGTGACTGTCTCCGTTTAAAATAAATCTTTTGATACAGGAAAATGAAATCCTCCTATCATTTATACGTCCACATTTTATTATCACAATTTAAATCTGTATTTAAATAAGTAATTTAAATATGAGATTTAGACTGAGAAAATTTAAATTTAAACTGATTATCTGAAATGGCATACTTCTTTGTGTACTTTTAAATTTAAAAATATTTTTAAACTGATTACGTATATTCCTTTTTTCCCGCTAAAAAGAAATGCATTTTTGCCTCTTTTATACAAGGTAAACTCAGACAATTTTTATTTCGAATGTTGCATATTTTACTAGGGAGAATAAGCTCATAATAAAATTGTCATAATTTCTAATATCCATGCACATTTCATTATTGAACGAAAATTGCAGTTATTTTTGAAACAAGCACGTGCGCAAAACTCACGACTGAAAATCAAAATCAAGAACAATGACTATTCTTCCGAGAGAGTCTAATAACATTGACGGTAATTGAAACTAGCAATAATAACAAGAACTTGTCGTGCATTGCTACCACCAAGCTTTAAATCGTTCCCGCAATCAGTTACGTTAACGGAGCTGGCTGATTCAGCCAGGGAAGTCGAGGCTAACAATAATAATAACGATAATAGTGATACCGTCGGGGAATGCACCGGGGAATTCTCCCGGACACGAACGGTAAAAACGACGAGGAGCCTGACCTCCTAACCCCTAGACCCCGCGGGACACGCGATCACGTTTTCTCGCAGCTCATCTTTTCCGTTACGCGTAATTTTACGCGGCGCATGCGACACGATCAAGACGGCGCTTTTGACGCGTGACAGTGGTTGCGCGAATCTTGTCGTAATTGTCGTAACCGTTGTCGGGAAAAATTATTTATGCCGGATAAGCGGTATTCACGCCCCTACCGGTGCAACGTCTCTTAAACTCGACGCGCATTAAACGAGCGCAGACAGGCTTTCATGATAAGTATCGTCTTAAAAGCGATCGTGACACGATCTCTCCTGATCGCGAATCTCGACTTAATGACACTTATTTTCATCGAATGGCTGATTTATCCGCGTTTGATGATTTCTGATTACTGAGGCGAACGGTAATTTTCTTTATGTGTTGATAATTGTGTCGGATGGACAACAATTATACACCGTTAAAGTGTGTCTTCCCGATTGACGTATTATTATTGGCCATATTCGTTTCAGCATAAATTAATATTAATTGTAGTTTTTAAATCGACTGTCTGTCCCCCCTCCTGGAGCGTAATTTTCATTATAATATAGATGGAGAAGAAGAGAAGGTTCAGCTACACCACCGCTAAATAGCGTTGGTGGAACTATCTTTGTGTCATTGACATATTGCTACGTCATATAAAATCAATGCGCTATTTATTGACGTATTCCTAATGCGTCACGTAAGAACTATAGATTGCCGATTATTGATGTAATGTTATAATAATTATAATCTCTCGCGTGTGTTAGCTATTATATTTTAATATCAACCTTATGACTGATCATTATTTATAAATATTCTATAGACAAGTGGCTAAGTAATCTTTAGACATACATAAAACGTAGCGGTAAATATCATAAATTTAATTCTTAAAAACGTCAAGAAAGTGTTAATCATCCTCAAATATCTGACAGCCGGAAATTTTGTTTGCGTTGAGTGGTATTTCAGCTACTCAGCATTTTAAATGTGATTACGCACGTTATTGTAATATTTTTAAAAAATTAATATTGAAACTAGTAGTAGTTTTTTTTCTGAAGTATTTTTTCTTCGTGTCAAATATACGTTAAATTAAATATACGTCTAATTAATACATAATGGTACATTTAATATGAGAATATTGTATAAAAAAATAGCATGTTATTTATCCACTTTTTGCTAATTATTATCGATGAAAAATGTGGAAAGACATTGGATATAATATTCTAATAATAATCAAAAATATGAAGCAAATCAATAGGTTGCTCAGCCTTAATATAGAACTATTGTATATTTTACATTGTGTTGTAGTATAATATACTCGTAACAAGCTGCTTTTTTATCAGAACAAATTTTGAGGAGAAAAACAAGAGAAAGGTCTTTTGTTTTCAAGCTTTAATTGTTCGCAAAAACACTCGCATATATTTTAGCAATTTTTATGAAGAGAAACAATTTAGAAATATTTTTTTTCTCGTTATAAAAACGTGTCGCAACAATTAATTATCGGCTTATTTTCCTACATAAGTGTCATTACATTTATCCAAAAAAATATATCAATTTATTTTTACATATACAAGATTTAGTAATTAATTGTGCGTGTGTCTAGTGAAAATTCATGCACCTCGTAAAATCATGAAACAGATTTTCTTTACGAAAACTATAAAAATGCAATTGCATGTCAATTTTGACAAAAAACTATTTTTTTCCCATTTATTTATATTCTATTACCTATATAAGGATTTACGCAGAATTCAAATGCTAGCAAAAAGACGACACGTTAAAGGAGAAAAATTGCTTTAGTGTCTAAGAGTACGTCGAATTTTCCCACCGGGTCTCACCTTTTCTCTGCGTATTCGTGCTCGTCAGGTCGTGAGGGAGAGCCTTAGAGTGAGCGCGACGAGGATGACGGGAGAGGCGGCGGCACGTGGGGGCCACTCGTGCATCGGCGAAGTAACGGTGTCCGGTAACCGCGTCAGAGCCGGTGCTAGCGGTACTCGCTGGCGTTCCGTTACTCGACCGACAGATCCGCTAAAGCGACTCGAGCTCTCTCCTTCTCGCTTGTTGCGCGCGCGCTGCTCCTTTCTCTGTCACCGCCGCCGACGCCGACGCCGTCGCCGTCCCTCGTCATCCGTACAAGAACCGGCAAGAGTCTCGTCGCGATTCGCGTGCTGGTAATGGTCCGCGTTACGCCAACGCGATTACGCGGTTACGCGAGCGAGATCGTGGACCCGACATGGCCTCCAGTCCTCGTACGGTGTCGATTTTAAAATGCAGATCGCGAAACGCGAGGTGTCTTTTTTTTTTTATTAATAATGAAAGCCTAAGATGTCCTCTCTCAAGATGTTAAATATGATTTACCGACATATGTTTCAGCAGCAAATGGCTGGAGAAATCTGGCTCCTCTTTCTTTATGAAAGTTTAAGTCTGTGCTTGTCAAATCGATAATTTTCAAAAGCAATTTAATATTGCAAAATACGACATGTCCGAAAATAATCCAGACAAAGTAAATGTCTAAGAAATATTCAAAAAGGCTCTTCATCGCTTTTCAGATATCCCTTATGTCTTTTAAATTATCGAATAATTATATCTACACAAACCATTAATTATACTTTCGTAAAGTCTTAAATCATGCATTATATCTTCTTGCGTCACGTGAATCAACATTTTTATCTATTACTATTCCTAATCGCACTCCTACTGTTTTATCATCGTTTAAATAATGAAAATTGCCTCATACTTTTTTCAAAAATGAAACACTAACATCAAGATTAAAGAAACCTTCTAACGACGATTCTATTCATTTCCATACCTGTTCCTGTGATCGGCGGGGACGTCAGCTGCGAACTGCTTATATCCGGAGGTTGTTGCGTTTGCTGTTGTTGTGGTTGTTGTTGTTGTTGTTGCGATTGTTGTTGTGTTTGTTGTTGTTGCTGCGGCTGCTGCGGACTGTTTGCAGCGACGTGTACAGTACCCGGACTCGCAGCGCTTTCAGCCATTTTTCGCGCGGATATTTGCTTCCAGCAAAAATACAAATTATGGCATTTCTACGTATGATAATTGTCGAAGACGTCGTTGTTGTTGCGTTGCGTCGAGGCCAGCGACAAGATGAAATGAGTGAACTGTTTGAATAGTCAGTTGCTTTCGATATTGCCCGGGAAGTACGAAGTGCTTTGAGCTTCTATCCCATTATATTCTTGTCCATGTATGGATATTCGCGTATTATTGCAGATTAGATCAATTTATTTACATCTATTCCAAACCATTGGAATCGTCGTCTGAACATTTCAAGGTCTCTTTAAATCTTTCTTCTTGAAGCGCAGGATATTTCGTTGTTTTCGCGCTTCTTAAGCTTTCATTGTCGCTCGTGTTTGATTGATATCTATAATAGTCTTCTATTTTCTTATGTTCATTTAGATTGTCATTAACGACTTGTATCGGTGCGCCACGCTTTTACAATATGTCGACTTAATGCGCCAACGTCTGGGAGAATTTCGCTCTCGGTATATGTGTTTTCGATCGATTTTTCAGCAAGTGCGACCAAACATTCGTTTCGACTCATCTTCGAGATCCAATCAATTTATTAGCTTTAAAAAATGAGGAAAGATGATGATGGTTGACGAAGGTTAAGAAAGGCGGATTCTGGAAGATTATTCGGTATCACTGTACACTAGTGAAATTATCATTTTTAGTTTCGGGCACTTAAGGGAGAAAGCGTCATTTCCATTCTCGTGAACGAAGCGAGCGATATTTTTATGCATCCGAAGACAGGTGAAATCGAGATTCGGATCAAGAAGGAAGGAGCAACGACAACAAACATCAGGGAGGAAAGTATGAAATAGGGGTAGTTGGGGCGGCCTCGAGTGGCAGCCTGCCGAGTCGATAGGTCAGTGGGTCTCGTTCGGAGAGGGTCGCTTCGATTCAACCACGCGTTTCCTTCACGCGCAGCCTCGAAACAGCGAGGGAGCGTAGCGGTCGAAGTTCTTAGACCCGGCGCGAGTTCGATCTGTACAACCGACTGGAGAGATGAAGAGGTGCAAGTATACTATCGCCGAAACACGAGAAACTTTAACAATAGTTTACCCCGAGAACAATCGATTATTCATATATACATAACAATTTTTTTATATTCCACGTAGAAATCGGTTTCTTTAACGATACAACAATTGCAACGATCGATTTTAACGATTGCGGCTCCTATAAAGTCGCATCAACGAAGCGCGTCACACAGGATAGCTGATTGATTTTTATTGCGAGTTTCGACGAGAGAAATATTTAAAGAAGATGAATACGTCAGGACAGTTTCACCTTTCCACTTTTTCCTCCATTTACAAGTCGTATTTATCGCCAGGTTAATTGTGATGACTGTGATAAATGTGATGTCTTAACAAAACTCGTTATTGGAATCGTTTGATTTATGTCATCACGGGTAGCTCGAGATAGCTTGGATCCGATTCGAGAAATTCAAGAGGCTCCGCTTCAACGAAGGCGCTCGTGATCTCGCGCGATCGGTAGGTCGACAGGCATCCCTCGAGGATCCATGTCCGATCATGGTTGTCGGTTGCTGGCTTGCTCTTTGCGGATATCATTGATCGAAGAACATCGTCGATCGGATCGAGCGGAGAATGATGAAGGAACGAGACGGTTCGCGACCTTCGACGATTAATTCGGCGGCTACGGTCGATATCTCATCACCTCGACCAGCAACCTCGCACGCGATAAAATACCTTAGCACTCGCGACGAAACGCTACCACCGCTGTTTCGTGATCGTTCCTCGAGCGCGGCTATCCGTGTCGCGATGTTCCTCTCCCGTCGATAGTTGCTGTCACGTTAATCTCGTCGATCACTGACATCCTTGATCGATCACCACACTGCCAAGGACATCCACACTGCGAACCACTTGTCGTTCTTGCATATCCTTCGGTATCATCGACGGTATTTGCTGTCCAGGTTCTTCGGAATGTTAGTGAAATGCGTTATTCCCGTTGATGATCAACAAATATCATCCCCTGAGGTGCTTGCTCGCATCTGATGTCAAATGTTTAGCTCCTTGTGCGATTATCGGTGAAGCTTGATGCCAGGAGAAGCGAGTTGATGCACTCGGATGTTGTTGAAGATAGCATCAGGAAAGCACGACAGGCTCAGGGTTGATTCGAGCGCCTCGTGGCTTCACGTCATCGTCCGTCGTGTTCACCGATGATGGAAGCGGAGGCTCGCAGCTCGCGAATAAAGGCACGTTACGTTTTTCGTTGGAAATCGCAAGCGACTCGCGCGCAGGATGAGCGACTCTGCGTACTCCCGGATTCGTCGTCGAGGAAGGAGCTCGTCGAGTCCTCGTCCCGGGCTCAAAACCTTCCTATCTTCCTTCCTTCCTGCCTTCCTTTCGTTTCGGCGTTATGCACTTTGCGGGGCACCAGTGGCTCGTGCTTGCATCGACCGTCACCAGATGGCATCCGGGAACTTGACTCGCCCCCGAGCAGCCCCGTTGCGCCCCCAGAACCCTCGCCATCGCCACCCCGCCCGGATTACACTAGCTATAGCGAAGGATTTTCACCCCCGTGCAATATTTATGGCGAGGTGAAAGGATTTTTCTCGTGCTAAAGCATCGTTACCATTTAAGTTACGATATGAAACAAGGGAGGCAGATAAATAATGGAATAAAATATCGATATATAACTGTATAATAAATGATTGATCGAATGAATGAATGAATGAATGAATGAGTGAGAAGAAAAATTATTATTTATATCATTATACCATTAATTGATTTCTATTTTTCGTTTGAATATACTTTATAATTCTTTATCTATTGCTGTGATTTTTTGCTCTCAATGTTTCGTATAAAATATAAAATATGCATACAATATTTATATTTATACTTTCTTATATCACACATAATCTGCATATTTATATAAGGATTCTTATTATATATGTTATTACGTTTTTTTGACGTGATAGGTTTTTCATAAATTAATATTTACATTTAAAATATGATAGCAAATATATTGAAATAGCGTTACTATGGGGTTAAATCGCACGCTGGAGGTCTAATGAATGAATGAACTAGCGTAAAGTGGCCTTTGCACGATTCGGAGGTAGTGCACCCTCGCGCATGTGCGACTCCCGCGCGACTTCGCTACCCTTCCTTCGATCGCGTTACTAGCCCGAGTTCGTTGGAGGATAGTCTTATCGGATAAACGATAGGACAGGCTGCGATACTGCCTGTCTGTTGTTTCCCCCGCCACGAAAACTCCATTGCTACCGACATTTTCTCTTTCGGTGATGGACACGATTCAAATACAAACGACAGCGATTTCGCATTATTCAATACTTGGTTTTCTATTAATAAATAATCGACAAGGCAAAGTGGGACGACATCAGCGCATTCGTCGAAAAGTATCGAAATTTGCAATATCTTTACCATTGGAAGAATTCTGATTGAAATTCTTGTTAAATAATTTTTAATTCACATGCAAGATATATCTAATAATATCTTGTCAAGTTAAAATATTGTTACAACAATTTGAAAATAAATTATATAATATGAGGATATATTTATAAACAAGTAATTTGTTTTTGACATATATTTATTCAATATATATTTATATTTATTTTTAATATATATATATATATATATATATATATATATATATATATATACATATATTAAAAATAAATTATTTTTGCTTATAGTTGAAGAGAGATTAATGAAGATCTTTTAGTACCCCAGATCTTCTTAATTTCGATAGCATTTCTCTCTCCGTTTTCGCAAATCACCTCATATCGCACTACCGTTATCGCGCACCCTTTCGAACGGATCTGCAACTCGAGCGTGTCCGTTTCGCATTAAAACCGTCTCCGGGATGGATGCGAAAGGAGGGGAGCCACGCGCGAAATGATCCCTCTCCTCCGAGTCCCGAGGAGGCTCGCATCGGGGCCCGACGCGAGAGCCGTTGCATTTTCAGAACGGTACTCCTAACTGTATCTCACATATGTGTGTGTACGCGTGTGTGTGCGTCGTGCCGCTCACCTGTCGGGCAGCCGCGCTCACCGATCGCCGAATAACAGCAGCCGATGAACTCGCCGCACGACCGGTGCGGCCATTGATCAAAGGAGAATTGGTACATCTCGTTAGAAGCTTGCTTTGTGGAAAAAACCCTTTACTTTTGTCTTGAATATATTAATTTTTTTTTTCTCCAAGAATACTTATAATATTTTTAATTGGGGCAAAAATTACTACAAATTATATTTTTATATATTGTAAAGACAAGTCATAAATAGATGTATCAGAAATAAATCTTTTGGCAATTTTAGATTTGCGTATCTCTAATATAAAATAAATTCTTTATTCAAATTAACACCTGTCGAAGTATATACATGTATAAATAATTATTAATTTAAGTTTGGAAAATTAAATTCATAAAGAAATTACATTTTTAATGATTTTTTATGTAATTTTTTTTCTATAATTTTTTTTCTATATACAAAATACAATATCTATTATATCTATTATATCTAAATAAATAAAAGGGATTGCTTGCGCTCTTAGAAGGATATGTGAAGAGAAACGACGGCTAGCGGATTTTCTTTTACGCAAATATTTACGTACATGCGGGTCGCGTGTACGGATACTCACGTAATGTGGGCCCGTTTGTCGGAGATACCGTAAGACCTTGCGATGTTACGTCACAGCGATAGAGAACTGGCGTGGTTAGGAAGACGCACAAAGGACGACAGAGAAAGGGGTAAAGGAGAAAGGAAGGACAAATGCGCTTCTCTCTCGTGCGGAGATGAACTCTGCGTGTTTTAAATTAGTATTCTTAACGTGTGTGAAATTCTATTTCTATTTCTCCGATGTCGCGAAACGGTACATATTGTTACGTTTGGCTTTGATCTATTTTTATCAGAAATACATTGAAGACTTTAATTATCAAAATATTTATATCGTGACAGATATTTTAAAATGTGGTGAATATAAGTTAATATTAATATTAATAACAAAGAATAATTAAGTTTTGATAATTAATTTGCAGTAGATTGTTTGTTAGGAACAAATTAAGAGGTCTTGTGTGTGTGTATGTTCGAAAAATATGTATTACAAAGTATTAATTGTTAAATAGATTTGAAATTTAAATAAAATAAAAATTAAGTGTATTTTAAGAATGTCTTTCAAATAAAATTAATAAATCATATTAAATTAGATTCAATAAATAAAATTGCCATCATTTCTTAAAATAAAGATAATATTTTGTTAAAAAGAAATAAATATTTTTTAAAGAAGATTAACTAAAGTTTGATATTTCTTAAATTTAATCTAGATTGATTCGAGGAATAAAAGTAGACACGTGTGTGCGACTTCGAAATGCGCTTAGCGTTTAGCACGATTGAGTTCGTAGAAGTAAATCGGGCCAAAACAGCCGTTGACTTTCCGCATGAATCAAGGAGAGTGGGTTAGAATCATAGATTCCCGCTAGTTTTATACCGTTTGCCGTTAAGCTTTTCATGCGTGCGCGCGTGCGTGCGTGAGTACGATTCCGATTTGCGGATGTTTGGTTTTATGCGAGCCGATGCGTGTCCTGATAAGTTCTCATCGCATGCAACGAATCGCTCCCCTTGTGCTCGGTAACGAAATTTTTTCCATCAATCCCTTCCATTTTATTTTCTAATATTTTCTCGAGTTTTATATGCAAACACTCACAGTTCATTATAAATGAGAATAATAAACTTGTAGATGAAATATTAAATTATATTAAAGTTATATATTATGTATAACATGTGATATTAATAATATTTTGGACTACATTTGTATTTAATTAAAATTCTTTGATTGAAATTTTTCAAAGTTTTTCAATTGAAAAATATTGCAATGTATAATCTTCTAATTATTTTACAGATTAATCTGCAGTTGGAAAATTTACCTCAAAGGTACTCAATTATTTTTACATAATTTTACATCTTATTTTTTTAGCCATTTAATATTTTTTGAATTTTCTCCTGCGTTGATTTATAAATTGTCAAAGAATGTTTTTTACCGTTCGAACTGATGTACCGTTATCGCTGAAGAGATGTATCGTTTGTTCTTAGTCACTATTATCTTTTACGTATATACAAAATCAAACGACGCGACGTGTCAACGGACGAATGACACGATGCTTCGTTAAATATTTCGCAAAATCGCTGTTGATCCTTTCTGCTGGCGCGAAGGCTTCGGTTAAAATCACCAGGCCCTTCCACAACTCCCTCCGGCCCAGTCACCCCACCCTTCGACCCGGACCTCTCCTTCCCACATCCTACGTCTGCCTGCCGGCGGTCCGCGTCCACGTGTTTCTATCTGCGGTCAGTGCACTTTGCTGCACGAACCGCGGCCGTTTACCGAAGGTCCACGCAACGCGACCGCGCTTAATAATCATCCTCCGGAGGATCGTCGACCCTGCGCGCCCGGGAAGAGCGCAAGAAAACAAAGCTAGCATACGGAATTCGGCAGGTTGCGCGGCAGGGAAAACGATCGGTGCATATTATGTCACGTGCGATCATAAATGAGCGTGGAATTTTGTTTGTCGGCGATGAGAATGATTTCAAGTTGAATATTGATGAATTGGATCTGGCGGAGCACTTAATTAATTTCAATCTAGAAAAAATCCAAGCATTTCTTAAATTAAAGTTTAATGAGATTTAGAGAAAAATATTTGCAGAACAACAGTTTCAAGTGTATCAATCTCAAATCTGATTGTATAAATAAATATTTTACTTATTTCCTTGAATCTTTATTATAAACAATTTTTTTTTATTCTACAAATTTATTTAATTTTTTATAGGCAATGCTTTTTTCTCAATGCCTATGTAAATTTATTCATTTTTGCTTATATATGCATCACTCTTTCTGCGTTTTTATATTTATTTATATTTATTGATAAGATATTTTTATAATTCTAAAAATAGATTATTATTTTAAATTTATTTTCTTGATATCATTGAATCAATAAATCGATGATTATTCACATATCATTTCTTATTTCACGGATCTTACATGTATAAATCATTCAATCCTCCTAGCTATCTCTTTCACAGTATGTCTTTATATTAACAGTATTACGGATCCCACCAATGGATCTTGGTTTTATAGATGCTCTTTAGAGATTATTGGATCTATAATTCTTCGATTCTTTGCATATGCCTTCGGTTTCGTTCAACGATCTCGCGGATTCTGCTTCTATCAGCTCGAGATAGAAACGATGTGTAAAGGCGGAAGTAAGGGAGACCACGGAAGATTCTCGCCCGATAAAGGAATACGCGTGGGTTCCGGTCATTCGTCTCCATCTCGATACTCTCTGGCGCGAACGCCGCCGAGTATCTCCGTGTCGCTGACACGTACTAAACGGAATGCGACGCTTGGAAACATAGTCGCGGAAGTGGAAAAAATGCAGATGCAATCGCTGCGACACGATATACTAATGATGACGTGAGTATTTTTGTATCGCGGATTGCTGACATCACTTGCACTGAAATATTCACGTATAATTCGCCTCGTCATCGTAAAATTATTTTTGTTTTTTGCTACCCAGTATTCTTATTAAGTCGACAGTTTGCAAACAGAGCAATCTAATTCAATGGACGCTAATGAGAGATAAATGATTTATATTTAAGTCAGGAGACATTTTTTTCTTATCGAATCGATTATGATAAATTTGATATTTTATGTGTGAATTCTCTTTCTAAATTAGTTCTACTAGTGTTATTATAAATAATAATTTAAATAGTTGGAATATGATTTTTCTAATAATTTTTAATTATTATATTTAGATTAAAATTAAAGCAAATTTTTCAACATTATAATATTTAATTTCTAGTAATTTATAAAAATTTTAAATAAATGCTAATTTGTTCTTCAGTATATTAATTATATAATTTACTTGTAATAAAATTTTCCAGGTTTGTATTTGACAAATACTGGATCGTAAATATAATTTAACATAAATAGCTTGCGATCGAATCGAGATAACGATTTCGAATTACTATGGCCTTAAACCGCCAACCTTTTTTTGTAAAAGAAAGCATTATGTCTTCTAATTTAAATCACAATCAATTTTATTACGTCATCGCTAATTCGTTCTCAACTACGTGACCTGCCTACGCGCAGATAGACACGAATACCAGTAGGCTTATATGCCAACGAGAGTTTGGACAAAGGAGCGACAAAGAGGAAAGGAGTCAGAAAGAGCGAGAGGTAGATGAAGATAAACGAACGGCCCTAGGAAGGTTGACGGCCGGGTGGTTGTTTCAAATCAGGCAGGTAAGGTGCTTCGACGCGAAGAAGAGACATCGCTCTCCCGCCACGTGGTGACGACGGGGTCAACGTCCTCTGGACGAGGTTCGTGGAGGTGAGCACTCGTGGAGGTGAGCCACGGCCGGTGACTTTGCCGCGGACTTGCCTAAAGTTCTCGCCGTTCATCCCGCCGTTCATTCTTTGTGTCTTATGAGGCGCGCCGCAATCCTTCTCTTTGTTCCGTGTAGATATCGTCAGGAATTTTTGTCGACCCCCCTCGCGGTTCAATCACGCGACAGCCATCACGCGCAGGCCCTCGTGATTGATGTGCCGTCGTATATATTGTACATCGCGCTATAATAGGCACGCGTGCAAAGAACTATACGAAGTTGAGTGTATCATTCTGTAGATACATCGAAGACAAAGGGTTAATTACTAACGCCTACGGGTTTCCTTCCGGGCCATTCTTTGCTAGAGTTTTTTTCGATGGGCAAAGGGAATGTCTGACAATGAGAAGGTAAACGCGTTTGCGTGTTCATTGCGAAGGCTATGATATGGGATTATACCTCGTTCATTGTTTTGATGCTAATATTAGATTTTTAAAGACCGACAAGATTATGATTGACATATTTATTTGCAATTTATTATAAATCGTTTATTAAATATAATATGTATATATGGAGAATCTGTCTCGGTTTTCGGACATCATTTTTCCATATTGAATTTTCTCATTACATCATCGCAAAAGAATGCAACAGTTAACAATTCATAATTAAAAGATAATAAGAACATATTTCGGATTATTTATTTCATATAATATTTTCAAATATGCTTCATTAAAATGTAATAAAATTTATCTGAATCTTTTTATTGATTCATGTGTTTGATTTACCGATAATCCACAGTATTGACTTTTGCCATTCACAGGTTTCTTTCATGATTAGTTATCACGTTATCTTCGCTTCCTGAAGATGTTCTTAAAGCAACGCAAGATTTGTCCTTGTAGGAAATCGTAAAGGGACTACGTTACATGGTTCGCGTCCGCGAATTTCGATGATCTTCCGGATAGGAGCGGGCGAACGCGAGTTTCGGCTGTGGTGAGGACAAACCGAGCGGTTCGAGCAAACGGGCGCGTAACACCTGCGGTCAATGACCCTTGCGGTGCTATCGAATACCTGCCGACGCGACGACTCGCTCTCGCGTCGCTCTTTCGGTCCGTGATGGCTTCGATTCGGCAATCGAATTGCGATTTTTGATACGACAAAATCTAGCCTTTTTCGAGAAGGGGCTTTTCTTAACATTCGTCAAAAAATGAATATTATTATTAGAATTTATGTATGTTTATGTGCACGACTGTGTGTGATTAATCTTTGAAAAATTTTATCTACATATGAGAGAGAAAAACACAGAAAGAGAGAAAAATAATTATAAAAATTAGTAATAATGACTTATAGAAATGACTTATAAATATTAGTAAAAATGACTTATTAATATTTTAAAATAAATGACTTATAAAAATACGACGGATTTTAAAATATTAGGATACACATATACAATATTTAGAAATTATTATGATCTATGCATTGATTTGTGCATTTCCATAGACATATACATGATTCAATTATCTCATAGTCTCGCTATTTTATCATCTTAAGTTTTTATTATGATCTTAAGTTGATTTAGTAGCATTGAATTTTTTCCATTTTGTATTCTAAGTTTTTATTATTGAAAAAAATTAACAGAATTTAAAATATCAGTCGTTTCTTTTGTGTTAATTTATGTATTTAAAAAGAAAAAACATACACAGAAAAAAATATACATATATATTTTCTTTTCAAATAATAAATATTAAAAAAACTTTTTGTAATATACGAACGCGCATTATGATCTAATAAAAACGAATTCAAGATATCCCAGATTCCATCCGATAATCCGATATATCCTACGTGATTAATAAAATATTAATAATATAAATATGATATATAAGATATATAAGTATATGTATAATATATATGATATATAAATAAATAATCTCAAAATGAAATAGTTAAAAAAATTTGTTTTAGAAAAATTATTAAATCCTAATTGTCTTGTTAAGACAATTAATATCTAATTAGATATCCATTATCATTCAGTTACCCTACGTCAATATCACTATTGCGTGCGTCGGATAGAATAAAAAAGTACGTGAAAGGGCGTTGAACGTGGGCTCGACCTTCCCCTTCGCGACCTTAAGCGCGAACAGCAATGAGAATTGACTCCAGAAGAGAGGAGATATCGTTTTATGAGTCATGGATAGAGCGTGGCAGTGACCGAGCTCGTTACGAGTCGATTCTTGCTATCGCGTGTTCCATCTCTCTCCAAATGCGCTTTAAACCATTTGAGAAAGTCTCTTTTCTCTTTTAAATTTCAAATTTTATAATTCAGTTTTTCTAAAGGAAAGAAATATTTCTGTAATTCTGCTCCATTTAATTTTTTTTTACTTTTGATTTTATATAGCTTAATAAAATTCTTTCTATTTTTAATTATCGGAATCTTTTGAGATAAAAGAAATGTTTTTTCTAACACTAGATTTTTAAAAATATGATATTAGAGTGACTCGTGTGTAAATATATACATATATTTCTCTTCATAATAGGATACATTTTATATAACGGTGTTCATTAGAAATATTAGAAGAGAAATATTAAAGCCAATCATATATAATTACTTGATTATTATTTAGCATCAGCGCTAGTTAATTAATTAATTAATTTATAATCCTGATTGAACATTGATACAAGTTTCTTTTACGCCAATAAATCTCCACGTGATTTATCGATTATTGTCGGAAGAGCTAATTATAGTAAAGAGATCGGAATCGCTTCATCTCTAAATTCTCTGTCGATCGGTATAACATTAACGGGCAACGAACTCACACTCGAACTAACGGACTTTCCCGTTCGAGTCTTATTGAATGAGAATCTGGAAGTTCGCGCATATGTTCTTTTCTTTTCGATAGTCAAGATGCGAAAGACTTGTTTGGAGCGCATAATCGGAAGCAGAATTTTCATCACTCTTTATATCCTTCAAAAAAAGTAATTAAATTACGGATGGCAATCCTTTTATATGATTTTTAATCCAAGTAAATTTTTATTGTAATTTCATACATCAAGATATGTATATTATGCACTTGATACATGATATGTAAAACAACAATAGAAAAATTATTTATTTAAATTTAATTTATACTAAAATGTATTCTATTTTTTTATATATTCTATTTTTCACGTAGTTTTGTTTCTAAAAATGTTTTTCCCCTTTTTTTAATTAAAAGATAATACTATCGCTCCTATAATATAAAAGTATATTGGAGTAATTAACGCAAAAATATTCGATATTTTATAATCAAACGTTGAAATATATATTGCAAATTTGGCAATAATTCTGAATCTTTAAAAGAATTTAATGTTTCGTAAGAGTAAGATGCAGAGAGGGGGAAAGAACGAGAGAGATTTATATCTTATTCTCAAATCTTTCGCACAAGGGTAGGTCGGAAAGTGTAGATCATCGTGAAGATGTTGAAAGAGACACAGTCCAGGGTCGACTCAGAATGGAACGGTATATCCTAGTAATAGTAGTAGTAGTAGTAGAGTGAAGCGAAGGATGAGGGAAAGATGAGACACGAGACGCGGGTGGGGGTGGAGTAGTAAGAAACAGCTGGTAGGTTGAACGAGTCGCGCGAGTTCAATGACTGGAGAACTAAGGAGCGAAGGAGTCTGGTTTTGAGTTAGGTAGGTAGGTAGGTAGGTAGGTAGGTAGGTAGGTAGGTAGGTAGGTACGTAGATAGGTAGGTAGGTAGGTAGGTAGGTAGGTAGGTAGGTAGGTAGACGCGCGACGAGTGGCGCAATTACGCTCGTAGCTACGCATGCTCGCATAATGTACGTACGCACGCGTCACTCGCGGGTTTACTACTCCGATACGCGGGATATCGATATTTGAACTTGAGTGAAAGTATCGATGCTGCATTTGGTAGGGATGAAGATATCGGTACCTTTAAATATCGATCAACCTCACTTTCGAAATTGCTATCGTTAAAAATAGTTTTGAAATATTTATTGAAGCACATTAAAGTAATATAATTTTCATTCAACTACTTGAGAGTTTATTGTCAATTTCAGTTTGTTATAGAATATTTATTTATTCAACAATGATTGATAAAAATTAGTTGTGACAACTTTTTAAAATAAAAAAAGACTCGCGATACACAAACTGCGAAATAAAGAAAAGACAGTTTCTATTAATATTTGAATGGTTTCGTAGTATCGATTGTATCTCTAGTCACGTTTAGTAATGGGTCTCGAATTCTAAAATTATAATGATAGCCCTCGTTTGCTGGGGTATAAATGACTTATTATATCAACATCAACATAGATTAGTGCTCTCTTTGCGAAAGATAGGTTTATATAAAAAAATTAACATTTATTTTTTGTTATGTTTTACGTAATTAACCCTTTGTATACCTGTAGTTAAAGAGTTAAATTTGTTATTAATTTATTAATACCTCGGGAAAAAATTCAAATCTATATTATATATCATTAAGATAAATTAGTAGTAACTCATCACTTTGTATATTTATGTTTAGTAGTAAAGAAATTTACGTTTTAAAATCAGCAGCGCAGCTAAGAATTATTATTTAAATAATTTCGTAGACATTATAATGTTATACTCAATTTATCAATTTATTTTAATATTTGTAAATCATACAAACACACTTTTCCTAAATAAAATAATAAATAATCTCATTTCTTTCTTTTTCTCATATTATATGGTGTAAATGTACCTCTTTCTTAATATGATTTACAATAAGTCTTTTGCGTGATGCATGCGTCTTTTGATTGTTCCTCGAGGTATACGGGAAGAAGTACTTGCAAGGATCGTTTGGACTTGCTTGAAATCGCTCAGAGTGGCTCGGTCATGGGCCTACCATAACGGTACACGGCAGCGTAATTTGGGTAGAGGCTCTCATCGACATATACAGGTTTGGTTCATCGCCTGCTTATACCCTCCGTGCGTTTCGATGTGCGCGATGCGACGTGCTTGGGTTAATGTCTTTACATCGGTTAGACGACCGTACTTATGCCTTGCGGCGTTATAAATAAATATCCGGGGTTACCGCCCTCTTTCATTCCCACGCATTCTGGAAGATTGTAGCCTAATGGGGTGATTTTAGGTCCTTTGAAATGATAGCAAATTTAATGTATGCTTGTTCATTGATATATAATACGTACATATATTATATCTTTATAATAAAATATGAATAAATCATAATCCAAAAAATTTGCGGTTTTTTAAGAAATTGCTCTCTAAGATGTTTTTAATTCATCTTCAAGAAGATTATTCTCTAATGTAAGAAGCATGATAGCAAATATTGCAAACGCTATTTTAATTATTGAAATTACAAATAATAAAATTAATTAATATATTTGATCAATGATTAATTCAACAATATATTCGTAAATATCATATTAATTTTTAATTATTGGAGTACTTTTATTTTTGAAGTTGTATTAATTAAAAAATCAATAAAACTGAAACATTTGTTTCGATGAGGGGCTTGTATGTATTATCTAACTATCTCAAACAGCGAGGTAGACAAATTCTGATGATTGATTTTACGGGAGCAGAATTGATCCTGTTTTAACAAGTAATGAACTGTATTCGTACGCTTCGTTTTCTGTCTATCACAATCAGACTTGATCAAGACTTGATTTTCATACAATCTGAAAGTAAAAAACTAACAAAAAAACTAACAAAATTGAAGTATATATATATAAACTGAAAAATGTAATAGAAAGATAAGTGTAAAAATAAAAAATGTGTGCATATAAAATTAATTACTTGTTTGCGAAAAAATCAAGTTTATGGTTATTTAGATTTTTCTCAATTTTACAATTATTATATTAAAATAGACAGAGAGAATAGATGGAGAGAAAATTCTACAAAAAAATCACTGTATGTCACATATTTGCGAATTTATTTTTTTTACATTGCGTGCTAAATATATTTGATTGCACGTCATTGCGGTATAACTTTGTTCGTTTTTCGCAATGTGACAACTCTGAATTTTCGTCGTGATTTGCATGAAATATATCATTTCAACTCATGAAAATCCGACATACAATATCGTATGAAGCTAGGTCATAATTTCACCTATCTCGCATAATGGAGCTCTCTTGCTTATTCAATTTGACTCCTATTTTCACCGACTCAAATAAATCTTTTTCCGGCTTGCCAACGTCAAAATTTCGTCCACGATATCATCCGTATCGCATTTTGCGATAAGGATAAAGAAAAATGGGGAGAGCGCCGAGGACAAAGACGGAGAGCGGGCGCACATGAATGCGTGGTGGGATCACGTGCGTGCGTGCGTGCGTGCGTGCGGTATACGTTTGGAGGGTTCATTGACCCTTGCTTTTGTTCGTGTACCGAGCAGCAAGCCCGTCGACGCTTAGTTCGGGCGATGGGCGCCGCCGACCCATCGGGGTCCGGGCCGCACCGGGAACCGAAATCCTCTTCATGGCCGTCCCCAGTTAGGTAATCGATCGCAACGCCCTTAAATTTACCAAGGTCTTTACCACCTGTCGCAGAAAGAGAATCTCGCCTTTCATTATCTGTCCTTCCCTTCGCTCCTTCCTCACCCTTTCCCCGTCTTTTCGAGGTTTCTCCTCTTATTCCGTTTATTTCCTCTTCCCATGTTGCTCAATTTTTGATTGCGTAATATTTCTTGGAATTTAAATCCCGATACTTCCTCAACAATCCTGATAATTTATTCAATAATTTTATTCGTTATCGTTTTGATACTTTGCAATCTACTTGTTTTTTACTTACATGATATGTTTTTTAAAAATATTTCTATAAAAAATATTTCTATAGCACTAAAGTTGTATTGTGCATATTTCCGTCTGCTTATCTTTATCTTCATATGAGGTTTTATAATGACTACGTAGCTTCATCGCTTTCAGTCAATTAATATAATTTGATGTACGTATCTGCTTTTGCATACATTCGATTTAATATCAACATATCTATCTTGTTTTTTAACTTTTATGTCTATGAATGTACAAAATACAATTTACGTGGTTTTATTTTCGTTTCCTGATTTTTTCTTAGATTTTTTCTTATATTTATTTTATATTGTTTTATATTATTTCTATTATACAATTTAATATATTATTACATATATTATTAACTAATTTATAAAAAATATTTTATTACTATTATATTATTTTATTATTTTGTCTTCATAATTTGTTAACATATTCTTTCTTTAATGGAATAAATTAATAATATATTAGTCAAATATTTCGACACATAATAAAGGAAACTAAATAATTTTAGTATATATTCCCAAAGTTAATCCTATTAATATCTCATTTTAGCATTTAAATTTTTATAGCGAATCGCTAATTATTATGAAAATGCAAATACACCAAATTTTTAATAACATTAAAATTATTATATTTCTTACTTGATTTTCTTATAATTCTGATAAGATTGGTTAAAAATGTCAATATAATTTGCGGCAATAGAAAAATCACCAATCGACTTAATCATATCGTATTTATTATGACGCAGCACACAAATAGACGGCTTATTAATATAATGTGTTAATAATATATATTTATTAATATATCTCTATGTATTAAATCTCTATATACACCTCTCTATAATATATCTTTATGTATTAAATCCGATATTATTAAATTAATTATATCTGCTATGTTTTTCAGATATAATGGAACGCATATTAAATATTACATAGCAAAATAATTATTTTTGAATGGAATTGACTAAAATTATCGTATTCGCAAAGGAGATATTCGAAATTATAACTAATTGTAATTATTCATACGGGACCAGTCAGCACATGATGCTATATCGTAATTATCAAGGGATAAAATCGATAGCAATTGCGACATTTGCACGCGAATGTGGAATTATATAAGCTTGAAAAAAGGTATCTTTTAGGATTTTACGTTTTTCAAGCAATTGCATAATTAATTTTTCGTGAAAATTTAATCAATTTTCTAAACCTGTATCATTTACAATTCATATCTCTGAAATGTTATTAATATAATAATGATTTTTTAAATCCCATTAATTTATTATGCGACTGTAGTTGTAGAATATTCTGTCAATAAGCTTTCCTCAATTTTAATAAATAAATAAAAGTTTGGTCATTTTCATAATTAAGATTGATATAATTGTTAAGGCAAATAAATTTCAAGAAGTAGATGCTCACGGATCAAATAAAGAGCGCATACTCGATGGATCTCAGAAGAGCGTCGCGGATTACGCGACCACGTCGTCAGTATGTTACTGACCTCGAGTGACCCTGCCATCATGACCGCAACATCGCGTACTGCTACCTTTTGCGAACGAGCCTATTTCTCTGTCATTAGTATTCCTTTTCATTATAATTGAATATCTTTCTTTTATTATTTCTCTATACTCTTGAATAATTCTAGATTGATTTACTATTAATCTCTTCACAATGGATAGAAGCAAATTTATAACTTCAAACTATAATCCATCTCTCCTAGTCTATAAATTCAGATAAAATGCAAAAATCGGACATTGATGTAAAATTTTTATCATTTAAGACCGTACATATTATACAGACAGTCTTTTCTCTTTTTGACATCATTATAATTTCTTACAATATATAAAAATGAATATTATTTCATAAACTTTACACGGCTTACAAAAGGATTAAAAATTTAGCTGATAAAAAACAGCAATGTTTGTTAAATAATTTGTTCAGGAAGGCTAGAAACATCTATGAACGGACAAATTATGCGATCATTATGCCACAAAGAATTAAACGTGTATAATGCAAAGTAAATAAATATCATGAAAAAAACTACTATTATAGACGATTCGACTCAAAAATTTACGTCAATAATTCTGAGATATCAGCAGATGTTTGACGAACGATTCATCAAGATTCCATTCGATCAATTTACCGCGATGTTTACGAGAACATGACATTGTTAGTTTGCACACACACAATAGACGATGTACAGTATGTTTTTTATAACAGTGATCAAGTCAGTATTTCGCAAAAAAGATGCGAGCCTCTTCTCCGTTAGATTAGTCGGCCGCAACAAAAGGGGTTAAAGCGCTCAAAGAATCGATGCCGTGTGAATCTTTGATGGCGTCCATTAAATCTACACACTCGGATTCGCTTATATCGTGAAATTCTCCGAAGTCTTTCACCTTTTACGCCAGGAATAAATTTTACCGCGATATTATCGAAAACAAGTAAAATTTTATGCAATAATTATGTATAACGTTGCACGAAATTAATTAATATATTGTAATTATCGTTGACAGATTGACACGTTGTAATTAAAGAATACTTCATTTCACAAAAAGTGTCACAAAACATCCTCGCATGAGACTTGCATAAAATTCTTTTTATTTCGATAAACTGATGCGACGTGTCACTCACCTCTTATAGTGCTAGGCATCTTGTAGAGCTCGCATATCCTGGTATTCACCACGCCGCCTCTCCCAAAAATCGCCCTTATCTCACCTCGACTTTCTCACTTATCACCCACTTAAGCAAATCCGTTAATCACTGCTCGCGTTAAGAATAATTCCGTCCTTTTCGGTTCGTCCCTTCAATCGATTTCTCACTGGTCATTCAACTACATTCACACTTCTCTCCTTAAGATCAGAGATTAAAGAACGCGTCTCCGCCACATACTGATATCGAGCGTCGCGACGCTCGATCCAGAATCGATCACAGTTTTGTCCTCCACTTACGATTTCTTGGATTCCTATTCGGACGCTCGTACATTCGAGCTTATTCTTTTTTTTTCTTCTTCTTCTGTTGCACTGTTTCAATTTCAAAGATGCGAATACAAGTTTTTGCTATATAGGTCTCAATTTTATGATCTCTCTTTCAGTCTTTCCAGATTTAATTGATCCTTTTAATTAATTATCATACAATGTTTCGAATCAGCTCGATAAATTAAATGCTCACAAATTGCATAAAATCAGTTTCATATCGATTAAATTTCGATGACAAATCGTTGGAGTTCGTTGCTCTCTGCGAATACGATGCGTTCCCACAAGACGTCATTGACCACAACTACTACTTTTGAAACCGGAATTGACGTGATTAAGAATCGATAAATCGCGACAGCACGGGATGGAAAATCCAATATAGATTGTAATCAAACCTTTAATCTTTCAGAGGTCACATTCAAGTCAATATATATATGAACCGTATTCTTACGCGCTTGCGCGCGTATCACTGTAATTCCAAATTTGCACTCATAGTATTTGATGTACTCTTTTACAATTTCGGCTGCTTTAATCTTCCTTTGCCTAAAAGAATTACTTCCGTAATAAATAATCACCAATCAAACATCATCCTCGTTTATCTTCTCAAGGAAACTAAAGCCTCACACACGCGATCAGGAAGTGATTTTTGCCTCTTCGATGGTGAACTGTTAATAAGATCGTCGTGGCGCTATTAGTCGCGATTATCGCCTACTATTTTTGCATTATTTAAGAATTGCCGAGTGTTTCCTTTTTTCTTTTTATGCGAGACTTTCTTGTTCGGGAATTTTTCTACCGCGGTCTCTTCGTACGTTCCGTTGCGCGTCCGTTTCCGTTCGATTCTACCTATTCTCCTCGAGGTTCGGCGGTGGTCCGGTGGTGGTAGCTGGTGAGTGACTCTACCACGGTGATCCACAGGTGCTCGCGCACGGTGTTGCTCGTCGTCGTGCCCTCACCACCGTCGGCTGCCACCGCCGCCGCCGCCGCCACCATCACCCTGCCCCTTCTACGTAGGTTCACCAGTTCATTCTTCCGCCTCCACCGGTTCGCCGTCGTTCGCGTGCCCCTACCAGACGAGCGGTAGCATAAGCGAGCAGTCTTTCTTCATTCCCCACCAAAACGACTGTCTTCCTCACTGTGGTCCTCTTCTTATGTTTTGCCTCCTCTTCCTCCTTCTCCCTCATCTTCTTCGTTTTTCATCCTTCTCCATTTTTCTTGCGCTCTTGCTCCGTCTTTGCTCTCCTCCTTTTTCGTTGGTCCTCTTGGCTTGAATCTCCCGCTCCCTACTTTCTTCTCACGCTTTCTTGTTCCGCTTTCTCATATTTTTCTTCTCTCTTTCGCCTTTTGCGACTTTCTTCCTACTCTGTCTCTCTATTCTTTTCCTGTGATGGCTCTCGCTTGCTTATCGATTCTTTTTTTTTTCTTCTTTTTGTCTTTCGTCTTCCTTGGCTATCTATTGTATTCGCTTCACCATTTTTTTTGTTTTCTTTATTTCACAGTCTTGCCGCCTCCGCTTCCCCATGCACGCGGATCTCTTCCGTGACATACGTCGCCCGATCGCGCCGTTCACCGTTATTCGCCATAGTATGCTACCCTCTTCAAGTTTGATATCTTGCCGGATCCGTCATACATTAAGCACGCGGATTAATCAAAGATATGCAGTCTCGATGTTTAGTAAAATAAGAAATCAATGATGATAATCAAAATCAAAGATAATTGAGATTGATTGTATATATATATATATATATATATATATATATATATATATATAAATTAACTAATTTTAGCTATCTTATATAAAAAGAGAACATAATATTTTATTTAGGTTATAAAACTAGGAAAAAATTGATGCATTATTAGAATAAATTATATATAATCATTTATGTAATTAATAATAATACATATAATTAATAACGTTTTTGTAAATTTAACATTTTTATAAATTAAATCAGCAGAAAAAATTCTGCTCAACATAAATAGAATTTCCTATTCTTTTTTCCTTTATCCGTTTTTGTAAATTAAATCAAATAAAATGTACTATATAAATAGAATTTCCTGTCCTTTTTAAATTTATACTTGTGATGTGTGTACTGGAAAAAATACTTGTGTGTGAGTATTGCTTTCTTGCATCAATTTCTATATTTCATCCTTAGATTACATATAATAAGATTATATAAAGAAAGAGAGAAACATTAAACTATATTTTAAATATGTAATATATGCGTGAATATCTTTTTTTAATGTTCATATAAACATGAAGAAACTTAAATAAAATCTTTATGTAAAAAAATCATGTTTGAAACTTGTTATAATTTTATTTTATATTATATGTTCTCGTTCTTATATTTTTTGATTTTTATTCAAAAAGCAAATTCGAAAATTTAATCAGGTCTAATTTGTATTGTATATTAATATTGTCTAAATGAAGATATCAATTTTGATAATGATGATTTTTATAATATTTTCTTTAATTGCTTTTATTTAAGTTCTGACTATTATACAGAATGCTTGGTAAAAAACATAAGAAATTATCAATTGGCATATATCTTATAACTAATTTTTTATCGTATAAGACAAAACATTGGTATCAATATAAATCATGATATATATATGTAAATGATATTGAGACCACGTGCTCTCTTTTGCCGTTTTACGTGTGCGTATGCGAATACATCCTTGTATGCGCGATAAATCGACAAATCATATATTCAGGATGAAATGTTCAATCTAATCTGTTTTAACCCATCCATTTTAAAGTAACAGATTTATTTATAATCTACAATTTATATCTACAATCTTTATAAATTTATTAAAAAATAAAATAAAAATTTGTCACTCACCAATGTGCAATAGCCGAGTTGAAGGTATTGAAGCTACGTTGTTCTGTAACATATAAATAGTAGATTCAAATTGTAGTAACGTCCAAAATAATTAATATTTCAAAATATTAATATTCTATCGCATTAAATTTTATATTAATAAGGAGATATTTAATGTACTAATTTTATAAATTCTGATAAGATCTTATTTCTTATTAAACAGAACTTATTTTACAGAGAGGGGGATGATAGAAAAAGCTTTTATATAAAAAGCTTTTTCTCTTTTGTTTAAATCATTTAAGGAAATATATCAAATTATACGCGATTAATAAATAAGTGATATACAAGTAATAAATTATTTACCCTAGGATTACTCTGACGGTACCCGATATATATCCTAAGCTTCCTCCTCTCCTTAAAATATCAAGATCACCAGACTTTGTTGATTCACACACCCGACACTTTAAATGACACTCCCGAATTCGGACGCACGAGACTTTGCATGGCACTCCCGAACTCAAATTACGCGACATTTATACGGCACTTGAATTAATTAAAACACGAAAAGCGATATCAATCGAAAGTGTTAAAAACTTGAGTACTTAACGTCCCATTCAGGATAAACCTTCCAGATACTAAGCCCTCCCACCAACGTCAAAGTGTAATTTTTGGAGGATTATATTAATTTTAATATTAATTATCACTTATTTTATAATTTTAATTAATTTTTGTAATTTTAATTTTCATAAAAAACGATCGCTTTTCGAATACAATATACATTTCGCCATATAAGCTATAGCAGAGCGGTTTTGAATATATAACGATGTACTATGTGACAGATTTCTTTTTCCGGAGCATTTTTATTTAATATCAAATATTTTACGTTTTATAAATATTTATAATTTTACCGCTAAATATTTCATTCGTCGCATTTCTAATTGATTAATAATAAATGAATCAGTATATCATGATTTCTCATTACTTAAATTATTTGATCCGATTATTCGTGTGTTATTTCGTCTTCTCAATTTGGAAGTGATAATGATAACAAATTATATATCGGAGAAAAATTTAAAACGTAATACAATACATTTGAGTTAACAACGTTAAAGTAATATAATTGACATTTATATAAATATCACAATTTCTATTCTCTGATTACTTCGATTCCTACTTCAAATTAATAAATTGCGTAATATATCTGCTTGAATAAATAGTCATTTATATTTATTGATACGTTTATGATTCGTTTATCGTTAATTAAAATAATTATAATAGATTGATTCGGTTTGATTCTTAGTATTTGTTATAAAAATAATTTAAATGTCTAGAAATATTATATATATATATATAACGGATGGAGTTGTTATAATATTAGTTATTCGAATCTTATGACAGAAATAACAAGATGGAATTTAATTATTATTGCGCTACGCATTACAAAAAGCGAAAATTGAATACGTAATACTTAATGTTATTGTCGTTATGGAAATATTTAATGCGTTAAAAAATATATTTATGCAGAATATTTATACCTTTTATATCTTGAATTTGGAATTATTTATTACTAAATGATTGAATGTATATGATATTTTATTATACGTTAATCTCTCAATCCTGTTATTTGTGCATTAATGCGTATTGTTAATCCAAAAATAAATAATACATCGACGACAATTTCAAAGCAATGCGAGATACATTCAGAATAGAGTATTATATCAATACCAGTATTAAAAAGAAGTAAGAAAGAATTATTTAAAAAAAATCGGAAAATAGAACAATAAATTATAAATTTATTATCGCTTCGGTCTCTATTGGAAATAGCTCTTTACTCAATTATTTGTATAAGTTAGTTACCTATATCATAAGTAAATGTTTTTAATGAATTGCTTTAAATGTGGCTAGTTGTTGAATTATACACTTGCTGTCAATTAATTACAGAAGAAATCTTAGTGCATTCATGCACTAGTAAAAAAAATTAATTGTTTCACGCAGATTTCTCGTACAGTTGTTATTCTAGATATTTCGCGATGAGAAAACATGATCGCAGAGAAAGAATTTAATTGTATAATTTAAATTTATTATAAAAAATATCTATAACCTTTCAATAATTTACAACCATTAACTATTATATCTTCTATTTTAGATTTAATTCGGAATGTGTAAAAATGTAAGAAAAATTCAGATTTTTTAAAAATGTATTATTTTGTAATATTAATATTGTAGAGAGCGGAATACCTTTATCTTATTATATTTATGCTAAATATGTAATAATGAAAAAATAATTGTAATTAATAATTATACCAAGAAGGAAACATTTAAGAAGTTCTTTAAAAATTGCAAAATTTTTTTTTAGATTCCGCATAAGAAGTATCTGCAAAGAGATTGACATGTTCATAAAGTTCTAAATTTTATCGACGATACTCTCTATATGTTAGTGAAATATTTTTTATATTGTCGATGGACGTGTTGCATACATAATGGATTTTAAAATGTCTCTACAGATAATAATCAAGTGGATTCAGACTCGAGAAAACTGGTCAGGTAATAGGATCTACCTACTATGATCTGTCTACTAGGAAATTCTATATATCTATTTACTAGGAAATCATTATTTTAAATAACATCTAGTTTCGTTAAGGTGTAGAATAAGATTGCCATAAAGTTCAAAATGTACGAATATATGTATTCCTTAAAAACATTAATTTATGATGAGATGTGTGTGTTCAGATTTATATTCAAGTTAAAACTCGTTAAATAAATTGCTGTAATAATCATATTGAACATTATATTCATATTAACATTACATATTAATATGCAATATAATTATAATTATAATTAATATATAATAAATTAATATAATTAATATTCATATCAACATTTAATTAAAATAATATTTAAAAAATAGTATTTTAATAAAATTAAAATACTATTTTATTATTATTCAGATTTAGACAGAATTTAATTCTCTACAATATTTTCTATATATCATTCGCATAAGAAATGTTCGATCTGAATTCTCCCTCTCTTCCCCATTATTTATTTCTTATTTTAGTAACTAACTCCGATTTTATTTTTCATCTAGGATATTTTAAAAAGAAACAGCCAGTGCAAAAAAGCATTATAAGAAAGGAGATATTTTACGTCAATGGCGAGAGAATCAAGATTTGCCGTTCGGCGAAATCGATTCGTCGTACCCTTGAACGCGCGATAATCTCGAGGAATCGCTTGGACCGAGCCCGCGATCGTCCGCCGGTCGAACGTGAATATTCCGATGGTCATTGACCTCAGGCCGGTCTTTGGCGCCAAACCCAAGGCTAGCCCGACTCTCGGTGAAACGCTTACTACCAGGTATTTAGTTGTAGAGATCTTCGTATCCGTATACGTGTATGCTCTACCGTTCTTTTTTTCATTTCTGACAGGCTTAATAAATTTTGTAGCCATTTTGCGAGCATTCACGTTCTACCTATGATCCTTCATTTCTTCTCTCAATTTTGCTTATTTTAGGAGTATGTATTGATACCGATCTATTTTTGATATCGTTGATTACATCGATTATTCGACGAGTAAAATATGTAATAATACATACAAATATATAGAAATTTTCCAATGTAATTCTTACTTTTTATATAATTTAAAAAATTAATATCTTTTAATTTAATTGAAATATTAATTTTAATATAATATATGTATATCTCTTTTTTTGCGAAACGTTGACATCAAAAAGATTTGGATAAATTTTTGCTTTCTCAAGTTCGATGACATTTTACGCTACCGATGAACGGCTCTTTTGATTTTTTTCTGCGACCGACGAGGGTACGACGTTGATGTTACCGGAAACGACGATCGATTCGAGTCGCGCGCAACCCCGCGGTAGCGAGCTGGCAGTGTGCTATTGGCGGATCTTTCGTAGGAAAGCTTCGCCGAGTCGCTCGAAGGTGAAGGTCTTCTTTCTCTTCGATTCCGCTCTCTTGGTGCCGCTTGTTTCTCTTGACCCATACAGATGCTGTTACGTGCAACAATGAATAAAGATCATACGACGTAATATGTCGACGTTTATTGACGTAACACGTAAACATAGTACAGAAGCTTATTGAAGTTAGCATCACCAGAGAGAAATATCCTCTTCATAAAGTTGCTTTCTCTCTGTGAAAATTATATATATTTTATTAATAGCATAATTATGTTCGTCAATTTTCAGTGAGCATTTTTTATAATTTTTATCTGAGCTTTTTCCGCGCTTTAATTGAGTTACAAAAATTCAGACATGCTATGTAAAAATTTGCGTGCTCGAGTTAGCATGCATACAAGATTACATTTGCTTAAATACGAATACGCTCGCAAGAATTCGTTAAGAACTTTCCTAATAAAAAAATGTATATTGCGTTAATAAATTATCATAATTGAAGAAAAACAAATGTATTTGATGGATGACATTTTTTGACATCTTGTGATAGTCTCGAGTAATATGATTGAAGCATGTCTGAGGATTCTTGGTCCGAATGGACGTAACGCTCGTCAAGCCGAGTTCAAGCGAATATCAATAAAGAAGCATTATTTAATTAATTATAATTTTATAAGAAATTTGATGAAAAATGGAAGGAAAATTTAATAATTAACGCTTTTTCATGCTCGTCTCTTTGTTCTGCTTCGTCTAGTGCGAATCCGACTTAAATCTGCCGATGCTGAAATATGCGCGGGAGCTATATCGCTGAATCAGGCGCGCGCAAAACCACGCTTCTCGCGCGAGTAGGCGTGCTGGAGAGCGAAGATACCGGACGCCGAGCCGCAACCGCAGCACGGATACCGCGCGCGAGCGAACGAACGGCTCGCAACGGTAAAACGTAACCGTTGTGCCCCCGACTGCGAAAATTGTGATGAGAAGAGGGGGCATCGAGTGCAAGGAGGGCGGGCGGGGGACGCGAAGTGGAGATCGACGATGTAACACATAGCGGTACAGCATCCCCACCGTCGATGAAATCATCCTCGGGGTTCACGGACAGTCGTAATTCGTGGCTATCGCGCGCGTACGGGGAGCTCGTTTTTTAATTTTCCGTGGGATACCGTGACCGATAGCTCGGGAAGCGGTATTTTATGATAATATCGCGCCGCTATAGAGCGCCGTAAAGCAATAACAATCTGTTTATTTCCCTCCGCCGAGATGTAACGATTCAGATGTTAGCAGCACCGAAGTTTTGTTTAGCTACATATTTCAGCACGACATTAAAAATTTAAGTAATTTTGAAGATATATTTGTTTCAGCTATTTTTAATTTTAAAACTTTTAATTCCAAACGTTATTTAAAATGAAGATATAGAGAGAGAATAAGAATTTTTTTTTTAATTTATCACAAAAGCTGGGAGGTATAATTGTGGCGATATATGTGAAATTTGCCGTGAAATATAATTTATTGTTATTATTTTTATCATTATTATGTCATTATTCATGTCATTGATAACTTCCAGTTTATTAATATATGTGTTTTATATATTTTGTAGTTTTAATAAATTTATAATGTCAAATTATATATATATATATATATATATATATATATATATATATATATATATATATATATATATATATATATACAGGGTGACCCATTTTAACTTAGGCAGCCAAATAACTCGAAAAATAAGCAAGATAGAGAAAAATGTTTTAGACAAAAGTTGTATGGTTTCGAGGGGGCCATAAGATGGTATCATTGGTTTGACCTTGAAGAGTCATTTGAAGGTCACGTGAAGGTCACTTCAATTTTTTTAAATGGAACATCCTATATATTTTTGTACATTCTTGTAGCTCATCTCGAGAGCTTTCCAAAACACTATAATTAAGTACATTTTCGTTAAGTACTTTTTGAGTTATGAGGCTTGAAATAATTTCTTAATTTTACATAAACCGTAAAATATCTTGTAAAATATTCATTTTTCGATTACCTTACCTTAATAGTTTTATGTACAAAATAATGAGAGGAATCAA
This sequence comes from Camponotus vicinus, assembly GCF_025532165.1. Lineage (NCBI taxonomy): Eukaryota > Metazoa > Arthropoda > Insecta > Hymenoptera > Formicidae > Camponotus > Camponotus vicinus. The sequence continues at coordinate 17,145,857 of NW_028141967.1, read as the reverse complement.
TTGGTGTAAAGAAAACACATAGTTGTTTCGAAGAAAAAATATGTAATTTGCAATTAACAATTCCATATTTTTTCTCAAAAACAACTATGTGTTTTCTTTACACCAATTGATTCCTCTCATTATTTTGTACATAAAAGTATTAAGGTAAGGTAATCGAAAAATGAATATTTTACAAGATATTTTACGGTTTATGTAAAATTAAGAAATTATTTCAAGCATCATAACTCAAAAAGTACTTAACGGAAAGGTACTTAATTATAGTGTTTTGGAAAGCTCTCGAAATAAACTACAAGAATGTACAAAAATATATAGGGTATTCCATTTAAAAAAATTGAAGTGACCTTCACGTGACCTTCAAATGACTCTTCAAGGTCAAACCAATGATACCATCTTATGGCCCCCTCGAAACCATACAACTTTTGTCTAAAACATTTTTCTCTATCTTGCTTATTTTTCGAGTTATTTGGCTGCCTAAGTTAAAATGGGTCACCCTGTATATATATATATTTATTTATTTATTTATTTTGCTCTTTTTTCTTCTGATATAAACTCTTCATATCATATCCATATCTTTTACATATCTCTGAAGTTTTATAGTTGTAAAGAATATGAGATGAATCGAAAGATTTTTCATTTTTTCCTAATTTAATAAAAAAATATAGTAAAACATAAGCGATATTTTATGGACTTATACATATATATATTATACTGATGCAATATATGTACGTCTTTCTTTTAACTTTTTTTAGATAGCATCGTAATGGATAACTGTCAGTTTATTTTTAAAAATCAAAAAACTCTTTTAGCATTTCTAAAAAGATGGTCTTTTCACTCTATATGTTTTAACGCTCTACATCGTTAAAACTTTTAACGTAATCGTAAAAAGATGTATTTAACGGTTGATCATGATAAAGACAGTTGGCAAAGTCGCGTATTTCGGGTATCGGAAATTTGAAGGTCTTCGCACTATAGTTGCTTAAGAACTCTGATATTTTTAACTTTGAAATTTACAGTCGATCATTTATGTCTATTGCTAGTATATGTTTATGATTAATTCGTCTCTTTCTCTATAATTTTACTTTGGCTATTTCTTAAACTGATATTAACTCAGCAATGAAAACGTTAATTTTCTTGACGATTTGCAAATTTCCAATATTAATTTGACGAGACAATTTCGTTATAAGCATCATCAAGTAAGTCAAACTGTATGTTGCCGGTACCAACTCGCGATAGCCTCATTACTTCAGTAATAAGAATTATTGTGACAAGAAACGATAATAAAATTCTTTTTATAATAATAAAAAATGGCAAAATTTTTTAAACGTATAAAGTTTTATTATTTAAATAAATATATTCAAAATTTAATTTAGTCGGTATAATATTTTTTTTCTATTTTCTCCCATGAAAATTCTAGAAATTTATAAAACTTCTTAGAGTATAGTTTCTTAATTTCCAAAGACTTATACAATATTTTCTGTCACAAATCACGTCATTCTATCTTACATCACATTAATGTATGCTGTTATGTTATGTTTTAGATTTTTACGTCATGATATATTGACATACTTCAAGTTCGAAGTAGTACTTGTAAAAAAATGACTAATCGCATTTTTTGGAAGAAATGTATCACTGACCATACATTTTGCGTACGTCATCTGCGAAGTTCATGGTCGGTCGTTTGTTGCCTGCTCGTTCACCATCACGGACCGTTCGTCTCCACGCGTATAATAAAACCTGCTTTTTAAATTGGCTTCATGCGTTTCTTTTTTTCGGTTTCGGCCATTTCATTGAGAATTCTTCATTATACAGTTTTAATTGTTTCACAGTATATATGTAATAGTCGGCCTGTAAGTGATAAAGTTAAATTTAACAGAACGCTTCTTTTATTTTGTATGTGTGCGTACAATTTAAAATTTTTATTAAATATTTCTTTGCATTAAAACATCAAATTATTTAAGTTTTTATTTATAATATGATAATAAAATTATAAGAGAGAGAGATTGCAGTACTTATGTATATATGTATATTATTAGAAACCTAAAAAGCAATGAAATTATCGTTGCACAAAAGATTGAGATAGTTGCATCACATCTTGCAATTAAAAATTTCGTTACATCTTATATGTTACTAATTTAGCGGACTAAACTATTAATTAAACTTATATTATTCCTCGTCATAAAAAGCTTTTATTGAAAAATAATAATTCTAATAAACAGAGATAGCGAATTTTCTATTTGTGATATTTTTGCTTCAATTTACTAAATAAATTGCAAGCAAAATTAATGATATCGTTAGAGTTCGATACAAACAATATTTCCTTCTAAAAAAAATGCACCATATAATTCTGTAATATTTTTTAAACAACCTTCATTTAAATATATATTATGTATCACTTTTGATCTTTTTGATGATATTCGATCAAAAGTCAAATATGTTCAACTTTGAAAAAACTTCACTGTTTTAATGTTTTATTATCTCTCTATTGATTGAACGTAAAAATTTTATATTTTTATCCCGTGTTTCTTTTTATAATATCGGCATTCAGGTTTCAAAAAAACGTTAGACTATTGATACACTTGATTTTAATTACGGTTGTAACCCTAATCGAAATGCTCGTACAAACCGTGCGCCCTGTAATTTTGGACATGATTAAGCATCATCACTGATGTTCGATTCTTCGAATCCGAGAATTATGTTTCGAACGGGACGCATGCTGGGATAGAGACAGAAATAAGAAGAAACTAGCAGCAGAGAAAGAGGAGAGCTGCGACGCCCACGGCGATCCAACGGTACATCGCACCCGCTTGTAATGCCTCGTACGGCAGTTGTATGAACAGCCGTATATGCTCTCGCTTCAAAGGGAAGGGGAGTAATAAGTCTGTACATAAATATGTAAATCTTCTAACGTCTTGTACTATGTACATCGCACTTCATTCTTCGTAAAGTTGAGACGCATGTGATCAGGATGTGCCCTTACAATTGCTGTGTTTTCTTTATATTATCGTACCTTGAAGTATATAAATGTCACAAGTCTGAAATATACAAAATTTTGTATTATTTTACATATTATAATATTATAAAATATATCTTTTTCCCCCAAAATAAACATATATTTGAAGCAAAGTTATGAGAAATATGTATTTTGTATATGAATGATTTTCGATGTAATTTCCAATTTTTTTATTTTTATATCTGTTTAAAAAAATTTAAAAGCTAAAGAGAAATAAAATATCAATTCTTTTCCAAATATAATAATGCAAAGTATTATTTTACGGCACTGAATTTTGTATCTTATGTATATAAGTAAGAATTATTGAATAAGAATCGATGTAAAATATTATCTATATTAAAGAGTGATCCTTTAATAAAGTTATTTTATATCTTAAATAAGAATAACAAATAGCATAGATTTTGGAGAGAAAGAAAGAAAAAAGAATATTCCTGAAAACACTTATATATTGTAATAATAATAATTATGTATCAACAGATTTTTTTAGTAAATTGCTTTATATATAAACTAATTATTATAAAATAAATGTTGGAAATTCTTTATGTATAAAAATTTAACGTTCATAAATATTATTTATCTTAAACAAAACAATTCATAAAACTTATGAGACTTTATCAATAAGGCTTTAATTTCTAAGAAAGAATGTTTCATAACTGACGCGCCATCGACGAGCAAAGAACGAAAGATCCAGGTATACTCGGTGAGAAGGTAATAGCACGATTATCTTCTGTCGTGTTTCTACATGCTATGTTACCGACTTTAAAGAGAATAAATTGTTTTTATTATATTTAATATTATCGTAACAACATTCAAAACGCAAAAAGTATTTTTATTAATAATTTCTAAATTATATTTTTTTAAATAAATAAAATATATTATAAATATCTTTTTTTTAATATTTTTTAATTTATATTTTATCGTGTATGTTTTCGAGAGAATAAAATTTTTTTAAAAATTACTCTACATAATATATATATATATATATGTATAATTTTATCTGATAAACATTTAAAGACACGTGCATGCATAACACATGCATACACACATGCATGCAGAATAATGCATCGGAAGGACAAATGGTACGCGCGTAGCACGTGCAACATTGTGTAATAGTAAATTGTACGTGTGTAACATATTTTTGTTATATAAAAATAATATATATATATATATATATATATATATATATATATATATATATATTATTTTCAGATAAAATTCGATGACACATCATTATATCATAAATGATATGAATAAAATTATTATGATTGTTATAATTAACAAAATTGTTATAAATTATAAACTATAAAAGAATAATTATAAAAGAATAACTATAAAAGAATAATTCTAATAAAAAATTGTATCGTATAAGATTCATTATTACACTTACATATAATATACATTATAATACTGTTCGACTGTATTATATTACATTAAACATAGTATTATGATTGTGTCGAGTTGTACCTATTTGAAGGAAATACTTATTTTTCTCTTCATTTTTTTAAGAGATATTGCGTTACAAAGAATAATATATAAAGTTTTATTTATTTATTAACATACTTATCAATTCTGTTCTTATTTTCGATTGTATAATAAATTGTTTTGTGCATTCTTATTTTTATTATCATTATTCGCAAATAAAAAAATTAATATACAAATATATGGTTTCACACAATGTCAAAACAGATCAAATGCTATAAAGTTCGACATTTCGCGAATTTTGATGGGTGTAATTATCATTTTACATATTTGGAACAATATCCGATTTGATTGTGCTGTTCGATAAGCTTGATCTCATTCGCATAATATCAAATATTATGCTCAATTATAATCATTAACGATTGATATCGATTTGCTTATACATTTGTGAATAAAGTTTCTGTTGATCTTGAAGCACTTGTTAATTTGTCAAAGCGATGCCAAATAAAAGCATATCCGTAAAGCAGTGTTTAGGATACAAATTCCGTTCTTTTTGTTGCATTACGTATTACATATAATGCATAATTTAACTCTTTTATCCGAATCGATTTATCGATTTATATTGATATTTACATATGTTACTCTTTGTGGTTTTTCTAGAAATATCGCGTAGTTAATATAAAAAATAAAATAATTTAAAAATAATTATTATACATTTTGTTGTAATTTGTTGAGAAAAATTATAGCTCTAACTTTCTATTTTATATATAATTTTATATATTGTTACGCCCGGGGCGAAGACTTCGATATATCGAAGCGCGTACTACGTACTATCGGCACTCGCGGACCGCGTTAAATAATAAGACACTCTTAGGAATAATGAAGAACTTTAATAGAAACACAGAACACACACAAACAACGGATAAAAACAGGAATAAACACAATAACGACACGTATACGTAAACGCATCCGGATATTTTGACAGCTATTCTTCGACTCAGCTGACCATCGTTGTTGATAAACAATCTTCTTAACTACGGGATCCGTAGCGACTTGGGCGCGTAACAATATTGAGAATTATATTCTATTTTGAAATACTTATTAATTTTTTTTACTACAATATATATTATTTTTTTACCATAATATATATTATATAGTATATCCAAAAGCTTTAATATTTCTATGTAAATATTTGCTCTCCAAATATACAAAAATTATATATACGACCGTTTGTAATTACAATTGTATTGTACAATTACATCAGTTTTTTCTCCTAATTTTATCTCGAGTTTTAGAAGATAAAAATCAAGCAATCTTTAGTGAAACCTTTTATTTAATGAAAATATTTTATTGTATTCGGTTTTGAGGAACTTGAAAACTTTTTATTTATATCATGAAGTCATATCAATCGATACTTTAAATACGTATTGACGTGCACAATTTACGGAAAAGCGCGAGCTTATCGAAATGAAGCGATTAAAAGCTTATCACTTTGTTATTATTATGTTAATTATGTATAATTATGTATATCAAACGTACGGATATTTTTACAAAGCAGATAATGTATTGATATATACATATATTGTAATATAATAATTTTGTAGTAAATTAATTTTTCGAATTTTTTTTTATTTAAAAAAGCAATTTTTAATTAGAAAGATAAGCATAAAAAAAAGAATTTAAGGCGCAAATATACAATTTTATTTCGCTTGTTTTATTTTATAAATTACAAAATATCATATAAAATAAGAATAAATATAAAAATATTATTCTGAAAAATGTGCTTCATGTATTAAAATGTACAATTTTAATAAAGAATATAAAATTTTACGTAAGTTAACATTTTAAGATATAAAACTTCATCAATAGTTTCATTAAAAAAAGAGAATATGCACTTTTATCTTTAAAGTACAAAATGATATATTAACATATTAAAAGTAATATTGCTTATGAAACATAAAATTGTAACGTTATTTATGCGTAAGAACAATATTAATATAATTTAAAATTGAAGAATGTCATGTATTCTCTATTTGCCAATTTTCTCATTATTGGCGAATTGCCAATTAATTAATATGATAAAAGCATTAAATATTTATTATGAAATTAAAAATATATTGATTATGAATATAAAAACGAAACAAATATAATTTTGTTGAGATATATATTGATTATCTTATAAATAAAATTTATATATCATATAATATAAAATATCTAGAAAATTATTTTATAACTTTACATTTATAACTTTACATACAATATGTGATCATCGTTCTATTACATAATATATTACGTAATACAATTAATTTATGATATAAAATAGAATAACTTATGAAATAAATTTTTGTCATAAGATATAAAATTTCTATAAAACTTTTTATATATTAGCTTGTAAATATTAGGTTTTTCGATCTTTTTGTAATTTTGAATGTGTGATATAATTTTACATATTAGTATAAGATTTTCAGTATTAGTATACACATAGAGGAATATGTTCTTTTTGAGACATCACATATAAAGCTGCCGACCGATTTTAATCTTGTGACACTTGGAACTTTTTTAAGGTTGTATAAAAAAACTCTTATGTTTATTGCAGCAAGTAGAATCTCCAGGTGCAATAAATTAATTTTAAAGGAATACTAAGTAATAGATGGCAGGATTTCTTGGTTTCTAGCTTCCTCGTTACGCTTGCGCTATCAGAGGAATCGTACGGAATCGCGCGGAGCGCGCGGCTGTATAAAAGCAGCCACTTGTTGAGCGACACGCATTCCGCTGATTCGCTTCCGTCGCAGATATATTCTGCTCGAGGACGAAGAAGGGAGGCATCCGACAGGTGACCACGACGGTATTTCCTGTATTGTGCTACTTCAAGTCATATTCCTAGCTCAATTCGTCGGCGATCTGAATAATCGACGTGGGACTTTTGATCAGGTTAGTCGATCACAAATAAATTAAATTAACGTATGTTAAAGGCTTTCTTATGCTTTCTAAATATGAACGCATATATGAAGTTTCCAAAACGTTTTTATAGCTTTGTCTAATTCGAATTAGTTGAAGAAAATACTTATCTGTTTGATAAGAGCGTGTTTAGCATAACTAGTAAAATAATTTATTGTAATGAATTGGAAAATAATACACGCGTACTACTTGATTAGAATTGCGATGCTTTATTATTAATAATGTGTCCAGTCGCCTTCATTATCAATAATTGCCTAGCATCTTTGAGGCATATTTTCCACTCATTTTATAATATATTCTTGAGATAAAGATTTCCAGATCAATCAAATTTATCGAACTATTTACATCAAGTTCAAGTGATAGAATTATTTGCCTAAAAGGAAGTTTCGTCAGAAAAAAATTACTTATCCCAATTGCATTCCATATTTTTTGATGCCCAAGCAATTCTTTGTTTGATTCTGTTTCGAAATTTCATTATGAATACGTAAATATCTTCTTATTGTTATTGATATATTTATACTTTTTTACCGCAATGCCGCTTATGCGTCTCGCAGTGATAGACGAGTATTGTTCGCAAACATCCGTATTATTAGTTTGTCCTCTTTTTTCATCATTTTCTGTGTAGAGTCACGTTTCGGTAGGTCATTGACATTTTTCAACTTTACGTAGCAATTTACCCACTTATTTACATATGCTTTAGATCTTTTCATGTACTTATTATTAGCAGCCGTTTGGTGTGACATTCTTCATCCTTTCGGATGTATACAGAGAAACATTGCTTCGAATCGTAATACGTATGCGTATACACTCATGGCGAAATATATATTTTTGCGAAGGTCAAATATAAATTTTCTCTACAAAGCATCTTAGGAAACTTCCCTCGGTTTCCGCTAGAATGACGCAAAAAGAAATAAAATATTAAGCAAAAGTAAAAATTTTCATAAAAAAAATTATTAAATATACTTATCAATTAATTTTCTAAAATTTTATTCTCGCTTTTATTTTGACGTTCAGAATCTTATATTCGATTCTTACTAGCCTGTTCTTTGCTTAATATATATTTATAATATTTAGATTGATTTCTACTGTTTATATTATAATTATATTGTTTATATTAAATCTTGAAAAAAAGATACATATATGTGCGTAAATATCGAAATTATATATAATATGAGATCGAGCAGGTAAATAAAAACTGAGAATTATCAGCAATTTCATCTAACAAATTATGAAAATAATTTTGTTCACGAATCTTTGAAAATGCTTATAATACTTTAAATATTTTTCATTTTTTAACATATATCCAGATTTATATAATTTACTAGACTCCATTAAAAAACATTGTATAAATTTGACTCCGACTTTTACGAACACTCTGTATAGAGTAAAATGGAAATGGTAATAATAGTAATTATATAAATATAAATATAATTATAATATTATTATATAAATATAATTATAATAAATATAATTCAACATATATGATTTGTCATTTTACATGAAAAATAGAAAAATTTATCTGAAGGTAAAAGTTGTTTCCTTATAATATACCTATCTTTTTTTAAGAAACAAAGTACGAAATATAAAAAGAAAAGTAAGAAATATATGAATGATATAATTTTTAATTAAAATAAGAGAGATAATTTTGTATATATGCGGAATTGAGAGTACTGCGATATACGGGACAAAAATTAATCTGCGACAAATTTTATTTGTTACGCTTTTATCAATATAAATAATAATTTTGAAAATAAATATACTTAAAGAATTAGTTGTCATTTAATTAAGATATCATTTTTTTTAGTAGTAAGTTTCAAATCTTGAAATCTAAAAAAATTTTATTATAACAATGAATAAAGTGCATATTGTTAACAGTTGTTAACAATTAATATAATTATTTCCATTAATATAATTGTTACTTAGCTTATCTTAGGTATCCTTGATTGTATAGCGATATATTTGTTATCATTTTTACACGTGCTATATACAGAGTGCGCGAAAACTTCCGGAATATTATTTCCGGAATATAATTTATTAAAGTTTCAATTTAATATTTTGGAAAGGAAGCATTTTACAAAAAAATGTTTCATAAAAATTATAGAGTTTTAAAATATCTATTTACCGATCTTATTAATTTAACTTTGGAAGGCGTCGCCAAGTTCAGGAGAAGGTCAAGCTGAATTTTTTAAATGGAACCCCCCATTTTATTGTACATTCTTATAGCTTATCTGGAGAGCTTTCCAAAACATTATAATAAAATATGTTTTTGTTAAGTACATTTCGAATTATAAGGCTTGAAATAATTTCTTAATTTTATCTCCTTTTTAAAAATCTTCTACTTCAACTTCTATATGAAACATTTTTTTGTAAAATGCTTCCTTTTCAAAATATTAGACCATTCCGGGACTTTCCGCGCACCCTGTATATAAAATATATATAAATTTCTATTCACTTTCCATAATTTATTAAAAATATATTTGTTTTGCTAAAGGTTCAATTTATATTAATAATTAAATACGAAGGTAACTGATTGGCTTATGCGTATATTCTCAAACTTTGATAATTTGACATTAAATTATTCGATTATCACCGAAGCGATTTGATAGTACCATTGGCCTAACTGGCACTTACTGGCATTTTCCGCGTTGAATCGCGAATCATTGGAGGAGAATCCGCGGGCGGTCGACGGCGTCGCGGATAAATCCCTCGGCAAACCGCGCTGCGATGGTGAAAGCTACGGGAAATTACAAAAGTCGGAAGCGGAAACAGAGGAAGGACGAGCTTTTAATATCGCCGGGCGTCATTCTGGCTTTAGATCCTCGCTGTTGCCTGCGACCGGTTCGATTTTCTATTCCACGCTCGTCCCGCAATTCTTTCCACATCTACGAGGCGGGTCGTCTCGTCAAAGATGCGATCTTGGTCTATCTGTGGTCAGAAGAGCGCTTTCTCAATTTATTATTTCACATATTCATTTAATATATTTAATAAGAATCTAAGATGATTTGAATCAGGATGTTATTTTTGGAAAACGCAAAACATGAAAAATTTTATAATTTAAGTTACAAATTGTGTTTATGTAATGTTCTTATCTATTTTTTCTCTTTTTTGAGAATACTCTAATTATCATTATTAATTTATTATTATTAATTTATATATATTAAGATTAAAAATGGAGAATAAGAAATAGAAAGTAAAAATGATACTTACATTATGAAATTATAAAAAACACCTATTTGAAAATCGAAATTTGCATAGTTATTTTGAATCTAAATCAAGATCGATCCTAGCTCTATATTGTGCACATAAATCTTCTTTTATAATATTGTTTTAGGAAAAGTTACGTAGTATCTGTTGTTGCCTAGTATGAGATATTTTTTTCTATTACAATTATTACGTGGCAGATACTTACAATTCATTAGATAAAGCCTTATTTATTAGTCTTTCTCACAACTTCTAAGAGATGTAAAAATTTAATCAATCAAAAATATAATTAATGTATATAATTATTTTTATTGTTGCTGGTTTTAAATTTCAAGCAAAAATTATTAAATTATTATTTATCTTATTTATCTATTTTTACCGCAAAAAAATAAGTAAAAGTAATTTTCGAATTGTGTTATGTCAATGTATGTATTATTAAAATCACGCTGTGCGATAGTAAACAAAGATACATTGGATGTGTATAAATAAAATGCATCCGCATAATGACTAGTGATTTCGATTATACAGATAATATAATTTTTTTGTGGACGGTTCTTTTATGTGTGTGTGTGTGTTTGTTTGTTTGTGTGTGTGTGTGTGTGTGTTTGTGTGTGTGTGTGTGTGTGTGTGTGTGTGTGTGTGTGTGTGTGTGTGTGTGTGAATGTGTGTGTGTGTGTGTGAATGTGTAAATGCGTATAAATTATAAATTATAAATTTCAATAAATACAGAAAAAGGCTTTAATTCTTGTTTTATTTTTTAAAGATTTATCATGTTTTCGTATATTTTTAAAAAATCTTTATTTTTATTAATTATTTATTCTACATATATCACTATATACAAAGTAAATATAAAAGAGGAAAAAAGAAGAGAGAAATATAAAAAAGAAAATAAAAAGAAGAGAGAAAGAGGAAGAGAGTTTAAAATACAACTTATTTATAATTCTGAAATATTTTATATTTTGCGTGGGAAAAGCTTTACCAATAATGTAGTGACAAAATATAAAAAAATAACATGGAAATACGTAGTGTTTAAATAAATTATATAACATGAGAGTGTAACGTAATATTTACAACATAAATTTTCTATTAAATTCTGCTATTTTTAGTAAATATAAGACTTTTAATGTGCATATTATTTGGAAAAATAAATGTGAAATTATTAATTTGATTTTTGGCACCAAAATGACTTAATAACTCATTTGATTATAAATAAACCGTTAAGAAGATTTGTATATCAATAAATCAAATAAATCGACCAAAAAATTTCACGAATTTATTTATGTTAATGCGAACAAGCTGCCAAATAGTGAACACTGGTAGTAATTAAAAGTAGAATTTTGTATTTTATCAAACAAAATTAAGCACTACTTACAAATGCATAATGCGATCTCAATTTATCTCTACACATCTATCTTATACATTTAAATTAAAAAAAATTAACATAAGAACACGATGAATAAATAAATTAAATAAATTAAAAAATTGTAATAATTATGTATGATAAAAAGTTATTTTACTTTATTCAGAATACATTTCTTCAATATTGATCAACAAGCAATATTATCAGCCAATAGCTGAAACAATTTACATAGATTATGTTTTAGTATAGTTTGCAGGAAGCTTGTCTGTCACGATTTTTTAAAGATTTCTAATATTATTAAAAATATAAAAAGTTTCCTTTCAGTAGCAATTTTTGAAATAAGAAGTAAAATAGTTAACTCGAGAAAATAAGCAAGTAGACGTATTTGTTCTCAAACAAATAATTGAAACTGTCAAAGATATATAAAACATGTATTAAATTTTAACTAAAATCTATGACTGTATTTGATGTATATGTGATTGTATATGATGATTAAATACGTCACTGTATTAACAAAGATTTGATGATGACTGATCTAGATTTTAGGCCGTGAACGAAATCCTAAAGAAGCTCGACAGACGTTACCGCGATCGATGATGAATCCGTAGAAATTGCATCGCGAATTTTCATGCTATGTCAACGTCGTTCGTTCTCTTGTGAGTCGACGATGATCGTGTAAAAACCTTATCATGAGTAAATTCTACGGGTCTTCGGATCTTTAAGTAAATGAGAGTTTCAATTAATTTCCTTATCAGCTCCGAGTTGAAGAGTACGTGGTGTCCATCAGTGTACAGTAATTTTCGTGATCTGAACTGATAAAGAATCATCACATGCTATCTGTAAGGTACGATTAGTGAATCAATTGGAAATGACGTAAAAAATATCACATAGAAAAACATAATTTTGATGTAAATTCTTATTTTTACATTATTTTATTATAGAAATTATTTGTAGTTACGTATATCACTATCTTTGAATTACGGTACAATATTTTTCCAAGAAAATGTTACTTCTGACATTTAGCGCTTCCAACTTTTTCTGGGGGACGGAGTTCTTTGTTTGCGCATTTTCTCGATCGTTATTGTCAATCAATTTCAGTAAAAGGTCTTTACAGTGTTTTCTATAAATGAGAAATTAATTTTTTACTACAATATTATCATACTTATATTAAAATATGTATCTAAGACTCTTTAATAATCCTAATTGTATTTTACTTTATTTTTGTTGCAGATAGAATGAATTTGGAAGAGTATCGCAAACATGGTAAGTAAATATGTGTACATAAACATACATAACAATATTGAAAATAATAAAAATTTGTGAGATTATTATTTAAATTTATCTATCAGCGATTATTCATATAAAATGACATTTAATTGTATAATTCTATAAATACACTTAGATATTGAAAGAAAAGCAAGTTAAAGTGATATGTGTGATATTTTACAAAAATTTCAAGATTAAAAGATTTCATTATTAATATGAATCAGTATAAATCAGAATCAAATGCATGGGATTTACCGCGATGAATAAATCAAGCCATTTCAGAGCAATGATTACACGACGTTGAAACAGCATCAATAAATAGAGATTACCGATAGAATTGGTAGAGGCTTTATAGGTGCGATATTGTTTCCAATACAACATCGTGACGTTACAATCTAAATCTTCCGCTTCGGAACTACGAGACTTGGCGTAGACTCGCTTTTCTCCCGTTATTTCAATCTCGGTCGATCGTTCTGTTCATCGGTCCTGCTAAATTAGAGTTGACAATATAATACATATCACTTTATACTACAATACAAGATTATGCGTTTATCGATAATTGTCAGCAATAACAATAAATATAATAAATTATCTTTTTTTTTGGAATGCTTATAAAAATAGAGTAAATTAATAAATAAATATAACATAATATAAGTTAAAGTAAATAAAGGGATAGAGAAAAAATAACTTCAAAAACCATTTTGATACTTGTCTCAGAGTCTACTTTAACAATCTCTTGTTTAAGACGCTATATATCAAAAAGAACAATTACGTACAATTACGTTTTCCAAATACGTTTTTTAAACAAAGAATTTCGATTGTGCGAAATAGTGTCACCTTTGAAAATTCTTGGCTTTTCTTTGGCATAGAATAGCTTTTCGATACCTCAACATATCTTTTGTTTCTGTTCGATTGCATTTAGCTACAAGATAATGACAAATACATCAAATTTTAAGCGAAGAGGATTCACAAACTCAATTTCTGCAGTTTACTTACAATGCTTACCACTACAATTTTAAATTCTAGTAGTTTTGTTGCAACATTCTTTTCTCTAAAATAATTGTATGTTGTTTAAAAATTTTGCAGGAAAGGAAATGGTAGATTACATCGCTGATTACCTGGAAAATATCCGTTATCGACGCGTTTATCCAGCAGTTTCGCCTGGATATTTGAGAAATGTCTTGCCGGCATCGGCTCCAGTAGACGGCGAGTCTTGGGAGGACATATTTGCCGACATTGAGAGATGCATCATGCCGGGCGTGACGCATTGGCAGAGTCCGCACATGCATGCTTACTTTCCGGCTCTGAATTCACCTGCCAGTTTGCTGGGCGACATGCTGGCTGATGCAATAAACTGTCTGGGTTTCACCTGGGTAAGTACAATTTTGTATCTTTTTTTTTTTTAATTTTTTGATATTTAAAATAATGAGTATATTAATATAACAGTTTTTGTCATTTCGCAAATATAGTTGACAATAATCGTATATCGAATTTTTTTAAATTAATAAAGAGACCGATTAACATTTTTTAAAAATACGCTTTTTTATTTTTATTTAGAATCTAATATTTTTAAGATTTGGCATATATGAGTGGAATATTTAACAAAATATTATGAGATTTAAAATATAATTTATGTCTTTTGTACAATTGTTTAAAGCTTATCTCACATATAATATATTAATATGTTTTAATTATTTAATTAATACTATAGGGAGTAATTGCATGCGAATTAATATCAGAAGAATTTAAATCTACAAGCTTTCAAAGAAATAATCGCCTTGATATGATATTTATATCAATGATATCGAGATGATTAATCATCTTGATTTAAATTTAAGATAAGATTGTTTATATAGGCTTCCAGTCCGGCGTGTACCGAGTTAGAAACGATTGTCATGAATTGGTTAGGCAAAATGATCGGACTGCCTGAAGATTTTTTGCATCGACCTGGCGGTTCTGGTGGCGGCGTCATTCAAACGACGGCGTCAGAAGCGACGCTAGTGTGCTTACTTGCAGCCAGAACCAGAGCTATCAGAGACGTGCAGGAAAATGAACCAGACCTTTTAGCGACGGAGATTAACTCGCGACTAGTTGCATACTGCTCAGATCAGGTCTGTAGTCGCAGTCTTGATTAAGTAATATATGAAATATAAAAATGCATCTAAGACAAAGTAAGAGAGCGCAAATTCTTCTCTGACAGTTTATTTAAACGTATGCGACGGTTGGGAATAATCGCATAAAAGTAACGAGAAGAGAAATAATAACAGTGAGAATGATAAATACTGCATATTGCGAAGAAAGAAATCTCAAGGCGTTCTTTTAAGAGCTCTTTAAAATGCACTTAGATACATTACATGGATAGATGGAAATGTATACTATTGAAATAAGTTTCCTCTCGAATATATTAAAACAATTTGTTATTGTCTTTAATAAATAAATGAAATGTAAAATAAATAGAAAGCGTTTTTTTGAAATTATTTTTGAAATAAGTGTTTTTAAATTCTAAATTAAATTATTAACAGTATTAAAAATGTTAAATAAAAATATTATATTCGAATTAACTCTTATGAAGATAACTTTAAAATCTGATTTATGAAAAGAGTTGGAGTTAAAATCAAAATTTTATTAATCAAAATTTTTGCGCGGAATAATAAATCAAATATTTTTTTTAAATAAAAGAATATTTCTTTAAACAAAAGATTTAATCATTTAAAAAGACATTTACTTTGTTATAAATTATTCTATATTTTTGTTGTCATTTATTTAATAGGCACATTCGAGCGTGGAGAAAGCTGGACTTATAGGACTGGTTCGAATGCGATATATCGAATCCGATAATGAATTCAGTATGAGAGGAGATGCTTTAGTTGAAGCATTAAAGCGTGATCAAGCTGAAGGACTGCTTCCTTTTTTCGTAAGTTTTTATAAATACTATTTCTGCTACACATTCCTGCTACATTTAAAAGTTTTTGATATATTTAATATTTAATATTTGCATTCAAACAGTTTATTAAATATATTTGGTACAATCTATCTATTAATTAAATTATCAAATATAAAATCTTATTTTATTTGTGATTTTTTTGAATTATTAAAATTTTGATATAATAATAATAATAATAACAACAAATCGATTAATTAATTAATTTACATACTCTTATACTTATATTAAACAATTTTATTATATATTATATATATATTTATTCTGTATCCTTCAATAAGCCTCAAGGCTTATTTTATTTATTCTGTATCCTTTCTTTGTTTTTTTCTCTATATTAAAAAACATAAAACATCTTCTAATTATTAGATTACTTATTGTTTTTTATTTTATTTTATTATTTACATAATAAATAATTTTCATCAAATAATATTTTTCTTTCCTATTTTATTATTTATTTTACTACGTGACTTTCTTATTAAAAATTTGTTATAGGTTGTAGTAGATTGTAATATAGAAGATTCTAATAATAATACCGGAACAAAAACTAAATCTGCAATTACTAATGCGTCGCGAACGCAAACCTTTACAAACTAGTAGTACAAGTATACGTGTAGATCGACCAATCCGCCAATTATAGATATATCTCCTGCAACAGACAAGCGTGGGTTCCATGAGTTAAGCTGGCTCGACGTCGCACTAGTTAGTCCCATAGGAATCTCCTAGTCCGATTTGAGTCTTGCAAGCCTGCCCACGATAAAAATACTTATTATAATTGAGACTTTTCGCGAAATAATATTTTTCTGGAGTTTATTTAGTCAATTATTAGTTTTTTATGATAAGAGATGTGTGATTAACAGTCAATTCTCTTAATATCTATTTCTATCATAGGAAATAGACAAAATATAATGATAATATGATTAAAATTTAAGGGAAATAGATTTTGAAACAAATAGTAGATACTGTGTTAAATATAATTTGTTTTATATGTATATTTTACAGTTGTATTATATGTATTTATTCATATGTTATATCATATGTTATCATTTTTATAAAAATATTGAATTTTTATTTTTTATTAATATTATATATATTTTGAAATTGTATCATTTTGAGAAATACGTTTTTGAATTTATTGTAAGAAGTTTTAGAAATTTTAAAATAAATTAGACAATACAAAAAAATAATTTATTGTCTTCTCAATTATATAAAAAAATCTATTTTGCACATAATGTATATGAAACGACTTTGCATAGGTATGCGCAACTTTAGGTACGACTGGAGCATGTTCTTTCGATAATCTGAAAGAAATTGGACCAATATGTGAGTATCAAATTTACTTAAAGTATCAGTTATGTTTATAACTAGTTTGTTTTTACAAATATTTTAAAAATGTGTTATAGTAACTTTTAAATATTTAACGCTATTATTATAGGTCAACAAAACGGTTTATGGTTACACATCGATGCGGCTTATGCAGGTAGCGCTTTTGTATGTCCTGAATTTCGCGGTTGGCTTCAAGGGGTGGAACTCACCGATTCGATTGCCTTCAATCCAAGCAAGTGGCTCATGGTCCATTTCGATTGCACAGCTATGTGGTACGAGCAATATCACAATGTATTTATCTTCTCAGTGAAAATGTGTTATGAAACCGAAATAATTTTTTTAATCGTTCCAGTATTAATAGTCTAAATATTCGCATAATAAATTTGATTTAAATAGTTAAATTTTTATCTATAATTTTTAAAGAAATTATCACAATATATCAAAATTTGCACTTTTTATAATATATATCATTAATTAATTATACATGATTAAATTTAAGAAAGTAAGTCACGTTCTTTGAGAGATTATCTACCATTTTTTGATTTTCATTTTATTAATTGAATTGCGGAGGTACGGTCATCTTTTTCTGTTCCTTCCGCAATTTCCTTTCGAAGCTATTCCAACGATCGAACGCAGTTCACAATCTTTCGGAATATTATTTGAATTGCGTTTAAAGCCGATAGCTTCAAATCACAAATTAATAATATTTTTTATCATTTTGAATTGCGACATATTTATTAGATTATAGTCTCTTTTCTTTGCGCAAAGTTATCCAGTTAAACAACAGAAATTATGTAAAAGGCTTATTTTATTTCACTAGATGACAATGATGATTTAATTTGTAAAATGTAAAATGTGATTGCAAATAATTATAAGATGATTACATCTGGAAAATCTGTTCAAATATATTTCCGATATACAATCCAGAATCAAATAATGAATGCTACGAGTCAAGAATGATATTAATCTTTTTTAAAAAATTATTATTATTATTATTATGTTTTTGTAAATAATGTGACCGTTAATGTCGCACGTGATTAAATAAAATATACTTTAGAAAATGTAAGCAAAGCATACTGCGAGTTAAAAAAAAGCACATTTTACATCTATTGAATATATAATGAATATGCATAAATTGAGAAAATCAGGTATTAATTTCTCTTTGACGTATATTTTTTTATTTTCAGGGTAAAAAACAGTCAGGCGCTGCACAGAACTTTTAATGTGGATCCGCTGTATTTGAAACATGAAAATTCAGGTGCTTTTATAATTTAATAAATTCTACTAATATTCTACAAAAAATTAATTATAAATCATTAGAAAAATACCTCTAATTTAAATCTTTTATTCTTCTCTATTATCTTTGTTATTTATAATTTATATTATTTATAATTATTTTTCATATATATACGAAGTTTTTTTTGTATTATATGTGTAAATGTAAAATAAGCATTTATATTATTAAATATCTTTATCTTTTTACAAATATTAATTACGTTTATTTCAATAATAAATATAAAATTTTCCTTTAATAGGTCTTGCTATCGATTATATGGTAAGCAATAACATGTTATAAAAAAAAATGTTTTATAATAATTTATTATAAAATAAAAAAAAAGATTACATGTAGAAAATAAGGAAAAATTAACAAGAATTTTATTTGTACATATTATACATACAATAAAATATTTTTTGATATTATATAACTTATTTTTAAAAGAAATAAATAACATATATGTAAATTTTTAATTGTTACTTATTCTTTATTTCAATATTAATTTTAGCACTGGCAAATTCCTCTATCCAAGAGATTTAGGGCTCTAAAACTGTGGTTTGTTATCAGAAATTACGGCATTACGGGGTTGCAGAAACATATAAGAGAAGTAAATAATATCAAATAAATATATACATTTCTCATTAAGAAATTAAATCTAATAAAAAATGTTTAAAAAATAAAATTACCTTAAATTTGATTAGCGTTTTCTTAATTTTGTATATAAGTTACATATATACATATATATAAGTTACATATATAAGTTACATACATATAAATTTGAAAATATTAAATTCAAAGGGCGTGAGATTAGCACAAAAGTTTGAAGCTCTAGTCTTTGCCGATGCCCGTTTCGAAATTCCTGCTCCAAGACATCTTGGCTTGGTGGTCTTCCGTCTTCGCGGTGAGAACACCTTGACTGAACGTTTGTTAAAGAAGCTTAATTCGCGGGGTCGATTACATTGCGTACCAGCTGCCTTGCATGGGAAATACGTCATCAGGTTTACAGTTACTTCGACAAAGTACGTCTCTGTGTCTTTCAATATAATTACATTAAATCAAGGATTAAAATTAAACTATTCATAATTCAAGTATTTTTCGAATAGATGCTATTTTTTAAATATATATATATATATATATATATATATATATATATATATATATATATATATATAATATATATGTATATATATTTTAATGCTTGTGTGTGTATGTTTTTATCGTAATATATTTATAAATAAAAACTTATTCTTACAGCACAACAAATCAAGATATTGTAAGGGATTGGGCGGAAATACGAAATACCGCGAACGAAATTTTGGGTGATACTTCCGAATCACCGGTACGAGCCAGAGTTCCTCTCGCAGGTAATAACAAATCGGGATTCAAATATCTTCAAGAGACTTCACAGGCAAAAATCTATAATAATAATAATAATAACAATAATAATAGTAGTAGTAGTAGTAGTAATAATAATAATAATAATAATAATAATAATAATAATAATAATAATAATAATAATAATAATAATTTTAAGGTGTTCTTTTAAAAAAAGCAATTTATATTAAGATGAAATAGAGATATAAAAAACATCATGAATCGATATGCATATATAAAATAAATGTGCATGTCTAAAAAGATTTTATACCATGTTATATTTGCTTAATAAAGCATGTTTCATTTGCGTAATAAAGCATGATAAATTAAAATTATTTTCTATATAAAAAATGACTGACAATGAGTAAAATGAGTTAAATAAGTTAAAATAAGTAAGTAATATTTTATTATAATAAAATAAATATATAATAAAATTAATATATAAAATTAATTTTAATGACATGAAGATACGAAACAGAAGAATGAAAATTTTGGATCGAGTTTATTATTGGCCAATTCACCGATGTCACCGAAAATTGTGAATGGTAGCTTTGCTGCCATATATGACACAGCCGATGTATTTGAAGAATGCATGAAGACTTTCGGGAAGATTAATATCGAGGCAAAGGACAGTCCAGGTAAATATTCAACATATTATGCGATTTTTAAAATGAACCGTAAAACTGTAAAATAACTGTATCTATTAGAGAAATGTTAATATGCATGTAAAAAATATATTCGTACAAATTTCGAATGTCCTTAAACAGAATTACAAAATAAGAAAATATATACATGTATTCGTAATGTCTATATTTCTTTCATAATTAATATTCACATATATTATTTTGTGTTTGTTATTTTAGCCATACGTCGTCGTATTCGCGGGATACTTATGTCAGGCAAACAGTTCTCATTGGATTCTCGCATGGATCTCGTCCAGGTAGTTAATACTTAAATTGCTAATTTTTATTTTTATATGTTGAACACTTTGCATATATGAAATATATATGATATATATGAAATTATATTAAATAACTAAATAATATTGCAAACATATATTTTCCAGGGATATGTTTGCAGCCGTCCACTTTTGGCTTCTCCTTCCGAATTACCGTTAATGAAAGAAGATGAATATACCGGGGCATGCGAATCCGATGTCGAGAAAATGAGCGAATCTGATAATGGTATATCGATTATTATAAATAATAAAAATAATATAATACATGCGTAATCTATAATATAATTATTACAGATAAATCACTTGCTCATAATAATTTGGTGGAATCTGACAGTTCCAAAGCATACGAGAATAAACTGTCGAAGGCTGGTTCGAATTACGTAGTAGTAAACGGTGCACTAGTCAGTACTGATGCCGAAAACAATGATGATAACACGGTAATCATCCCTTCGGCCAACGTAGGCTTTCCCAGAAGTGAAACTATAGCTGCTATCGGTAGTCGGCCCTATACAGATTTAGAACCTGTTCGAGTTTTAAGAGAGAAGTGGATGAAAGGGAAAGGAAGTGAAGAAGACGATGGCAATAAGGAATTGTGTAAAAAATGTGGTCACTATCCTACACGTCAGTAATTAGTTCGGCATTACCTATTCTTCATACGTTAAAAAGTATATTTATTTGCACTCGAAGCCACTTTATTGCGTTTGCAATGATTTAAAATTATTTCTGCAACATATCATTAGCTGATATCAAGTGGAATTAGTAATGAATAAGTTATATTGTCTGACTAAGTAAATCTTAGAAATAATAGAATAACTTATGATTAATTAGAAAATTAACTTCGAAATCATTAAAGATCTTAAAAATATCTATCTTAAAAAACACGTACATGTTTTACAATTTTTTGAAAGATAGAATATTTCTGAATGAGCAAGAAAAGTTAAAGATTTAATAAATAGATGCATACATATTAATAAATTTTTTAAAAGTTATTTATTTAATTTTTTAATTAATTAATTTTGTAAAAGTTATTTATTTAATTTATTAATTTAATAATTAGTTTAACAGTTTAATTAAGAATTATGTTGTTTATTAAAATAATTAAATTTATAAGGCGCTGAAGTGTTGACTTTACGTATATGAATGTACTAAAAGAATAACATGAAAAAAATAAATAATGTTTTATTTTATTTATTTTATTTTATTTATTTTAATTATTTATTTTATTCATCTTGGAGGCATCAACGAAGATTATAATATTGTTGTAGTTTTTGTTACTCATTAGAAAAACTGTAGTGATCAAAATGGCGTAGAGTGCAATATTTGTAAAAAACGTATGAAATCAAATAAATGCATAATATGACAAAATATTTAATAGTATATTAATTATTACTGCACTCTCTTTAATTCTTGTGTGTATAAGATTTTAAAAATATATTAAAATATATAAATAAATAGTACATATTTTATCGTAGACATGCATCTGACTAGTGATCATTTCTACCAATGTAGATTAATTTTAATCTTGGTTTAATTTGCTTTTCATCTTATTCTAATTCTAAAAATTAGAAGGAAAAGTAAATTAAACGGCAATTAAAATTAATCTATATTAGTAGAAATAAACATAAAAATCTCTGCAAAAATATTTAACGTTGCATTAAAAAAATTAATTATTAATTAATTATTATATAAAAATTTTTTAAAAATTAATAAACATTAATTTAAAAATAATTATATTATATATCTGCAAGAGTTATAAGAAATATATTCTCGTAACATTTATTTATTTATAATACATTTATGTATACATTATTTATGTATACAAATTAAATAGATCATTCTGTTTAATCGTGTCTACTTATACCTTTTGTTTACACTATACACACACACACACACACACACACATAATATTTAGATTTATTTATTAGATAATTACTTAGATATAAAATATATAAATTATTATTACACACATACACACATACATGCATATATATATTCATAGCATATGTGTCATTTTTAAATTAATATTTAATTTAAAATTTAATAATTAACATTTAAAATTGATTAAACTTGGATTGGTATTGAGTAATATAACATAAAATTATAAAATAATTTTTAAACTTAATAAGTTTATAAAGAAATAAATAAATATAATAATATTAATATCCAATATAGATGAATTATTAATATCATAAGGGATGATACAAAATTGAGCATTAAGTTATTAATAAATTAGGAATTATTTTATTTTATTTTCTTGTAAGAATTATTTTACATTTACAATCACTAAATTCAAAATCATGGAATATATGTATATTTAATACTTTTTTGTTTATTATATAACTTAAAAAGTATTTTCTCTTTTTGCTTGCAAAGTTATTTACAAATTTGCGACAGAATATGCTGTAATAATAAAAGCAAACAGATTAATACTATAAATACATTTATACAAGAAAAATGTTTCTTTATTATTCTATAAAAGTAAAATTTAGCTGGATTCAAATTATTAGTTAAGTCAAGTTAAATCGATATTTTTTATCGAAATTTATAAAAATAGATTAAAACCTATTAATGTGGTAAAATATGTTAATTATTTAATCACTTGAGACCGAAGGATATGTTTATCATCACTTTATATTTTATCATCGGCGATAATAGAAATATATTATTATATATAATATTCACATCGCCATTTATTTCTACATTTACAAATAAAATGTAACACATGTCATAACTTTATGATATATTACAATAAAATGAAAGTATATATATATATATATATATATATATATATATATATATATATATATGTATGTATATATACTTTTTTCAATTGTCTCTAATACATATATACTTATATAATTATACAATCGCATATGTGTAGCGCGTAGAACAATATGTTACAGGAATACAATATATTCTAAATATCAATCCTTTAACTGTTATTTTGAGTTCACATCTTGAGACAAATATCAAATTTCTAATACATAAAATTAGAAATTTAAGTTATTGAGTTAAAGGATTAAAATATTCTTCCTTATATCTATATTTGTCCTTGCATTGCTATATTAAATAATTCATATCATAAATAGGCTAATTTACTAGTTATAACGTAGATATTTTTCAGCTGCGAGGCTAGATTTAATACTGATTATTACTAGTAAGCGAGGATTCGATACTGGAATTTTCATGTTTCCGCTGCGACCCAGATGTGAAGCGAAGAAACCTGCTCTTTTCATTCATTTGTTTTTCAACATTTCTCAGCTAATTTTTTAAAAATATTTATGATCATGATAGAATGATAAAAAATTTCTAGTCAGAGATAACTCTAGCTGGTTAAGCAGAGATAACTAGCTGAATAACTAGATTCTGAATTCATTGGAAAATTATTTTAAGATTTGATCTATATATATATATATATATATATATATATATATATATATATATATATATACCCAGCAGCCACCAAGTAACAGTTATATAATTGTTAGTTATAATTTCCCACTCAACAATATAATTGTTATTTAACACATAACAGTTATATAACATGTAACAGTTATATTGTTGAGTAGGAAATTATAACTAACAGTTATATAACTGTTACTTGGTGTTTGCTGGGTATGTATATTTAGGAAACACCCTATGTATTTTGACACACTGATGATTTAGAATTATCTAAGAAACTAAACTATGATTCAGAATTATTCAAGAAAGAATTAATAAACTAGATAACTATACTTTAATTAGGTAAAACTTTATTTAGTTTACCTCTCATTATTCTTTTATCAAGATGTGACGTGAATAGTGTAACACTTTCTTATGTATAAGAAACATTCTTGAATCTACATAGATAAATATATTTACAAATATAAACAAGTTTGAAATATATCACATAATAATTTTTGTTTAAATCAAAGAAATTTATTCTCGTAAAAGAAAAACAATATCAGTTTGTAAACTAGCTATTGGAAATCAAATATAATTAGCATAATTCAACTCGAGCAGTTTTCTCGCGCGAAGGGCGCTTATATTTAATATATAAAACAAATCACCTTAGATTGAGAGATTAAAGAATGCTGCATGAAATTAATTGAAGGTACAGAGGAAACTTAAAAGGTTAGAGGAGAGATATAAGAGCATAGATCGCAATAGAAACGTAAATGGGTAGCCTCGCAACCGTGCGTGCGACAATGAACAAATGACACGACACGAGCCCCATGGCTTGCCAGAGAAACATCGGTCTGCTCGCCATCGATCAAACAAATACCGAAGCATATTTGGCAAGAGGCTCCGCTTCGGAAGCCTCTCTGTGAGGACGTGCGCGTTCAGCTTGGCCGTGCTAGTCTTGAGCGATTTCATCGATGGACGGTTGCATTCGGAGGCGAGGATTGCATTATCATCGAGTGGCAATCGATGACATTAAAATTTTTTGCATTCATTTTTTGCATGATATTCCTAATTGTGAAGAGATGGCTTGATGACCATGATTTGTATCTCGATTAAAAATAAAATTATTTCACGAATACATTGCGTATTATCGATAAATACGAGCTAAATGAAAATTTTGTATTATATTTTATATTATTGATAAATACTAGTCAAATGAAATTTTGCATTATATATAAATAAAGCTATATATAACTAATTTACATATACGGATTCGAATGCCACAAGTCGATGATTCAACAGTTTTCTTTGTTTATATGGTTGAGATCTGTTCGAATGGGATTAAGCTTGATTTAGCAACTGAGTATGATTTTTATCAGAAGCAACAAGCTCCTTAATTGCGGTAGAAACGAAACTGAAGGCCCACATTGTGCTTTGTTTTTCGTCTGTTTTATGTTGCATTCATCAGTGGAAGCTATCACAGCCCAGATAGCCAAATGCAATGAGGTTGCTGTCATGTTGCCAATAATTGTTGAAGCAACTAATTTTAACAAACTAGAGACAAGGTGAGACAGCATTATGTCTGTTACGTTGAACTCACATGAATTCATGTACTAATAACAACAAATTAATTGCAACGTGTCAGCATATTGCTGACATGTTGTAGACAACGTAATATACCAATATTGCAGACCATTTGCTTCGTTAATTGATTGCATGTAGAAGCAGACATACAGCTGCATTCGTAACGCATTCTATTTTGATGTCAGCAAGTATACTGCAAATATATAATAATACATGCGATGCATTTGTTTGCTGAATATGTCATATCAAGCTTGGCTATCTGGGAGGTTATTCAATTGTTACAACTATTATTTTTAAGAATGCTATTATTATTCTTGTTGTGATTGCAATCGAACGAGTCATAGGTAGAAAAAAACAGCGATATAATTCTTGGATATGCATGAGCGTGAACAAAATTTTGAATCTTTTAGATTTCAATGATTGCCTATATAACTTGTATATAATTCGATAACGCATGTAATAAGATTTAAGAATTTAGTGGGTACGCTGTTCGCTTTTGATCACTGATTAGAAGTAGAATACTCATCCACACACAAGAATAATAACGACGGGGCCATGCAATTTCATGCAAGATGTTGCTGCACGGTTGTTTGAAAGTCGAATGCGTCAAAACTATCCCTTGTATAGATCATAATTAAACGTAAGTATATTTTTTATCTAAAATGGAAATAGTTATTTAAACAATTAAACTAAACTATTTTATAAAGCATTACATCACAAATATATATGTAAAAGATATTTTTATATGAAATTGATGAAAAGGAATATTTTTACTTAAGAGAAGAAATCAATTATATAATAGCATTTGAATATGATTTTTTCTTTTCTCCTTTTTTGTATGTTTTCTATTCTTCATCTTTGTTCAAAAATATATGATATGTACATATATGAGAGATACTCTATATTAATTTATACCATGTGCAAATATAAGATTCAGGTTTATGATTAAAGTCATCGTGATTAAAAATAAAATTTTTCTACGTTGACTTTTTATAATTCGTACAGCATTGCGAATGCTACAATCCATGCATTCAATTTCATTTTCGTCTATGATCCAATTTTTTTCTAGTTGCAACTTCATCATTGTATCGATTATGCTCGAGTGTGCGTCCGTTTTCAGAAGATTTAGAAAATTTTCATATTGTTAGAATTTTACTTTTTAAATTTCTAGACTTTTCAAGTTTCCAAATTTTAAATCCAACTTTTATATACCTGAAAAAATTCTTAAATTTTTAAAATTAAAACACGAAATTTTTCAAGATTTTTAAAGTTTCAAAGAGTTTTGAGTAGCGAATTGAAATTTTAATCTTTCTGAACTTTTCTATATGTTGACGTATTAAAAATTCCGAAAAACATGGGTATATATGTATATGTATATATATTTTGATAACTTCCGGAATTCAAAACGTCATTCTCGTTGTTTGTTCCGGCCGGTTCTGCGTCTGTCAGTGCTGTCTTGGATGTGCATGCTGTAATCATGCTATCTAAGTAGTTATTCTATAATACAAGTTCGCCTTTTCATCATAGATTCAATGCTTTCCCGTCATTTCGAGCATGAAAATTACTAGAATAACGAACGAGCAAAGTATCTATCACAAAGTTGCGCCGGTGAAAAATGAAAAGAATGAGAAAAGAGTGTATTGTATGATGAAGAGAGAAAGAGAAAAAAAGACGGTGTGAAGAATAGTGAGTGAGAGTTGTGATTGAGTGGAATCAAGGAAGTTCTTTGCTAAATTGATTAAATTTTCTTGACGAATGAGCACTGTTTTTCTTTATAATATCGTCGTTATCGTCATAATAATTATTTTTGGACGTATATTGTATGTGCGATACTAAGTTTACTAAATAGACAATTGCAAGAAATAACGCATGTATAAAGCAATAAACATAAACGCGAAGGTATAATTCGGAAAGATGTCTATTCAATTTATTTCTCTGTTTTGTTATATATATCACTAAAATTGTAATTATTTCGAAGAATTATATTCGCTTGTTTTTAAATATTTTAAATATTTTATTTAATATTTAATATTTAATATTTTTATACATTATTTGTATTATTGCATGAAAAAAATTACAATTTTGAATTCATAAAACCTTAATTCATTTATTTAATTTTATTTAAATCTTAAAAATTTTTTGAATATTCTCATGCATATATTTTTTTAAATTACACGAACATTGTCGTATTAGAATAAAAGAAACAACATAGTACAATTTCGTGAGAAAAAATCAGAGTATCCATATTGGTTTTTCGTTTTGTAATACTAAGGATAAATGATTAATTAATTATCTTTGTTCTCCCAGATGACGATTGAATAGATGAAACAATAATACCGAGAAAAGAATCTAATTTCAGTGAATATTGATGATTGGGTTTGAATTTCGGTTTTACTTATTGATTTATAAATGAGACGTTTCTCTTAATTCTAAAATTGAGAGGTATAATTAAAATTTATAACACATTATGATAATTAAGTATATAAAGCATAAAAAATGTTGTATTTAAATAAGAAAAAAATGCAAAGTTACACAATTTATGTAGATAAATAACTCGGAGTAATTTGTATGCTATATATCAGAAAATTGAAAATATTTTCTCTAATAGATTATTGTATTATCTCCGTTTTATATTACAAATATAGTTTAGATCCATCATTTAAACAGATTTAATTTTTAATATTCAATAGAGGTACATTTAATATTTAATATGAATATTCAATTTTATTCATATTTTAAACATTTATTTTATATACTCTATCTTTTTTTAATAAAGTTTTTTTCTCATAGCTTATGACGAATGCATTGCAAAGATCTTAGCCATGCTTGCTCAAAGAGCAACTAACAAAGAACTCGAACTCTTATCCAAATTGTCAGAGAAATCAATTGGAATATCGGGATGATTGCTACATAAGAAACGTTTAAATATTTCCTATGGTATCTAACAATAAGACCAATGATCGGAACGAACGATGCACACAAATTGTGCAATTCTTACAGTAGGAGAAAATTGAATTTTGTTTCTGTTATCATAATATTCATTATTACAATTATATACGATCAAGTTTCATAGAATGGAAATAATATAGCTCTTTTTCAGCTACTTTTTCAGATTATATTTCCTATAAATATAATGTAAAATTAATTTAATTATTTACTATAATGCATAATAAAATCTCTTATAAGAATAGATGAATAAATATTATTTTTGCAGAGATCTACTATCCATATATATATTTATAATTTCTTTGCAGCGTTCAATATGTATCAAGTTCATCTCAGGATTTAAATTCTCTGTTATGGATCTATTATCTATTAAATCTATGTAAGATATGTAATTTTGATAAAATATTTATATCATAGAAATATATATTTTATATTTCTACACGCGATTGTGTGTGGCTGGATCGATGACGCGCGTTTGAAAGAGACACAAAATTATAACTACAGTGACACGTCAACTATTTTTAACTTTTTTTCGGCTATTTCTTTCTTTTACATCTCGAAGGGTCTAGCTTTCAGGCTCGAAGCCTGCTCGATCGTTCGTTCCGACGAGTGTGTTGTTGACTCGCTAGAATCTCTACGAAGAATAAGGTTGGACGCCACTAGGTGGCTCGAATTAATTAGTGATATACAACGTATGATGATTGCAATGTTCTACAAAGCAAGCTGGAGGCTCCTAAGACGGCCGAGCGTAGAACAAGGATTGTCGACAGGATCAGCAGGAGTACGGGATTCGAGCGTGAGATCGGGGATACATGATTGCACTTATCCGCCTCACAGAAGCACATGTGACCAGTGCCGGTACCTTCCATCATGCACGTTCCATCCTTTACCATGAATAAGTTTATGTCTAATTCCGAGGTGCAGGTTCTCCTCACGCTCTCATTCGCTGTAAGCAGAAGAGAATGATAAGCGACAATTAAACTCCTACAGTTTCTTATAAAGTCATGATTCAACATAAACATATCTATATAATTTATAATATAATAAAAGCTATATCTTTAATATACCTTTGAAACTTATACTACTAATTATTCATTATAATATAAATTATTTATTATAATAAAATATATTATTTATTAATTATTAAAATTATGTAAAAATCATCAGATTCTTTTGATTAAATTTTTAAATCTAGTCAATAAAAATTTAATCTAAAACCTAGAATAATATAGAAATTTGTATATTTTCTAGAATAATTTTTTATAGCAAAGTTAAATATTCACATGCATTCACGTTGCGGGCCATTTTCACGCAGCATCCGTTACAGCTCATCACGGGTAGTTGTTCACTGGGTCGTATAGTGTCGTTGAAAGGACCCTTGCATCTGGGATCCGATCTTGAGTCGCACTCGTAACAGATAAGGGATCGACCTGCAAATAGAGACATTTTCAAAATCACGTATCGCCTTTATCGCACCCCTGGCAAAAATGAGACGTTTGTTTGGCGTTTACATGAACGTTTGTGGAAGTTCGTCGAGAGTTTAAAAACGATTAGTAAAGAGTTTGTAGAACAAAAATTGCAACACTGCAGCGTTTAAAAGACGTTTGTACGTTATAGCGTAAACATAAACGTTTGAAAAGTCTGAGTAAACTCTGTACACGAAGATGTATCAACGTTTACTGAACGTACTCTGAAAAATGTTACCTCAGCATTGCAAAACTTTCATGTAACATTATATAAAGAGTTTGTAGAACAAAAATTGCAACACTGCAGCGTTTGATAAGCATTCAAAACCCAACAGCGTTATGTAAGTGCTCTTACAAAGTTTGAAAAGCATATAAACTCTCAGAAAACCCTCACTCAACGGTTGTTAACGCTTTATAAAGTTTCTTATTTTCGCCAGGGACTCGGAAAAGAATGTACACGAAGTCAAAGTTTAATGATTCATTTATGTGATTAACCACAACTTTTTGTAACAATGCTCATTTTCTTTACATTTTTATAGATATTTTGACTCTATAATAGTATTTAGTGTCGTTTTTTATTATTATATTTATTACAAATATATTTGTAAAATGAAATACATATTAATAATAGGCACGATATAATGAACAAATTTATAGCAAATTTTAATCTTAACACTCACGTTTAGCACTAAACAAGTAGTTATAATAGATTAAAAAGAAATTAAAAAAAATGATTTTAGTTAATAAATTAAATCAATATGTGAGATTAAAAATTATTATAATAGATTAAGAATTTAGGTAAATTATTTAATCTGGACTTGTTATCTAGTCGTGCTGATGGAGATATCTAGAAATATCAGATTTTTACTCCGCGAACACATCACTTTCCAAGTGCACATCTCATGTAAGATTTTTGCATTGATGGACGTTCGCGCGCGCATGAGTTCTAAAAAATAAATATGAGGCAACGTTCGGTTTTCATGGCACAAAAAGAAACGCGAGTATTGACGTAGCTATGCGCTGGATGAAACTGGACGAGAATAGGATTAAATTATCGATTTGATAATTGTGATTTTATTTATGGTTTACCGAAAATAGAATTCAACACATCTTATTGTTATAGCCTGTCAAGAGATAGATTTTTAGTAATAAATGAATTTTGTGCGTTCCTCGTCCAGTTCAGGGCGGAAACGAACTCGGCCGATTAATTTCCGGCGGAGAATGTTTCTTCCCCGAGGATATCCTGAAAGTAAATACTTTGAAAGTCTTTGGCCGCAACACATTAAGCTTCATCGAGAGCCTAACGGAATTCGACGACACGATACAAGCACACCTAGGAGAGTAAGCTGGCTTAACAACTCACTCTGGCAATCTGCACGACAGACGTTGGCAACCGCGAGTAAAATTGCCGCTGAAAACGAAAGATCGGTTATTGCATTTAGGCAATGTGCGTTGGCACGCAGATTACTAGTTTAATTAATTCGATGTATATGTGTATATATAAATCTGATAACACAAGCGACAGTATTAGCGCTATTATACAGCCGGGCTACAGTGGCTGCGACTATCACTACAATCGCTACTGCTTCTATTCAGCCCTAATGTATATGTAATGATGTTGGGAACCGCTGATAGTTGCGCTATCTAATAATGCTATTACTTGATTGAGGAATTGTGCGGCAGACATGTCCAGATTTGCTAAATATATTCGAAGCTTGCTAGACTTTTTATCCTTATAGAACACACTTATGAGTAAATATATAAAAATTTCTGTCCGGTGCTTGATGGCCGAGAATATGGAGGATATAAAATATGGCATATATGGATATGAAGTATGACATATATATGATGTATACAATATAGGAATGTAAATTGAATAACACAAAGCATACCATATAGAACAAAGAATACCATACAAAGCATACCATATAGAACAAAGAATAGAATAATATAAATGATGCGTTATATGTATTGTACTGTATTCTAAGGATTAAATTCGATTGTATTTTTGGCTGATCAATACATTTTATTTTATATACTTATAGAATAATCTTAAAAAATTAGATTGAAATAATAAGAGATAGAGATTTCACATATAATATATATAATGAAGAGGTATATCTCAATACATTTTATATATACATTATATATATATATTTTATATATATATATATTTTAGTTTTATATATATATATATATATATATATATATATATATATATTTAGAACGATACGTAAATAGTAATTAAACTTTCGGATTCTATATTTTTTACATACTTTTAATACGCATATACATTAGGTACAACAGAGCAAACTATTAAAAATTTCTGTGGGATATATGTATAAGAATTTTTTAAATTAATGGGAAAGATTACATTTCATTTGCTGTCTAATATAGAACATAAAGTGTGGTTTATAAATGTGGTTTATAGCAAAATATTGTAAAAAGATGAGTGAATTGGATCGATATTCTTACCCTGGCAACTTTCGATAACTATTATCAAATCCGGCTGGTATATTGAAATGACAAATCTGATATAATTAAAGTGACAGATCTGACATAATTTGTGGGAAATATAAAGATTTTTCGTATATGGAAAGTTTCTTGGAGATGGAATAAAAAATGTTACAGATGTCCGGAATACATAAGTATAAAAATAAAAATAAAATTAGAAATATCAAAATATATACTTGCAAAATATATTTATTACGTTATTATATATTATAATATATATTTTGCAGGTTATTTTCATAGGAATGAAATAATTCATTTGAATGGAATAAGATATTCAGTCAAAAGTATTTGTATTAATAAATAGAAAAATTTGGAGATGCCTGACAGACACACTTTTCAGAACATAAATCGCCGCATTTGATTAAATCTAAAGAATTCGTATTTTCAATATAAAGTTTGTAAAAAATTATAAATTTTAACATCTATTTTTTTAACATAATTATTTTCAACGAATTAAGAAACAATATAATATTAATATATATCCATCTTTTATATTCAGTCCTTTAGATTATTTTCAAGCGGATTTTTCTCATGGATGTACGTACCATGTACCTAGCAGCACGGAGGCAGGGACTATACGCGTGTTGATTAATCGAATACATAATAATATTTATGATCTAGACTCGTAATAAGATTTATAACAATTGTAAATAAGAATTATACTAATTTATTAAGTTAAACTTTTCCAAAATTAACGACGTCTTGATGTATAATCAAACAAGATTATTTGTATTTTCTTAATTTAAAATTTGCATCTAAAGAAAAATATACCCTATACTTTAATATATGGTTTGACATTTGCTTATGATATTTTTGTCTTAAAAATTCCAAGCAATAAAATTATTTAGTTGTTCTTCAATTTTAAACTACAGAAATTAGACATTAAATATATATTTGAATATTTGCGCAAATGAGAGGCTTATTTTAATGCTATTTTCCTGAGAGAGATATGTAGAAAAATGTTTGTCGGTATTAGATGAAAAGGTCATGGAGGACACACTTACCTACTATTAAGTGATTTGTCCACATCCTGACGGCGAATATTCTTATAGCTCGTCTAGCTTTGTGTCATATTGAGACTTTTTCAAGTATCGAACGGTGCTTGATGAGCTGATTCGGCCGTTTATTTTAAACAATCTTGCTGAAAAATTACGTAAATCAATCTTATAAAATATAAATAAGAAAATTTAGATTTTTAAAACAGATCTCTAAAAATTTGTAGATCTAGGTTAGTGTTAGAGAGAGAATATCATTTATAATATAAATACTTTTATTATAAATTTTTTATTGATTTTAATGTAAGCTTTTGAGATAGTAATAATTGTGAAATTGTAATTAGAATAAATATGTAAATTATTGTTATTCGACTTATTTATTAGAATATTTTGTTCATGTGACATTTTTTGCAAAAGATAAAGATTAAAAGATAAAGATAATAAAAAATGTTTTTCTTTATTGTTACTAACAATAAGTGTAATTTAATTTAATAAATATGTTTCGTATATATATTAAAATAATGAATTATTATATGTATTGCATGTATGTATGTGTTATATATGTTTAATAAAGAAAAATCGATGAAACTTTTTTTAAAACAACATTTTAAATTAATTAATGTTTTATTATTATGTGTGTCTTTTTTGCGTTTTTTGTTTTGAATGTTTATGCGCGCATATTTGAGAACTGTCATAATTAAGTTTTTAAGGCAATTAGTTGAATGAGATAAACGTAATAAATTATTTAAATAGTCACAAGGGAAATAATCATTCAGCAATATGGAATTTTGTGATAATTCTGTAGATAATGGTAGATTAATTTTAGACAATAATGAATTAAATATTATGTTAAACATATTTAAATACTTTTACACTTAAACTATAGTATCAATTATGATACATTACATATCAAACAAATGTATTATTTGTTAAATGAACTATTAATTTTATGCCATCAAATATTTTAATCGTACTCTCTAAAAGTGAATCAGTGTATTATCACTGTAATCAGTGCTGTACTTATAACTGCTTGTAATCAGTGAGTATTTACTGTTTTTCAGTGATAATACACTGAAAAACAGTAAATACTCACTGATTACAAGCAGTTATAAGTACAGCACTGATTACTTGTAATCAGTGAGTATTTACTGTTTTTCAGTGATAATACACTGAAAAACAGTAAATACTCACTGATTACAAGCAGTTATAAGTACAGCACTGATTACAGTGATAATACACTGATTCACTTTTAGAGAGTAAACTTGTAAACATTATCACTCAGTAAAAACTATGTGAATAAAAAAAGAATTGATAAAAATTAAATCAAATAATATAATTCTTTCATAAAAATTAATAAATGTTTTAGACTTAATTTTTTTCTGTACCATATTAAATTTTTCTTATTTATTTCTTTATATTCTGCAATAAAAGTTTTAAAAATTACTTATTTAATCACTTCAAAACATACAGATTTTATAGTTATGAAGTGTCATATATAACTCTTTTTAAATATTCATATTATCATATGCAACGTTATCTTTTATTGTTTTATGTTAATAATAATAGGTAAAAAAATGTTAAATTAACTATATTTAGCGAAACATATAATTAAGTTATTCAAAATTAGAATATTGTATTGTAATCGTAAACTTTCGCGATTTCAGGCTATAAAGCAGATTTTTTAATGCATTATAGATTTAAATTTGCACATACTTTTTCTTTTTTACACTAAATCCAGAAGTTTTAATTTTCTTGCAAACACTGGTATTCTTTTCTTAGAAGATGCCTAACACAAAGTCTATTTTCGCCTACTAGTTACTGTCATCCTTCGCAAGCTTGGATTGTTTTGATTTTCGATTGTCGATTTTGTAAGGATATCGAGCACCTTTCTCTTCAAGCTAAGACACAGCACATTTATCGACGAGTTACATCACCGGTGCATGGTGACGGCGAAATGAGCCTAACCAGGGCACGATGCAGCATGATGCAGTTTCGTGAGATGCCATGGTGCGACTACGCAGCCGCGATTATACCAAGGTACGTAGATGTTTTTAGGAAACTGACAAGCGTACGAGTCGACGCTCCGATTCAAGTAGATTCGATCAATATAACGTTAGTCCATGCCACGTGCTATCGCTAACTATATCAACGAAGCTGCTGTTCTTCGACAAAATATGCATAGTAGCACAATATGTGAGATTTGAAATAAACTGTAACTATATTTATTAGAGATGTGTTAATATGTGTGTAAAATGTATATTCGATAATGCGAATTTCGAATATATTCTAATTAAATAAAATTACAGAAATAAGAAAATATATATATCTACTCGTAATGTCCATGTTTTTCATAATTAATATTCGTATATTTATAAATCGATGTATCATTTCGTGTTTGTCATTTTAGCCGGACATCGTTATATTCGTGAAATAAATCATAAATATCAGGCAAACAATTTTTATTGAATTCTCATATGAATCTCATTCGTATAAGATATACTTAAGTTACTAATTTTTATTTTTATATATGTTGAATACTCTTTATACATATGAAAATATATTGAATAAATAATATTGTGGACATATGTCTTTTAAGGATACGTTTGCACTTTTGGCTCTTCCTTCCAAATTATCATTAATAAAAGAAAATAAATACACCGAGCCATATGAATCAATATCTTAAATGAGCGAGTCTGATAATGGTATATGCTATTATAAGTAATAAAAATAAAGTGTGATACATTGCAAAATCCATATTATGAGTACTACATATAAATTCTTTGCTCATAATAATTAGATGAAATCTAACAATTTCAAAACATGTGAGAAGCCAAGTTAAGCAATTTAAGTTAAGCAATGGTAAACCAATACTGAACGCACTAGTCCGATACTGAAAACAATATATCCGATATATCGATATTGAAAACAATGATGATAACATGATAATCATCCCTTCGGCCAATGTAGGCTTTCCCAGAAATGAAACTACAGCTGCTATCGACTCTATACAGATAATTTAGAACTTGTTCGAGAGAGAAAGGGAAGGGAAGTGAGAAAAATGCAATAAGGAATTCTGTAATAAATGTGATTATTAGTATACATGTCCAATTTAAATTTTGTAATTTATTGGGTATTACAATTCTTCATACATTAAAAGGCATATTCATTAGCATTTGAAGCCATTTTTTGCGTTTGCAATTTAATAATTTGAGATTATTTTTACAATATTATTAGCTGATATCAAGTGGAATTAGTAATAAGAATAATTACATTTCTTGCTAAGTAAGTTTTAGAAATAATAGAATAATTCATGATTAATTAGAAGAAATAAATCTTGAAATAATTAAAAGATCTTAAAAAACACGTGTATGTTTTACAATTTTGGATGGAATGTTTCTATGTCAGAAAGAAAAGTTAAAGATTTGATAAATAGATGCATACATATTAATTTTGTAAAAATTATTAATTAATCAAAAATGTAATTGAAAGAAATTGTTGTTTATTAAAATAACTAAATCTATAAAGTGCTAATTGTAGTGATCAAAATGATGTAGAATGCAATATTTGTAAAACGTATGAAATTAAATAAATGCATAATATGACATAATACTTAGTTGTATATTGATTGTTATCCGCAGTCTTTAATTCTTTGTAAGATCCTAAAAATATTAAAATATATAAATAGTATATATTTTATATATGCTACTTTATTTTATATGTTTTATATATAGTATATATTTCGTAGATATGTACCTGTCTAAAAGTTTCTACAAAAAATATTTATAATTAACGTTACATTTAAAAAATATATATATGTTATTTATAAATTAATTAAATATCGATTAAATCTGGATTAGCAATTGAGTAATATAATTAATAATATAACATAAGTAATATAACATAAACAATACAATATTATGAAATAATTTCGAATAGTTGATAGAGAGACAAATAAATATAATAATATTCGATGTAAATGTATTGTTAATATTTGGAATTGAGAGTAAATTTCTTTAATTTTATAATATCTACAGCAATTTAATATAACATTTCTATTAAACTCTGCAAGAAGTATAATGTTATAATTTTTTCGAACTACTTGCCATACAAGTGATGATACAAAATTGAGTACAAAATTAAGTTATTAATAAATTACCTTTCATTAAAAAATTATTTTATATTTACAATCATTAAATTTAAAATTATAGAAGATATATTTAACTCTTTTTCGTCAATTTATTATCTAACTTAAAAAATACTTCCTCTTTTACTTGCAAATTTATTTTTTACAAATTTGCGATAGAATATGCCGTAATAACAAAAGCAAAGAGATTAATACTATAAATACATTTAAATAAAGAAAATTTTTTTGTTATACTATGAAAAATAAGATTTAGTTGGATTCAATTAATAGGAGTTAAATCAATATTTTTCATGGAAATTCACAAAAAAATAGATTAAAGACTATTGATGTGGTAAAATATGTTAATTATTTAACGATTTAAAATCGAAAAACATGTTTATCGCAATTTTACATTTTATCAATATCGGCGATAACAGAATTATATATAAATATACATAATATTCATATCGTCTCCCTTATTTTTACATTTGCAAATAAGATGTAACACATGTTACATAACTTTATAATATATTATAATAAAGTACTTGTTTCAATTATCTCTTATACATATATATACTTATACTATTATACCATCACACAAATGTATCGTATAGAAGTACAACATATTATAGGAATATTATTCCAAAAATTAATCCTTTAACCGTTATTTTGAATTAATTTCTTGATTTATGTAACATTGTATTTTTTCAATTTATAAAAAAATTAAATATATTTCTAATCATATTTATAACAAAAATTAGAGATTTAAATTATTGTGGGTTAAAGGATTAAAAAATATACTTATATCTCTATATTATAATATTTCTTATATCTCTATATTTGTTCTTGCGTGTCGTTGCTTATGTAAATAATCCATACTGCAAATAGATTAATTTATTAGTTTATATACGTGGATAGTTTTCAGCTGCGAGGCCAAGTTTAATACTGATTATTATTAGTAAGCGAAAATTTGATCGAAATTTGTGAAACGAGATAGTGTTCTTTTTATTTGTTTGTTTTTCAACACTTATCAGTTTTTCAAATTTTTTAAACATATTTATAATTATGATAAAATGACAAAAAAATGCTAATCAGAGATAACTAGCTGGATTTTGAATTAGAAAATTATTTTAAAATTTGATGTACATATATATGGATTTTTAGAAAGTCTCATGTATGTTTTGATAAGACTATTATAATTATTCAAGAAAGAATTAGTAAACTAAATGACAATATTTTAATTAAGTAAAGCTCCGCATAGCTCTCATTATTCTTTTATAAATTATAATCGTATAATCTTTAATTTTGCGATAAGATGTATATAAATAGTGATATTTATATTATGTGTAAGAAACATTCTTATCAATACATAAATAAATATATTTATAGATATAAATAAGTTTGAATTATTATGTAACAATTTTTGGTTAAATCAAAAAAACCCATTTTCATAAGAAAAGAACAATATTAATTTGTGAGATAGCTATTGAAAATCAAATATAATTAGCATAATTCAACTCGAGCAGTTTTCTCGCGCAAAGGGCGCTTATATCTAACATATAAAACAAATCGCCTTAGATTGAGAGATTAAAGAATGCTGGATGAAATTAATTGAAGGTACAGAGGAAACCTAAAAATGGTTAGAGGAGAGATATAAGAGCATAAATCGCGATACAAATGTAAATGGGTAGCCTCGCAGCCGCGCGTGCGACAATGAACAAATGACGCGACACGAGCCGCATGGCTTGCCAGAGTAACATCGGTCTGCTTGCCATAGGTCAAGCAAGCACCGAAACTTATTTGGCAAGAGGCTCCGCTTCGAAAGCCTCTCTGTGAGGACATGCGCGTTCAGCTTGGCCTTGCCAGTTTCGAGCGATTTTGTCGATCAACCGTTGCATTCGGCAGAGGCGACGATTACACCATCATCAAGTAGGAATTGGTGATATTTAAATAAATTGATATTGAAATAAATGATATTTAAATAATTTTTTGCACTCACTTTTGCATAATATTTTTAACTATGAAGAGATGACTTGTCATGACTGTGACTTGCATCCCGTTTAAAAATAAAATTATTACAATATTAAAAGAAATTTTGTATAATATTATATATATTATATATAAATAAAGTTTATATAATCAATGTATATTAGATTCAAATGCCATGAGTCGATGATTCAACAGTTTTCTTTGCAGAATAGTTGAGATCTAGTCGAATGAGATTAAATTCGATTTAGCAATTGAATATGATTTTTATCAGAAGCGACACGCTCCTTAATTGCGGCATAAACGAAGCTGAAGGCCCACATTGTGCTTTGCTTTTTGTCTGTTTTGCGTTGCATTCGTCGGAGTGGAAGGTATCGTAGGTTAATTAGTTGTTATAATTGTTATTCTTGTGAATGCTGTTTTTGTTCTTGTTGTTATTGCATTCAGAGTCATAGATAGAAAGAAACAGCAGTATGTTTCTTTTGGATTTGCATGAGCGTGAAAAGAATTTTAAATCTTTTAGATTTTATTGATCGCCTATATAACTCGTATAAAATTTGATAATGCACATGTAATAAGATTAAGAATTTAATGCATAAATGCTGTTTGCTTTCGACCATTGACTGTGAAAGTGGAACATACTCGTTCACACGCAAAAATAATAATGGAATCATGCAATCTCATGCAAGATGTTGCTGTGCGGTTATTTGAAAGTCGAACGCGCCAAAATTGTTCCCTGCACTCTAGATAATAGTTAAATAGTTAATTATATATGTATATTTTTTATCTAAAGTAGTAATGAAAACAGTTATTTAAACAATTAAGTTATTTTATAAAGCATTACATCCTACAAATATATTTAAATGACATTTTTATATGAAATTGAGAAAGAAGAATATCTTTACCTAAAAGAGAAGAAATCAATTGTATAATGTGAATTTGAGTAATTTTTCCCTTTTTCTTTTTCTCTTTTTTTTTATATGTAGCTATCTATTCTCGATCTTTTCCCAAAAATATATGATTACATACACATACACATGAAACCTTCTGTATTAATTTTTACTATGTGCAAATCTAATAGATTCAGGTTTATGATTAAAGTTATCACGATTAAAAATAAAATTTTTCTGCGCTGACTTTCCATAATTCGTACAGCCTTGTGAATGCTACAATTCATGCACTTAACTTCATTTTCGTCTATAACATGATATTTCTTCTAATTGTAATTTCATCTATATCTGTAATTATATTGAGTTATATTCTTGAGTGTACGCCCGTTTTCAGAAGATTTAAAAAAATTTTATATTGTTAGAATTTTGCTTTCATTTTTGAAATTTCTAGACTCTTTAAGTAGTCAAAGTTTTAAATCCAACTCTTATATTCTTGATACAATTCTTAAATTTTTAGAATTAAAACTCGAAATTTTATGATTTGAATAGCGGTGTTGAAATTTTAACCTTTCTGAACTTTATAATTTATATTTTTATATGTTGATGAATTAGAAATTGTTTAAGATTTTTTAGACAGAACATTTTTTTAGGAGACTTAGTCCTGTTTCAAAAAACGTGCGCATATATATATTTTGATAATTTCAAATTCAAAAATGTCATCCTCGCTGCTCGTCTCGGCCGGTTCTTTCTGCATCTGTCGGTTGGATGTGCATGCTGTAACCATGCTATCTAAAGTAGTCTTTCTATAATACAAGCCCGCCTTCTATCATAGACTCAATGCTTTCCCGTCACGTTGAGTATGAGAATGTCTTATTAGAATAACGAACGGGCAAAGTATCTACGAGAAAGTTATGCTGTTGAAGAATAAAAAGAACGAGAGAAGTGCATAGGAATTATAATTAATCAGGCTCTGTGATAAAGAGAGAAAGAGAGAGAAAGACGGTGTGAAGAATAATGAGTGAGAATTGTAATTGAGTGGAATCGTGGAAGCTTTTGATTAATTGATTAAATTTGCTTGACGAATGAGCGCCGTTTTTCTTTACAATATCATCATTATCATCATGTAATAATTATTTAAGGATTAACATATTGTACATGCGATGTAGACTCTGTGTATTACTAAATTTATTAAATAGACAGCAAAAAATAACGGAAATATAAAGCAACATAAGCATAGAAATATAATTCCAAAAAATGTCTATTCACTTTCTTTCTCTGTTTTATATACATTTATCATTAAAATTTTAATTTTAGATCTTGAAGAATTATAGTAATTTATTTCTCAATATATATATATATATATATATATATATATATATATATATATTATTTGCATCATTGCATGAAAAGAATCATAAATTTTAAATTAATAGTCTTTTAACTCATTTCTTTAATTTTATTTAAAAATTAAAAATTTCTTGATATTCTCATGCAAATATTTTTTTTAAATTCTACATCTTATTATAGATCGGCGTTCAATGTCGTGCAATTATATTGTGGTCTTCAATAAGTTCTCGCATTGTATGCAACTCGACTAGTCGCGTCGAACATTGTCGCATTAGAATGAGAAAAACAACACAATGGGTGCATTTTTGTGAGAAAAAATCGAAAACAGTATCCACATTGGTTTTTTCTCTCAGTAATAGTACTATTAGGATAAATGTTTAATCCATCATTGATGTTCTCAGACGATGGTTGAATACATGTAACAATAACGCCGAAGAAGGAGTTCACAATTTGAGCGAATATTGATGACAATTTTTTCAATCTTTCGATTTTACTTGTTAATTTATAAACAGGATGCTTTTTCTTAACTCTAAAATTGAGCAGTATAATTAAAATTTATAATACATTATGATAGTTAAATATATAAAGCATTAAAAATGTTGAATTTAAATAAGGAAAAAATGCAAAGTTATATAATTTATGTAGATAAATAACTCGGAGTAATATGCTATATATCAGAAAAATATTGTAAAAATCGAAAATACTTTCTCTAATAGATTATTATATTATCTGCGTTTTATATTACAAACGTAGTTTAGATCTATCATTCAAAAAGCTTATTTAATATTCAATATTCAATAGAGGTATAATTTATATTTTAGGCATTTATTTTATATACTCTTTTTTTTAATAAAATTCCTTCCTCAGAGCTTATATCATAAAGGCATTTATTTTATATACTCTTTTTTTTAATAAAATTCCTTCCGCAGAGCTTATATCACGAATGCATTGCAAAAATGCGTGCCTGCTCAAAGAGCACTAACAAAGAACTCGAACTCGTCAGAGAAATCGATTGGACAATCGGGATGATTGCTACGCAAGAAACGCTTATTCTCGATGCTATCTAATTGTAAGGCCAATGATCGGAACGAACGATGCACATAAATTGTGCAATTATCACAGATAATTGAAGAAAATTGAATTTCTTGTTTTGTTTTTGTTAATCATATATTATAAAATTCGATATTACAATTATATAATACGACCAGTTTCGAAGAATGCAAATTAATATTAGTTCTTTTTTCAGATTTTTTTTCCTAAAAATATAATGTAAAATTAATTTAACATTATAATGCATAATAAAATCTGTTATAAGAATAGATGAATAAATATTATTTTTGCTGATAGATCTATATTATCCATATATGTATATATATATATATATATATATATATATATATATACGTATAATATGTATATATAGATATATGGATAACAGATCTAGTAGCAAAAATAATATTTATTCTTTCATCTATTTTTATAAAAGATTTTATTATGCATTATAATGTTAAATTAATATATATATATTTTTTTTCTTTTTTGCTCAATATGTATGAAGCTCATCTTAGCATTCTCAGTTATGCATTATCTATTATAAGATATGCAAATTTGATAAAATTTTTATATCATAGATATAATATATATATATATATATATATATATATATATATATATATATATATATATATATATATATATACATATACATATTATATATTATATATACATGTTATATTTTATATTTCTACACGCAATTATGTGAATGGATCGATGACGTGCGTTCGAAAGAGGCACAAACTTAATAACTACAGTGAAACGTCAATCGTCCACTACTGTTTACTTTCTCTCGGCTATTTCTTTCTTTTACATCTCGAAGGGTCTAGCCTTCATGATCGAAGCCAGCTCGATCGTTCGTTCCGACGAGTGGTCGTGTTATAGACTCGCTAGAATCTCTACGAAGGA
Organism: Camponotus vicinus; assembly: GCF_025532165.1. Taxonomy (NCBI): domain Eukaryota; kingdom Metazoa; phylum Arthropoda; class Insecta; order Hymenoptera; family Formicidae; genus Camponotus; species Camponotus vicinus. Next base: position 17,101,574 of record NW_028141967.1, on the reverse strand, counting down.
TGGACGCAATGATATGATTGGACGCAACTGCGATGGATGGATCGAGTTAATTAGTGTTATAGGACGTGCGCATTGAAACGTTCTACAAAGCAAGCTTAGTTTTCTAAGACGGCCGAGCGTAGAACAAGGATAGTCGACAGGATCAGCAGGAGTACGGGATTCAAGCGCGAGGTCGGGGATACACGATTGCATTTATCCTCCTCACAGAAGCACATGTGACCAGTGCCGCTACTTTCCATCATGCACACGTGGTCCACCATGAATAAATTTATTTGTAGTTGCGAAGTGCAGGTCCTTCTTACGCTTTCGTACACTGCAAGGAAAAGAGAACGATAAACAGCAATTAAATTCTTGTTTATATAATCACGATTCCACATAAACATATTCGTAATTTATAATATAATAAAAAATACATCTTTAATATACCTTTAATACTTATCTTTCTTTTTATTATAATAAAATAATTATATATTATTTATAGCATGTGAAAAATCCGTCAGATTCTTTAATTAAATTTTCCCTTTCAAATCTAGTCAATTAAAATTTAATCTAATATAGAAAATTGTATGCTCTCTAGAACAAATCTTTTTAGAAAAGTTTAATACTTACGTGATTTCGCGTTGCGGACCATTTTTACGCAGCATCCGTTACAGGACACCAGGGGCGGTTGGTCCCTGGGTAGGGCAGTGTAGTTGAAAGGATCCTTGCATCTGAGATCCGTCCATGAGTCACACTCATAACAGTAAATGGAGCGAGCTGCGAATAGAGGCATTCTTAGAAATCATACATCGCTTTTATCGCACTCGGAAAAGAATGTATACGAAGTCAAAACTTAATAATTCATCTACAGCCACAGCTTTTCATATATAAAAATGTTCAATTTTTTTACAGATTTTTATAGATATTTTGACTCCACGTTTAGTATTAAATATCGCTTTTTAGTATTATATTTATAACAAATATTTGTAAAATAGGATATATATTAATAATGGACACGATATATAATGCATAAATTTGTAGTAAACTTTATTCTAAACAATTATATTTAGCACTAAATAAGCGGTTATAATAGACTAAAAAAATAAAAAAATGATTCTAGCTAACAAATTCAAAATCACGATTAGGAATTATTCAGTTTAAATAAATTATTTAATCTCGATTTGTCATCTCGCTGATTGAAATATCTAAAGGCTAGAGATTTTTACTCCGCGAACACATCGCTTTCCAAGTGCACATCTTCTCATGTAAGATTCTTTGTATGTCGATGGGCGCCCGCGCGCGCGTGAGCTTTAAAAAATAAATATGAGGCAACGTTCGCTTTTCATGGGACAATAAAGAAGCTGTGCTCGATAAGAGATTAGATAAGAATATAATTAAACTATGTTGATTGAGACTTGTGATTTCTGATTTATCGAAAATAAAATTCAACACATCCGATTATTAAAATAGTCCTCAAGTAACAGATTTTTAGCAACAAATAAATTTCTCATATTCTTCGTCCAGTTCTAGGCGAAAACAAACTAAGCCAATTAATTTTTGGCGGAGAATGCTTCTCCTTCGAGGATATTTTTGGGAGTAAATTCTCTGGTGAGAGACACTTGGGCGCGGACACATCGAGCTTCTCTAGTCCCTAGCGAACGAGTTTGACGACACGGCACGGGCACACCTAGGAGAGTAAGCTAGCTTAATCACTCACTCTGGCATTCCGCACGACAGACGTTGGCAACTGCGAGTAAAATTGACGCTGAAAACGAAAGATCGGTTATTGCATTTAGGCAATACGCGTATGTGTGTACACAGATTACCAATTTAAGTAATTCGATGTGTATGTGTATATAAATCTATGTATATCTATGTGTATCTATAAATCGCCATACTAGCGCTATTATATAGCCGAGCTACGGTGGCTGCGACTATCACTACAACCGCTACTGGTTCTAGCGTATTGATATTAATGATGGTAAACCGCTGCGCTATCTAATAATGCTATCATTCGATTGATTAAAGAGGAATCGTGCAGCAGACACATCCAGAATTGCTAAATCGTTATATAGTTTGAAGCTTGCATTTATTCTTATAGAACTTATGAGTTAATATATAATAAAAAATTTTCCTCTGGTGCTAGATGACCGAGAATACAGGACATAAAATATGGTATATATATGATTCATACAGTATAGGAACAAATTGAATACACAAAGCATACAGTATATAAAGCAAAGTATAGAATAATATAAATAATGCGTAATATGTGCTGTATTCTAAAGATTAAATTCGACCACACTTTTGGCTGATCACAAAAGAGTTTTGAAAAATACATTTTATTTTATATGCTTATAGAATAATCTTGAAAAATTAGGTTGAAATAATAAGAGATAGAGATTTCATATATAATATATATAATGAAAGAGATATATCTCAATGCATTTTAATAAAAGTTATATATATATATATATATATATATATATATATATATATTATATAACATAAATTTAGAACGATGCAAAAGAAATTAAACTTTCAGATTCTATATTTTTTACATGCTTTTAATACGCGTGCATAATAAGTGTAAAAGGGCAAATGGTTAAAAGCTTCCGTGGGATATATGTGTAGGAATTATTTATTAAATTAGTAGGAAAAATTGGATTTTATTCATAATTTGCTAGTTCATATAGAATACGAATTTATGGTTATAAGTGTGTTATATAGCAAACGTTGTAAATAAATTGAATCAATATTCTTTTCCTGGCAACTTTTGATGATTGTTCGATATATATCAAGTCCGATATAATTTATGAGAAATATAAGTTCTTCTTATGGAAGGTTTCTCGTATATGAAATATCGAACATTAAATGTTATAGATGTGCGGAAGTAGAAAAATACAAATAAAATAGAAACATTAAAATATATTTGCAAAATATTTATTATGTTATTATATTTTACAATATATTTTGTAGGTTTTTTTCATATTGAATAGAATAAAATATCTAATCAAAAGCACTTATATTAATAAACAAAAAAACTTGGAGATGCCTGACACACTTTTCCGAAAATAAACCTCCGCATTTGATTAAATCTAAAGAATTTGTATTTTCGATAAAAAATTTGTAGAAAATTATAATTTCTAAAATCTATTCTAAATTATAAATTCTAAAATCTTTTTAACAACTATTTTTAAATGAGTAATTAAAAAATATTATAATATTCATTTCCATCTTTTACATAGTTCTTTAGATTATTTTCAAGTGCGGATTATTCTCATGGATATTACGTACGTATGTGTCCACGTACCTAGCAGCACTGAAGCAGCGGCCATACGCGTGTTGCTTAATCGAATACGTAACATTTACGAACTAGACTCGTAATAAGATTTATAGCAATTGCAAATAAGAGTTGTACCAATTTATTAGTTAAACTTTTCCAGAATTAACGACGTCTTGATGTATGATTAATCACGATTATTTGTACTTCAATTTAAAAAATTTGCACTCAAAAAAATATACCCTATACTTTAATATATGGTTTGATATTTGCTTATGATATTTTTTTGGCTTAAAAATTCCACGCAATAAAATTATTTAGTTATTCTTCAATTTTAAACTGTAGAAATTAGACATTAAATATGCTTGAATACTTGCGCAAATGAGAAGCTTATTTTTATGCTATCTTCCTGAGAGATATATATAGAAAAATGTTTTTCGGTATTAAATGAAAAGCTCGTGGAGGACGCACTTACCCACTATCAAGTGATTTGTCCACATCCTGACGGCGGATGTTTTTATATCTCGTCTAGCTTTGTGTCATAGAGACTTTCTCAAGTATCAAACAGTGCTTGATTAACGCGAGTTGATTCGGCCGTTTATTTCAGATAATCTTGCTGAAATTACGCAAATCAATCTTATAAAAAAATTTAAATTTAAAGCAAATCTTTAAAAATTCGTAGATCTAGATCTTTATGTTAGAATATCATTTATAAATATTTTTTATTAATTTTAATGTAAGCTTTTAGGACAGTAATGATTGTAAAATTGTAATTAGAATAATTATGTGAATTAGTTGTTACTTCATTTATTTATTAGAATATTTTGTTCATGTAACTTTTTTGCATTAATAAAAAAATGTTTTTTCGTTACTGTTACTAAATATAATTTAATTAATATTTTAATAAATATGTTTTGTATATATTTATATATATTAAAATAATGAATTATTATATGTATTACATGTATGTGTGTGTATCTAACAAATAAAAATTTATAAAAATTTTTTTTAAATAATATTTTTAATTAGTTGGTAATTTTTATTATTTTATGTATTTTTTGTGTTTTCTGTTTTAAATATATATGCGTGCATATTTGAGAATGTATATGCGTGCATATTGTCATAATTGAGTACTTAACTTAAGGCATTTAGCAGCTGAATGAGATAATGACGCAATAAATTGTTTAAATAGTCACGAGGCTCAGCAATATGGAATTTCGTGATTCTGTAGATAATAGTAAATTAATGTTAGATAATAGTTAAATATTATGCTAATAGTGAATTAAATATCATGCTATAATAGTGAATTAAATATTTAAATACTTTTACATTTAAATTACAGTATCAAGATAAGATCAGATAAATTACATATCAAAGGAGTGCATTATTTGCTAAAATAGATTGTGAATTTTATAACATAAAATATTCTAATTGTAAATTTTTGGGGTAAATATTATTGTTCAGTAAAAAATGTGTGAATTAAAAAAGAATTGATAAAAATTAAATCAAATAATGTAATTTTTTCATAAGAATTAACGCAAATGTTTTAGAATTAATTTTCTCCTGTACCACGTTAAATTTTTGCTTATTTCTTTATTTTACTAAAATTTTTATTCTAGTAAAAGTTTTAAACATTGTTTATTTAATCACTTCAAAACATACAGAGATTTGACAGATCTAAAATCTCATGTAACTCTTTTTAAATATATACATTATTCATATGCAAAATTATTTTGTATCATTTTATGTTAATAATAATAAGGTAAAGAATGTTTAATTAATTATATTCAGTAAAACATATGGTTAAAGCTGTACAAAATCTCAATATTGTATGCAATCGAAAAGAAATATTTTTTTGCGTTATTAATGTTCAGGCTGTAAAACAGATTTTTTAATGCATTTATAAATTTATGTTTGCACATACTTTTTCTTCTTTAACACTACTGAATCCAGAAGTTTAATTTTTCTTCAGAAGTGGTAAACACTGATATCCTTTTCTTAGAAGATGCCTAACACACAAAATTCATTTTCATTTATTGGTTAGTGTCATTTCGAATTGTCTTGATCTTCGATTGTCGAAACTTTGTAACAATATCTGGCACCTTTCTGTACACTCTCTTCAAGCTCGAACACCTTAACGCGTCTATTGATGAGTCTATATCACCGATGCATGGCGATGACGAAATGAGTCTAACGTCTGGGCACGATGCAGCACGATGCAGTTTCGTCAGATGTCATGATGCGAGGCCACAATTATGCTGTAAAAGCGGAATACACAGATGCTTTCTGGGAACTGACAAGCGCGCGAGTCGACGCGCCGATTAAAGCGCGGATTCAGGTCGATCAATATGACGCCAGTCCATGCCACGTGCTCTCATTGCGGTAACTATACCGACAAAGCTTGCTGCTACACGACAAAGCATGCATGGTAACACAATAACTTTTGCTGATATCATTCAATATGAAGCTTGGAAGATGGAAGTGACCATAAAAGCTTTTTCTTTATCAGCCGTCGAATTAATGATAAAAAATATTAAGGTTAATCTAATAAAAGAAAATGTTAGGATTAATTCTATATAGACGAAAATAAGAGGGTCCGTTCATTAAAGAATAGCGTCTGCGCATTCTGCGATATAGATTTCCAGAAATTTGAAAGCCAATAAATGAAAGAATTAAGAGAACTCTACTAAATTAAGTACTACTAAAGTCTACTAAATTAAGTAAAAGATAAAAAAATGATAAATAAAAAATTAAAAAATATAAAAAATAGGATAATCCGCTATGGAAACATAATGAAAATAAAATGTGTTGATTTTACACTTCTATTACACAATCGATAATTATTTTTCTAATTTAGATAGATTTAAAATATTAAATTAAGGTTTATGATTATTAAATTTATTATTTTAAATAATTATATATATATATATATATATATATATATATATATATATACATATATATATAAAATAATACAAAAAAAAACAAATTTTTATTATTTACCTATTTTTTTCTATTTACGTAGGTTTATTTAAATAAATTTAATCTTTAATAAAATCTTTCACTAAAAATAAATTTCATTATAAATTTCACTTTAAATTTATTATTAATTTTTATTTATTTTTATTTATTGAACTTTTATATGTTACTTTATACAAAACTTAATGAACTTTTATATGTTACTTTGTATAAAATTATATTGAATAAATAAATATTGTGTATTTCTCAAGGATACATTTGCTGCTCCACTTTTGGCTTCTCCTTTCGAAAAGCTTCTCCTTCCATTAATGAAAGAAGATAAGTATATATTGGGACGTGTGAATCAATATCCGATGTTGATAAAATGAGCGGCTCTGATAATGATATATTGATACTATAAATAATAAAAACATGATATATTGCATGACCTATAATATGACTATTACAGATAAATCACTTGCTCATAATTGGATGGAATTTGATAGTTCCAAAGCATCCGAGATTAACACTAACTGTCGCAAGATTGGTTCGAGTTACATAGTAGTAAATAATACATTAATCAGTATTGATGCCAAAAACAATGGTGCTAACATTGTTATCATCTCTTCGGCCAACGCAGGCTTTCTCAGAAATGAAACTATAATTGCTATCGGTAGTCAGCGCCCTATATAAATAATTTAGAACTCGTTCAAGGGAAGACAAATGAAGGAGACATAGCAATAAGGAATTCTATAAAAAATGTGGTTACTATTCTACACAAATTCTACAAATTGCACTCGAAGCCACTTTTTGCAATCTAATAATTTAAAATTGTTTTTGCAATATATCATTAGTTGATATCAAGTGAAATTTTGTCTCGCTAAGTAAATCTTAAAATAGAATAGAATTCCTGATTAATTAAAAGATTAACTTCGAAATCATTAAAAAATCTTAAAAATATCGATTTTACAAAATATCTATCTTAAATATTTATCTTAAAAAACATGTACATATTTTAAAACATATACAATTTTTTGAGGGATGCAATGTTTCTGAATGAAAAAGAAAAGTTAAAGATTTGATAAATAAATGTATATATATTAATAAATTTTGTAAAATTTATTTATTAATTCATTAATTAAAAAATATATAATTGTGAAAATTATATTGTTTATTAAAATAACTAAATCTATAAAACGTTGAAGTATTGACTTTATATGAATGTACTAAAAGAATAACATATGAAAAAAATAAGTAATGTTTTATTTTGAATACTGTAGTGTGTGTGTGTGTGTGTGTGTGTGTGTGTGTGTGTGTGTGTGTGTGTGTGTGTCAAAATGGCGTAGAATGCAATATTTATAAAAAATCGTATGAAATCAAATAATGAAATTGCATATGACAAAATATTTAATATATTGATAATTATCCGAATATATAATATATTGATTATTATCCGAACTTTTTAATTCTTTTGTGTGTGTAAGAAATATATATTAAAAACCCTAGAAATATATATTAAAATATATAAATAGTATATTTTTATCGTAGATGCATCTGTCTAAAAATTTCTGCAAAAAATATTTATTTATTTTAATTAACGTTATATTAAAAGATTAATATTATATGTATATATATATATATATATATATATACATATATATATATATATATATTTTAATATATATTTCTTACACACACAAAAGAATTAAAAAGTTCGGACAATAATCAATATATTATATATTCGGATAATTATCAATATATTAAATATTTTGTCATATGCAATTTCATTATTTGATTTCATACGGTTTTTTATATATCCGTATATATATATATATATATATATATATATATATATATATATATATATATATATATATATATATATACAGATTTTAAAAAATTAATAAATTTTAAGTTAAAAATGATCGACATATTTACAGGAATTAAAAAATATTTTCGTAACATCTTTTATTTATAACATTTATGTATACAAATCAGAATATTCTATGTAATCATTTCTTCTGCTTATATCTTTTGTCTACAGTATATATATATATATATATATATATATAATATTTAAATAAACTAGATATAAAATATATAAATTAGATAACATATATATACATATATATTATTTTTAAATTAATTTAAAGTTGATTAAATCTGGATTGTGGGGAGCATTAATAAGTAATATATAATATTATAAAATAGTCTCTAAAAGTTTATAGAAAGATAAATAATAAATAAATATAATAATATTAATAATCAATGTAAATATATTGTTAAAATATCTGGAATTAAGAAAATTTATTTAATTCTACAATATCCAGCAACTTAATATAACATTTTCATTAAATTTTTTGCAAGAAGTATAATATTATAACTTTTTCAAACTATTTGCTACATAAGTGACGATACAAAATTGAGCATTAAGTTATTAATAAATTATCTTTCATCTAAGAATTATTTTATATTTACAATCATTAAATTCAAAATCTTGCATATATATTTAACTTTTTTTCGTTAATTTATTATATAACTTAAAAAAATATTTCTTCTTTTTGCTTGCAAAGCTATTTACAAATTTGCGACAGAATATACCATAATAATAAAAGTAAAGAGATTAAAACTACAAATACGTTTGAATAAGAGTAATTTTTCTTTGTTATTCCATAAAAATAAGATTTAGCTGGATTCAACTAATAGGAGTTAAGTCGATATTTCTTATAGAAATTCACAAAAATAGATTAAAGCCTATTGATATGGTAAAATACATTAATTATTTAATTCGAGATATATTAATTATTTGATTCGAGAACAAAGGATATGTTTATCGTCATTTTACATTTTATCAATATAGACGATAACAGAAATATATTGTATATAATGTTCATCGCCTTCTACATTTACAAATAAAATGTAATATATGTTATATATATATATGTATATTAAAAGCCTATTGATATGGTAAAATATGTTAATTATTTAACGATTCGAGAACGAAGGATATGTTTATCGTCATTTCACATTTTAACATAATTTTATGATATATTATTATAAAATGAAAGTTATTTCTTTCAATTATCTCTTATACATATATACTTATACAATTATATAATCGCACATTTATGTCGTATAGAAGTAAAATATATTAATACAATGTATTCCAAAAATTAATCCTTTAACCGTTAATTTGAATTCACTTCTTGATTTATGCAAAATTGTATTTTCCTCAATTTTTAAGAGAAATATATTTCTAATACATAAAATTAGAAATTTAAGTTATTGAGTTAAAGGATTAAAATATTCTTTCTTATATCTACATTCGTTTTTGCTTATCATTGATATGCTAAATAATCCATATTGCAAATAGACTAACTTACTAGTTATACACGTGGATACTTTTCAGCTGCGAGGCCAGGTTTAATACCGATTATTAATAGTAAGCGAGAGATTCGACATCAAAATTTCCATGTCTCGGATTTAGAAACGAGGAAACGTGCTCTTTCCACTGTTTTTCAACATTTCTTCGCTAACTAACTTTTTAAACATGTTTTATGTATATATATAAAATTGTTAGTCAGAGAGATAATTATTTTGAATTCTTTGGAAAATTAATTTAAAATTTGATGTACGTGTTTTTTAGGAAACTGTGTGTATCTGTATTTTGATTAAGACTACGATTCAGAATTATTCAAGAAAGAATTTATAAACTAGACAGAAATACTTTATAATTAAAGATTAATCAATTTTATTTTGAACAATACTTTAATTAAGTAAAGCTTAGTTTTCATTATTATTTTATAAATTATAATCGTATAATCTTTAATTTTGCAATAAGATGTATATAAATAGTGACATTTAGATTATGTAAGAAACATTCTTGTCCGTATATACATAGATAAATTTATTTATAGTCATAAATAAACTTTAAATATCACGTAACAATTTTTGTTTAAGTCAAAGACATCTTCATACGAGAAGAACAATAGTCATCAGTTTTGTGTGATTATTGAAAAAGCAAATATATATAGTCAATAAAATTCAACTGGAGCAGTTTCCTCGAGCGAAGAGCGCTTATATCTGACATGAACAAAGCGTCTTAGATTGAGAGATCAAAGGATGCTAGATGAAGTTAATTGAAGGAATAAAGGAAAAACCCAAAGGGTTAGAGGAGAGATATAAGAGTGGCATAAATCGCGACGAGAAATATAGAACGGGTAGCCTCGCAGCCGCGCGTGCGACAATGAACAAATGACGCGACACGAGCCGCATGGCTTGCCAGAGAAACATCGGTCTGCTCGCCATCGGTCAAGCAAGCACCGAAGCTTATTTGGCAAGAGGCTCCGCTTCGAAAGCCTCTCTGTGAGGACATGCGCGTTCAGCTTGGCCGTGCCAGTCTCGAGCGATTTCGACGATCGACGATTGCATTCGGCAGAGAGGACGATTGCACCATCATCGAGTGGCAGTCGGTGACATTTAAATTTTTTGCACTTACATGCAAAATACTTTGGCATAACATTTTTAACGGTGAAAAGGCGACTTGACATGACTATGACTTGCACGTTAAGAAATAAAATTATTTTATAAACATTTCATATTTTATCGACAAATACTAGCTAAATTATATGTAACTAAAGTTGTACATAATCGATGGGTAGATTTGAATGCCACGAATAGATGATTCAATAGTTTTCTCTGCTGAATGGTTGAGATCTGATCGAGTGAGACTAAGCTCGATTTAGCAACTGAATATGATTTTTATCAGAAGCGATAGGCTCGTTAATTGCGGCACAAACGAAGCTGAAGGCCCACGTTGTGCTTTGCTTTTCGTCTGTTTTGCGTTGCAGTCGGGGTGGAAGGTATCGTGGGTTATTTAGTTGTTATAATTGTTATTTTTGTGAATGCTGTTATTGTTCTTGTTGTTATTGCATTCGAACGAGTCATGGGTAGAAAGAAACAGCGGTATAATTTTTTCGGATCTGCATGAACGTGAAAAAAACTTTGAATTTTTCAGATTTCATTGATCGCGTATATAACTCGTATATAATTTGATAAAGTACATGTAATAAAATTTAAGAATTTAGTGCGTAAACGCTGTTCGCTTTCCACCATTGACCAGTGGAAGTGGAATACTCGTTCACACGCAAGAATAATAACGACATGCAATCTCATGCAAGATGTTGCTGTACGGTTATGTGAAAATCGAACGACAAAGTTTCTTGCATACTAGATCATAGTTAAACGTAAGGATATTTCTTATCTGAAATAGTAATGGAAATAGTTATTTAACAATTAAGTTAAATTATTTTATAAAGCATTACATTCTAAATACATATAGAAGACGTTTATATAAAATTGAGAGAGAGAAATATATATCTTTTCTTAGAAGAAGAAAATAATTATATAATTGGATTTGAATAATTTTTTCCCCTTTTACTTTTTTTTGTATGTTCCTTACTCGCCATTCTTCTCCAAAATTATATGATTATAAGTACATACATGAGACATTTTATATTAATCTTTATGTGCAAATTTAATAAATTCAGATTTATGATTAAAGTTTTTGCGATTAAATATAAAATATTTCTGCGCTGACTTTCCATAATTCGTACAGCCTTATAACGCTACAATCCATGCACTTATCTTCATTTTCGTCTATGACGCGACTTTTCTTCTAATTGTAACTTCATCTATATTTGCAACTATCGATTTATATTCTTGAGTATGCACTCTTTTTCAGAAGATTTAGAAATTTTTCATACTTAGAAATTTACTTTCATCTTTAAAATTTAGACTTTTTTCAGTTTCCAAATTTTAAATCACTTTTATATGAAACAATTCTTAAATTTTTAGAACTAAAATTCAAAATTTCTCACTATTTAAAATTTCAAAGAGTTTTGTGTAGCCGTATTGAAATTTTAATCCTTCTAAACTTTATAATTTTTATATGTCGATAAATTAGAAATTCTTTAAGATTTTTGGACAGAAAATGTTTTTTTACGAGACTTATTCCCGTTTCGAAAAACGTGCGCATATATATATTGTGATAACTTCCAGAATTAAAAAATGTCATCCTCGTTGCTCGTTCCGGCCGCTCCTTTCTGCATCTGTTAATGCTGTCTGTTGGATGTGCATGCTGCAATCATGCTATCTAAAGTATAGTAGTCTTTCTATAATACAAGCTCGCCTTCTATCATAGACTCAATGCTTCCCCGTCACTTTGAATATGAGAATGTTTTATTAGAATAACTAACGGACAAAGTATCTACGAGAAAGTTGCGCTGTTGAAGAATGAAAAAAACGAGAGAAGAGTGCATAGGTAAAGAATCAGGCTCTATAATAAAGAGAGAAAGAGAGAGAAAAAGACGGTGTGAAGAACAGTGAGTGAGAGTTGTGATTGAGTGGAATCAAGGAAGCTTTTTGCTAAATTGATTAAATTTACCTGACGAATGAGCACCGTTTTTTTTTATAATATTGTCGTTATCATCATGTAATAATTATTTTAGGATTAACATATTGCGATACTAAATTAACTAAATGGATAATTGCCAGATATAATGCATGTATGTATAACAATAAACAATAAACATAAACGCGAAGATATAATTCGGAAAGATGTCTATTCAATTTTTTTCTGCTTCATATAATTAAAAATTCTAATTATTATGAAGAATTATAGTAACTCGTTTTTAAATATTTTTATACATTATTTGCATTATTGCATGAGAAAAATTACAATTTTTAAATTAATAAAACTTTAACTCATTTATTTAATTTTATTTCAAAATTAAAAGTATTTTGAATACTCTATACATACATTTTTTTAAATTATGCAGACCGGTGCTCATAAGTCGTGCAATTTTACTGTGCTCTTTAAATTCTCGCATTGTAAGAAACTCGACCAGTCGCGTCGAACATTGTCGCATTAGAATGAGAGAAACAACACAGTGAGGTGCAATTTCGTGAGAAAAACCCAAAACTAGAGTATCCACATTGGTTATTCTTTTTGCAGTACTATTAGGGTAAACGGTTAATCCATCATCGATGTTCTCAGACGACGATTGAATACATGCAACGACAACGCCGAGGACGGAGTTCAATTTCAACGAATATTGATGAATTTCTCTCGATTTTACTTGTTGATTTATAAGTGGAATATTTTTTCTTAACTCAAAAATTATGCAATACAATTAAAATTTATAATACATTATGATAGTTAAATATGTAAAACAAGAATATTGAATGAATTTAAGCAAGAAATATTGCAGTTATATAACTTATGTAAATAATTAATTCGGAATAATTCATATGCCATATATCAGAAAATTATAGTAAAAATCGAAAATACTTTCTCTAATAAATTGTATTATTTCTGTTTTACATTACAAACGTAATTTAGATTCATCCTTCAAGAATTATTTAATATTCAATATTCAATAGATATATTTAATATTTGATACGTATATTCAATATTTTATATTTTAGACATTTATTTTAAATATTCTTTCTTTCATAAAATTCCTTCCTCAGAGCTTATATCACGAATGCATTGTAAAGATGCTAGCCGTGCTTGCTCAAAGAGCAACTAACAAAGAACTCGAACTTGTGTTAAAATCGTCAGAGAAATCGATTGGACAGTCGGGATGATTGCTACACAAGAAACGCTTAGATATTCTCGATGCTATCTAAGGCCAATAATCGGAACGAACGATGCACACAAATTGTGCAACTCTCAGTAGAAGAAAATTGAATTTGATTTCAATAATGGATCATAGAATTCAATGTTACAATTATATATGACCAAGCATCGCAAAATGCAAATTAATATTAGCTTTATTTCAACTTCAGTTTTATTTTCTACTTTTTCTTTAAAATATAATGTAAAATTAATTTAATTTATAATGCATAATAAAATATTTATAAGAATAGATGAATAAATATTATTTTTGCTGATATGTCTACTATTTATAAATGTATATATATTTCTTTGCAACGTTCAATATGTTTCGAGCACATCTCATTTTCTGTTATTGACCTATTATTTATTGTAAGATATGTAACTTTGATAAAATTTTTGTATTATAGAAATATATTTTATATTTCTACACGCGATTGTGTGGCTGGATCGATGACGTGAATTTGAAAGAGTCATAAAACCAATGATAGTTACATCAATCGTCCGCCACTTTTACTTTCTTTCGGCTATTTCTTTCTTTTACATCTCGAAGGGTCTAGCCTTTAGGATCGAAGCCAGCTCGATCGTTCGTTCCGACGAGTGGTCGTGTTGTCGACTCGCTAGAATCTCTACGAAGGATATGATTGGACGCCACTGCGATGGGTGGATCGAATTAATTAGTGTTATACGACGTGATAATTGCAACGTTCTACAAAGCAAGCTGAGGCTCCTAAGACGGCCGAGCGTAGAACAAGGATGGTCGACAGGATCAGCAGGAGTACGGGATTCGAGCGCGAGGTCGGGGTTACACGATTGCACATATCCTCCTCACAGAAGCACATGTGACCAGTGCCGGTACTTTCCATCATGCACACGTGGTCCACCATGAATAAGTTTATTTGTAGTTGCGAGGTGCAGGTTCTCCTCACGCTCTCATACGCTGCAAGGAAAAAAGAACGATAAGCAGCAATTAAATTCTTACAGTTCCTTATAGATTCATGATAAATTTATCTATATAATTTATAATACAATAAAAGATACATTTTTAATACATTTATACTACTAATTATTTATTAATTTAAAAAATTATATATTAATTATTACATGTGAAAAATCTGTCAGATTCTTTTCTTAATTTCTGTCATCAAATTTTGTCAATAAAAATTTAATCTAAACTCTCATACAAAAATTTCTAGTTTTCTAGAATAAATCTTTTATGCCAAAGTTATAAATACTCACGTGATTTCGCGTTGCGGACCATTTTCACGCAGCATCCGTTACAGGTCAATAGAGGTGGTTGGTCCCTGGGTAATGCAGTGTAGTTGAAAGGATCCTTGCATCTGAGATCCGTCCATGAGTCACACTCATAACAGTAAATGGAGCGAGCTGCGAATAGAAGCATTCTCAAAAACCATGCATTACCTTTATCGCACTCGGAAAAGAATGTACACGAAGTTAAAGTTTCACATGATGAACAAATTTATAGCTAAAATTTAATCAAGATAACGTTTAGTGTTAAACAAGCAATTATAATAGACTAAAAAGAGATAAAAAAAATTTAGCTGACAAATTCAAAATCAGATATGTAAGATTAGGAAGTATTCAATATAAATAAATTATATAATCTCGATCTAGTTGCGCTATTTAGAGGCTAAGTGACTAGAGATTTTTACTTCGGGGATACATCGCTTTCCAAGTGCACATCTTCTCATGTAAGATTCTTTGCATCGATGGGCGCCCGCGCGCGCGTGAGCTCTAAAAGACAAATATCAGGCACTGTTCGCTTTTCACGACACAATAAAAAGGTGCGAGTACTTCGGTGGTGTAGCTATGTGCTCGATGAAACTGGACGAGAATAGGGATAAATTGTTGATTGATACTTGTGATTTTATTTTTGATTTATTTGAAACAAAATTCAACACATCTCCGATTGTTAAAATAGTCCTGAAGCGACAGATTTTTAGTAAACGAATTTCCCATGTTCTTCATCCAGTTTAGGGCGAAAACGAACTCAGCCGATTAATTTCCGGCGGAGAATGCTTCTCCCCCGGCCCCCGAGCATATCCTGGGA
The DNA here is from genome assembly GCF_025532165.1 of Camponotus vicinus. Taxonomy (NCBI): domain Eukaryota; kingdom Metazoa; phylum Arthropoda; class Insecta; order Hymenoptera; family Formicidae; genus Camponotus; species Camponotus vicinus. The sequence continues at coordinate 17,085,605 of NW_028141967.1, read as the reverse complement.
GTGAATATTCTGGTGAGAGTCACTTGGCCGCGGGCGCATCGAGTTTCATCAAGTCCCTAGCGAACGAATTCGACGACACGGCACGGGCACACCTAGGAGAATAAGCTGGTTTAATCACTCACTCTGGCACTCCGCACGACAGACGTTGGCAACCGCGAGTAAAATTGCCGCTGAAAACGAAAGATGGGTTATTGCATTTAGACAATGTGTGTTCGTACGCAGATTACTAGTTTAATTAATTCGATGTATATATAAATCTGGCAACACAAGCGACAGTACTAGCGCTATTATACAGCCGGGCTACGGTGGCTGCGACTATCACTACAATCGCTACTGCCTCTATAGCTCGGCTCTAGCGTATTGATATTAATGATGTTAGGAACCGCTGACAGTTGCGCTATCTAATAATGCTATCACTCGAATGATCAAAGAGGAATCGTGCGGCAGACACGTCCAGATTTGCCAAATCAAGTATAGTTTGTATAGTTGTATAGTTTGAAGTTAGAGTTTTTATCCTTATAGAATTTATAAGTAAATGTATGGTAAAAAATTTCCCTCTGGTGCTTAATGACCAAGAATACAGTATGTAGCATAGGATATGAAAGGTATATACATAGATATATGGAATATGGTATATACATGATATAATGTAAGAACGCAAATAGAATACACAAAGCATACAATATATAGAACAAAGTATATAGAACAGCAAGTGACATAATATCTACTGCAGTCTAAAAATTAAATTCTTCCGCACTTGGCTGATCACAAAAGAGCTTTAAAAAACACATTTTATTTGTATGCTTATAGATTAATCTTGAAAAACTGGATTGGAAAAATGAAAAATAGAGATTTCAAAAAGAGAGATATTCTGAATGCATTTCAATTTATATATTATAATATATATTTAGGACGATGCATAGGGGTAACAATTAAACTATGAGATTTTATATATTTTTTACATGCTTTTAATACGTGTATATAATAGGTGTAAAAGGGCAAACGATTAAAAACTTCTGTGGTATATGTGTAGGAATTATTTAAATTAGTGAGAAAAATTGCATTTCACTCATGATTTGCTGCTTAATATAGAACACGAATTTATGTTTATAAGCGGATTATATAACAAACGTTATATAAAGATACGTAAATTAAACCGATATTCTTATCTTGTCAAATTTTTAATGAGAATGCAAATCCGGCGTAATTTGTGGGAAGTATAAAGGTAATATAAAAGTACTTTTTTCTTATATATAAAAGGTTTCTTGTAGATGGAATATCGATTAAAAAATGTTACAGAATGTGCGGAATACATAAGTAAGTATAAAAATACGAATCAAGTGGAAACATATCGAAATATATTTACAAAACATATTTATATTATTATATTTTATAATATATTTTGCAGATTTTTTTCATACTGAATGGAATAAATTATCTAGTCAAAGGTTAATAAACAAGAAAATTTGGAGATGTCTGACACACTTTTCTGAAAATTAAAAATCTCCGCATTTGATTAAATCTAAAGAATACGTATTTTCAATATAAAATTCGTAAAAAAATATAAACTTCAAAATATACTTCTTTAACAATTTTTCTCAAATAACTAATTAAAAAACAATATTAATATTCATACACATATATTTTACTATATACAGTTCTTTAGATTACTTTCAAATGCGGATTTTTCTCATGAATGTTACGTACGTACGTGTCCACGTACCTAGCAGCACGGAGGCAGCGGCCATACGCGTGTTGATTAATCGAATACGTAATAACATTTACGCTCTAGATTCGTAATAAGATTTATAGCAATTGCAAATAAGAGTTGTATTAATTTATTAGTTAACTTTCCCAAAAATACCGACATCTTGATATATTATCAATCGCACAATCATTCATATTTTAATTTAAAATTTGCACTCAAAAAATATATCCTGTACTTTAATATATGGTTTAATATTTGTTTGTAATATTTTTTGTCTTAAAAAAAATTCCAAGCAACAAAATTATTTGGTTGTTCTTCAATTCGGGTTGTTCAATTTCAAGCTATAAAAACTAGACATTAAATATACTTGAATATTTGCGCAAATGAGAAGCTTATTTTAATGCTATCTTCCTGAGAGAGATATATAGAAAAATCTTTTTCGGTATTAAATGAAAAGTTCGTCGAGGACGCACTTACCCACTATCAAGTGATTTGTCCACATCCTAACGACGGATGTCCTTAGTTTTGTGTCATATTGAGATTTTCTCAAGCATGGAATAACGCTCGACCAGCGCGAACTGATTCGGCCGTATATTTCAGACAAATTTGCTGAAATTACGTAAGTCAATCTTATAATAAAAAAAAATTAGATTTCTAAAAGCAAATCTCTAAAAATTCATAGATTTAGCTTTATGTTAGAATATCATTTATGATAAATATTTTTTATTAATTTTTATCGAAGATTTTGAGACAATAATAATTAAATTATAATTAGATTAAGTATGTGAATTAATTTTATTACTCCATTTATTTATTAAAGTATTTTATTCATGTGACTTTCTTGCATTAATAAAAAATGTTTTGTCGTAATTGTTATACTTTAGGTACAATTTAATTTAATAGTTTGTATATATATTAAATTAATGAATTATTATATTTATTGTGTAGATGTCTGTTTATGCATGTGCCTAATAAATAAAAATCCTCCAAAATTAAAAAAAAATAATATTTTAAATTGCTAATTTCTTATTATTTTATCGCGTTTGTCGCGATTTTTATTTTGAATGCATATGCATGCGTATTTAAGAATTGTCACAATTGAGTACTTAATTTAAAGCACTTAGCAGCTGAATGAGATAATGACGCAATAAATTGTTTATATAGTCACGAGGCTGAGCAATATGGAAAATTTTATGATAATTCTGTAGATAATAGTAAATTAATATTAGATAATAGTGAATCTCAAATATTATGCTAAATATGTTTATATATTTTTACACTTAAACTACAGTATCAAATTACATACCAAAAATGCAGTATTTGCTAAAATAAATTGTTAATTTCATGACATAAAATATTCTAATTGTAAATTTTTGGGGTAAATATTATTATTTAGTTAAAAATATGTGAATTAAGAAAGAATTAACAAAAATAAAATCAAATAATATAATTCTTTCATAAGAATTAACAAATATTTTAGAATTAATTTTCTTCCCTATTATATTCAGTTCTTTTTGCTTATTTCTTTAACCTACAGTAAAAGTTAAAAATTATTTAATCACTTCAAAACGCAGATTTCTCAGATATAAGATTATATGATTCTTTTTAAATCTATACATTCATATGTAAAGTTATCTTGTATCATTTTATGTTAATAATAATAGGAAAAAAAATATTTAATTTTAACTGTATTCACTGAAATATATGGTTAAATCTATGCAAAATCAGAATATTGTATTGTAATCAAAAAGTTTCGCTTTATTTGTATTCAGACTGTAAGGCAAATTTTTTAACGCATTTATAGACTTAAATTTGCACATACTTCTTCTTTGCACCACTGTATCCAAAAGCTCAATTTTCTCGTGGCTATCCTTTTTGTAGAAGATGCCTAACACACACAAAGTCTATTTCCGTTTACTGGTTACTGTCATCCCTCGCGATTGTCTTGATCTTCGATTGTCGACTTTGAACGATATCTGGCACCTTTTTATGCACTCTCTTCAAGCTCAGACACCACAGCACGTCTATCGACGAGTCGACATCACCGGTGCATGGCGACGGCGAAATGAGTCTAACGAGGTTGCACAATGCAACACGATACAGTTTCGTGAGATGCCATAGTGCGACTACGTGGCCGCGATTATGCCGTAAAAGCGGAGTACACAGATGCTTTCAAGGAACTGACAAGCGCGCGAGTCGACGCGCCGATTAAAGCGCGGATTCAGGTCGATCAATATGACGCCAGTCCATGCCACGTGCTCACATTGCGGCAACTATACCGACAAAGCATGCATGGTAGCACAATAGCTTTTGCTGATATCATTCAACATGTAGCTTGGAAAATAGAAGTAGCCATTAAAGTTTTTCATCAGTCGTAGGATTGATGTGTGAGAAAATGTGAGGATTAATCTAATGAAAGTAAATGTCAGGATTAATTCTATATAGACGAAGGTAAGCGGGTCGGTCCATTGAGGAATAGCGCTTGCGCACTCTGCGGCATAGATTTCCAGTGCAATTTGAAAGCCAGGAAAATTGAGAGACTTAGGAATTCTAAATTAAGCACAAAAGATAAATAAATGATGAATAAAAAATAAAAAAATATAAAAAGCAATATATTCTGTTATTGAAACATAATAAAAAACATGTTAATTTCATGCTTCTATTACACTTGATAATTATTTTTCTAATTTAGATCGATTTAAGTAATTATATTTTTCGATAGAATATTTGAAACAATGTGTGTACAGAAGAAAATCTTAGAAAAAAGATTTTTAAATTAGAAAAAGAAAGATTTTTAAATGGAAATTTGAGAAATTTTTTCCTAAAATTGAAAAATTCCTAAATTTTCATTTTTTTATCGCAATTATGATAGTAATTTCTTCTCTTTGAGATTTTAAATAATATTTTAAGAATGATTAACAATTAATCTTAACACATTCTTTATCAAAATGATATAATAATAATATAAAAACAAAAATGTAAAAATTTTCGTTTTAGAATAGAAAATCAATTTTAATCGCATTTTTGATGTAATAAAAAATACGATATTGTCATCGGATTAATTTTACGAAAAGATCTGATGTAAAAAAAAATTACATTTTTAATTAGGCACGATTAATAGAAAAAATAAAAAATAACAGTTTACTATCGATTACTTTCACGTGATTATGAAGTCAATATATTGATAATTATTGCCATTAAGATTCCAAAATCACATAGATTTGTTTTAAATCAGTTGCATAAGACGATGTTGTCGTCTCCAAAGTTCATATAGATTTATTTTTAAATTAGTTAAACTACGGCATCTTTCTCTTAATGATAACCTCGTCAAATGAGGTTATCATTAAGATTCTGTAGTTCATAGTCAAGTTTGTTTTTAAGCGAGTTATGTTAAATAACATTAGTTGTACAGTTGATCGTTATTATAGAAATATAATTCTTAAATTAGAATTTTTCATTTAATTAGACAATATGCAAATAAGTTAAAAATATATTAAAACATACTTAATAAAATATTTATACAATATTGATATATTAATAATAAATAATATTGGTTATTGTATGTCCTCCCTCAGTGTTATAAACATTAAAAATAAACAGAGCTTTTAAAAATTATACGAACATAAACTTATAGGTCACGCATTTACTACAAACTAACTTAAGACTAACAAGAAGATGCACAAAGGAAGTCTCTCCCTCCGATTTTGATGAGCTTTCAATATGTTGTTTTATAGGTAAAAACAAGGGATACGTATTTTTTTATACATGTCCATACGCATGTTTTCTCTCTCTTTCTTTCTTTCTTTGTTCTTTCTTTTTTTTTTCTTTCCCCTTGTCAATTTTAATTTCTTCAGTCATCCTTTTTTTCTTCCAATATTTCCTTTACCATTTCTTAACAGTTCCTTTTTTTTCCTCATCTTAAGAAACATTTCTCCCACGATTTGCTCCCACGATTCACTCTCATTTCCACACAATCTATACTTCCTTTCTTTTTCTCCCTTCCGATCGTCTTTTATTCCATTTCCCCTATCTTAAATTTAATGAAAAAATAATGCATTATGTGTATATTTTAAATACGATAAAAAATATTCTTTTTAATTGCATCCTTATTTTGAATTAACATTATATTAATTATTTTGATTTCTTCTAGTTTTCAAAACTAGTAAAACTGTTGATAAAACATTTGGAACAGCATATTATAACAAAAAAAATGTTTATTCAACAATAGGTCGAAAGACATTGGAAATCAATAAATTGAATTCTTTGTGTCCAACTAATTGTAAGATGATAATTATTTCGACTTGCAGATGCGTGAAGATTGTAATAATGAAAATATTTTTGGGTTACAATATAGAGATAATAAACTCTCTCTATGACAAATTTTTTCAAAAAATTTATAGTTATTTTATTTATTTTCTTGAAAATATTATAATTATATATTAAATAATATAATTAATAATTTAAAGCAAGTCTAATTAAAAATAATAAAATACTATTTTATGTGTTATTTATTTTTTTAAATTTTATTTATTAAAATAAGTTTTATGTTTTATAGCTATTTCAAACAATCAACTATAAATTTTTAACTGCATCTTCTCAATAACGATAAAATAGTTCAAGTATCATAAAAGATATATTGCTTTCGAACTTGGAAAAGATATCCACAGCAGCAAATATAGGAATCCGAAAAGTTCTTTCTCAGCTGTCGAGATTACAAATGGGTAGGTCGATAAATGCGATTTATACAGCAGTAAGTAATTCTTACATTAAAGCAAATTCCTTTCTGTTCCACCCTCGACATTTAGTTTTATTATTGGCAAAACGTAATAGAGAAAAATGTCGGCAAAATAGAGTCGCTGTAACAATATGTGGCAAAAATCTATAACCGAAAGATGTCGATCATGTGCAAAATAGAAGATCACGTTTCTTTGACGAAGTATTTATTAATCATAAAATAATATTAATTATTATTTTTATATTGTAGACCAAATATCTTCTTTTTATTATTGTTTGACGTATTCATAGTGTTTTGATAAAAAAATCGCAAGTGAAATAAAACAATATATCAAGGATTCAAGGACATTCTGCATGTAGCTAAATCGATTATATATTACCTTAAATTGATATAACAGTCGATTTAGCTATATATATTTTGCTGACGTCAAGAGCGAGTAAATTTACCGAAATTTGCCTTACAAACTATTGCAGTCGGAGAACTGACCTCAAATTCAACATAATATCTGCAAAGCTATTGATATTATATTAATTCGTTTTATTATCATATTCTTAAAATATGATATAAATTTTTGATATCAATAATAGTATTATAACACACACACAAAATTATTCTATTCATAAAATATAATAAGAATAATATTAAGAAATAAAAATTGCTTTTCGAAAAAAATAGAAATAAAAATTTATTTATCATTTTAAAGCGTATGAACGACAAATTAGAGCTTAATAAATATTTAATTATAAAAATCTTGTATCTTATTCATACGATATAAGTATTATTAAATTAGCGACTTAATTCTTTAATCAGTTCAAATAGACTTAACTTATTAGCTTCAAACTATAATATTAAATTAAGTAATCTATTATTAACAAATTAATATGATGTAATAATTTATTAACTTTTTACTATAACAACGCAAATCGAAATATCATAAGAAACTGCTCTCAATGTTGAAATAATATTAGAGCGTCTTTCTGAAAATAATTTTAATAAAAGTCTTTTTTCCTGAATGCTATAATCAGAATGTCGGGCTCCAATATATTTCCGGGCACCTCCGGAAACGAAGAAGGACGTGGGCAGGAGCCGCGAAAACCTCGAAAAACGCTCCGAGCTCCGACTCCAATCCGTGAAAGATGCATCGATGCATCTCGGGGACGCGGAGCGTGCAAGTTGGCCTTGCCACGATTGGTCCGGCTGCACCGGTGCGGTGCATCGCGCAGAGCCCGCGCGCCGCAGTGCACGGCTGCAGTCGAGTCATTATGCAGGTACTGCCGCGGCCTGTCGCTTCTGGCTTTAACCCGCGACCGCAGACCGACGTTGAGTGTCGACTGTCGCCGATGTTGACTCCCGGTGCACTTGCATCCGGACGCACGATGCACGCTCATCTCGTCGCCCCGCGTCTCCCCCGCGCGCCGGCCAACCGAATCTGTTATATCACACCGAATGTATGATTTCCGGCATGAGACAAAACGAGAGACGCCGTCCCGTCTCGCCCCGTCTCACTCGAGTGTACCACGCTTCCTCGCCAAGCACCCATTCGTTAACCCTTTGACGGTATTCGTTTCACATATGAAATGTTCCTTCTATCTTAATTGTATTTAAAATAATTATTTCATTTTGTATTCAAATTTTAATTACGATGAATTAAATTGAAATATTATTTTCCCATTATAATTGTAGAATAACTATAATAAAGATTATTTTAATCTGTTGCGATCTCTCTTTCTAATCCCTCGCTCTATCACTTTCAAATCGAATCTTAATAGCGCTGTTTTGTAAATTAGAAATAATAAAAGAATTTTATATACAAGTATATTTTTAAATATAGATTAATATAGATTATAATGTGTGTGTGTGTGTGTGTGATACCTACAAATTAAAATTAAGCTCTTAAATGATATTTCAGGGAGAATTTTTCTTTCTCTTTTTTTAAGCAAAATTTAGCAGACATTTGGCGTTTCTGTTTGATGTTAAGTTTATATGCAGAGTGCACGCGATGTATACATGAAACGATCTTCAAGCACATTTAATTTTAAATGCACCGTGAGAATTCAGGTCAAAGACCTCCGTCTCAATTGAGCTTCATCTTCTGTACCTACATCGGCTCGTCGTTTAAATATCCTTGCTCGTGCGTTTTATTCACTATTTTCACGAGCAGTATTTTCACCAGTAAACTACGAGTTGCAGTACATAAATCTCAAAATGCAGCAATTACTTCCGACTTAAATCACAGTGTCACAATGCAGCTGGCCATCGCCAAAAGTCATTATGCGGCTAGCTTGCGATTCACAGCTTTATCATGGACGCCGATCGATCGTATCTCTCGAATCGCAAAGGACTCGCGCCAAACGCGAAAAATTCACTCGGCACGTGATCGTTCGTTCTGTTAAAGAAACTCGCTTTGACGAGGCCAGCGAACCTAATCAAACAAAGTCAAGGACGATCGCGTTAAGATACGATGTTCCCTTTTATCGATTATATTATTAGAGGACCTCCGATGGAGTTCGAGTCATTGACAAGATTAAACCTGACGAAGCTCGCGGGGCAATTCAGCTAAAACTTTCTCTTTTTAGTGGCAAGAATTGATCTTTAATTCATTACGAAATAACGTATCAAAGACAGATGATTTATTAAAATATTTTAAAAGCATTAATTAAATAAATTGAATTTCTTTAATATCATTTAATATTGAGTCAATTATTTGATATTTTACTACTACTGTATTACTATATTACTATAATTAAATTCATTTATAATCATTATATTATTAATTTAGTATTATTTAATACTATATTTATATTATCAATATACATGTTACTGCAATTTTTTTCGATTTGAATTACATTTTGTTAATTTTATTAATATTAAACAAATTATTTACTGTATTATTTCTAACGAGAGATTTACACTATAATAATAATTTACACTATAATATAATAATAATTTGCATCATTTTTCTAAATTTTGATATATATTTAATTTTTATTTTATATCAATTTTAAAAATTGTGACGCTGGATTGCGGCCTTTAAAAGCTATAAAACTAAGGAAAAAGTAGACCAAAGAAGTATATTTCCACTTTACTTCTTGTTACGTTCGATAAATGGAGTTTTAACTGATGTCATTATAACGTTACTGCAGCATTAAAAATATAATTTGAGCAATTTTTGCATTTTCATAGAGATCTCGAAGGATTAAAACAAAAATTATACAGCTGAAATTGTTGGAAAGGGATTAGCTTGAATTACTAAAAGAAACTGGTAATATATCCTTGTTCAAAATTAGATATTCGTAAATAATTTTATATGGAAATCGTCAATAACGATCTTAAGCGTGCCCATTCCATAATATCAACGCGGTAATCCGCTTATACCACTGATTATAGCGGGCTTCCACTAATAATCGTTAAGCAAGCATATGCCGAACCACATTACAAATTGTTATTAAAGTAACCAAAGTGTAATTACATGATCAATTTTCCGTAAATTAGGCTTGATAAATGTTGCAACAAATATTATTTTCCGGTGCGTAATTTTGTTTTTATAATTAAATAGCTTTTCGATCCCGAAACGATCGTTACATATAATTTATATTTGTACCCGAACGTTTTATTCCACTAATAGTATCGCTCGATTGGTTACCTAATTAGCATTTATCGATGACTTTAATAATCCATTTTAATCGAGTCATTTCATGAATATTATTGTAAATCCAGTATCTCTCGGCGGATTCAAATTCTTGTCGATCATATGACATATCACTCAAGATGAGATTATTCAAAGTAATTAATTATAAATTATATAATTCTATAAGTTTATAATTAAGTAATTATCTTGGCAAACATGAACCAGTTTCCATGCAACTTCAAATAGTTTTTAAAATTATTTATTCTTTGACGCATAATCCTTTGTGTTTAGACGAGCGTTTATAGATCAAATTATGTTTCATAAAAAATATCATGTGCAATTATAATTTCATTTTACTTACCTTTCTTTGTTAGCGTAACAGTTAACAAATTACATATTTTAATAACGTAACATTAGTAACATTAGTTACTTTAACATCGATTATTTCATTAATAAAATTACCATATATAATGCAAACGGATGCGAATTAAGCCTAGCAGGCTTTGAATTGTTTGCGGATCGGAGGTCCTCTAATAATACCAGTCGGTAGACGAAGCAAAGACACGCGCGACTGACCCTGGATAGCCTTTAACTTTGCCGGAGGTGACCGATCGAAGCATTTGGCTATAAGTACGTACTGAATATTCGCGAGCATTATAGATACATCACCGAACTTGAGGAGCGTCCCTCGCGGCTTAGGGCACACGGTGCATGATCGCGGTTGCGTGTTCACCGGCTCCCTGACCTTTACAATTTCTTTCATGAATCCTATTTGCGCTCAGTGACGTTGCAGTCGCCGAAATAAGCCCGCGATGGTTCGCACCAGCCTCGTGAAATATTGCTTCGTTACGCTAATTCCATACCCTCCACCGGTGCATGTCGATTGCACATTCCTCTTTCTCTGTCTCTCTCTATCTCTTTCTTTCCCTCTCTCTCTCCTTCTATCTCTCTTTCTCTCTGCATTGAAGATATACCGAATTAACTTTCTCAAATATAAATTTCAGTAGCGAGTAGCCGGTTTGGCCAATTTGATTTTAAGCTTGCGGCAAGATGACCGCATGGCCTACTTTAAAATTGGACGAGAAGGTATATGATCGAACTATGCGATATAGGTTACTTAGATTAAATTTAAATTTAGGGCTTTAATCCATTCGTTTCCACGGTTATCTTTTCGAATCATTGGATTTATTCACGAATGGCTCATAGTGTGTGCTATTTGTTCTAGTTATATTTACCGAGCACATACTGGAAATAATACTGCTAAGGAAGCAAATTACAATTACGCATTGTTTTAAATAAGAATTAAGTTAAATAAAACATTCTGAAACAATAAGATTCAGGAAAATTTCAAAGATTATAAAAACATTTAAGAAACAGATATGTGAAACTTAAATTGTAACAAAAAGAATTTTTTTCACAGAAATTAAATTGATATTTAATTTTATCGTTCCAGAAAATCATTCAAGAAAAAACGCAGATTCAAGAAAACGAGCTTGATATTTTTTTTTAATCATACAACCTTTATACAGTTTGTCGCTTCGACATTACGATTCGACTACTGCGAAGCACGATTCGTTGAATATATCGTAAACTTTTATCACTGATAGAAATTGCGTCGATCGCATCGATGGAACGTTAGCTTCACCGAGACTTTCTGACTGTAAATCTAGTTGGTGAATGGCTATACTAATGTACTACTGGTGTGCTGATGCAAAATTTGGTTAATTATGTAGTTACTATTATAAAAAATATTGTTAAAATTATGTTATCAAATTTTTCTGATAAATTTATGTTATATTGTGTGCACAAATTTTTATATATAGGCTATCATACGTGTTAAAAATAAAAATTAGTTTCATTTTGATATTTCAAATATGCAAACAAACAATCACATTAGCATATATTTTAGATCTTATTTAATTACCAATAAAATCAATATAAATAAAAGTTTAAATTGAAAAATTTACTCTAATATAAAGATATAATATATTTTCTTAAATGTTAAAACAACACTACATAAAAAACAATTGCAATCTATTAAACTTTGGATAAAACAATTAACTGAGTTATAGCAAAAAAAAAGTTTTAAACATCACGAGAATGTGATGTCAATAACATTGTCATACAAATGCTTGAACTTGAAACGATTGCAATCAAGAACACGAAGTTCGAGAACGATCTATCAGCACTTCTACACTCTGCTAATCAAACAATTACGATCTCAAGCAATTAAACTTAGTTAATATCACTCGCCAATATTAGTTCAATCGCGTTTAATGGACGCAAGCGAATTACGATTGTGCGCGGTGCGCGTCCTTTTACATTAGTGATGGAAAGTAGAATACATACTGATCAGCATAGAAATCATGTATGAAGTTGCATTACACGCTAATTATTCATAGAGTAGCGATTCGATTGTATTTAATACATGCGCATTTGATCAAGCGTATAAAAAGGCTTAAATATTTGTCGCATTTCTCTTAAGTATTTCAAACGTACGATGACACATAATATTTCCATGAAACAGATTTATTCAATGTTATTTTTAAACAATTTTAAACATTTAATCGTAAATAATTTTGTAACTGTAAAATCTTCACAGTATTCGATAATTTTACTTTTAAATATCTATAGAAAAGCTTATAACAAGTATGCGATTTACAAAATGATAAATTGTTGCACGAGAGCAAATAACTCACTCAAAGCATGACGCCTGCAGGTTAATTCCACATTTATCGATCGAAAGGGGAAGGGCGAAATAAAAACTGGAACGCGCAATCAAAAAGGTCGAACCACGATTTCGGATGCCAATTTTGTAACCGCGGGATGGAAACTTGTCGATAACCGATTCTACAGCGAATTAATGTATTGAGCGCATACATTTAGTGTTGATTAATTCCGATTGTCGGCATGCCAACTTTTGTCGATTTTGTATAACGCGAGCAATAGTTTCAAATTAAATTTATTTGTATAAAAATATTCTGTCTCGTGCGATCTCATGTGCATGTAATATCACCTGCATCGAGTACACGAAATGTAGAAAAATCTCCCTCTTCGCCTTTTAATATTTAATGCGATTATTTGATTTTTATTTCTTGTTCCATTGTCTTTCATATATCTCTTCGATAACAAAGTATTTAAAGATTCAGACCATATATTGAATTATTATCAAAACCAGACCAGAATTTTTATATAAAATTATTATCACATATTAAATTATCAAATATGTGAAAGATATAGGTCAAAGATCTCCTCTTGTATTTCAAAGAAAAAATATTATTTAAGAGAAATTTTATAATTTATAAATAAATAAAGCAATGATTTCTAATTGAATAGTGAGACATTTCTTTTTCGAGACATGTGTGTATGAATATTATAATCCATATCTGTTTTAATTAATTTTTATATAAATTTTCGAGACACAATAGAAAATCTGGGTCATATTTGATCTCTCGTTATAGAATACCTGTAACTCTGGGGTGTAGAATTTTAATCATGACAAAAGAATATGTCTTTTATGAAAAATAAATTTTAAATGAATTTATTAATCCAGTCTTGAATTGCTTTATTTAAAATTTTATTCTGGTTATTTACTTCATGATTAATATTATTATTTAAATTATACAGGGTGTCCGATTCCTGAGTGACCAAACGAAAAGTAGTGGTAGATTGGATCAAATTGAGAAGAAAAGTTCTCTACTATTTTGCAAAATTCGCAATAATTATTAAGAAATAAGCAAAAATGTTTCGGCGCATGAGAAGCGGTAGATCGCTCGCAGTGTCCGATTAATGAGTGATCAAACGAAAAGTGGTGGTAGATTGGGTCAAACTGGAAAGACAAGTCCTCTACCATTTTGCAAAATTCGCAATAATTATTAAGTTATAGGCAAAAATGTCTCAGCGCATGAGAAGCGATCTGTCTACCGCTTCTTATACTCTGAGACATTTTTGCCTATAACTTAATAATTATTGCGAATTTTGCAATATGGTAGAGGAATTTTCTTTTCAGTTTGACCCAATCTATCACCACTTTTCGTTTGATCACTTAATAATCACACACTACAAGCGGTTTACCGCTTCTCATGTACCGAGACATTTTTGCTTATTTTTTAATAATTATTGCGAATTTTGCAAAATGGTAGAGGACTTTTCTTCTCAGTTTGACCCAATCTACTACTACTTTTCGTTTGGTCACTCAGGAATCGGACACCCTGTATATACATGTGTACAAATTTACTAAAATTTTCTTAAATACAATTTTCGTAACAATATAAAGAGAAAATGCGATAATCAGTATATTATTTTTATTGCGCGAAATTCGATATCAAATATTTTGGTGCTACAAATTTAATGAATATTTAAATGCAATATCGAATTATTGGCGTTTTCATTAAAGACTAAACCAAAAAAAGTCATCTATCGAGAATTTTGAGAAATATTCATATGCACTTATGATAATTATTCGCCTGCATTATTCGTCTGTATTGATTTATCGCTCTGGGAACCGTTTTTCTCAGTTATCGTGGACATTGTCAATACGTTGAGGCACCGAAGATGCCTTTCGCAGAAAGAGTATTGAACGGTCATCGGTGTTTGCGGTGTTCGATGCCGAAAACGTGCGCGAGTAAGGGATGGGTTTCAATATGTATCGTTATATTTAAACAACCCCCCCCAGTCCGCTTACGAGCGACGACCATAGCGGAGCCGGCGGGCACTTCCGCGTAACCGACCTCGACAAGCCGGGGCGAAATGAGGTCAGGAACGGCGCACACGACGCCGAACGAGGGTCGCGCGTTTGCTTCGCGGCCCACCGGCGCCGCGGCAGCCTAGCTGCTGCTAGCCGGGGGTAGTTTGCCCCTCTCGGAACTGCTCGGCTCGATTCGACGCGACGACGCCGCGCGGGGACACCGTCGCGGCACTCCACCTGCACACCTGCAACGCGCAGCCACACACACCTGCATGCATACTCTACGGGGTGTCTGCAATTTTTCGCATTGCCCCTCCTACGAGGATTTTTTGGCACGTTGATTGATCTAACGAGTCGATTCCTTTTTGGAAAATTCGGAGGAGGCTTCTTTCAGGCTTAAATACGATGCTTCATTCGTACAGATCTGTTTCTTAATTTTAAATTATGTTTGCAGCTTAATACAGAATCTTTTTATTATCTTTGCACCCCATTATTTGCATTTTAGTGAAATTCTTGGAAAAATATGAAACAGATGCCGTTTAAATTTTTCGATTAATCATCAGGAGATTTCTTTCATATTAAAAACCAATTGGAATGTAACTAAAAGACGATACTTTATAAATCGTTGAGATTTAATTTTCAAATCAAGATTCTCGTGAATCGTTCTAAGGGCGAAATATGCAAGTTTTAATACTCTTCAATCGCGCATATTGAAATTTCTCGGATATTATCGACGCCACGACAGAAAAAATGAAACGATCAGCACGTAGCTTATTTTCTACTACGTGCCGAGGGATAAGTCCGCGACACCCCGTACACATGGACGAGCAAGCCAGCGCCAGTTCGTGCGCAGGAGCTATCGCGTGTCGACGAGCCGGAGGGTGCAGGGGTTGGCGGGGGTGGACGTCCTCAGCGGTTCTCGCTTGTACGGCGAGCGGCCTCAGCGTCATTGGGCGTCGGGACGCCGCCACGACGCCGCGCTCTCGGTTCCGAAACGCGAAAGCGCGACCGCGAAGTGCCGCGACACGAGGACGGGGTTCTTTCGAGGTATCTCTCGGTGGAATATTCGTTTTGCGAATTTGACTCGCGAAAATCGCGAGCGAACGCTTCCTCGAGGGAGACGCGCACCTGGAGGCAGGACAATTCGCTGATCCACATCGAGGAAGATCGCGACGTCGCGTCGAGATCGGTGGTCGATTGATTTCTCGGAGACATCGATCTCGCGCGAAAATGATATTAGTTATCGTGGACCGTCGAACCTAGTCGTTTTTGCAAGTGACGACGTTCGTGGGAATCTGTCAACGAGATCACGCAGGGAACATCGATAAGAGGTCACAGAAAATTCAATCTTTCGGAAGATTGACGAGTTTTAATAGATAGATTGTTAGTGTGTGTGTACGTGTGTTACAATTTGTCGACGGGGATGAATGAGAAGACCGCGTGATCCTCGATATCTCAATATCGAGATTCTTGCTGTTCGAGAGAAGCTTGTCTTTTTATAATATCGATATTCTTCCAATCAAAGCCGTGCGTTGCTCAAAAAAATCCTCGCTGTTCTTGGATTTAGGAAATTAATAAATCCTGAATCTTGAAAGAAGAAAGGAGATTCGGTGTAGTGGAGAGTAGTGCAATATTTTTTGGAAGTGTCTTAAACTTGATTTACGAAAATAAATGCTTCAAGTGAGGTAGATTGCAAATTTGCAAAAAAGGATCTTTGAAACTGCAAGAAGTGTCTTAAAGAAAAGTGTTGGAGAACATTTTTGCAAAGTGTTTATCCTTTAATTCATTTAACGCCTCGCTAGAGAAAGGTTCTTAGTATCGTGAAGAGAATTTATAAATTCTAAATCCGCAAGAGGGGAAAGAGAGAGAGAAAAAGAGGGGGTTGTCCCATGCATACGGTAAAATTTCGCTAAAAATTTTCAAGTGATATTTCGATCTTTCCACTGTAGATCAACATAATTTTAGTTCTCATCCAAAAGATCGTAATACGAGAATAATTTTGATAGATCTCGCATCCACGAGAGTACCATGAAAATTTTAGCCAAACATTAATTTTTTCATTTTGTATTCGTATCATAGTGTACTAGGAAAAAGATCGTCAGCATTTTGAGAATAATTTATAAATGTTAAACATTTGTACGTAAAATCTCGATACTTTGCTAAAAATCACGATTACTTGTAAGATCGATTCATTCACTCTAAATCTACGAGGGAAGAAGAATCTCTCGTAAACTCTCGATGAACGCTTATGCAAAGTACTCGAATCTTTCGACTTCGCATTTAGCTAATTTGCTCAAGAGACTACATGGTAAGGGACTAATTACAAATCCGGACAAGGGAATAGGGATAGGATCAGTCCTCGAGTAATCAAGCAACATCTCGAAACAGTCATCGCGACATTGAACAAGATAAACTCCCTGTCGCCGCGCCATCGATTCCGCAGACGGATCGCGTATCCGCCAGCGGCAGTTAGATCTCTGCGAGTGTAGGATTCGAGTGTGTATGTGTGATGACGATGACGATCGCGCCGCGGGGACCGTCGAGGTGACTCGCGGTGGCGGCGGCGACGACGACGGCGACGGCGGCGGAGGTGACAGTTGGAGAACCGGGTGGCATCGCGGCTCGCAGGATGCTGCGAGCGGGGAGAACGAAAGAGAGATCTCGCGGTGCGAATTTGCTCGCAGTCCACAACTGGTAGGACCGATGACGGGGCATCATGATGTTCTAACGGCGCGCGTCACGCCGCGCGTCGTCGCGACGCTCGCGTCGCGCTCGCGACCCCTACTGACGACCCTGACGATGCTGCTCATCGCGCTGTCCTGCTGCTGCGCTCGCGCCAGCGAATTCCCCGAACGGGAATGCTGCGACCTACCCTACCCGATCCCGGAACCCACCGGCAGGTCCACATCCGCGCCGACGCCGACCGGAAGGAGCGGTAAGTTGTCCCAAGGAATGTATTGCATACATGATGGTCGAGACCAAAAATAACCGTATTTAAAATGCGGGATTAAAAGCGGATGTCACGAATGTAGTGAGGCAATTTCCTGCTGTGAATACACACACATTCATTTATCAAATGTCGAAGGATATGTATAAGCGCATGTATAATGAATGTATAAAAATTGTCTCTTTTAGATATTTTTAATTTACAGAAAATGATATAAAGATTATTATTTCAATAATAAAACAATATAAAATAATGATATATACAAGGTGTTTCTTAATAAGTGCGAAAAATGTTAGAAAATGATTCTTTGTCGAAAATTAAGGAGGGTTTTTCATATAAATATATACTACTACATCCCTCTTTGTGGAGTTACACTTCTCCAAAAATGGGGATAAAAATTAGGTTTTTAGTTTTTATTAATTTAAAAAAGTTTCTAAATAAATCAAACTTTTTAATGCATATTTTTAGATGATCATATTCCGGCCCATTAAAAAGTTCTAATAAAAAATTGAATAGGGGTTGCTAGTTTCATCCTCTTATAACAATACTGGAGGCTGAAAAAAATATTAATAACTAACCTTTTTACTAGTAGAAAATATCCACTTAATTTTATTTCTTTAACTTGTTCCAAATTTGAGAAAAAAATAAAAACCTAATTTTTACTCCCATTTTTCGAGGAGTGTAACTCCACAGGGAAGGCTGTAGGAGTATATGTTTATATGAAAAACCCCCCTTAATTTTCGACAAAGAATCATCTCCTAAAATTTTTCGCACTTATTAAGAACCCTGTATATTTTTATATTATATAATCATACAAATAATTATAGAAATTAGATGCAAAATATAAAAGTCCGAAAAATTATTGAATTGGCTAAAAATTATTGTTTTATCTGTTAATTTAAACGAGAGTGTAAAAAAGAGAAACGGTAATATCAATTTGTTATGATTATCAATAACGTATCGATTAAGGTCAGCGCCGGCGAATTTTGATTTTTAATGAGATACCGAGGGATATATAAACAGGGTCGTGAGCGAAAATCTGCTTTCATGCAATTCGCACACAACACCAATTATTAGCGAAACAATGAAATAATATTCCGACACTATTAGCAGCGGATTGGAAAATAAATTTCAATCGAATTATAATGGTGTTATGATTAATCATTATAAAAACGCATTTTTATCAGTGTTCCTGCGAAATTAAACGTGCAATATATATTGGCACAAAAGAAAAATGTGTATATTTTTCCGTGAAGTTAATTTTAACAATAAGATACATTTGATGCAGTGAAGTACGATCTAAAAAATATTTATAGTCTGAGATAATCATACATATACGCAACACACTCACAGACACATGCAGGTTCAAAAAGACAAAAAGGTAAAATAAAAAAGAATATTGTAAATTTAAAGATTTTAAAAGCAAAAGATGTGTCATGTAGCAATCTTAAAATTTATTTTATATTCATAAGAATCTGTTATCTCTATTTTTGAAAATATTAATTTTTTTATGCCATGTAATATAATATTCTCTATTTGACTAGAACACACCATTGACAGGGAAGGTAGGTTCCAATAATTGGACGGAAACCAATAACTGTAGGTATGCCCCAGCCACGTTCCGTTAACCGCAGCTACTGGATACTACGATTCCTGTTCGCGAATGAGCGGATCATTAATTCGGTTATAACGGGTTATTAATTTAACAGTGCGTAGCCAACTCAAGTTCGTCGCATTATCAATTTAGTGATAAACCCAAAGAATCATAACTCGTGTGTCTTTAACTTCTCTCTATCGGAATACGATTAATAAAAATGCAAATTTATTGCAATCAAAAATTAATATGTACAATTTGCCTCTCATTTGCTTGTCATGATAATGATTCATCTAAACTTTAACAGGATCGCAATGTTTAATTAATACAAGATGTTTATTAAAAAATCCAAGTGTTGACAATAATATAGATTTAAGCTATAAAAAAGATAAAATTATAGGTTTTTATAAAAAGAATATTTAAAAAATTTAATGGTATAAATAAATTGCTTGCCTTTCAATTTGTTTATTGCGGCAGTACATGCATTGAATGGTTGCTAAATTATTTGAACAGCAAAACTACTTAGCAAAATAGCTATTAAAAGCATTCTTTGATCAGAAAAAAAATCTCAGTGATAGTTAATCGATAAATTTTTTAAAGAAAGACTCATATAAAATCATGACATAGAGACATAAAAATCAAATATAAATAAGAAGCATTATTTATATTATGCATTATAGAATTATTGACTTTTTATGCAGCAAATGCAAATGTAAATTTAAATAACTAATGTTAAAAATCTATAGAGAGTTTTTTGATTCGCCAATGAGTAAAGCATGGCTCACGACTTTTTCACGACTCATAGCTTCCTCGAATTAGTCGAAGTTCGTAGTTGCACCGTGTCGGTGTATAAAATAACGAGGGAAGTTACCGCGTAATTGATCGCATTATTTGTGTCTGTGTGAGCACTCCAGTCTCGTACTCGGATGAACTTCGATTGAGGTCGCGCGCTCGATCGAAGATTATCTACGCTCCTCGCTCGCTAGAGCGATAGCGTAAGTTCAGGCAGAGTGGAAGTCGTTTGTACCCCTTGTGGAATTTCTCGCAAGGCATCGGCTACGTGACCATAGAGAGCATTAATGATGAAAGATTCGATCCGCTCTATTCGCAGGTTTATACCAGATGACCCTGAGTTGATATTACTTGGTGCTGTTCTAATTATGAATACATGTAAATAAGATTGCATATAAATAGCTTTTTTGATAAGACAAAAATTTCTGTTGAGAAGTCATTTTCGATTGTGGTTCTCAAGTTTTTAATGCTACATATGATAGTTTTATAATGAATCCCTTACTCTCGTTACAATCATAATCATATATGTTTTTATATTTGTATCTATGATAGCATAATAATATACTGTTTTAAAGTTATTTCATTTAAACACTGTATTATTTGATTTATACACTGTACATCGTACAATTTATTTACATGTTAACAGAAATTATCCGATTTAATGAACACTTTGTACAGATATGGCTATATGTTAATATAATATGTTAATACATAGCTGAAGATAATTTTTTCTCCGTTACGCACATATCTAATTATTTTCACATGTTCGCTATTTAAAACTATCTGTATTTATTTATCCATATTTTATCGTTGAAATTCAACGCGTATTTTGCTTGGAATCATTTTTTATTTTTATATGCAATCATATGTAAAAACATATCAAATTACGTGTTGTCATTCTCTGCTCTTTTAAATGGTATTTGGTATGTCGTCATTATATTTAATAAAACTGAAAATAATTAACGCTCAAAAACAAATATAGACAATAAGCAATATATTTCATTCATGAAATAATGATTTTCTTCAAAAATCTGCATTTAATTAATTTTATTATAGCGAGAAAAATAAAAATGCTAATTACAGAAATAATTTCAATTATAATTTTGAATATTTAATTTTTATGTAAAATAATTATTCACTACATGTTGATCAAGTTTTCAAGAAAGACTTTTTACTTATAGGCAATTCCCTTTCCGTTATATTATGTAAACGTTTTCTGTAAAGTGTCTATCAGGAAAGATCTAATGACGAAACGTGATCTGCTTTATCGATTGTCTCGCTTAACGGTTATGGAATTAATTTCTTGGTGGGCGATTATGAGCTCGCCAAGCGTATAGCCGGTTTCTTTTTCAGGGGTGCTGAATTTTCGAAGTAATCAGGAGCGACGGGAGTCACGTAAATGCATAATTGCAGTCGGTTCGTTTGCACTCCTTCTCATCCGTGACATCCCGAAATAAGCTTCCGCGGAATCGTCTTACATTCCCCACGATACTTTGCCGCGATGGTATGGCGTTCTACGTGCTTAATGATGAAAGATGATCACCCGGACGGGTTCCAATTTATCGCTCGTTTATCGGCCGGCGTTTCATAAAACGTTCGGACCAATCGAGGGCGAAACAATTCTCTTCGCAAAACTTGCGGCAGAACGTTTAATTTGCGTTAACTGGAAAACTTTGCCTCAAGAATTGATAGCAATTTTGTTGGAAGTTAGTTCAGGTAATCCATCATAATCCAGAACAGAATTGTATAGTGTCGTGCAAAATGAGACCAAATAGCATTTAACATATTATGAGAAAACTAATTTCAATATATATAACTGTGAAGCTCTTTTAGAATTCTACAGTGATTTAAATGATTTAAATACATTTGACGAAATATTAATCTTCTTAACAAAATATTTTCCACTGTGTTCAAATTATCATTCAGTGTGCGAATATTATTTGGAATTTTATTACGGAGATAAAAGTATTGTAATATTTCATTTCATTAATATTGATCTTATAAATTGATTGTATTAATAATCAGAGTTATTAAATTCGTCAAATTTACGTACTTTGTGACACAGCGGCATTGATTTGTATTATACATAATATAGGACAAAGCAACATTCATTACCATTCGATGAAAATTTACAATTTGCGGATATATAAAATATTAATTTCTAGTATATAGCTTATTCCAAAAGGTAGCGATTTAATGTAATTAAATTGTCATTTAATTTGTGATTCTCATTAAAAATTTTATTATTAAACATTGCGACCGATAAAACATCGCGACTATTGTAACGAATTTCTGATCGATTATGAGCGCATTGAAATGATGAAAAATCAAGAGATAATTTGAAATAATTAGATTAACATATGGAACGTGACGTATATTGATATCTCTGTATTGATTTCCACGCCGTACGGTTTCAGTAGACACTCCACGATGGAAATTGTTCATTTCCCTGTGGAAGTGCCGCATGTCCGAAACATTGACTGTATCTAGACGTGGGGTATAAATAACGAAATACGTTTAATCCGATCAAACCTGGCTAATCCCAAGATTTATCGTTCGATACGTTGCATAATTCATCGATTCTTAGCACGCCGGATTTGTGAATCGCACCGCAGAATACTCCTCTCGACACGAACAGGATGGATTCTCGACGTTGCTGGCATGTTTTATTCTGTGTGTAATATCGATCTACACAGTGTTTTAAAGTATTGAATAATTTATACAATTTTTATTTCACTTCTTGAACAAAAAACATTCCAAGTTTTTAATTAATTTAAAACTTGAAAAAATTTAGATTTAAATTAATTAGAAATATTTTATTAAAGAATATTAATTTAGTTATAAACTCGTTCAAAAAAATTTTATATTTTGAGAAGCAATTTTATACTTTAATAGAACAAAGTGTATACCATAAATATATATTATAGATTTTTTCTCTTGTCAAAAAGTAAGATATAATCTATTCGCTATCGGTTCCATTTCTTTTATAAAAAATTAAAAGATAATGTGATCTTGTAACAAGATTTTGTTATTTGTATTCTTTTAAAATTTAACTTTTAAGTGCACAGTTTATCTCTCGAAGAAAGTGATTTAAAAATATTTTGTGTGAGTTCCGATACTTTAATCTATAAAATTTATTGTATTTTTAATTATTCATGATTTGACAGTTATAGTTTTAACACATTGGAAGGATTTTCAATCACCTTTACAACTCGACTCCATCTCTTTTATCTATATTTTTAAAAAATGTATTTCTCCGTATATCGTATATATCGTGATGCGCTTTACGCTAACAAGTTCTTTGTATCAACCGTCTTCTTTTACCGTGCGTTTCGGACGTCAAAGCGTTTTCCACATCTGCCGAAATGCGTTAAGGCAAGTGATATAGGAAGAGTGCCAGTTCGTTTATATAAAAGAAACTATCTCTCTCAAGAAAATAAAATATCAAACTGCGAGATTAAAGAGGGAAGAAATTCACGAAGCGTTTGCATCTTGACACGTTTCTTCTTTGAAAATCAATCTGGTTTAAGAGAAAGAAAAATTGCATAATCGACGAAAATTAATGATTTATTGGCAATGTCTTTTCTTTACTAATATTTAAATGTTGCGCGTTTTCGAAAATATACTATGTATATTTCTATTTATACATTAAAAAACTTTTTGTAAATAATATTATATAAAAGTCATAAACATCTTTAGAACCAATTTTAAAAATAATATGTACAAAATTATTATTATGAAATATGTAAATACATATAACGTTCGGACATATGTATAAAACATAATGTCCTTATATATATTTCAACAATTTTAAATTCAAAGAATTAAAATAAAATTTGTTCTAATTA
Organism: Camponotus vicinus; assembly: GCF_025532165.1. Taxonomy (NCBI): domain Eukaryota; kingdom Metazoa; phylum Arthropoda; class Insecta; order Hymenoptera; family Formicidae; genus Camponotus; species Camponotus vicinus. The sequence continues at coordinate 17,061,666 of NW_028141967.1, read as the reverse complement.
TGATAAACTGCAAATCATATTTTCAATAAAATATTTTAATGTATGCTGACAGGCACAATGCATATTTATTAGATAATATTAGATATTGATTATGCGGTTGAAAATCTACTCTATGTATTCTAATTTAGGAAATATTTATCAAACTAAACACAGACACTATATATTAATTATATTAATAGATATATAGAAATATATACTTTAATAGATAAATAATTCTTAATCAACGAATAATATAAAATAATTAATCAATGAATAATGAAAAGTAATTAAGTAATTTTTAAATGCAAATAAAATGCAATTATTGAAGTAATATTGTGTATTTTAAATAGCAAATTATAATTTTATATATTCTTGTTTTATATTATTTAAATATAATCAACTTTTTAAATAGACTTTTATAAAATATTGAGTTGCATTTTATTTCGGTCACACAATGTATAAGATAGATAACATCGTGGGATGAAAGGCAGAGTGCCGATGCAAAAGAGGCAAGGATGAATATCTCCATTGATGTTAAATCGCAGACTGAACCGGTTTTAACGTCGCAGCTATTTTCATGCGACCTACTTTATGTCGAGTCGCACCGGAATGAGCTTGCCTTCGAACAAATTCAAAGTACCTCCAAGTCGACATTTCTGGTCGTTCGTTCGGCAATTGCGAAATTTTTGACTGTTCCGATAATATCGCTCTCTCTTCTCTCTTTTGCATATAAAATATTACCGCAGTTCTAAATCAATATCATTTTATCCTAGATTTTATCCCCGTTATAATCAAGAGTTATAATTTTACTCCTTGTTAAAAAAATATTATTGTTATCGAGTCCACATTCCCACAGGAAATTATTACATCGAACAATCCAAAGTATCAATCAAATTATTTTGTTTATCTCAATCTTTAATTTGAAACGTAATTAACGATCTTTGCTTACACAAAATATGCCTTATTTTGTCCGGGGTAATCGGCCATGCCATGCCGACCGGCTCAAAATAGTTGGCGCATTCTTCTCGAATGACGGCGCTTAAAGCATGTTTGGCGTCGCGGGGCGCAAAATTAATTTCACGGCCGTTAATCACGTGGAATGACATTTCATATGCGCGTCGGCAAAGTCGTCCAGCGGCGTCGCGACGGAATAGCCGCGTTCACGAGACCGCCCCGGAATTCCAACGCCATCAGGGGGAAAAGCTTCACTAGTTGAACACTCGGATCGTATAAACCCTTCGCGTCGTCTTATTTCTCCTCGCGTTTAGTCGTCACAGCTTTTTCATTCGCGCTGGAGTGTTTATTCTTTTTCGCTCTCTATTTCAACATAGTCCTGCTCGCCTCCTGGGAACGCATCAGTTTCGCGATAGTATTATGCCGCTTTCAGGTTCTACTTCCGTCGCGGAATATGAAGAGACAGCAAAGATAGATTTGTACAGAAAAATATTCCGTATTCCACAGAATTTGCTAAGCAAAATGGTCAAAATAGGAAGAACAACATTTGCGACAAATATGTAGATTTACATGTAATTTATATAGTTACAGTATTTTTCTTTTTTTTATATAATATTGTCTCTTCAATTAATTTATTCGTCGATACATAATATTAATGTTTTATTAATTAATTATTCGTATTCGATCTTAAAAGACAATGACTCCAGTTTATGCACTTTTTCTTTTTCTTTTCAGTGCTAGTTTAGCGTCATGAATATTAAGCCTTGAAAACTCGTTGGTTATTTTGAGAAAAGTTTTATTTATATCTTCTTTATTCTTCTTTTATAAAAAAATAAAAATATTGAATATTTTATATTTCGAACAAAATACGCGCGATAAATGCTGACATGCATTTTACACAAATTGGCATGTTTTGTTATCCTGAGAATCAAATTTACGCGAATTGATCGTCGTGTGAACAGCCAGGGTGGCGAATCGAGATACATAACGACTTCCGTCCGGAGAAAACGCTTAATGAAATGCGACTGCGGGATCCGCACGTCGAGTAGAGATTAATCGCGGTGAATTCGGAATGCAACGGCGGATTTGTCGAAAAGGGGCAACGAAACTGGCGAATAAATCAAGCGCCCATTTAATCCGCGACATTCCTGGCAATTATGCAATTATTACCCAAGAGCGGCAATTAATTTCTTTCGATCCTGATCCAGCAATTCGCGCGATCCGATCTTCCGATTAAATAGTAATCCAGTCAAGATAATCTCATAGAAGACACGTTTGAGAGATACGTCTTCGGAATAGAGAGCTTGGATAAAAATAAGAGGATAGAAATGGCTTGACCTTGTTGATCAGCCAGTTGAAAAGCTCGATGCTTGTTAAAATCGACAGCACGGAAATTTCCATCAGCGTATCTCGAACATACACACGGGGTGTTCCATACCTTCGGGTCTAGCGTGGATTGCAACGAATTGATCTTATTGTAACGGAAACAAAGTAAAGTTATGCAAATATGCTGTTAGAAAGAGTACCAGTTGTTGAAATTTTATTATAAAAAGAAAAAAATGCTATTTATAAGTTTAGAAAATATAATTTATCTTATATTACTAAAAAATAATAAACAAGAAAATCTTAATTAATAAAAGTTTTATTCCGGAGGATTTAATGTTAATAGTTTATATTAATAGTATATATATATATATATATATATATATATATATATATATATATATATATATATATAAGAACGTAGTTTTCTAGAAAATAGAATTCAAATAATCTGTTGTAATTGTAAAGCTGCTAATATCTGAAAAATTAATAAACTATACATTATAGTATAATATTATATATTTATTAAAAATTTGTAAAGAAATTCTACTAAAAATGTAAATAAAAATAATTAAGACAATCTTGCGATTCATATTGTTTATATTATTTTCAAACATATTAAAATAATTTAATTACATGTAGCTAATTTTATTTTAGTTTTATAGCAATTTATTTTAATTGTGTAATTATACATATTCAAAATTTAATTATCTGTTACTTGAATATTATTTACAATATTTGAAATAATAAGTTTAGTGAAAGTAAGCGTAAAATGTTGTAAATAATGTTCAAGTAATAGATAATTAAATTTTTGATATGTATAATTATATAATTAAAATAAATTGTCATAAAATTAAAGTAAATTTAGATATATGTAATTAAACTCTGTACTTTATTATTTTAATATAATACAAAATATGTGGGTGGCGAGATCGTCTTAATTAATACAAAATAAAGCAGACAAGTCTGATCAGAATCTGATTAAGATAAAATAAAATAGATAAGTGTAATCACAGTCTAACAAAACTAAGATACATCTAACAAAACTAAGATAAATTAAGCGAATACGAAATCGCAACTTGCTTGAGAGAAAATAAACAAGACAAGTGCGTTCTAACTGAAATAAAATAAATTGAGCAACTCGATATTGGATTGTTTAAGACAAAATAAAGCAATTGAAAGAAAATGCGAAGCGTTGGCATCTATGTTAATTTTAATTAACTCGTGGCTTCTTGATATGGAAATGTTTAGCATTGTGCGTTCCAGATTTTCTCGCTTTCTCGTAGAGACTATTCGAATATTTTTATTCAAAATGTGAAAAGCGTCATTATAATACATAATTATTTTAATATTATAAAATTTCGGTTTAAAATATTTTAAAATGTTCAAAATATTTCTCGAAATATCATAATTTAAATTAATATTTCTTAAACTAAAGTACACAAAATTATTTCTTAATTAATATATTAGTGTTTAAAAGGTTTCTTTTTCAAAAGATTGATAGCAGTAGTTTTTATTAGATTGATAATAGTAGTTTTTTACTTTCTCTTACTGTTTTTTCAAAATTCTCACCAAATATAATATTGCGAAAAGACAACATAATAATAATAATTTAAACTAATTTTTATAATAAAATAATAAGTATTCTTCTTGCTTTGATTTACTCTATAACATTCCTACAGATCAGTAGATACAGAAAGGACAGGACAGATATATCTAGACGATTCGGAAGATCTGGCATTACGGTCATTGCAATTCAGTGGAATCAGTCGACGCTTCGCGTCGAACCCTTATTATGAACCAGCAGCATCGCTTGATGCACGTTACAAGGGTTGCGCGAGAGACCGGGGTCAGGGGGAAGGGTAAATAACGTTCGAGAAACCAATATCGGCAAAGCCCCGGTTGCTGCGAGACAAAAGTTTCCTGGTCGAGTTCGCTGGGCAAAGGCAACTTCCGGCAATAGTGTTGCGCCAAAGAAGCAGGAAACGCGAGAGGGAGGGCGGGTGGTGGAGAAGGAGGAAAATAAGGCTCGCGTCCGTTACCCTCATCGATCATGGGTTGTAACTATCCGTTCGTAAAACGTTACGTTTCCACGGAAATGATGTTTTCTTCTTGCAAAGCGCCATAGTATCAGTTGTCGAACGGTATTTTTTAGTATAATGTTCTTTCATAAGAGATTTTTGCCGATAAATTAACATAGTACACACATGACACATACAACAAATACAACAAAAATATATAATTCTCAATAAAATATCATTTTAGAATATGTTACATGTGTGAGGAGCGATAGATCATATAACTACATTTCAATCTTGTCAGTTTAAAAATTATTCGAACCATACATTCTTAATTACTCAGAATACATATTATTATAGGCTTATAATATGCAATAGCGTTTATACAATAAAAAAAATATATAAATCCACGAATACAATTCAGTTAAGGTTGAATCATCTTTTGAAATAAAACAAACATATACGTAAAAGTACAAATTGTCGTCGAACATATAAATGGGACAATGAAATATGTTTGAACGAATGCACGCGTACATCACGTTGTAAAGCAATCGCTTTGAAATCTCTCGAATTAAATGCATTCGCATGGTACAACTATTCGTGGCTCATCGAGTTCTTCGCTGTACACCGGGTATGAAATACCGTGTTACGAAACTGGCGTTTGTCGGTCTCGAAGGGTATCGAATTCATGAAATGGCTTTTTTCATTCGGATGCAGTTGGAAATCGAGTCCGTTATCAATCTCTCGGACGACTCTCGATATTACACTCACGCGATTTTCGAGAGCATTTATAACGTTTTTAAATGGATCTTTTAACGCGCGTAGGCTTAATTTTTAAATTTAACGTTACGTTAAGTTATTGCGTGTATTAAATACAATGCGAGCTATTCTGGCTGAAGATCGTGCGTCAGCTTTTAAAGTCAAATTTTTGTTGCAACTTTTATTGAAAATTATTCTTTACTACATTTCTTTTAGCGTTAAATATTTTCGCTATAATAAATTTCAAAGTAAGCTAAAATCTACCTGGAATTATCTTGAATATTATATCTACTTACACAAGCTGATATTATCTACTTACTTTCCTAAAATTATTTTTCCAGTTTGCAAAAAGATTTTTACTTTTAATTGCTAAGTAACGGTTTCTTTTTGTTTATTGCATAAAAATAGTATTTTTGAAAAAACATTTTATAAAGTAACTTCTTATAAAATTGCGATGCAAGCAAAATCCCCTTGTGCTTTTTATTACCGTAGCACGCATATTCGTAAAATCGCGGAGAGGCGCGACGCCAAGACGACGGTTCATCGTTTACATCCTTATTACAGGCCTCCTCTGTAGGAATTGCGCTTCGTTCGCGCCAACGACTTCTGAGTAAACTCCTGGAAGGTAAACGGAACGCAAATATCACCAGCATTTGAACGCGATTTATCGAGCACTCGAGCCGGCTCCTTACGTACGCATCCTTCATGCCTTCGCCATTCGCGTGTGTATGTGCATTTATGTAATGTGATTATCGAAACGAGTTGCTCTCTCTCCTCTCGTGTCAACATGCTCGCTAAATATGCCGGCCGTGTTTAAATAAAAACAGCGGCTAACTCGATTAGGTACGCAACATGATTGGTTAGAACGAAGTTGGATTGAAGAGAGCGAGTTGAGTGAGTCTGCAGAGTGAGTCTGTTCAATCTTTTTACCGTGTTTCTTTATTTATTAAGAGACAAATCTGTGAATTTCTTTTCCCTAAATTTTGTTAAAATCAATCTTTGATCGACAAGTTTATTTAACATATTGTTAATGTTTTTAGTTCTTCGTTTATAATTTAATTATTTATTTTTATAATTATGTATTATATAAGCTACGTAAAAATATATGAGTTAATTTAATTTATTTTTAATTTAAACAAGAAACAGGCAGTAATTATAATTATTATTTTTAAAAAATTTTCTTAATTTTTGTTATTTTTGTACACATATTGATAAAAATTATTTATTTTATTCCACATAAAATCTACTATTTATAGGACATCAATACTCGATAAAGCAATTTTGAAGCTCTTGTCATCGCACATTTCAACGTGTTATATTGCACATAACAACATCATCCTGGCTTACTATTCGCATTTCTACTACAATGTGTATATACAGTGTGTGTGTCCGAAATAAAATAATATATCTGAATAATTCGTAAACAATAGGAGTTAGGAAATAATGATTTAAATAAAAGTTGTGGAGTATATAAGTGGTAATATATACATATTTGTGTATGTGTGTGTACAGTATTTGCACAGCATTCGGAAAAAATAATCATTTACAAATATCCTTATCCTGTGATGGGATTTATCAGATTATATGGTATATATGCATGCAATTATTATATAATTATAATAGTCAATAATATCATCTTACTACTAATTGATGTTCTTTATACTGTAATATCTTATGTGCAATATTACAACAAACAATTACGTTAATCAAAATTAATACATTACACTAAATACTTTATAACAAAGCTATCGAATGCTTCATTATTGGAAGAAATAATTTAAATGTGTTTTTTTTTCTTTTTAATGGAATAATCGATAAAATTTTGCTATTCGAATTAAAAAAATCATGCATCGATTTATATTACATCACGATGTCACCTGCCGAACACTATGTGTCTAGCATCTTGAGTGACATTTGAGAGAAAACATTTCCGGGCTTTTCCCAAACAGAGATATTCTACAATTTCACAAAAATTAATTTATCTATCTTAATCTGTCTTCTATTTATATGTGAAATGAAATCGCGATGGCGGTATATACTCGTAATATCGTTAGGAGATGCCGTACGGCGGAAAGCGCGCTAAAGCTCGCGACGTGCCCGCGATAAATCGGAAGTGCGGTAAAATAGAAGTTTTCCGAGCGATTGAGCCCGCTCGGAAATGCATGCGGCGTATTTTTCTCACCGCTACCACCATTTTTCCGCAAACGTGGCGGCGACTCGCGATGAGTTACAACTGCCATAATGCTATGCTAGTCGGCGCCTCGGCGCGATCACGTAGAACTGCGTACGTGGACCGAGTGGTTGCACATGCACATGCACATGCACAAGCACGAGTACGCGAATACGTATCGTCGATACACATTCGGCGAAGACGCGGCCGAAAGATTATTTCGGCGAAATGTTGCATTAAATGCTCTCCATCCAACGCAATTACGCATTCGCGATGCATTCGCGTCGCTACAGTGGGACGTCGCAGCATTATATTGATGTATCCGATTTGATTTCGAGGCATCCGAATTCGTATCTTATTTAATTTTGATACAGGAAATACAATTAATTGTCTTATATCCCGAACACGGAGTCCTATATATTTTTATACAATCACTATTGGTAGATTAAATTTCAAAAATTAATTGCCAATAGATAATTAAATTTACAGTGACAAATAAAATAAATAGGTTGAAAATTTCTTTATTCTTGTCTGTAAAATTGAAACAGATCAGAAATTAACGAGATTAAGTTACGAATGTAATCCACTTGCAAAAATTGATATAACATGTGAATTAATAATTGTAAACAAAGAGAATAAACCAATAAAAGTTTGATGGATAAAATAAAAAGGAAAATAGCACAGCTGGGGACACAACCTAAAATATATCGGCATCAAAATTTCTGTGTATGTAAAAATTCTATATATATTTAAATATACACCTTTATGTTTTAATAAAGTTGAGAATTATTTAAAATTTCTATCAACATGAATTTATTTCGAATATTGTGTCGGTAGAAGAATTTTATGCTTATACACTTTGATAGAAGTAGAATTCTATCAAAGCACTGCTGTTGGCACAAATTAACTCGGGGGTTAATTTTCATTTTGCAAGTTTCTGTGGATACATAAAGTCCATCGGAATTCTTTAGAATTTAATTTCTGTCCATAAGTATTAATGGAAATCTCAAGTTTGCCTTATCGCAAAACGCAATTAACGGGGATTAGCGCTCCGCTCCCTCGGGTCGTTCGATCCCGGCGGGTTGTCGCGCGCGGCAAACTGCGCTCCGTTACCTACCCTATAGATTACATATGAATAAATGATCGACCGCGCGACTCAACGCGACGCTGTTGGAATATCCGGAAAACACACACGTATACACACACGCATTTAGCGTGCTCGCTCTCTCGCGAGTGGCGTGCGAGATCGTCGTCATCGTGTCGACCGCCAGACGGCAGTAAACGGTCGACCGCGATCCCCGTTGGTAAGAAGGGGGATGGATAGGGAGAGAGGGTGCGAAGAGGCGGGATGATTTTCCAGGGTGGGACGGTGACGACGGTTTCTTATGCAGGGTCGTAGGAGAGCCGCGAGCACGAGAACGAGCAGCGGCGAGTCCAAGGAAAAACCGCCGGTCAGATTAGATCTTTCCCTCGTACGGTTAAGCTCTACCAGGGTCCTGCGCTTGCGATAAGGCCTGAAAACGCGCTCGTTCACGGAGCTTTCGTGTCGAAACCCGACGCCCCTTCGCGTGTTTACCCCTACGACAATTCTCCCCCTCGATCCCTTTCCCCCCGATCAGGCACTGGCGACAGTGTTATAAAAATATGCCGGTGTGCGCGCTCATGGTTTCTCCGATACGAACATTTGTGACGCGAATTCTGGCTTCTTAAAAGACGCTCGTAAATATGCCGGAGAGACTCCGTCAGGAAGTACTATTTTTATCGTTGATCTGAGAGCCGCTGATCGATTGTATCTTTTCGATTTCTGGAACTTATGGATAATTTGCCGATTTTAAAATTTATAATTTGCATTTTTCATTTATAGAATCTACTTCTTGTAGATCTTCCTATCTTATTTGCTCCTGCTCTGTTGCTATTTATAAACTAAATATCTACTTTTAGAAATTTTTTACCCGGAATTCTTTAAATTTTGAAAAAATATACCGATTCTTCGAAAGTAATCTAGATGTTCGCCTAGTTTGATCAAAATTGCTCAAAAATAATATCCTGCAGCAAGATAATAGTTTAAGTAAAACAATATCTCTTGCCCAATGTTTATAGTTTTAGTTATAATATTTGTGTTTGAAGGAAATCGAAATAAAAATCACATGCTATAAAAATATATAGATCAATGATAGAAAAATCCGATAAAAATCTTACAAAAATTATTATTTAAAATTTAAAACATGAGAGAGAGAAAGAGAGATTGCAGTAAAATATGCAGTAAAACAACTGAAATAAAATTAAGTATGTTTTGCTCTTTCTATGAACTATTTATATTTTATAAAATTTTTTGGATGAAAATATATCGCTTGTAAGAGAGTAGTTTAATTATTATTATCCTATTATTTAATAAAACATTGGAATTAATATTAATATACATTTACATTCTAAAGTAATTAATAAAAGATATATGTATATAATTTTCGCACAGACTATCAATTAACCATCATGCTAAAATCTCGGTAATAAAGGGTTCAACATAGAGAAACCGAGTTTGCATAGGCGGGCCAACTATCACAAATTCGCCGGCGAGACAGTTTGATTCACTGCAATTGAATAACAAAATCATTGTCGAGCTGCGAGAAGGCATATAATGAAAGGAGTGTTGTAATCAACCTTCTCCGTCATTTATGACCGTCAGGGCCTCAGACGATCGTCTGCTCCGCCCTCGACCTCCGCTCTGGCGACGATGACGAGTTTACACGCCATCCGGTAAGCATACGCTAATTCTAATATTGTCGTCAATTTTGATATCTGAACACGGAGGAAGATATGAAATAAAGAATAGTGATAAATTTTAGAATTTTCCATAACTCAGGAATTTTTTTTAATAAAATTGACAAATACTCTTTTGTTACTTATAAGAATAAAAATTATTAGATGACAATTATTATACTTTTTTTTATCTTTTGTTACCGTATCACAGATTTAATATTCTAAATCTATTTTTTATCGATTATATGTATATTAGTCTTATATTTGATATTAATTTTCTTTAAGTTATACTAAAAATACTTCATATATTTCAATAAAAAAATAATAATAAATAATTGTAAATTTTAAATTACTATAAAAACACTATATATTTTAATAAAAAAAATAATAATAATTACAAATTTTTCGCCATATTTTCTATAGGATGTTTCAAAACTAGAGAATAAAATAGTTATATAGATAAAGATAACTATTTTATTCTCTAATCAAATATTATATGAGCGAAAGAAGCGACAATAGTCGCTGGATGACATTTTGTAGTTATTCTACCATAGTGCTTTTATATTTTTTCCTCAAGTTTATTCGCGTGTCGGTTCGACGACGACATTAAAAGCAGAAACCTGCGGCGGTTGGTACGCCACGTGGCGTGTGAAGTCGTCGTCATAGCCCCGACTTGTTCCTCAGTCCAAAATAAAGGATCGGGCATGATTCCTGGTGATTGTGCAAAAGGGTGGCAGAATTTGCAAACGTATGCGGTCGCTTTCTCTTCGTCGAGTAATAATAAGTTTTATACGTTCTCATGGGTGAATGCATTTATTCGCAAGTTCTTTTCGCAGACACGTTTTTGTTACTACTTTTTGCAACGGGAATAAATGTGACACATTATATTGAGTGATTTTAGAATATTGTAAAAATCTTTAACTCAATTTAATATAAACATTTATAAAAATATCTCTTTTATCTTGTTGTGTAAATTACTTCTGTAAAATAAAATATGTTCCACTAATAACATTCAAACTATTTGACGGCTAAAATATGTACAAAAATTATATAATGGTGTAGGGGTAAGAATAAAACACAAAACAAATTTTAATCGATTGCGATTATGTCCTTATATAAACTAGGATTAACTGATTATATTTTTGTATACATTAAAAATTATAATATAATATACTGCATTATGCACACACGTATCGCATGTTTGACATACAGCATTTTAATACTAAAAATAGAATGTTTTAAGTTACTTTATTTCATATTTTTGAATATCATGTTATAAAATATGAGAAGAGTATTTTTTTCTCTTTGCAACTTTATCCGAGATACTCGGTAGCATATGTCGGTAACAATTACACGAGGAAGAAACGACAGCTTTAACACAACGAAAATGCAAGAGCAAACACCGCAGTGAAACCACATGGAGAAACATTTAATTCGATCCTGGGCGATGCGTATTGATCGAATTAAAAGTCGAGTCGTGCTGGTCGCACTTGCCGTTGACTCTTACTACTTTGCTGCGTATCAACATCGGGAATTTCTATGTAATTACTGTGAATTTGGACTTGATTATTTATCTTTTGTGCACTTTTTCCATGATAATTATTAACATTATCGAATTAACATGTGTGTTAATTATAAATTTTTATAATTTTACAAAAAATGAAGGAATTTATACTGTAGTAGTTTTTAAATAAGTTTTTAATAAAAGAAAAAGTTTCATAATTAATATATTTATTAATAATAATACTAATGTTAGTATTAATAAAAAAGATTATTTATCTTTTAAAATACCCAAAAGAAAGAGAGAGACGTTTATTTAATATAACCTTACGATTTATTTACTCTTTATTATGTTATTTATTAAGAAACAAATTATAAGACTTTTAATCGTCATCAAATTGTATAGATTATCAATATTTAAGAGTGATAAAGTTTATTGCGAATAAAACTTAGGATGAAGAGATTTCCTCAATTTCGATAGATCATGCGGCTTACCTAAATCATCCTTCTAACGCCGCTAGAAAGGGCATCCGTTTGCGCCCGATCTTCTCTCACCGTGAGACACTCGATGCATCGCAGGCGCGATGCAGATTAGGAAAATACGCCGGAGGTGCAACGATATATTGGCAATAAACCAACGCCCGGCGCATCGGGCTGTGGATAAATTATTGTCGGACGGAGCAGTAGGGAGCTCGCTGCAATTCCGTTGCTACGTCGCGTCGCTATACAGCATGTTGCAACGCAATTATGTGATGCGGACGGAAAGGCGCGCATGCCGATTATGCGGCTCAAAAATATTACTTATGACAAGCCGTTCTTGATATCGAACGACCATTGTTAATCGGACGCACCTTGATCGTTATATAATGGATTCAGCGTCAATTATTTTATGAATGTTAACAAACTGCATAATTCTTAAATTTCCTTGAAAAGTATGATGATTAATAATGATACTAATTTATGATGTTTTCCTAATCTTTTAGCTTAAGAACAATAATTTAAGTTATAGAAAAACTTAATCATTTAAAAATAAATTTAATCAGGAATAATTCATTCATTTCTTACACTTTATTTAATATTAATTAATACTTAATTTAATATAACTTTATTTTTATTTATTTAATATAACCTTATTTTTATTTATTATATTTAATATTTATTTATTACTTTTATACCATATCGTCATCTTTATAATCTTTGATATTATTAGGCGCCATTCAATTTCAAATAATTATTTTTAATTCAACCTTACATTGCATGTCACCTGTCTATTACAAGCACACATCTATTCGATATATGTATATATGTATATGTATATGTATGTATGTGTGTGTGTATGTATAATGTTCTAGATATACAAGAGCATATTAGATATCCCATCATCTCTAAATTGTTGAGTATAACATTTTTATGGCCGCGCAATCCAAAAATTGTATTGTGCTAATAAATCTAAGATTGATAACAACAAATTCGAGTCACATAGATATCTGCGTGGTATAATTCAATGGCCACCCATAAAAAAAGAAACTTCTTCTCCGTGTTTCTAGACAAATGTCAGTAGCGCATCTTGCAGCCGTTTATAAAACACACCAGCGACATTATTGATTTCCCAACAACGGGCCGCCTTCTTCCCCGATTCTTATTCCTTACTGGTCTCTTTGCGCTCACGTGCGATTCATTTCCCTCGACGGGGTATGGCAAAATTATAAACGAAACGACGGAATCTCGTGACCTCACTTTCGTGCGAGGCATCGATCGGGTTGAGCACAGCGACGACGACGGCCGCTTCGACGGCCCGCTCGTTCCCGCTTGTTTCCGCTTGCGAAAATGCGGATTACAAAACCATCTTGCTGCATTGCGCCTAAACGCCTAATCTAGATCGTCGGATTATTCAATTTTATATGAAAGTATATAGGATAATAGATTTGAAGTAATAAATATACAAGATAAATATATATATATATATATTTCTTAGATTTATTTAAAATTTAAAAAGTATGAGAGAGCAGTTATTTTGTTATTTATCTCAGATTATAATTTTATAAAGGAAAAAGTGCTTATGTGACTAAAAATAATAGATTAGATATTGATAAAAGTTATATTCCATAATTGTGTGGTTTAGCAAAAATTTTTTTATATATGATTCAAAAGATTGTAAGCAGATATTATACTTTTTTCTAATTAGTTAATAATTTTTTATCAACTACGGTTACTGCACTTATTACTTTGAAGTCTTTCGGCATAAATATGTGTTAATTATTATCACACTCCACTTTTAAAGGCGTCTTCTTTGACACAATCGATCGACTGCTCACAAACGATAATAATTATAAACACGCCAAGTAGGATATTGAGTTCTCACAGACGGTTGCCACGGTTCTCAACAAAATGATTATATGTATTTGTGAAAGAAAACAAGCACAATAAAAGATAAAAATTCGTAAGAATTTATGAAAAAGAAAAGAAAAAATTGTAAGAAATCCACAAAACAATTATTAAAGGAAAGATATGAAAAAAATGTGAAGAAAAATATATTTTAATTTATATTTAATGAAAAAACAAATTGATCTTTAGCAATGAGAAATAAAACAAAATCCCTATAAAATAAAATTGAATTTTTTGTTGATATTATTTTCTATTGCAAATGACATTGTAAACGCTTTATTATTGCATTTAATATATTTGACCAATAAAGTTACTATATATATTGATAAAAGCAAAAAAATAAATTAAAATATTTGTCATAAACACAAGATAAACATAAGTAAAAAAACTAAGTTAAACAAAAGAAATTAATAAATAGTAAATAAATAGAATTTATAGATATAGTAAATATTGCGCAATCACTAAAAAAATATATAGAAACAAATGTAGAAGACAAATGTAGAAAAATATAGCATAGTTAAAAAAATAATGAAAGTAGTAGATAGCAATTTGCACGAACAAAACATACCGTCTAAGTTGATTTTGTCGAAGAAATGTAAAATAAAAATCAAGGTATAAAACGAAAAATCATTACGACTTGGGATCGAACTTTCGCTGTGAGTAACATTTATTGTCTGCTATATCGAGTCTCTGTTATTGCAAACGAAAGAATGAACCAAACGGAAAGAAGAAAAGGAGATAGTGCTCATACTGTTCTTGGGATCTCTCTGAGAAAAATCGGACAAGTATCTGCAACTCGCCAGTAAACAAAGCAAGGAAGGGTGACCGCTCGTTTCTTTTTGCGAGCGTGTTTCCGGTTCCTGTACACACGATGTTACAATGTACGATGAAGGAAGAAAGAACTTTGCCAGAGATCGTTCCATTATTTTTTTTGGATGGATCTTTGTGACAACTCGTTGTTAAAAACTACGAGGAAGTTAGTTTACTACTCCATTTTCCGTATATTGTGACAGAGAAATAGAAACGACAAAGACAACTTTGGTTTGTTAGAAAACTGGTAATAATAGAGAAACAAGAAATATAACAATATGATGACATAAATGTTATCGTTCAAGAGATGATACACGCTTTAGCATTACATGGAATTTTTGTTTCTGCAGAGAAAATAGGACAATATTAATCTCGAAATTTTAATGTGTCAACTCTCCCTAATTTGCATGAATTTGTTTTTTTTTTATTTAATTTAAGTCATCATTAGAAAATAACTTTTTTTAAAAAATAGAGAGATTTTAAGGTGTTAAATTAATTGCAAATAATGTAAAATAAATTTTTTACTTTTATTAAAATTTAAAATGACTTTTATTAAAATGCAAATTATATGCATATCCATATTTTATTTAAATTGATTGTATTTTCGTAATCCCTTGACTTTCTTTTTATAATGAGGTTAGAACATATTACGGAATAAAAAAAATATGAATATTTAATTAAGAAAAAAGAGAAATATATCAATAAATTGTTCCAAAATAATTGTTAGAATAGATAACTTTGAAATAATAATGAAAAATATAATTATAATTAAAATATAATTAAAAATATAATTATTTTATTTATTATAGTTTATTATATCGTACGTAATGCAAATACTTCATTTCAAAACACATTCATTTAAAAAAATTTGGAAATATAAATGTAAAATATAATGTAAAATATATAATATCATATATATTGAAATATACATGATATTTTACCTATATGAGATATATGAGATTTCAAATACAACCTCCAGAAGTTGATTTATTCTATTTTCAAAACAGATTAAACAAATATCACAATACAAATTGCAAGAATTTGCAAAATGTTTGTATTTTGTATAACCGATTATTGATTAACTCTGTTTGCATTTGTACTTTAAAATTGGGATTAGTTAAAGCATCAAAATAAAACATGAATCTGCTATGATTATGATAATGAATTAACTAATTTTTAATCTTACATAAAAAAATGTCTATTTGATTGTACATTTGGAAAATAATGGAAAATAATAATTTTTTTGTATTTTCTTTTCTTTTCTTCAAAAGAGAAAGATTCCATTTTCTTCAATTCATTAATTTTCTTTAAAAGAGAGAGATTTGTTTTCTAATTAGTTTTTTCTTGATTCTTCCTAATTTCGATAATAGTAGAGATAATTGCACAAATTAAATTATAAATTATCTGCTAAAAATAGCAAGGCTATTGACGAGATGCAAATTGACTCATGTCAATAAGTCCAGTCTTTGAAGTCGTGATCAATGAAATATGTCAGAAGTGCGTTGATATATCGGATGCAAAGTGCCAATGCATCAAAGCGGATCCACTGTGAATTTCGCACTCGGGGAAACCAGGACACTTCTGACAAGTGACGGGTGAATTTGCGAAGTCAAAACAAGAGCGAGGGGCAGAAAATCAAACAGATAAATCGCAGTGAATCGGTTCCGAGCGAACTGTATGCGAAATGAAGCCGGTAATGGCCGTCAACTGCAAAATCTTGTTTTCGCGAACCTGGTTCAAAGGGATAAGAACGGTTGAGGGTTGAGGAACAACTGCTTGCTCGCTCTGATTTAAGACGGAAGTTCCGTCCTTCGCCGTCATGTCATTGTTATCCTTGGAGTTTGCAGCTGGAGTGCATCAGAAGTGCATGGAACGACTGAGAGCGAACGGATTGTAGAACTATGATTAGAACATTCATAACCGACTTACATAATAATCCTAATAATATCTTATAATAATAATGGTTGTGTTATAATGTGAAAGCTTAAGCATAAACTTTTCTACTTTTACGGGAAAATATCTTTCGCATATTTTGATCAAAGTTACAAACTTAAGATAACTTCAGTAGTTGAAATTTTAAAGCTACAGAATTATATTATTAGAATAATTTTCACAAGATTTTTTTCTAATAAAAAAATATGAAAAAGTATATTTTTAGAAAGAAAAGAAAATGTGTATATTTCTCTCTTTTTTTACAGATTATACGTTATGTATTATACAATCAAACAACTCTTTTTCATTTCGTTTAAAACTATAAGTCACAAAACGATGAGATTCACAAAACGATGAGATTCATAAAATTAATTTTGGTCTCATCCATCTTAATAAACCGCGGAAAGAATGGCGGTATTTGAGCACTACCGTGTTTCTTTGAAGTCGCGTAACATCTCAGACGATTTAATCGCTCCTTCAGCACTGTCATTCTGTACATCCGCCATGCCGTTGATGCACCGTTGATGCATTTCGCTGAGTTTAACTTCAAACCGAGTCATGACGACATAAACTTTCGACTTAAGTCGGTCTGAACGTTGTTCGGTTACCGCCATTTGTCGGGACGCATCCGTGAAAACAGGATTTTCGCGTTAAGCGCAATTACGCGCCTCAACTTACGAGAGTGTGGTTTCCTCAGTACAAAACCAGGTCTAAGCATAAATGCTAACATGTAAATAAGTGGTTTTCCTCGTGTTTAATTTTTTATCCGAGAATATATATAATAAAATAGTCAAATTATTTATATAAATATAAAGTTAAACAATATATATTCTGTTTCTCTATAAATTTAGTTCTCTCTAAATTAATTTTTTAATTTTAACCGCAAGAGGAGAAAACTGCAAATATGTGTCAAAGCTAACAAAAAGAGCGGAATAAGGCAAAAAACCTTTTTGACACGAGAAAATCCGGTGCCGGTTATTTCTGCTCTTTTTTAATTATGTATCTGTTTTTTTACTTCAGATTTGACAATATTTTCTTGTCGTAACAGAAATTAGCCAATATAACGATAATTGCATTTCATAAAATGCTTGAAATATGCTGAAATGACGAATTAAAAGAATTGTATGCAAAAATTTCGAGTTGTACATTTATTCTTGAATTATGTTTCATATTATCAAATTTTCATCATTTTTTTACATTCTTTGTTATAGACATCATTTTAATTAGATACTTTAACTAATTATTTTTTCTCTTTTATTTTCTGTGTAATAAAAAAGTAGGAAATAATATTTGAGAAAAATTATTAATATAAAATTATGCATCTAGAATCAGAAACTTATTGTTTCATGCTTCAACAATATTTCATTTTTAACATTACGTTATTCCAAGTTTGAAAAATATGTTTCGCAAAAACTGATATCTGAAGTTTCTGGAAAAATATCTCAATTTTTTACATTTAACAAGCAAACTTTTGTTCTTTTTTAATAAAAAGAATTATTTGAAAAAATCTTCGTAAAATATTTTCACTATTCAACTTATGTTGATTATTGCTTGCTCAATTATTATTAGGTTTTTAATCCCAATCTTTTTAATTCAGTATAATATTCGTATATGATATACATCCTATAATTTTTAGCAGCTTTAAATTTCAAAGCAACTTTTAAAGAGGAAATATTAGAAAGATTTTTATAAAATTGTTAAATGTAAATCAAATTAAACTATAAATCTTTGAAGATGTGAATAATAAATATTTAAAATTATTTAAATTTTTTATGTATCTCCATAAAGTTGAATTCTACATTACGTTTTTAGTCATTCATTATCTGGCAGACATTTTTATAGGAATAATATACCTTTTGAAAAATAGCCGGACAGATGGAATCTTTTTACAAATGAAGAGCGCGCAAGATTACGAGAAATTGTAAGACAATTAACTAAATGATTGCTATTGTTTCATTGACTAATTAGCGAGAATTTGTAAAACATAATTGCAAGTTCGTGGCGTACCTGACGCGCAATTTTTGCTATTCAATTTATACAATTTCAAAGAGATGCTTAATTAATGAAAATCTTTCTACGCTACATCAACAAAAAAAAAGATTTGTTAATCAGTTATTACTCTAAGCTAAATTTATTTCTTAATGCATATAATGTTATAAAGGTAAATTTTTATTTCTTTTTATTAATTTCATTAATCTATTTTATCCATATAAATAATGAACGAGTTTATATATATTTATAGCTTCAAAATGTGTAAATTATTTAAAAGTTTTATTATTGCAAATAATTTTATTTCTTACTAACAAAATATGATTAAATGTCAACAAAGACTAGCAATATCAGATATTGTGGTTGAACAAACGATGTCTGCTCGATACGCGTCAATATTTATTCGACATTGTTTACTTATTGTTCCACTTTCGAGTCACAAAAATGTATCACCATATCGCTTCTACTTTTAAATTCACCAATAACTAAAGTTGTTCATTTCATTTCGAAACTATAGTGAACAACAATCTGCGCAATAACGGTAGTTATACAAATTATTTTTTTTTATCGTCGTTTACTATAAATTGTTTTTTACTATAAATTGATTTTACTATAAATTGATTTTATTGTATTTTGACAAAAACTTATAAGACTTAAACAGACGAAATTTAATTTAAATTTCATAATTCTAAGGATTTAAAAAAGAATTGTTTAAATTATACATAAAAGAGGAAAACATATTTTCCTCTAACTTTTTGCGCTTTGTTAGAAACTCAAAAAAAAAACTATTACTCCGCAAACGCAAACGACGTAATGATCTTGTCACCGTAAAAACAAAAAAAACAAAAAAACGCAAAATAAAAGTTCTAAGGCACAGTATCTTTTTTCTTTTTCTGTTTATATAATTTGTTCTAAACTCCGGTAGACCCTTTGTCAATGCACAATACGACTACATTCTGCTCATACATATGTGTGTGAGTTTAAAAAAAAGACAACGAATAGAAATAACAGATAAAAACCGCTTTCTTCCGTCTTTGTCTTCCACGTTAATTAGTGGATCGAAGTCGGTATCCCGAGACCAATACATATTTTATGCACGCCAGCGGCGACTGTTTAAACCTTTGCTGCATGATCGGTTATAATAATTACGACGCTCGAGGGTTTGACTTGATAAAGCGTATTGGCAAAGGGAACCCATAGGATTCGTAATTTCTGATAGAGTAATCAGGTCGCACCCATCTTCAAAAAGCGAAAACTCATATGTCGAATGCAGTCTCGTATTGAAGCGCGTATCGTTATTAAACTTTTTATGATATTTGTACATGACCTTTTTCGATATATCTTAATAGGATAAAAACGTTAAATGATTGGTAGAAACTTGATTCAAGTAATGGCAGCCTTTTATGAGCCCGCAATTAACATTTGCCAGATACGCGCATGTTCTTAATAAAATAGATTATATTTTTGTCTTAAATTGTTAAAGTGAAATAATACAATTTTTTTTCTAGAATAATTCAGAAATAACATTTTCATATAGAAATTAAATAGGAGTAAAATGTCGAATTATTGATTGTCAAAATACTGAATATAAATATTTCGCTTTAAATGTCTTCCACAAATATATGTCTTAAATATCTACTTTTCTCGCGTAAAATTTCTGAAGATTTATTTGCATTATTACGTGGCGTTTGCACTTTCTGCTCGGCATTCATCAGAACGTGGAATCAGCTTGGGAACTCGCGTTCCCAATTTTAATCAAACCGCGCATCCTATATTACATTTTACAGCGGCAGCTGCCACCCGACACGAAGTGCGTAATGATGCTTAGCCGGAAATCCTGTTTTCACGGGTCCAAAGTCGGCGAAGATGGCGGCGAAAGTCGACTGCGCCGGGCTGACTTAAGTCGAAAGTTCGCCGCCGGTTAGCCCGTCACTGTTTTCCTTGGTGAGAATTTAACTCGGCGTAGTGCATCAGGAGTGCGTTGGTGCATAAGGAACGAGAGGAACTGGGAGGGCGAGTGGGCGGCGGCATTAACGCTGCATCCTCGTGCGCTAATCCTAGCTGTTATCCCCCGGACTTAGACGGGGAACGGACGAGCTCGAACCAAGCTCTATCCATCCCGAACACGTCCCCGTCCTTCTACCATTTTCTCAAGCTCCAGCTCTTAATGAATGCTTGTTGATTGGTACATTTCCGATCTTGCAGAGAAAAATCTTTGGTCGCGGAATATATTTAAAGAGATTAAAAGTTGTAAAAAATATTTTTTGGAAGAGTTATCCTTGATGATATTTTTAAGTGAGATATTTTAGATATGCGGAACGAAAGCTGTATGCGTCATATTTTTAAAAATTTATCTTCATCGCTTATAGAGCTACAGTTGAGAATATAGATACTTTTATCTAAATGAAATTATTGATTATACAGATGATTATTTATCTCCAACAAAATTCTTGTGTACAATCCTCGAAGACCAAAAATGCGAAAATAAATACCCTCGTTCAGGAAAAATCCGTGGCGGAGAGATCGGGTGGAGAAGTTCCATACCTTAATGTTCTTCTACTTTCGTGAAGATCATCTCTACGAGCGACGGAAAGGGACAGAGTGGAGAGAAAAGAGCTAGCTGCTGTTTCCACACGTTACGTGTCTTGACCATAGAAACGGTACAATGGTCTCTGCCAAACAACCGCGTCGTAACTCGCGAGTAGATAAAGGATAACATCCTCCTCTCTCTCCTTTTTCCCAGGACTTCCTTTCTTCCGCAACTATTTCCTTTCTCTTCTCTCCTCTTACCATAATTCTATCCGCCTCCCTATCCCTGAAACGTGCTTAGAAAAGCGACCTTTTTGGAAAGTGTGAGGACGTACCGTTGATTATTTCACCTGGCACGCATCCATGTTGCTATTATTGTTTTCCCTTTTTGGAGCATCATTTTGACAATGTCATTGTCAGTAAATTTTTGTTAAGACTATCAATAAAAACGCTTTTTTAAAATGATAGCTAATAATTATACATTAGTATCTATATAATTAGATTTTTTATGAAATTATTGAATAATGACGATACATACACGATACGATACTATTAATTATATTACTGATAAGTACTTTTTGGAAAATTACTTTTTCTAAAATTTCCATCATTCATTATGCTATTTTTCATTAGATAAATAAGGTAAATATATTGTTACAAAGGCTTTTTTGCGAAGATTAATTATAACGAACTTATATTGTAATACTAACTTGTTATGGATTGAAAGATTCAGAGTTCTTTCCGTCATTATTTGTTTTCTTTATCAAACTTTTATTTTTCATATAAACCTAGGTTGAAAGCCAACGCCTAACAACCAAGGAATACCTTTTTTCACTCGAGATTCGCCTTCGAGGGAGTCAGCGATGTATTAAGAGTATCCATGGCTTCAGGCTACGAGAACGAGACTCTGGCTGAAATTTTAAACTAGCACGACTTTGCGCCTCGTAAACTTTGCAGATCTTGGGAAATTGTGTTCTTTTGTGTCAAAGAAACTGATGCTAAAACCGCGTACTAGCTTATTTCAAATATCAGTGCTGTATACATTGTTATCATTCACTTATTCGACCATTAATGTAACTCATAATGAGTCGACAATAATAAATAAAATATAGTATGTTTTATCTTGCAATTCTAATAATGGTTACTATTCGAAAGCTGTCAGCGTATTTAGCGTATTCACGTTACGCACGTAAAAAGAGGATTTATCCCCTTTTAGATAATATTGAAATATTATACAAAATCGATATTTGTATATGTATATATGAATAAATATTAATATTGATGAAATTTTTTTTATCTATTTCACTTTTAGTAGAAATAAAAATAGCGACATATATATTAATAAACGTTTTATACCTTTCCTGTGTAAAGTAATAATTATCTATACTCTTTGAAATTGTTTAAAGTTACTCTCTGAGAGAATTTGTGTCAATAAATCTCACTTAAAACACTCAACAAAAAACTGGAACTTTATTACAGCGTTATATAAACAGGACAATATTGCTTATTGTAATCGTAAATTTTATCGAAGATAAAATATATTTGCGATCGCACGAATAGAAAATCGCTACAACACTGTATTACATTTCGGTCTTAAAACTCGTTACACCCCATAACCGGCTGCGCATGAAAATGTACGACGAAGAAAAATTCGACGGTACTCCGTCGTACAGGTGGACTTTGTAAGTCAAACCAAATTCGCGCGCTTGCGTTCCCCGCTTTGTACATCGCACGTGTTCCAAACGTACCGAGAAGAAGACATTACAGGCAAGAAACACTGACGTGTACAAAATATTCACATAGCACTAGAAATTACACAGCAATCGTATTCTTTCTCTTTTCTCTTTATAAAATTATGTAATTATTTTCGAACGACGCGATTTTTTTCAAATTAGCTAATTGAATTGAGATTCAGCGTTGTGCTGAAAAATAGTTATACAAGATAAATTGGCATTATTATTTTAAATATTTATTTGAAAACGATAAAGATAAAACAATTATTGAGATCACATACACATATAAGTTTAAAGGAAATAAAAATGAATAAAATTTAAATATGAATATTTTTTTGAAATTGATTGTGGCAATTTGAGGTGTGTAGTTTATAAAATAAATAATTTTTTTATTTTCTTTGCTTTCTTTTCTGATCGATGTAAGATCTGAAAATTGGTCTGAAACAATGCTCTCGTAAACAATTTCGATTCATGAGACAAGTACGCCGCATAAAAGCGAGGAAGTACGTCGCGTGTTGATCTTTCTAGCCAGTTACTGGTATCCCCGATAAACTTGCACTGCCGTTGGCGAGAAACGATCGCGATGAAAACTTGATTCCACGTAGCCGTGCGCATCGATGACGCACTTCAAAGTCTCGACTGAAAAAAAGTCGCGCGACACAATACAGAAAAATCGCGGGATACGTTGAATACTCGGCACGACTGGCAAAAATCCATGCCGGTCGTAAAAATAAAGGATCGATAAAAACAATGGTACGATATTGTAACGGACCGACTTTTATCAGGATCGATCTCAAAGTTTGAACCCTGCCACGATGCGACGAGGCCGAAATCGTCAGGTTTCATCGGCCGCAAAACTTCAAGCAAGATTAAATTTTACATCAGCACTCCATTTGAGAATTATACAGAGATAAAGGCGTATCTTCCAACGAGATAGGAACTTTACAAACCGGTCTTAAGTTACTTTTAAAAATAAGGAGAGAAACGAAATATGGCGAGATGGCGGAAAGACTCTCGCGGAATTCTTTTCTTTGTTAAAACAAAAAATAATATTAACAGAATATATGCTAGTGCTCATTTGTCGTGCTCGTTAGAATATGGAAAATGTTACTTAAATTAATATAATATTGTATTAATGATGGTGTTCAATTTCATATCAATGCTAAAAAAGTAAAATTGATTATAAATTATCATTCATTATTTAATTAAGAAAAAATAATCAATACATATATAATTACAAAGAGAAAAGAAGAAATCAGGATATTATTATAGTAAAAATTTTTTACATATTCTTTTTTAAATTTTGTAAAATATTTACAAATAATAATTCTTTCCTCTCTCTTCCTCTTTTTTTTACAGTTATAATTAATATTCATCGTAGTATTAATAATATTCGATATTCAGTCGAATATCAATCGAATATCAACCTATCAGCTATATATACTAAATTCTTCAAAAATTCTTTATTTCTATATAGTTTTCAAATTAATTAATTAATTAGTTCTGTAACTGATAATTAATTAATTAGTTCTGTAACTGCTAGTATGTTTTTTCTATTTGTTTATAACTAGTTAGTAGTTACTAATTATAAATAAATGGAAAAAATATAATAAATAGAAAATAACAAATGGAAATAGTAATCAAAACATACTTAACGAATAATTGATATAATCAATGTAAGAATAATCAAATCAATAATCAAATAATCAATATAAGAATAATAAATGCACATTATGTTTGAGCGTTATGATATCGTGTTGGTTTTTCGTAAAATTATATGTCTAAAGATAGGAATATATAGATTCGTTTGGTCTTAAATTATTGTCATTTAATTCTGTTTCTAATTTTCAAAATCATTGCCAAGATTTTTCGATTAATTTAATAGCTGGGAAATTACGATTTTTTTCTGAGCTTTCAAAGAAAGATGTTTTTCACTGAAAGACTGAAAGCTTTCGCCGGAAGCAACAAATGTTCACCCAGGTGAATTCCGTCACAAAACAGCACTCGCGAGAAAAACCATGAAAGGATCGCATGATGCGGTCGACTGAGGACAAAACGACGAGGAAAAAATCGAAAGAAAGAAATAATGACGTTTTTCATTTCGATGTTTTTGTTTTTTTAAGTTGAACGAGAGATAGGAAAATCTCCAATATACTAAATATTCGCAAAAAAATCATCAAAGTAAACATCTATTCAGATATTATGATTTTTATTATATATATGATTTTTAAAATCATATTTCATTAAAAATACGAAATATTTAACGATTTATTGCCGTTAACGAAGATTGATAAAGCTAATTGAAAGAAGATTGAAATAATGCTAATTATATTTAACATATCAACGATTTTGAGGATAATTTATGTAAAATAGATAAAGAATTTTTTTTGGAAATTGTCAGATATTTTTATGCACAAAAATTTTCGACAAAATATTAATATAAATTAATATATTAATTTTTAATATGTAAATTTTTAATTATATAAATTAGTGTTATCACAATTTTTATCAAAAATAATTTTTTAATTTATTTAAAACACACACACACACACATACATGTATATGTTACAAAATAATATATAAAAACAGAGTACACTTTAAATAGTTTTTTCAATCTCGTATATAATTTATGTAACATATAAATAAACCTAGAGAAATTGGCGGACAAGAATAAATTATGAGTAATGAGTTTTTTGAACAATAGATATTATACACTTGTAATAGATATACACTTGTAAGCAATCGTAAGAAGTTTCTCGATCGAATTTTATATAATATTTATGAGACGATAGTCGTGGCTGGAAAATGAAGAAACATCTGTTTAACTGAAACAGAAATTCCGCTCGCAAATTTTTCGCATGACCTCGAAACGGACGCGTTTATCGCACGATAAAGCTCGTCTTGGCGAACATACGGTGAGTGTAGCTGCGAGCGATTTTCGCGAGAAAGCGAGCCGACCAGGTTTTCCGTAGCCGCGAATTTATGCGACAAACGGGTTTTCTCGCACTGCTAGCAACTCGACTTGCATTATGCAACGTGACATAAGGTCGTAAGAAGGTAACGACGATCAGAATGTAGGGAAGACATTATTAAATATTCAGCGAGATGCAGACTTATGGTTGATGCGATGATGCAACCGCACCAATAACTTCAAAAGTAAAATAATATTCTTTTTGTTATTATAGTAATCTCCTTAATTTTAATAATTGTCTAAAATTTATATTTGTGTATTTTCTTAAAACCTGTTTATGTGCTATGTCATTTTTCTTGTTTGTGTCTCAAAATCAATATTCAGATATCTTTGTTATTTTCTAAAGCCATTACTTTAGAGGATCTACTATACACGATAAAGACAAACATTTATTTATAATTTTAATGCTGTATATGTATATTATATCATGTATCAATATATAAATATACGTATTTTATAAAGAAAATTCTGAAATATATAGAACATTTAATTTTATTAAATGCTTTCTGTATGTATTATATGACATATAAAATTATATAAATAAAAACTGTCTTGAATCTCATGAATTATAAGTCGTCTAAAGTGTGCTTAAAACTTTATTGTATGAGAGAGAGAGAAAAAGAGAGGGGTAAGAAAAAGTATCTTTTACAAAATTTAGGAAGTATAGATCTAAAAGAGATCAAAGAAAAAGAGTGCGTTGAGTAGCCTTGCGTGTGTACGTTGCATCCATCGTGATGTATTTCCGATATGATCGAGGAATCGAAACGAGAAAGTGCGATATGAATTCATATGAATACATTTGCGGTGAAATCGCGAACAAACGGTATGAATGAATGGTGAATTCCGTATCATAGAAATTCAATGCGTGTGCACGTGCCTCACGTTATGCCCGATCGATTTCAAAACTAGATCGAAAGGCGTAAGACGAGTAACATAAGGTAAATGATATAAATGGAGAAGCGAAGGAACAAGTAAACAAACCTGAGTAAATTGACAGCATGGCAAATTATTGAAAATCTCACATTATTGAGAAATCATATTTCTATACATGTGTGTTTATAAATTTATTTAAAAATATAAAAAATTAAAAAAAATTATTAGATTAAGTTTTGCTAGTTAACTCAGATCGATAGGATTCAAAGATGCACGCAAAAACTCAATCGTCGTTCTAAAAATCGCAATGAAAAAAATACATTCATATCCAATACAGAATTTTTTTGCAAGAAGTCCTTGTTTCAACGATTAATTTTATGATTATGTTTCTATTATATTATTTTTTACGAATATAATGAAAAATTAGTGCAAATGTTATTACTAAAAAATTGAATTACACTTTTCTCTGCTTGTTATAGAAAAAAATACTGCATAATATTTTATCGATGATTAATTTTAATCTTATTTCTGATATTTTCAACCCGCATATGATATATAAATGGATGATTATTCACACTTTGATTATACAATTGAAGTTCTTAAAACTCTATTATTTTTGCAATCATATGTTATTTGTGTAATAATTTAATGTGAAATGAAAAGAATTAGAGAGATATTTTTTTATTTTAGTATGCTTAAAATTATAAATTATTATTACGTGCATGTCTATTGAAAATAATGTATAATATATTCTCAATCATTATCAGAGGAATTTGTGATGGAAAATTAAATTTAGAAGTTGAGCGATTGGTATGCAGAATTATAATAATACGATTGTACACTCTCATCGATATATTACGTTATTAATAATTAAAAAAGTACATAAAACCAGATACTGAGCAATGATATATATCTTGCAAAAATATAGCATAATGCAGATATAATGAAAAAGGATATTGGTTGATTAATTAAATCAAACAGCGATAATTCAATACGTCCATGTAAATACGTACGTATTATTTGACGTATAATAAAAAGCTCCAACAAACAGACCGAGCTGATATTGGAAAAGCTTATTCAGAAATGAACGAAAATGTAAAAGCGGGTCAAAGAATGATTTACAAAGATATATTTTTACATTTTCATCCAATCAAAGAAGAAAAAGAATCATTCTCTATAAAATTATTGTCGATATAAATTACAATTTTTATTGCAATAAACACTATATTTTAATATTGGCATCTAATTTAATTTATTGTCAAATCATTTTGGACAATACATATCAAGCATTATATTGCGCATTAAAAACTAATCGTTATAATTGAATTGCTATCATCATGACAAATTGGATTTTTTAGAAAAATTGACACGGCCATCAAATTCGCGTTTTGGCTGTGCTTTGCAATAATATAACGTCCGATTTTGACTGTTTAATTGTAATTAAAAATATGGACTTTAATCTGGTTTCTAATAGTGCTTAAAAAATTGGAAATTTGTAAACAGAAAAATTTTTAAGCAAAACAATTTTCTCATTTCTTTACTTTAAATAAAATTTTTGTCAATCAAAATGAAAAAAATAGATATTTAAAATTGTTTATATTTTTCAAAGATTGATTATCAGATATCTTTATTATTTTCAAATAAAATTTTGTTTAAATAAGTAGACCAAGACTCAAAGATATACAATTTAAAAATTATACAGAAAGGTCAGTTGTAGCATATATGGAGTAATATTACTATGTATAGGCTATTTATTTTTAAGTTTACTTGTTTATTTCTTAAATTAAAGGAATAAGTATAAATAACGAACATATTGTATATACGAGAAAAGTATCAATATTCCACCAATATCAAAATACAGTATTTTGCGCGAGAAATCGCTTTTACTGACCAGCCGTCGAATGCACCGGTTTATTATTTGTCTGCGGATTTTGTCCAAAATTTCCAGCACGATGCCGCGACTGTACAATAAAAAATTGATCGCTCTAATTGCTGCGTGGAGGCAAATTTTAACGAGACCTTATTGGCAGCGTTATCAGTTGCATGATGGTAACATCGAGCGAATTAAAGGCGGAATTTTGCGGTTACGGGTGATCATTTGCAGCGGACAAACGGGCAATCGCGCGATGAATTAATTGCGTGACTTTCATCGCGGCGACGCTTAATAACGAATAAACGCGAGTTGAATGCGACGAGAAATTAATACCGTTGTCAAAATATAAATCAAATCATAATAAGCGGGTTCAATGATGAATCCTATATATAGATAAAATTTATTTAATCAACAGATAGTGTTTACGATAATGTAAATTCAAATCATTTATCCTATTATGAAACATGTATATAATTCTATATATTTAAAAGACTAATTAGAACTATTTTAGTTTCTATTTTTTATATTCGTAATTTATTCATTATTACTATAGTTAATTGATAAACATACACATATTATTGTTTTTCTTTTTTTCCTTTTTTTAAAATTTCAACAATTATGATGCAACAGTTATTAAAATAAAATTCTATTGCGACCTTTAAGAAAATAAATTAAATGAAATTTTAATAATATTAACTTATTTCTTAAAAGCCTAAAGTAAATAAAAATACCAAAAGTAGCCAAATTTGAGATTGGTCAGAATATGCTTTTCCACAGACAGTGGTACCTACCGGAAATGCTATTTCCCGGCTAGTTGACAGGATAGGAAATTTACTCGTTGCGGTCGGAAGTTTACTCACTACTGGAATGAACTAAATGTAAAAGCGACAGTAGCACGTTCATCTAACTGAAATCGGATACGTTTTTTGGGTTTCCATTTGAAAGCCTGACTGTTTCCAGTTCTTTCACTTTCATCTTTTGTGCGCGGACGTTCCTTCCGGATGCTTTCAGTTTCGTTTCCAACTCATTCCAGATTTTATTCGTATTGCAAATAAAAAAGAGAGTCCTACATCTCTATTTCTTTTTCTCCTCTCTATTTTTCCTACATCTCTATTTTTTTACTTCACTTAAACAATTTTTTATAATATCAAATATTAGATAATATTATAATATGAAAATTTAAATAAATATTTATTTTATAACATCTTGGACAAATTATGTAAAATTTTGTAAAATTTATATAAGCATGAGATATCTTTTGAACATTGTATTTTTTATATATAAAGTTATATGTAACATTAATTCTCAGTGTATATTGATGCATATTTTTTGTATTATTTTTTACTTTTTATTTTGTGAAGAAATTTATTTTATAAATTTTATTTATTTATTTTGTAAAAAAGTTTAAATAATTATTAAAGATAAAATGTATGTGTTGCATGCATTTTATAAAAAATTAGCTTTTTTACAAAGTATTGCTATTTTATAGAGAGAAAGAGAGAGACCAGTGTTTTTATAAAAAGCTTAGATTGTCAAAAAATAATCTATGAGAAAGTTAAATTTACAAAAAGCTCGCAACATGTATATTTATTAAATATTATTAAATAGTAATTATTTCTATAAAATATTTTAAGACGAATCGTATATATATTGTTTTAGAAAGATTCAATGCATTAAAAGAACGCGCGTAAATTTTATTAAAAAATTAAAGGAAAATTAGTTTTACAAAAAACACACATATATATATATATATATATATATATATATATATATCTAATACAAATATATGAAATATGAAACATTTGTAAATTTATTATCTCGAAAATACAATAAAAAATAATTTAGCACTCACCGATACGATGCGCAGCAGCGGAGTTGTAGTATACAACGTTGACCTGCAAAATACAAATTTACCTAAGTTGAATAAAGCAATGCCTAAAATAATTAATATTAAAAAAATATAATTATTACGCTCCTCATTGGAAATTTTTAATTATCCTTTAACACATTTTTATCAAACAAATTACATAGTCTCTTATATATGAAAATTTTTTTACAAAATTTCTATAAAATATAATGAAAATAAAAATCTAAGAGTTTTGTAGAAGTAATTTAAGTAATATTATAGATTTCAGATAATGTATTTTATATATATGTATATATATATATGTATATATATAAATTATTATAAATTTTAATATAAAAATATTTTAAAATTTTCAAAATAAAATCTAGAATATACTTTATACGCATTATATTACACAATAATCTAAAATAAATTGTTACCGTAAGAATAAATGAGCAATTAATTACAATAATAACAAATAATAAATTGAATTATAAATTTGC
This sequence comes from Camponotus vicinus, assembly GCF_025532165.1. NCBI lineage: Eukaryota > Metazoa > Arthropoda > Insecta > Hymenoptera > Formicidae > Camponotus > Camponotus vicinus. The sequence goes on along the minus strand of NW_028141967.1, from coordinate 17,030,762 downwards.
TCACCTAGTTACGGCTCCGCAGTCACCTAATGCCTCCCCGGGCTTTTATCCCCTCTCTTTATCCTCTACTGATTCCTCATAGTATTTACACTCGCGAAAACAGATATTAATTGCGACCGCGTATTCTAATCATTAGACAATAATCGCGCGATACTTTGCAAGGCACTCCCGACATTAATCATACGAGACGAGACCATTTTATTATATTACAATAAAAGAAAAGTGCGAAAATACACACAATTTATAGTTAAAATCGCAAATCACTCGATAATGCTACTCTTTTAACGAATAATATATTATAACCTTATTATACTTATAACTTAAGTATGAAAATAAATGTACAGTTAACATTAAAGATAAATATCCTTGGAATGTCATATTCGAAAATACATCATCGCGTTAAATCTGTAAACAAGAGTATCAGCAATTACTACACTTTATTTTTTATTTTATATTTATGATCGTTTTATTGATTATTTACGCGATAGAATTTTTAGTACGCAGTTGACAAATATAGAGATATGCGATAATAAATACACGTACCAGTGTGTTAAATGTGACTATACTAATTAATTGAATGCGTCACAATGCCATTCAGGTCGAAATCGATCCACTTAACGATATTATATGCGTCGAGTAAAGTTAAATTTTAGTCAAGACGCAATATTAATTCGCGGGAATTAATCGCGCAGGTATATGTAATCTTAATAATAATTGCTAATAATCTTACGAAACGATTGCATTCGCTAGTATTTGTCACTCAATTATATATTTCGAGAAATAATAAGCCGTAAAACTCGCGATAATATTCCTGTTCGACTCTTCCTGCCGAAATGACAACAAGGTATGGAACTCTCAACCGAGCTTTACCGCGCGACTATGGAACGTAAACAATTTTTATTACTTACGAGATTTGTATTACATTCGAGGATATATTATATTATAGCTCGTGCGATCAATTCACGTGATACTATTGCAAAGATCCATTCGTCGAAATAAAGGATAATTAATAATTCGTTCAAAAGAGTATCAAAAAGAGCTTCAAAAGGTAAGTAGAAATTAATGTGAGAAGAGTGAAATAAGACCCGTGTCAATCATTGGGTAGTCGTGGTGGGGGTAGCGCTGTTTTCACAACGTTCACGCGTCACTGCTTTCGTGTCCTTTCGCACGGCGACTCTCGAGAGGGAAGGTTACTGACATGAGACGCTCCGTGTTGTACGTATTATCTCTCAAATATATAATCGCGACAAATAGCAGGCCAAACGCGATCAGGATTATTCGAATTGGCAATGATTATTACGTTTAACTATCCCCGATGATTCAATTTGCGCATGAACGTCGCATTTTTTAATTAATATAACCTTTATTTCGACGCGCATATAATCGCGTCAAGGTAGGTAAGGCGAATTTCGGCATTATGACGCATTCAATTAATTAGCGACAGTAATTTAACGTACTGGTACGTATTTAATATCTTAATGCCTGTCAATAATATATCTAAAATTCAGTATTTTTAAGCATCGGTTTGGGTATTTTAGTTGAGATTTATACAATCGAGATTTATCGTCCGAGTCAATAAAGCGATGATATATTTTCGAATAAAACGACATTCGGCGGATACGTATTTGTCTTTAATTATAATTCGCGCATTTATTTTCGCGCTTATGAATATATAGGTTAGATTATAAATACGTAGAATGGAGAGCGATGACATAACTATAATATACTACATTATTTGTTAAAATCAGAGATAGCATTGATGAGTGATTTACGATAAATCATTTCGGCCATAAATCACGTACTCAGTTTTTGCATACATTCTTGTAATATAATGAAGTTAGCGTCTCGTGTAAGTAGTCCCGGGAGAGTCGTGTACGTGCAAAGTGTCGCGCGATTGTTGTAGGTCTAGTGATTAGTGCGCAATTAATATTTGTTTTCGCGAGTGTAAGTGCCATGAGGAATCAGTACGAACAAAGGAAGAAGTGAAGGTCCGGAGAGGCTTCAAACAACGGTGGAGCAACCGTGAGGTAAGCGAAGTTTATAACTTACTGAATTTATTATTTGTCACTTCCAAAATTAATTGCTTGTTTATTTCTACATACAAACGGCAATTTGTTTTACATTATTGTTTCATTATATATTGCATAATATAATGCATATATAGTTTTAAATTTTTTATTTTTAAAATCTTAAAAAATATATATATATATATATATATATATATATATATATATACATAGTTATAATTTATATATATATATATATATATACATATATATATATATACATATATATATATATATATATATATATATATATACATATTTATAATTTATATATATATATATATATATACATATTTATAATTTATATATATATATATATATATATATATATATATATATATATATATATATATAAATTCATAACATCAAAAATGTTTTGAATTATATATATATATATATATATATATATATATATATATATATATATATATATATAATAATTCAAAACATTTTTGATATTATTTTTTTTATATTATTTAGATTACTGTGTTATAAAATTAGATTTTTTATTACACATACATATATATTCACGTGATGACAATAAAAAATAATTTAGCACTATATATAAAATATAAAATAAAAAATATATATATTATTTATTTATTTTATAAAAGTTTAATTGGAAGAGAATACGTAGCTTATTTAATTAAATAAAGTGGTAAAGAATGTAAAAGAAAACTTCTAATGTGAGCGTATAATAATTCTTTTTATAAATATTACATTATAATATATTACAAATATTTTCAAATATATTGTAAAAATCAAATATAATATATTATAAATATTTTCAAATATATTATAAATATTATTTTGGGCATCGCTTTATATATTCAATTTAGATAAATTTGTATTTTACAGATCAATATTGTATACTACAACTTTGCCGTTATGCATCATATCGGTGAGTGCTAAATTATTTTTTATTGTTATCACGTGATAATAAATTTGTCACTAATCTGTACCAAATATATGTATGTATTAAATTTATATATAAAATTGTATAAAATTAATTTTCTCTTCTAAAAACGCTTAACCATTTATAAAGCGTTTTACAAATCTTCTTAAAACAGCATTTTAAAAAGTTCTTTATATAAACACCGAATTTACAAAGATTTGGTTATATATATATATATATATTACAAAAAAAAATATATATATATATATATATATATATATATATATCAATTATAAAATACAAATAACTGCATAAAATTTTTGCTATACGTATATACAATGATATATTTATTCAACATTATTATTTCATTCTATAACTTAAAATTGATAGTTCACACAAGAAGTAGATATTCTGAAATATGTTAATAAAAGATTGTTGATATTTTTTGTTAACTTATAAGATTATTTATATTATGGGTTAAAAATGAAAGATATCCTTACATTATCTTAGTCAACACCCGTGTACATATCCGATAGCCAGAAGACTGAATGCGTGCATAGGAGGGTTAATTTATGCAAATGCTACGTGAACTTTCCGCCTGGCATGTTAATTAAGATTGAGTGATCGTCGTAGCGTGTTAATTAAAGTGTTTTGCTTACCGTATACCTGGTTGTTTGCGATGTTCTGTTCGTGGGCAGTAAATGCGACAGTAAAGGCGTTGCGTATATATGGCTAATATGCTGAAAGCTATCATATTTTTTCATTTAACGTTATATTTTTCTTTGTTTATTAAAATTTTTCTAAACATTCACATATAAGCCACGAAAATATTAAATAAATAATCATTGTGCTAATGCATTGCCTATATTATTATTATTCAAAAGATATTTATAAATATGCAAATGTGCACAGAGAAGGATTACAGTATACATTATAATTTTTTCGTATACTTTTTTTTATTACTCACATCGATGTACAGTATTTTTTATAATATCTAATTTTTTACAATTTTTAATAATTTCTTATTTAAAAAGAAGCAAATATCGTTTTATATTTTTAAAGTATTTTTCTAAATAAGTAAAAGTATTACTTTATTTGGCTCGCATAATTCAATATATTTATCTAGTTAATTGTTCAATTATTTTGTTTACGCGTGTTCTCCATTGTAATATTCATCATAATTTAACGCAGATATTTGTTATATAATATTGACTGTCAGACGTTATTATTAAAACATAGTGCCATAATTTTTTGAAAATATTTTATTCAATCACAGTGTATGTGTGTTGTGTGTATGTTGTAATTAATTAACTCAGGTGATGATAGTAATTAGCTGCTTTTTTCAATCAAAACTAATTGTGCTCACATGATATCTTTTCGTAAAATAATGCAGTATTGATCTTGGTATGTGATTACAAGTTGATAGTAATAATTTTAAAGAGTAAAAATTTTAAAAATAAAGACAAATATTAATTTTTATTAAATACTAGAACACATACCTACTGTGTTTTTTAAATTTTTTTGCAACAATACTGTTGAAGTTATTTTCATTATTACTACGATATAATTAGAAACTGCAAAAATTGCTTCTTGATGCGTTCATCCTTCGCGACAATTTTCCAACACCGCATTTATATTAGTTTTGCTCTTCCAAGTTCTTAATTACGAAATAACTTTATCGGTTAATTTCTTAGAGAAAAATTTTATGTACCTGTCTGTTTATATTATAGTTTTTATTGCGATTTCTAAGAAACATTCACGAACATTTGTAATTATATATATATACGAAAAAATAATTCTTATATATATAAAGGAAAAAATCACACACATACACACACACACACACACACACACACACACACACACACACACACAACACACTTGATTTAATGCACTTTTCATTTGATCATCGATATAAATTAACGAAAATTGCAATTTATCGATGTGCATCGTGCGTCTTTGTACTCTTCATTTTGCAATGTTTTAAACGTCTGACGATCATTCGAAATTACTCGGCCGCGACGCGAATCTCGAGAGATGTGGACGCTGTAAAATCGGCGTTAATTAGCGGCGAAGTTTAATTAAACTACCTGCCGATTGCCGTTTTACAAAGCCGTACTTTCATGCAATTCGATAATTTCCGTAGGGATATAACCAGATAGGAACGCATCGACTTCCTCGATAGCAATCAAATATGCCTTGATTCTACATTGGACAATGATATAACTAATTAAAACAGCGAATTCACGTACAATGCACAAATTTATATCGAAAAAGTTCTCCGCAGTAATTAAATTAAAAAATTATAAGCATTTGTCATAGGTAAAGCTATATTTTTACATCAAAGATCCGTTACTTTAATAATTATTTCGTTTGTTATGTTAAAAAATATAAACACAAGAAATAAAGAGAAAGAGATTGTGTAATTTCTGATAAATATATTCATGAATTTTTGTATAAAATCCT